>NC_043763.1:22526570-23239070 GCF_902148845.1 Salarias fasciatus | reverse complement strand
TGGTATTGACTTGGTCTCAGTCCCTTAAAATCATAGTCTTAAATGGGTTTTGGTCCCTTAAAGTCTTGACATGGTCTTGGTCCCGGCTAAGTCTGGTATTGGTCTTAATTTGTTCTCAGCCCCTTAAAGTCTTGGTCATGTGCTGTTCTTGGTCTTGGGCCCTTAAACTCTTGACGTGATCTTGATCTTGACTTGCTCTAAGCCTCATTAGGTCTTGGTCTTGCGATGTTCTGGTCTTGGTCTTGGCTTGGTCTCATCGCCTTTAAGTCTTGTTGTTGTCCTGGTCTTGGGATCTTGGTCCCTTAAAGTCCTGACGTGGTCTCATAGGTTCTTGGAATTGTCTTGGTCTTGGGGTGATCTTGGTCTTGACTTGGTCTCTGCCCCCTAAAGTCTTGGTCTTGACTTGGTTTTGGTATATTGTAGTCTTGGTCTTGGTCCCTTAAAATCTTGACGTGGTCTTGGTCTTGACTCAGTCGTCCCCCCCCCCCCCCCCCCCCCCCCCAGAAGGTCTTGGTCTTGTCTTGGTCTTTGGCCTCAGGTTCGATGGACTCGACTAGACTAAGAAACACACATGTACTGTAACACACATTAATAAACATGCTGTCAAATACATGTAAGGACTCTGCTGCACACACACACACACACACACACACACACACACAGTGCAAAGCAGACCTTAAGTCTCGAGCACGTTCTGTGTAACCGGAAGCTGGATGCTCATTCCAGCTCTTCTTCAGCCCTGAGGACCTCTCAGCTCGGTGGAGGAGATTTTGGCCTCGAGCACATACACACATACACACCCATGCACATATATTCATATACACACACACACACACGTAAACCACCTGCAGCGCTGTGAGTCATTAACACACCAAACAAATGAAATCTCCTCCATAAAGAAGGACGACGCAGCATCGGACGTATTAGCATGAAAAACATGATAAAAGTGCTCCTCCATTGTGTTTTTTATCAGACTCCCATAATGCTCTGGAGGGCAGGGCGGCGGCGGCGGGGATCGGCCGTGGCGTTTGGACGTTCGACACCGGGCTTATCAGCGTCTGGGGCCCTCGCTCTAAACGCTCAAAGACCGCCATTGTAGTGAGATTTGGGGAGAACAGAGGAGAGATCTTCAGTTCTCCACAGAGCCGCTCGGCAGCGGATTGTGTGAGCGGGCGAGCGAGGCGGGAAACGAGTGGCTGGAAAAGGGAGAGAGAGAGAGAGAGAGAGAGAGGAGTGATAAAAGAGACGGAGGGAGACGAAGAGGACAGAGGGCAGATAAACAAATCAACAGGTCGTCTGAATCCACGTCTGCGGGAATCACCAGACTTTTTTCATCTCGGCATGAACTCCAAATCCGTGTGTGTGTGTGTGTGTGTGTTTGTGTGTGTGTAAACACATTCCGGATCAGCTTGGGTGGAGTTGCACTGAGCCATTTTTCCCGCTCTCGGTCAGCCTCAGCACCAGCGGCAGGCCTTTACTGTTCAGCTGAACAATTCAGAATTTAGGTAAATATTTCAATGAGGACTGAAAACTGAAGCCAGAAAGACGGACCGCTCTCATCGGACCCTGAACGCAGCATTCTGACCAGTCAGCCAATGGGAAAGGAGAGAAACAGAAAAGTCACAGTCCACCTTCTGCACAACAGAGAACAAAAGAAGCAACAACAGACAATTTAACTGTTGTTTTTAATTTTCCACATATAGAAACACTGATTTCTGTGACTTACTGCCCTCTAGTGGTCATCAGGAGCAACTGGAACCATGTCAGTGTGTGTGTGTGTGTGTGTGTGTGTGTGTGTGTGTGTGTGTGTGTGTGTGTGTGTGTGTGTGTGTGTGTGTGTGTGTACACACCTGCCCCATCCTCTCCACAGGCTTAGGTGTGTGAGTCTTAGTCCGCTCAGCATGCCGTGACTCCCCTAAGCTCCCACAATGCACCTCTTCTGCACTCGTAACTCCGTGGAGGGAGAGAGTGATGAGACGGAGGGATCAACTGTGCCCAAAAAATGAAAAGACAGAAAGATGATGAACGACAAAATGCAACACACACACACACACACACACACACACACACACACACACACACACACACACACACACACACACACACACAAGCCACCAGCAACTGTGTGTGAGTGCTTCAGGTTTAACAAGTCAGCAGGTTGAAGCAGCTTCAGCGATTTGGGTCGCAAAGGACCGTCTGTGTGTGTGTGTGTGTGTGTGTGTGTGTGTGTGTGTGTGTGTGTGTGTGTGTGTGTGTGTGTATTGATCTTTGTGAAGGATCTCTTACTTTCTCTCCCTCTTGAGGTTCACACACACACACAAACACACACACACACACACACTGCTCAGTGTCCAGTGATTTATCAGAGATTTGAAAAGGTCTGTTTATCCCCGCTTTCACGCACACACGTGCACACACGCGCACACACACACACACACACACACACACACACACACACACACACACACACACACACACACACACACACACACACACACACACAGATGTTGATCCCTCTAAGTTCATGTCAGTAACAGACGGCTCTCCCTCCTGCAGCAACAGAAACTCTGGTTCTCTCAGTTTCGGAGCAGAATTTCCTCTTTTGTGTTTTTCACGCTGAACGGTGAAAACATGTCCGCTTTGAGAAGCTGCTGTGTTGTTGTCTGCTGTTTGCTGCTGAATTGCAGAAGATCTGATTGCTCATTGCTTGTGTTGCTGAGAAATATGAAGTTAGAGTGACGGGGTTAGAAAATACAGGAGCTTTTAGCAGAAGTGGAAGGAAAAACCGGACTGCGTCACTGTGGTTGTTAAACAGCTCATTTTGTTTTTATTTTCTTGACCTTGCTCGAGAGAATTTTCACTTGGAGAGATTCCTGTGTAATAAGCCGGGCAGGACTCTGAACACTTAATGAAGAATTTATTTGAGTTATGGGATTTCTTTCAAAGCAGTCACCTCACTTCCCTGTCAGCCCAGTGCTCCTCCTGTGGCCTCACGGCGCCGTCTAGACCCTCTGATTTCCTTCAGATGGCTGCTTCTCCACCTCTGCGCTTCCCCTTCGACTCCACCTCCGACTCCGTCCCCGGTCCTCCACCCATCCGGAGGCTCTGTACTCCCTGTCAGAGCCAAACAAAAGACATTCATGATTCTCCAGCAGGTATTGTCTGTCCTTTGTCTCCGGCTGGAGAAGAAGAGATCTCATGCCAGCCAGTCAGGCGTCAGCAGCAGCAGCAGCACAGAGAACCCTCTGCTCGCCTCCTCTACTTCTGGGCTGTTTGAACGAACCGTCGTCTTCATTCAGCTTGACGTGTGCGAGGCGTCGGCGCTGAACTTCCCAATGGAGACTACAAGTGTCTCATCACATTGAGCCTGATCAGCACCACCTGCTGTCTTCCTGGATGGCATCTGCGTCTTCTCCACCTTCACCTCCACCACAGTCCGTCTGTCCTACTTGATAAATCCACCTGGTCTTTACCTGGGATGGGAGAACCGCTTCAACAGCTCCACCCTCTCCACCCTCTCCTCACCTGCTGCCCCACCCTGGTCCCTCTGAAGTGTCTTCCCACTGGTCTCCTGCTGGAAAATCCTTCCAGACCTTCAAAGTCCAGGTTCTTCTCAGCACCTGTCCTTCAGATGCTCGGCCTGACGCCACACGCCAGTTTGTCGTATTGGTTGTTTTGTCTCATCATCATGGTTTTTGGGATGCTGGAGAGCGGTCATAGCTCATGTCCTGTGGACTGTTTTCTGGTTTATGGTCAGAGACACACTTCTACGAGCTCTCCTGCCATCTTCGATTCCTACTTACCCAGCATGCCCTCTTCCAGTAGCAAAACCTGAAGCCAGACTCTCTGGCCTCTTCCCTGTGGCTTCCTGTCCAGGATGATCCAGCTCCTCCCTCTGCAGCCTCTGGTTCTCCTGTCGAAGAAGTGCGATCAGTTAGATCCTTCCTCATTGCTCCACTGAACGGTGCTGAAACAGATGAAACATGGACCTCATCTCCTGTCTGGCCATCCAGAACACTGTTTGCCACTCAAACGATTGCTGACAGGGAGACTCACCACATTTCCAGAACAGAATAGTTTTTATTTACACACTTGAGTCATTATCAATCCATCCACCGTAGATTTTTTTGCTGCTTTTGGTTCTAAATCAGATCGTAACAGGAACATCTGTCATGTCAGGAGGACCGAATTAGATCAGAATTAATGAGGCTCCTTCTCCACTCAATGCAATTTTAATGATATAGTTAAAAAGCTGCTCATGCTAAAAGTGAGCAGCTCTGCTTTCTAGATGCTTCTCCACGTGCGTGACAGTGAGTAACGATCCCACAGCTAGCTTCAGCGTTAGCGTTAGCATAGCTCTCGTCTCTGATGCTAACAGTGTCGTCAGTGAACAGAAGAGTGTGAGAGACAGCAGCTCTGCAGCTGTTTTCATCCATGAGACATCCTGCCCAGTAAAACATCAGTAACTTCAACCAAGTAACTTGTTTCACTCCAGTAATCTGTTATAACAAGTTACTGTAAAACAGAGTTGGTTCATCTTTGTCAACGATGCTGACGTATGATTTTCAACAAGAAAAGTTATGTTATCCCCTGTCATCACTTGTTCCCACTTCGCTGCGTTCCTATTGGCTGATTGTCTGGGATGCTGCCTTCAGGGTCACTCTGCGAAAGTCCGTCTCCTCAGCGTCATTAGTTCAGACGTGGTTTTCACAGTGAAAGGTTGTCTTTTATTTGGCTCACTGCAGCAGGTATGGTTTTTTAAACCACTCCTCTTACTGTTTGTTACATCACCCCCCCCCCCCACACACACACACACACACTCACCGTCTCCCTCTCTCTCTCTCTCTCGCTCGCTCGCTCTCCTCCTGATGATGTGATTGCTTTCAGTGTTCTGTGTTTTGTTTTGCCTAATAAATCACCATCTATCAAAGCCTAGCTGACACACACACACACACACACACACACACACACACACACACACACACACACACACACACACGGTCTACTATAGCCAAGACACTTTCCTTGTCAACAGCTCAGAGGATGACAAATGAACGGTCCATTATGAACTGTTTGCCACTCTGTGTGTGTGTGTGTGTGTGTGTGTGTGTGTGTGTGTGTGTGTGTGTGTGTGTGTGTGTGCTGCATTGACAATAAAGATTCGTGGCCATTCATCTGACTGATACCACACTTGTGCTGTCAGCTGCAGACCAGCTTCTTCTCGCACACGGTGCTCAGAGTCAATGAAAACGCAACTCATCTGGAAAGGCTCCCGAGCTGGAAGGTTCTGAAAACGCTCCAAGTCCGCCTCCGTCTCCATGGAAACAATGAAAATGCAACTTTTCTGGAACTCTGCTGCTGCGCTCAAGCATCTCGGTCATCGTGACCCGTTCCTCTGTAACATGTTCAGTCTGTGTGAATTTAAGCTTCTTCCTCTTCTTCTTCTCATGATCACATGCAGAGTGTATTTTGAAGTGATTTTTCATATTTTGCACACAGCCATGCACTTTTAACACGTTCTTTAAGTTGAATGGTCAATATTAACGTCCCGGCCTTAATATACTGTATTACCGTATGCGAGTTAATTGGCCTTTTTAAAAGCTTTATTAGATTTGACGTGAAGATGCATTCAGGGAACGTTGGACTTTTTTTTTCTGCACATGCTCGCTCCTGGTGTGTGACGTATGCCGACCCCCTCCCTCCCCCAAGAATCATTACCAGCGGAGTAATTATGCACTATCAAACTTGGAATATTACCCCACTTAGCTCATGTTTAATGCTGTAATTAATTCTGAACCCTGCGAGCCAACATCAATTTATTTGATTAGTACTTTACAAAGTCACACAGAGGTTTTCGCACTGTTTTCAGGGGGCGTGATTCTGAATGTGTACGCGTGCTTTAAAAATACTCCCACTTCTACAGGACAGAGTGTGATTAATAGTAGTGCAACACGTAACTGGAGGTTTGATCTGACAATAAAAACAGCTTCAGGTTTATTGATTGCAGCTTGGAGATTGTATGGAGGACGGAGCCGATGCTGAAGGAGTCCAGAGTGTGTCTCGCTTCCAGTTCAAAGTGAAAGGGGCGTGTCAAACAATCCTATTGGCTGCAGTTAGGACACGCCCCCGTGTTCGGGATGATGTCATCAGACATCGATCACCGTTTCAGGAAAAGATGAAATCTGATGTGGAAAGAGGAGAGTTAGTTTCACTTTGTTGGTCCAAAGATTTGAACAAAGTGTTTCCAGCTACAATCTTACTTCACCAGACTCCCTCTATAGTCCCTGGAATTTAATTTAATTCATTTAATTTAATTTAATTCTTAAAAAAATTACAAAAGAACAAAATTTACATTTGAGGACATTTCTAATTCGAAACTGCGCTTGAACCGGCGACCGCCTTGGTGTGAGAGTTTGTCTTTGTCTCATGACTCTCCTCCGTTGTCATTCTCTTTTAAAGAAAGGTTACACACAGCAGCCTTCACTCTGCAGTAATTACAGCGCGCGCACGCACACACACACACACACACACACACACACACACACACACACACACACACACACACACGTGTCCTAAAATATGGAGAGCAGTGGTCTGATAAGACAGGAGGAAGGACAGATACAAACACGCGCTCGCTTAACATTTGGTTACATTCACCAAACACTTCCTGTCTGGCGGCGTGCTCGTGGTTATCGCCGTCACTCTGCTCGTCTTTTGTCACTGGATGTCCTTGTCGGGGAGGGCGAGCGCAGCGATAACGCCGCGTCTCGGCTCTGTTTTAATAAGTTTTATCTGAAGACTCTGAGCAGACAAACAACGTCAAAAATCAAACCCAGACCCGTGGTTTTTTTTTTTTTTTTTTCCCTCTCTTCCCCTCTCGCTGCCGAGGGTCATCGCAGCGGCGCCGGCGCTTCACTCAGCCCGACGGCTTGATGCCTTCATCGTCCTCACTCATTCACTCCGGGAACTGGATTTTAAATGAACACACAAAACGGGAAACCAGTTCAAGTCTGTGGGTTTTTCTGTGTGACGTTTGCATTGATGTGCACAGAAAGGACTTCATGTTTCCTTGAACCAGGACGCTCGATTCCCTTTCAGTGATCTTTTATGATCTGGAAATATCCAAAGAAGAAGAACGTCTGTGAACGTTCCGCCATCCGGTTCGACCGACCAGCCTCCAGGAAGGAGCTGCAGACACTCATGACCAAGGCTGGCTGACCTGATTCATTTCATTTGGGAAAGAGGAAAAACATTTAAGCAGCATAAATGATGGAAACCTGTGTTATTCAGATCAGAGCAACTTACAAAGAAGTGGCGTTCCCCAAGGCTCTATACTGGGTTCTCTTATTTTCTCCACAGCTGTTGTTTTGCTTCAGATATCATTTCCTGGTAGTGAATCTGGAACTGTGGTCACTCTGGTTGGGTTTGGGGTCCTTTCTGTGTGGAGTTTGCATGTTTTCTCGAGATCCTCTGGTTTGTTGTTACAGGACTCGAGCATGTGTTTGAGGTTAGATGGTGAGTCTGTCCTGAATGAATTCAAACTGCTGTACGTCTGTGTATTCATAGCATATTCATTTAATAAAAATATAATTTTAGGCAACACAAAACCTGTTTCTGTAGCGCTGTCTGTCTGGAGAGCGATTCATAAATGTACATTTCAACCAACGTCAACCGCCGCACCAGTCTAAACGCCTCCACATCAGACTCACCATGACGGCTGAAATCTGTGTCTCGCCTCCTCAGAACACTCAAATCAAATGCATTTGTCCTTCCAGCTTCCTCGTCAGTGTCTTCAGTCAACTGTTGGCTGTCTCATTTGGACAAAAAGACTCACTGGAAAGAGGAGGAAAAACACATTATAATGGTATTAAATCACTTGGCCAACCTCTGTGGAAGAGGATAACATGATGTATGGAGGCTGCGGCTGCCAAGGTTTCATCCTGATTAAAAAACTCAGGTCACCATACATCTTCAAAAAACCCAAACTGGCACAAACCGTGTGTGTGTGTGTGTGTGTGTGTGTGTGTGTGTGTGTGTGTGTGTGTGTGTGTGTGTGTGTGTGTGTGTGTGTGTGTGTGTGTGTGTGTGTGTGTGTTGCATGGCAGGGTTTTTAATCTGCCAAGTAAACATATTGCACTTTACGGCGGCGGCTGGGCAGCAGTCACGTCCGGACAGATGTTCGCCTGTGTCGCCTCACATGATGAGCTAATTAATGCAGCGCCGAGCCGTCGGCTCGCCGCCTTTAATAATTGAATCTGTCGTCACTGGAATTCGTCTTTTCTGATTTGAAGCATCACCTTGCGTCGCCTCAGTCGCCCCGTTGTTACTCGTTGGTCCTTTGAAAGAGAACTCTTTCTGTTTCTCGTGTTGTTGAGACACAGGTTCTCGCTCAGGTGAATAGATAAATATGAATAATGCAAACTCATTTCTGAGAGCTTACAGGTGAAATGTTTCTTGTTTGTTGTTTTACTTCCTGGTTAATAGTGGAGAAAATTCCAAGAGGCGGAGTTGTTCACGGTTATTCCAGAGATAGCAGGAGCAGGACAGAGGGGCGGCTTTCCGTCCATATTTACTCTGTGCTGTCGGGGTAGAAATGCTTCTTATTGTTGGAAACAAGCGGTGAGACCAGTCTCCTCACGGCCAAAGGTTCCATCCAGAGTGAGCCGGCCGCTGTTTGAAGAGCCGCAGCGGTCCACAGCAGGGCGTTATTATTTCCCTGTCTGCGGTGTGATAATTATTTTAAAGTCTTGTTGCACTAAAGTGCCTGAATGTCTAATTTCTTCCCGGTATTGTCGGCTGTAATTAGCTCCACCAGTGACTTTATGTAAAATAGTTCTGCCAAGTTTTAATTGATTAAAAGTCGGCGTGTTATTGCGAGGAAGAACAATGTAGATCCAATTAGCACTGTAACGTGTAAACATGAACACTAACTCCCATGGTGCACCGGGGCGTGTGTGTGTGTGTGTATGTGTGTCAGTGATCAGCGTCATTTCTTAATCATCACTTTCTGCTCCAGATGAGACTTTATGAGGGGACTAAATTGCCTTAAAGGGATTTCTTATTAAAGGGATTACACCCATGTAATCCCCTTTGTCCCAGTGGACCCCCAAAAAACCAAACACACCCTCACGCACACACACACACACACACACACACACACAAATGTTGGCACATAACCAGATTAGCATGTGGAAATAAATCTTACGGCTTTGTTTTGAATGAAAACTCACACACTTCAGCGTCACGTGACCAAAACGCCGCTCTTAATTCACACAGTGTGTGTGTGGGTTTATAACCTTGACATGAATCTGTGTGTGCGTGTGTGTGTGCGTGTGCGTGTGAGTAGCGTAACGCCACGGTTTCGGCTCCGCTCCCTCGTCTCATCCCCAATTAACGAAGACAAATCCGCTTCCATCGCCGCTAATGAGAGTCTTTAAGGTGAAGGGACTCTGTATTTATTGAATAAGAAGAAGCTTATTTATTCCATTTCCATAAGAAAGACAAAATGCTGGAGATTCTCCACGGCTGCCGAGGGACGGATTAGGATGAAGAGGAGGAGGAGGAGGAGTGTTTGTGTTGCCACAGTAGCTGATCTTCGGAGGCAGCTTGAACTCACTGATATGTTAAAGTTGGGGGTATTCGGATCTCAGAGGAGCAGATTTCAGAGTTTAGTCGAGACGAACCAGCTGTTGAAGTGAAAACATCAAACTTGTCTCAGTGTAGTCTGCTCACTCCGTCGGTCTCCTTATTGCTCTTTTTTCCAGGTCTCACGGTGGCGTTCCATCATTTCTTGGGGTTTTTACTTGCAGATCCGATCCTAACTGCCCCCCTCTTTGCCCGGCAGGTGGAGCTGACCGGCAGCAGCGTGTTCGACTACATCCACCCGGGCGACCACGTGGAGATGGCGGAGCAGCTGGGCATGAAGCTGCCGCCCGGCCGGGGGATGTCTCTGTCGCAGGGGGCCGTCAACGAGGACGGGGCGTCGTCGGCGTCTTCGTCGTCGCACTCCGAGACCCCCGAACCAGGTAGGACCCCAAAACCATGACGGCTTGTAGCTGTAAGAAGGTGGAGGAACCGGAATCAGAAGTTTGGTGGGAAACAAAGGTGGATTCTTGAAATCTTCTTGGAAGCTGTCCTTCCCCTGAAGTATGGTCCATTTTCTGTGACCTGTGGTTGTTTGGACCAGAACCAGCCTAAAACCAGTCAAAAACTAACTAGTACAATGTCATCCTAAATACGAAGTGGCCTGATTTTTAAAGGTTTACAGAAACTAATTTCAAATAATTCCAAACTTCATTCCAACTGCGTTTGAGGATGGTGCAGAACTGGTCCAAAAGTAATCAAAACCTCTTACAAAATGAGTCCAGAATACACTCAAAACTAGTGCAAAGCTAGTCCAGACCAAATAAAGAAAATAATAAAGAACGATTATGATTCTCAACTTTATTCAAAACCAGTTAACTATAGTCCCAAAAAATGCCAAAACCAGTTCAGAACCAACCACAAACTGGCTTCAGATGTATCTGTAGGGTTTTAAAGGCTGTGTTCATGTTCTGTAGCGTCCACATAGACGGAGGACCAGAGGTCTGTCAGTGGGACGCTGTCCAGAGCATCACACTGCTCCACCGTGGTCAAAACTGAGTGACCAGCTTATTTTTGATATTCCATAACATTTACGTTATCATCACTAGTGTTTCAGTCAGGACCACCGAACCCCAGAATCAAGACTAAAACTTAACAGGGTCAAGACAAAGACGAGAACATCCGAAGATCATGACAAGACCGAGACTTTACAGGATCAAGACTGAGACCGAGACCAAGACAAGACCGAGACTTCAGGGGGCCGAGACCACGTCGACACAGCAGCGCTGACAGACGGCTCTGGAGTTGTGCGACTGCCACCGTCCTGAATATTTGTTTGTCCGACACTCTGTCTTTCTCGCTCTTCTGTTCCATTTCTACCTGTAAACTGGAAAAGGACACAGTCTGCTCTCTTCATCCATTCATCCCTTCATCCTGACGCATCCTCAACACTTTATACCTTCCTGATGTTTTTCATTGTCCTCTCTCTCTCTCTCTCTCTCTCTCTCTCTCTCTCTCTCTCTCTCTCTCTCTCTCTCTCTCTCTCGTGCTGATGATAATTTAAGTATTAGGGGAAAATCCATTTATAAATTAAACAAAATGACTTGATATCCATCGAGTCCCTTAGTTCATCAGCCTGTTCAAACAAGGAGTTGAAGATTGGCTTGGCGGCGGCCGGGGTCTTGGGAGACGGCGCGGTAATTAGATCTGCCGCGGATTTATTCTGGGCTGATTGGTGCTGGTGATGGCTGTGTGGGGTGGGGGGGTTGCCGGGGTGGGAGGGGGCTTTAAATTAATTGGAGTTCCACATTTGAGTATTTTTTTTTTTTCCCCCCTTTCTTTGACTTTCCGCAAACCTCTCAGCGAGCGTCCCCGCTCGCCAGGCTGGAGACGGATCGAGAGACGGAGGATAAGAGGGACGTCTGTGTGGTCGTCAATGTCAATTTGTCTGAAGAGAGAGAGAGAGAGAGAGAGAGAGAGAGAGAGAGAGAGAGAGAAGGGAAAGAAAAGGAGAAAATAAAACACGGGGTGTTTCCCTCTGCTAATTTACCCTAAAGATGGAAGGCACTGGAGGAGGAGGAAGAGGAGGAGTTGAAGGGTTTATATGAATTTCTTCAACGTTCCCCAAAGTTAATTTGACCACAGAGGAAAAAAAAAAAAGAGCAAAGAGAAACCAAAGGAAGGAGGACAAAGGTGTTTGTTCTCCCATGTTAATACGCCTGGAGAGAGGAGGAGGGAGGAAGAAAGAGAGGCAGGGGATGTAGGGACATGTTTGAATGTGCATGAGTGCTTAGCAATGTTAATTTGTCCAAAGAAGAAGAAGAAAAGGGAGGAGGAGGAGGGCGACGGGGAGGAGGGGAGGAGGGGGTGGGGTCTCAGACAGACATGTATGGATGTGAAGGAGTGATCCCCGATGATAGTCTGAATGGAGAACGAGAGAAACAGCGAGGATGAAGATTCATGAATGTGTTACTGAATGATAATTTACCTGAGGAGGAGGAGGAGGAGGAGGAGGGGGGCGTGAATTTGCATTTCCCCGGAGGAGGCGGGGCTTATTTTTAGGCTTCTTGTCTTCGTTCAACCTAGGATTTTTTATTTTTTTTTATAATTTACTGAAAATAGATAAAGAAACTTTCAAAATGCAATATTTCAGTTTATACTTATAAAATGTGTGGACGTTTCAATGATATGAATTTAAAAAAAAAAGTTTTTATTAAAAATCATTCCTGTGATGTTTTGTGCTGCAGTTTTTTGCAGTTTTTACTACATTTCAGTAAAGAAAAAAAAAACATTAAAAACTGTAAAACACCTGCTGCACAAATGATTTTTTAAAATATTTCACAAGATATAAAGCATTTTTTCCCCATGATTATGTCGTAATTTTGGCGTGTAAAGAACTTTACATCATTCCTTCAGTTGGTGAAACTTCTCAGCTTCAGGTGGAAATGACTCCCAGAGCCTGAAGGTCGGGGTTATGCTGCCCTCTGGTGGTCATAAAGATGATGGCAGCAGCAACAGAGGCAGGAAACTTAATTCAAAAATACAATAAATATTCATTATCCCACATAAATCGCTCAAACAATGAATATTTTAACTTTAGTCCATATAAAGAAGATTATTATCTCAGTTATAAATCATTCAGGTCATGACAATATGAAGTGTTTTTGTTTCTCATTTAATTTTTCACGATGAACATCCAGCCTGTGAGGAACTTTTAATTCTGAAAAATGAGAGCTTGATGCTGGTGAAAGACAGATTAATCCGGCTGATGCGTCTGGCCCGAAGCTCTCCGGCGCCCCCCGGGGAGCCCGCCCGGCGCTCTGAGAACCGCGGATCTGCACGTCGGCTGAAAACAAAGTGGGGAAGTTGCTTCATTCCCCGGACGTGAAGTTTCCGAGCGGCTCTGTTGTAACACATCACAAGGCTGACCCCATCCTTTTAATTACAGTCGCTCTCGTGAAGGATTGAAATCGGAGCAGAAACGGGAGATGACCTTGGAGGAGAGCGCTTCCTTTGAAGCTCGGCGCTCCTTTCTGCACCCTCTTGCAGTTAAGGAGAGTCATCTTTAAAAGCGCATGACGCAATTTGACTAATATCAGTCAAACTGCGGCTGAGAGGCTCTGAAGGCTGAGTGGCTGCAAATTACCGCTCGCGAGTGTAATTCACAGTCCGACTCCGGAACAAACTCTCCACTCCGCTCCGCCGGTCTGCCGCTCAGGGTCACGGCGACGCCCGCCGGCTGTTGACTTTGACCTCTGACCCGACGGCGGGGAGCTGACGGATGAGGCCGATGATGGAGGAGCGGACTGACGGATGGAAGCAGCCGGACGAGTCCCGTCAAGGTCAGACTCTCCTGAAACCTGTTGATGGAGTCCTGGTACCCAGCTCGTCCGGGTCCTGTGTGAGAGAGCGTGCTGGGAGGGGCTGATTCTCATAGTTTAATAAACGCAACGTGATTGACGACTTCTGAAAATGTTAGCGAGCTCAGATTTATTTCTCCTCCAACACGTCCCACTCAGCGGTATCACAGCTGAAGCAAACAAACCCAGAGGTGACTCCGCTTCCTTCTGTAAACAGGTTTAATACTCAGCTGTCAGCTGGAGACGTCACTCACCGTGTTATTCTTAGTTCATCTCCTGCAAAACGCCCACAAACCCGCAAACGCACGGTCTGCCTGCACGAGGATGGAATTCAGCTCATTTCATTCAGGATCTCAGTAAATCAGACCAATAGAGCGACATGTGAGCTGTCCGTCAGAGAGATACACACATTCTCAACATTTACAGTCAATTAACCTCAAACGTATGTGGCGGGAAACCCAGGGAGAACATGCAAACTGAGCCAGAAAGTCAAACTGTGAGGCAGTAATGCGAACCACTAAACCAGATGTTTACAGGTGATGTTAAACCCATTTACCCATTCAGGGGTCTTCGTCTTCACCTTCAACATCGAGGGATTCACACCGTCAACTTTCTAGTGACACACTCAGCCCAATTACCATCATATTTTCTCATAATTCAAACAAATAATGGAATAAAATTCAGCTAAAAACACCAAAAGGCTCCAAACCCGGACATGAACTGGGCGCCCTCCAGCCGTGAGGAAACAGTACCGTCCACTTCACAGTCCTAACCTTCTTCTGTTTTATGTCTGGTGTGACAGTCAGTAGAATTCACTGAATGGTGTCTCTCTGCCGGATATGAAGCTCATAGATCTCAAACAACCGCTGACAGATTCCCAGCGTCATTGAACGCGGCATTCTGGGACGTACGTCCTCCAGCTTTTTATCTCCGGTGACTCGGACTTGTCTGCAAAGTCCCTGAAGGTCATTTTTTTGAAGGATACTCTCCGATCACCGAGGTCCGCCACCCTTCCTGGAGATCCGTCTGGTTCGGACGCGTTGCCGCCGGTTTCCTCGCACCGTCGTCAGAATCTTCCTGTCAAACTTTATTGGGTTTTAAAGAGTGTCATCATGTTTCCGTCACTAATGATCCCAGTTTGATTCTCCATATCCAGACTCTGTTGACTCACTTTGCTTGTTTGTCTCCGAGGGCTTCAGTTCTTTTAATTTCCCTGGAGTTCTCCAACGTCTGAGGCTCCTCAAACGCACCACCGGCGGCGTTTCGAACCGTGTGAGGCTGGAAGCGGTATGACCACACAATGACGACACCTGCCGCTCGCAGGTGACTCCAGAGAGGAGGAGTTTCTCTTGTTTTCTGAACTCCGGCTTGGCTCTCTGATGTGCTAATCATGTCTTCCTGCCTCCGGGGCGTCTGCTCACTTCAAACCTCCAGCGTCAAAACAGGAAGAAAAACACTTCTGATCACATTTACAGAGCACTTAAATGTCTCATCATTGTTATATATACATGTTTGTGCTTTTGGACCTCATCACTAACTTAAAGACTGGATTCCTTGTGGAGTACCGCAGGGTTTGATCTTAGGGCCACTACTTCTCTCCTCATGTTTCCTTCCCCAATAGCAGAAGTGTGCCACCTTTACAACTAAAGCAGACATTTCTGCTTATTTTTCAAATGAAAATAAAGATGAGCCACAGAACAAATCAAACTTTTAAGATATAAAATTCAAAAAGTGGAAACTTAAAATGACTGTTGCTGTCTTTAACTCAACCGTGGTTGAAGATGGATTCACGATAGTTTAAAGCTACATTTTAGAACCACAGACATTTCATAACGTTTTCAGCTGTTTGAGGTGTTTCAGAGATTTCAACAGTTTTCTTTTGTGTGTTTCAGTTTTAGCTCGTTTAGCAAAATCACCACATTACAGTGTTTTTACTGTTTTACGCAGCCGTGTTAATTCTTTTGGCTGTTTTGACACTTTCTGTGATTGTAGCGACTTGAACATGAGCCTCTTGAGCTGTTTTGGTTACGATGATCTTGTCTGTAACTCCATAAATATCTTAAACTTAGTTTTAGCTTTCTTACTGATTTTTTTCTGTTGTAACACAAATGTCATTTGAGCTGTTTCCGACCTTTGAGCAGCTTCGACCAGTGTAGCTGTTAGTTATTTTAGCTATCTTTAGACATTTTAACTGTTCTCTTAGCAAATGTAGCTGATGTATCCACGTTAGCCTTGAAGCTCATTGGTAGTTTTCACAGATTAAATTAAAGCTGTTTTTCCTCAAGTACTTTTCTCGACTCAGATTTAATACTTGTTGGACTTTCTTTTCTTGCGTATCTTTAACTTTCCTGGAGCTGAGATGTTTCACCTGAAGGACGCACCACCTGCCTGCTGCTCCGTTTAACATTCGGCCCATCAAACATAAGGAAGTTGCTCCTAATTGAGTATTTATTTCAATTTTCCCTCATCAGAGTGCAGAATTAGCTGGAAAAACACCCCAATTTCAGAGTCCTTGTGGAAGTGGCGGTAATTCTGCCCTCCAGGAAAACACCATAAGTTCTCCATTATTAGCTCCTCGCGGTCTAATTGTCCGCGGCGTCGCCTTATTTCAACATCATAAGTCTTTGATTATTGTTGCTAATTATGCTATTAGCACAATGGAGGGGAATAATTCGTCATAATCGCTCACATTTATCATAATTATCCAAGTTTACAGTCACCTACGTTTAATGTCATTTAGGGCGGCCATCGGCGACGGCTGCAGCCAAGGACAAAGTGTGTGTGTGTGTGTGTGTGTGTGTGTGTGTGTGTGTGTGTGTGTGTGTGTGTGTGTGTGTGTGTGCATTGAAAATGTCACTGGAGCCAAAGGTTCTAGCTGGAGGGATGTTTATACACGCTCCGGGCGCCGCTCACCTTTTCCTTTTGTTTTCTTGTTTTCTTCAGAAGTAGCCACTGTTTCTTAATTTCGCCAACTTCTTTGACGTCAAGTCTTCCACAAGTTTTTTTTTTTCTTTTCCATCTTTTCGGTCGAAGTAGATTTTCATAACATATCTCACATGAAGACGAAGAACACTGTACAAACATGGCACAGGTCTGTCTGAAAAACCAACTCGGAAAATCAGCTACTTCAGCACCTCCTGACATGAGACTGAGTGAAGACCAAGACCAGGATAAGACCAGGGAAAAGACCAAGAAAGACCTGGACTTAGAGGGGAAAAGACTAAAACTTTAGGGGGCCAAGACCAAGAAAGACCAAGGTGTAAAAAGACTGAGACAAGACCAAGACCAAGACTCTAACAGGACCAGGACTGAGTCAAGGCCAACACCTAAATTTTAGGGGCCAGACAAAATCAAGACCAAGACCTTGAAAATGTGGCCTCTATACCAACAACCTATTGTCACTCTTTAATTGTTGCTCACAAATGCTAATGCTAATGCTAACAGGACTTGGAGAGACAGCAGCTCTGCAGCTCGTTGACTAATTTAATTGACGGCAACGGCTGAAAGTCCACTAAGTTTTCTTAACTAATAGTTTCATGACAGTAATCAAGTGTTGATTTGTTGAAGTTACTCATTACTTTACTCTTTGACTGTAACTTTACTCACAAAACCGCTGCAGCAGTTCTGACCAGACGTCCGGTCCACAGTGTCTCCTCCGGGCGTGGACTTCCTGCTGAAGTTGTCACTCAGAAATAATAAAGAAGCTCATTACGAAGCTGAAATCTGAAAACTAAAAGAGTTACATTTTCCTCCAGCTGCAGCCTCCAGTTTTTTTTTTTTCTTTTTCCACGTCAGACCTGCTAAATGATTTCTCCTCCACAGATCCTCCAAACCTCGCTCTCACAGGCAGAATCAGTCACAATGGGTTCAGTGAAAGTGCCCAAATTAATTAAATCAGTGTCATGAGTGTTTTTTTCAAGAAAAGCAATAAAACCACTCGAGGCAAACAAAGAACTTTTCAGAGGCGGAGGATTATTACTAAAGCAAAATTACCCGTTTGGTTAAGTTTTATTAAACCGGCACCCGGCTCTAAATGGAATCTTCAGAGTACACAATGGCCAATCACAAGCCATTATTATTGGAGTTTTCTAATTAGGCTTCTTAACGAGGACGGGGCTGTTTACAATGGGAGCCGGGGCTGCTCAGATAACGGCGGCAGAGGACGACGGGACGGCGCCGGACGGCAAATGAAGCGCTCCTCGCCGCTATCTGTCTGTGACAGCGGCGATAACACGGAAACTCTTCAAGGTCCAAGACTCAACTTTTAATGTGCGTGTGCGCGTGTGCGTAAGCGCTCTGACAGCTCCGTTTAAGCAGCACAGGGCTGATGGAAAAGGGAAGTACAGGCTGGATGTTCCTGCTTAGCATGCTAACGTCTCTTAAACACCTGGACGTCAATGAAATGGCGAAATGTTTGCTCTGTTTTAGTAGAAAAGTTGACAGCTTGTGTGCTACGATTGTTCCTGCATGGCTAAAATCATGAATTAGCTTTAGATTTTATTCTAAAAAAAGTGTTATTGTTCTAAATAAGTAGCTAAATTTAATCTGAGGATCGTTAAATTCTTAATCTGTTACATTTACAGACCTAAAAGGCTCAGAATGTTAAATGTAAGTAATACTATGTTCATACATTAGGTGGCAGTAATGAGCCAATGAGCTGAGTCCAAACCGGGCGGGTTGGAACTAGCTGGTTAGCAGGTTAACTTTAACGGTTATACCTAAAGAACAGCGCATGGCTGAGAATGAAGTGACAGCATGTTGCTAGCTTATTCTTGCTAGCTTATTTCTATTACTAAACACGCTGAAACCTGAAAGTTCAAGGATTCTTCTGCATCTTCGGAGTAATTTACTGTGTGAAGTCGTAGCTCGGCGTGCTGAAAAGGCGCCGCCCAGCGCCGAGCTGCTTCATGTTGGAGTTGTTTGAGGCCAGCGCGTCGGCATGGCGACACGGCGGCGTGAAGCCGCGGGGATGCCGGCCGCCGTCTCATGTTTCCGTCTCCTTCAGAAGAGGCGGCCGACCCTCTTCAAGCCCTCCGCAGATGTACTTATCATGTGAAACAAGGCGTCTGTTCCATCCGATCACAGACAATAAGTCGGGGTTTGTGTTCATCAGGCGCCGCCGCTCTTCACAGGCGTGTTTGTAGAAGCAGTTAGCAGCTCGATGAACACGGCCGCCGCATCTATTCCCGCTCACGCCTTCCTCTGATTACCGATGCTAATCTGCTCACTTCATCCATCTGTCCCCCCCTCGCTCGCTCTTTCTGCCGCCGCCTGGATTCAATTACACCCGACTCGTCCTCTCCCTCCGTTTCTTCCTCCTCGTCTTATCCTCACTTTTTTCTTCTTTCATTCCGCCCCTCTTTCTTGTTTCTTTTATCTGGGGACGAGGCCGCTCGCCAAACACCCAGACAGAGAGAGCGAAGGAATTAAAGGAGGAGAACGATGACAGAAGGACTCCGAGACACAAAGGAGAGGGAGGAGAGGAGGGAGTGATGGAGGAGTGCTGATGGAGGGATGGCACGGAGGGTTGGAGATGGAGAGATGAGATGGCGATGGAGGGATGACAAGAGGGAGTGGTGATGGAGGGATGAGACTGGGAATTGGAGTTGTAGAGATGAGATGGATGAAGATGGGTGAAGATGGAGGGATGAGATGGAGGAGTGGCAGCTGGATCGGTTTTCTTGGAGGATCTCTTCTCACACATACGTTCAGCTTCTGGTTGAACTTCAGTGTGTTCAGTGGACACTGGACAGGTCGGTTCCAGGTTCGATCCCTCACCATGTCCTCTCCATGTCTTCAAGTGTGCGCGCACACACACACACACACACACACACACACACACACACACACACACAGTGAGTGTTTGTCCTGAGCCTGAGGTGTTTTCAGAGTAAATGCCACAGAGAGGAGCTGGACGCTGCCTTCAGGTGTCCTGATATTTGTCCTGTTTGTTTGTATTGGTTTTTCTCCTGTTGTCTCCCGCTTGTGGATTCGTCAGGTTTGTTTTGCATCGTTTCACGTCCGACATGAGAATCGCTGTGTTTCCACCACATCGCCTCAGTTACAACTATTTATTTTGAAATACAACTTTACAACTCATTAAAGCCTCCTAATTAGATTCAAATAAACATGACAGTGAAACACGTCTTTTGCCGGAAGCTTCCGGAGCAGCGTGGCAGTACCAGCTGTCACCAGGAGGGGCAGCGTGGTCACTGAACACAATGCTTAAAGCTTAGATGTTTTAAAGGTGTTTCCTGAACTGTTGCCATAGTAACTGTTGACTCAGAGCAGCCCTCTAGTGGATGTATGAGGTATCGTTTGTGTGAACAGAAGAAATGTCAGAACGTCGTTTCAAACGGAGGCTTTGATTTTCCTTCGTGTGCGGATCCCTTCTGGACCCGGCGCCGGGTTTGTAATTTCACCCAGTCGGGGTTACTTTTACCCAGCAGTTCTAAGAGTGTTTCACTGTTGTCGTGGAAACTGACCCCCAAAACACTACAAGAGATTTCACTTGAAAACTTCTTGGAAATGGATTTTTTTCCTGCTCGATAACAAGATCGTCCACCTTTGTTCTTTCTTTTTCTCTTTGTTTCTTTCTTTCTTTCCATCTGTCTGTCATCACGTCGCCTTCAGTCCCTGAAAGCAATTAGCTCGGCTGCAGATAGAGACAATTACTTATTATCTTAATAGCGTGTGTGGGCGTGTGTGTGCGTGTGTGTTAATTTGACCTCCGACCCCATTGAAAACACAGACGAGCCGTCGGAGGAAACAAACCGTCTTCTCGTTTACCCTCCACCTCTCCCTCCTTTCTCCTCCTCCTCTTCTTCATCCACCTCCCGTCCTTCCATCACCTCTCACACTCCTCCTCCTCTTCCTCCTCTTCTCCTCCTCAGTCTCGGTTCCCCGAACAGGAGGAGGAAGAGGAGAGGCTGAAGGCAGCTCAGGAAAACCTCCGAGTCCCGTCACAGGGAGATCGCTGGGGGTGGGGGGCGGGGGGCGGGGGGCGGAGGAGAGAAGACAGGAAGCAAAAGGAGGGAAAGAAAGACAAAGCCTGGATCGAGGTGTCTCCAGACTATTAGAGCACTGTTTGATTTGAGCTCATTCTCCTGATAAGACTGTCAAAGTAAAAGTCTTCTTTTTTTTTTTATCGCTGCGGTGAAGACGAGCGAGCGGGCGAGAGGGTGGGTGTGGGGGGCAGACGGGGGAGGAGATGTAAAGAGGATTAATAGAAGAGAGACAGAGGAAGGAGAGGAGGAAATGAGGTGAAGAGGAGGAGGTTTTACCTCCTTTTTTTTTTTTTTTTTTTTTTTTTACCTTCGGTTCCCAGGCTTCTGCACGGTGGGAAAAGGCTTTGATGGAATCTACCATCACACACACACACACACACACACACACACACACACACACACACACACACACACACACACACACCAAGTGTGTTCAGAACCCTGTAAAAAGCCTTTTATTTTTTTTTCACTTTTTCTTTAATTGAATCTCTTATTGTGAAAATGTTAAAGCACTTCCTGTTCCTCCTCTTGGTTTTCTCCTCCTGTACGATGCCTCTCTTGGCTCAGACCTCTTTCTGGTTTCCATCATGAGTGGTTTGAGCGTTCACATGGATTTATGTGCTCTCGGCTGGTCCAGGGAGGTTTTCGGACTGGTGGGTTCAGGTCTTGGCTGATCTCTGAAGGTTTTAGGACTGGTGGGTTCAGGTCTTGGCTGATCTCTGAAGGTTTTCGGACTGGTGGGTTCAGGTCTTGGCTGATCTCTGAAGGTTTTAGGACTGGTGGGTTCAGGTCTTGGCTGATCTCTGAAGGTTTTAGGACTGGTGGGTTCAGGTCTTGGCTGATCTCTGAAGGTTTTAGGACTGGTGGGTTCAGGTCTTGGCTGATCTCTGAAGGTTTTAGGACTGGTGGGTTCAGGTCTTGGCTGATCTCTGAAGGTTTTCGGACTGGTGGGTTCAGGTCTTGGCTGATCTCTGAAGGTTTTCGGACTGGTGGGTTCAGGTCTTGGCTGATCTCTGAAGGTTTGAGGACTGGTTTTAAGTCAGGTTTAAGTAGTTCAGAGTGGATTTTGATTGGTTTGGGGGGATCAAAGAAAAAACCGTTTAAACAGTTTGAACCTGGTTGTGTTACTGGTGTTTCAACTTGGTGCGAAGTGGTTTTCTGACCAGGATCTGCTGGGTTTATATCGGGCGATGAAGTTGGGTTTGGGTTGGTTGTTGGAGTTGGGTTTGGATTGGGTGTTGAAGCTGGATTTATGATGGCCAGTGGCAGGTTGGGTGTGTGGCTGGTGCTCCTGTCAGTCGGAACGCAGGCGTCCTGCGGCGAGGACAGGAACCTCCTGCAGAGCAGAGCGGTGAAAACTCTCCTGGTCTTGATCTCCAGTGTGATGCAGACCGTGGAAACGGCGCCTCATCGTCCTGGACTCACCCTGCTGAGGATGTGTTGGAGCAAAGGTAATCCTGCTCAATACTGAAGTTGAAGTTGGGTTTAGATTGGGGTTTGAAGTTGGGTTTGCACTGGTTGTTGAAGTTGGGTTTATAATGGCGTTGAAGTTGGGTTAGGACAGGTTTTAGTTTCTAACTGAAGGTTTTTTGGAGCAGATTTATATTTGTGTTGACAGTTTCTATGAGTTGTAAACTGGTTAAATCTGCTTTCTGTCTGGTTTCCAAACCGGGTTTAACATGTCTGAAGCCAGTTGGACCCTCAAACGTATCCTGGTTTTAGTTCAGACCTGTTATCAGGGTTTTTTTTGTTTAAATCTATTTCTATTCCTCTCTCCTCTCATCTTTAATTTTGTCTTCTTTCCTCTTTCTCCTCTATTGATCATCCTCCTCACTCCGTCTTCATCTGGCCTCTTCCTGCACCTTCACTTCTCCTCTCCATCCTTTCCTTTTTCTCCTCATCCATTCCTGTACGCTACTGCCTCGCCCCCCCCCCCCCCCCCCCCCCCTCCTCCTCCTCCTCCTCCTCTTCCTCTCCCTCTGCCACCTCCATAAAGTGAAACATTATCACCGGGGCTTTTCCTCCTGACACAATTTGTCAAATCCAGCCTGATAGAAAACACCTTCTATTCATAAGACGGGCCTCACCTCCTCCTCCTGCTCCTCCCCCTCCCCCTCCCCGTTTCTCATCGCCTCCTCCCCCCACACACACCTCCCCCCCCCCTCCGACAGTAGCAATTCAATTACAGGCGAGGAGGCGATAGAGAGCCGGAGAGGCTGGAATATGACAGGACAGTTACAGAGTGTTTACACAATTAAACTTTCACTGACAATACCTCACACTGCTGCCTGCGCGTGTGCGTGTGTGTGTGTGTGTGTGTGTGTGTGTGTGTATATATTTATGTTATTTCCGCACTAATATTCCCATATATGTTTTATCTGTGTGTGCATGTGTATGTGCATTCGCTCGCACACACACACACACACACACACACGCACAAGCGAGAAATCCGAAGCACATTTGTCATGATTGCCTCTTGCCGCCACCTCCGTGATCTCCCTCGGCTCCCGCCGTTGCATTGTGGGTAAGAGGAGGAAGGTGCGTGAAGCAGGAAATGTGTAAATAAAGGAGAAGAGGGATTTCCTGAGCTGGAAGCTGCAGCTCACTTCACTCCTCCTTCATTCCTCTAAATGTTCTCAAGTGTTTTTCGTCATCGAGACTCTTCGTCTCGTTTTCTCTCAGAAAACTTTTCTCTAAACTAATTACGATATGATTACTACAATACTCTGATTTAACCAGACAGATAAATCATTTGAACTGGTTTCGGATCAGTCCTTCATCTGTCTATAAACTGGTGTCTCTAGATTCCTTCCAGTCTGGAACCCAGTCTGAATTTGGCTGCTGGTTTATTTCTGACGGGGTTCAGATGAGTCTTAAAGCTGCTGTAGGCAGGATTTTGCTAGTCAATGCTAATTTTTCTGTGTTTTCTTTGGATTAAATGTTAGAGTATCCAGTGATAATCCTTTAGGAGTGCAGCATAACTGCACTACCGCAAGGGCGCAGCGTTTCCGTCTGTCTCTGTTCTGAGCTGAAAAGTAATCTCGACAGCTCCAGGTATCTTTGACCAATCAGAAGAGCCCATGAGGCTCTAACCGTGATTGGTCGAGGGGCGTTCGTCGCACGTTCTTGTGGGAGGGGCTTAACTTGCGTAAGGACGTGATGTCAGAGAAAACAGGACAGGATTGGCTGTGCTGGGTTTCAAATCACCATCTTAGATGGGTCAAATCGCCATCTTGCTGAGGTAACCCTAAGCAAGATGGCGGAGATGCGGAATCCTGCCTACAGCACCTTTAAGGTGAGTTTGTAGTTGTTGGATTTATAAAGTCTCTAACTGTTTTTTGATCAGGATTTTTTTCTGTTATGGCTAAATTTAGGCTGGTCAGATTTATTCTCGGACTGGTTCATGGTTTGTTCAAAGTTTTTGTTCTTTGTAAAAAAAAAAAAAAAACACATTTAAACTTCATTCACGGTGGTTCATAAATCGTTTGAACTTCGGAGTTTGTTCCGTTTCTTGGAAGTTTTTTTGAGTGATTTCTTCCTCTGTATTTCACATTGCTTTGATAGTTTTTGCAGTTGTTTTATCAGGTTATTTGGCCTGACTGTTTCTTAATACAATAAACCATGTTTTTTTTTTTTAAACTTTGTTAAAATTGTCAACAGTTCATTTACTGATTTCAGTTGGTTTTGACTTCCTACATTTTGATTTACCTTCTTTTTTTTTTTTTGTTGAAACCAGTTTTGGATTTTTTTTCTAGTTCCTTTCTACCTGTTCTTGTGTTCTGTTCCAATATTAGATTTTTCAGTGTGTTTTCAAGATTTTCAACACTTCTTTATTAACGGTTGTAAACTTGTTTTTGGACTGAACCTTTACAGGTCTTTTCCTGATTTCTGACACATTTCTATATATATAATTCTACATTGATTGCTTTACTTTGATTTGTCTTTGGTTGCAGCCAAGATCTGATTGAGCTTAAAGTTGTTTCCTGGTTTCTGGCTGTTCTTTCAGTTTTTAGCAGAATTACGTTTTCCCTGTTCTTTTGTTTTTTAATTAATTTAAGTTTTTTAATTGAATGTATTTTCAGGGTTTTTTCTCCTGATTCCTGCTGTCACTAGGCTTTCTGACCTGCGTTTCTTTCAGATCGTTTTACAAATTGTTCCCTTCTATCAGTCTCATTAGCGCGTCGTGTGAATCGGCTGCGTTCGGTCGGTGTGTTTGACCCTCAGATCTCGGTGTCTCCACTCCATGGCGGCGGCGGCGGCGGCGGGTGGAGGTTGAAGTAACCTTGCTGTAGTGTTCTGTTCGCGGCGCGGCGCTCCCCGGTCACGTGGGCTCGTTATCAGTCGGACGCAGCGCGCCCGGCGAACGCGGCGCCGTCGTTAGCGCGTCTGACAATGATCCGCCGTCCCACCGAGACTTTCCCGCGCAATCGCGCTCGGGCACGTGCGGCGGGGCGGCGGCCGCTCGGGGCCTCGCCGGCCGATCGCAGGCGGAGGTGAGTTGTTCTTTTTAATTAATCATTTGTCCTTCAGACGGGGGAAAGTTTCAGGGCCGTAGATAATTAGCTCCCAGAGTCGGGCCGCAGCCACCTGCTGCCTTTGTAGCGCTAATCTGCGGCGTGTCGGCGCCGCGTCCCCGAAGACGCCGCGGCAAAGAGCGGCGAGCGAGCGGAATGAGAAAACACCTCTGAGTCCCCACGCCGGCCTCCTCCTCCTCCTCCTCCTCCTCACCTCTCTTTCTACTTCCCGTATCCTAAACTTTTTTCTATCCCTTTCATTTAATTTGTTCTCATCTGTTCTTCCTCCATCCTGATATTTTCTCTCTTCTATTCGTCACAGGTTCTTCATGTTTGTCCCCCTCGTCTACTTTTCCTGTCCATCCCTCATGTCTCTTCCTCTTTTTTCCTGATCAGTATCCCTCCGTCGTTTCTCTCCTCCCTTCAGCCGTTTCTTCTGTTCTCCTTGTATTTTTCTCCTGACTTTGTTCAGTTTTGTTTCTTTTTCCCTCCTTTTATTCCCTCCTCCCTCCACCTCTCTCCCTCCGCCCCCCTCCACTCCCCCCCAAGGACGTTTATATTATAAAGGATGAATTTGCATATTAATTCATTTCTTTCAATTTTTCCAGATTAGACGTTGTCAACATGTATCAGAGCTGATCAAACCAGCGCTTCCACCAGAGACCAGCCTGCGAGTGTGTGTGTGTGTGTGTGTGTGTGTGTGTGTGTGTGTGTGTGTGTGTGACAACACATCAATTCATTTGCAGGAAGAGAAGAAGTTGTGTTCTTGCGTCGTTCTCGTGTTTCAGGAGTCGTCTTCGAGCATGTCTTTGTAATTTGACCTCAGGCTCAGTGGGGAGCTTCGTGTTTCTTCGGCATTTGACCACATCGCGCCTCCATGCGACGGGAAACATGTACGATTTGTTGTAATAAGACGCTCATCCACAGCGTGGCAGCGGAGAGTGCTGCTCTGGAGGTTTTGTCAGTTTTTAGAGAGAAGTTTCTGAAACCTTCAGCCGTTGTCATTTTTGCGACATTTGCACTCGATACAGCTGTCGCTCTTTACACCATCTTGTGGTAGAAGGTGGTATTACGAGCCGGGAGTACTTGGGACTGGTTCGTTCGCTGACTTACATCAGTTTTAAATCCCTTCATCATCAAACTGAAGACATCTTAATCATGACCGATGAGTTATTTTTATTATATTTTAGGTAATTTTTTTTGTTCCGTTCATCAAAATGTTTCATTTGAACCATTTAAACTCATGAGGTCAAGCAGTGAATGATCAATTCTCACACTGTTGTCACTGTCTTGTTGGTGCTTTCCACGTATGAGGATACATTATATTTGAAGGTTCAGTTTCTGAAAGATAGTTGGCCGAGTTTTGTTTCTGATCAGCAGTCATTGCTTGCGTTGGACTTGACATCGGGCTCAGGACCACATTCTTAAGATCCTGGTCTTGACTCGGTCTCTGATAAGGTGGTTCTCACCACAACAGTAATTTCTAAGAGTTCCAGCTATCATTGCAACAAAAGGTCTACAGTGACTCAGGACACCACCTAGTGGTGTGAAATGGAATTACAAGGCAGTGCAGCCTTAGGATAAATCGGCTTGTGAGCCAACTTCCGCCTGTCAAGATGAATTACCGGATTTTTCTGTCTTTTTTTCATGTTTTAAGATCAATCTTGTACGTACGTTAGAGTTTTCCTCCATAGTCTCGTTGTTTTGTGGACTTCCTGTGTGATTTCCCTCCCACGGAGCGCCCCGGCGCCGGCAGGTGGAAGCTTCCTGACTGTCTCCTCTCCCGCCGTCAGTCCGTCTGACGGACGGAGACGATATGAATATGCAGCCGATGCGTTTGAGCTGACAGCAGCTGACAAACGCAGCGTCTCACCTCCGCTAACCGCCGCCGCCTCCCGATTGGACGGCGCGCTTTTCAACGCTAGGCTTCACGGACCTGATGGGTTCTGATGAAGGAAGGAACACGTGAGGCTTTTATTTTGACGGCGCGGACACGGAGCCGCCCTTCCTCCTGAGCGAAGCTTTAATTTGAGCCTCGCCGCTCCCGTCTGATGTGTTTTGACGTCTCGCCGTTTGATTGTCACGAGCCGCTGTGAGCTGACGGACGCTTTGACAGCTGCTGTGATTGGCTGACGGCTCTGAGCGACAGAACCGCTGTATTTATTTGTTTTACACCGATTAAACCCCCCAGACGCCCCCGGCTCGTCGTGTTTCAGCCCATTACTGTTATTCTCTGAGTTTCTGAGAGCAGCAGTGGTGAAACATGTTAAAACCAATCATTCTTCATTACATCAACTGTTTAAGAAAACAAACTACAGACGGTTCCTCTGCATGGCTGAACACACGTTCCTCTTCTTTTCTTTCATTTTTCAGTTTTCTGTCCCGTCTGTTTTTTTGCTGGTTGGAGACTGTTTTCATGGTTTTTCGCCATTTATTTCCTGTTTCTCGTCTGATTTGATGGGTGTTTTTTTTTTTATTGATTTCTCAATACTTCTAGATTCTACTGGTTAGTTGAA
Organism: Salarias fasciatus; assembly: GCF_902148845.1. Classification (NCBI taxonomy): domain Eukaryota; kingdom Metazoa; phylum Chordata; class Actinopteri; order Blenniiformes; family Blenniidae; genus Salarias; species Salarias fasciatus. Next base: position 23,211,591 of record NC_043763.1, on the reverse strand, counting down.
TTATTGCTGTTTACTGTATGATTATTATTGGCTGTTTTAACAGACTTTTTTCTGGTTTTATAATTGGAGTCATAGTTGGAATTTTTTATTGTTTTTAACTTCAGACTTTTTTTCTTTTTTTTACGGTTTTCCACTTTTTAAGATTAATAGTTTTTTTGTCAAATTAGTTTGTTTTAACAAAATGTGTTTATTTTTGTCAGTTGTTTGACTGGAGAAGTTTTTTTGTTTGACTGTATTCTAACTGATATTCTGACTTTATCTATCTATCTATCTATCATCCGTGTATCTATCTATCTATCTATCTACTTATTTTATTATGATCATTTTTTGCTGTTTCATTCTGTTTTTCTCCCTTTATATTCTTTTTCGGACTGTTGGTTTTAGTTAAAACTAATTCCAATCTTCAGATTTTATTTTGTTAAGTTATGGCCGTTTCTTGTTTGTTTGTTTATTGTGTGTTTGACAGTTTTAAAAGAAAAACAACTAATTTTCTGACATTTTTTTAAAAATCTTTTATTCATATATTCTGATCAGTTTTGCTGGTTTGAGCTCTTTTTCCTTTATTTTCTGGATGAATAACATTGACACGACTCCACATGTCTGAAACATGGACGATGAGCAGAATCGAACTTCTAGTTGAAAATCCTTTATTAGTCCCATCTTCAGATCTGTAAGCTTCAAAGTTGTATATTTATTTTCAAATTTTCTTTTTGTAGTGAGCATTGTGTGAACTATTCCCTGGTCGTGACGAGTCGTTTTGATGAGCGAACAACAGGCGTAACATCAAACGTAAACCACACCTGAACAGACATGTTGACAGTGACGCTGAAGCGCCCTCTGCTGGCAGTGGCAGATCTGACAGGAGCATAGTCGGACTTGAAGGATGAAACGTGTGTGTGTTTGTGTGTGTTTCTGTGTGCAGTGGAGTCCAGCAGCCCGAGCCTCCTGGCCCCCGACAACACTCTGGAACGATCCTTCTTCATCCGCATGAAGTCGACGCTCACGAAGCGAGGCGTGCACATCAAGTCCTCCGGATACAAGGTGGGAACCGAACCCGAGCGTCCGACATCAGACTTCTTCTAACATCCTGAGCATCTTCCTCGAACATCCAACTTTTAGAGCATCTTCCTCCCTCCCTCATCAGTCTCCTCCCTCGTCCTCCGCAGCACAAACAGACACTGTTTTCTCTTTGACAATAAAGTTGCAGGCAGACCTTCCACTGCAGTCATCCTCGAGGAGAATCGAGTGTATTAGTCCTGGATAAAACACGAGAGACCACACACACACACACACACACACACACACACACACACACACCATCAGAATCCTCTTTAATCCCGCCTCTCGATCTGCGAGCGCCGACACCGTCACAGAGCTTAGACTCCCGATGTCACACCTACAGGGCTGAGATGCACACTTGTACATCAGACGTGCTTCTTCTGCAGGAAATAAAGCACACACACACACACACACACACACACACACACACACACACACACACAAGATCAAACCAAGGTTACTGTGACTGCAGAGCGTATTATCCTGTGTGACTCTGTACAATCACATCTGCTCATGACGCTGGATTGTTTCTACAGGTTTCATATGAAAGGCGTCGGTCATGAATGAGACATGAGGACAGTTTGTCTCATTTCCAGACCGCTCAGCTTCATCGTCACACGATTCAGCCCGTCCCCCCGCAAAGCCAAGCCGTCACGTTTTTATTAACAGATTTCAGAACATCTGAGTTTTTTTATTTTAAAATCCGCATTTGACATTTACATGTGGAAAGTGTTTGAAACTGAACTGTGTAAACTTATAAAACGTCTAAACTTTTCACTTTATATGTTTAAATACATCATGCAGGAATTTCTACATTTTTAAATGAAGAAGTGGACAAACGGTTGAGCAGCCTTTAGAGATTAATTCTCCACTTTAGTCTTTGTTTCCTTTTTGAATTAAATATTTGTATTTCACACGTAGTTCCTGGTCTGGTTCTGAACAGAAACACGAGAGCAGACGCAGCATGTGGAACATCTGTAGGGAACCAGACGTGATTACTGACGGAAGGAAGAGAGTGTGTGTGCGTTCATACACACACGTCTGCGTGTCCATGCTGGGATTTACAGATTTACAGATTTCCATATGGATGAATTCATTTGCTGTATAAGCCAGAAGCTGATGAAGTCCTCGAGGAGGTGACCCAACACGAATATAGAGATGTAGCTGTGTTTGCACACACACACTATAAAATGGGGCAAAACTAAACAAAAATAGTAATAAATTTCTTCAGATTTTTTTTCCACTTGACTAGAGTCAAAACTGAGCTGAAAATTAACGGAACATTTCCAGAATCGTTGTTTCGTAGCGTTTTTGCGTCGCTCTGACGTCTCCGTTTAACTCTTCAGATGTTTCTCCTGCTCAGTTTCAGTTCTTAAATAACTGGTGCAATATTTCTGCAGGTTCACCATGTTTGCCCAGCAGGTGGCAGCACAGAGCCCAGAGAACCCAGTTTAACCCCGCCCCTCCCCCCTATGCCCCTCCCCCCTCAGGTGATCCACGTGACGGGCCGCCTGCGGATCAGGATGGCTCTGACGCACAGCCGCTCCGTGCCCAATCAGATCATGGGGATGGTGGTGGTGGCCCACGCCCTGCCGCCGCCCACCATCAACGAGGTCCGCATCGACTGCCAGATGTTCGTCACCCGGGTCAACATGGACCTGAAGATCGTCTACTGTGAGAACAGGTACCGTCGTCACTGTTGCCCTCCTACAGCCCTTTGATTTATTTTGTATTTTAGCACAAACGGCAAGTTACCTCCATCACTGCAACCAGTTTTTATGAATCTTCCTATTAGATCAGTTAAAATGGTTCAAGTCAGACTCTTTAAAGTCAATTTTTTCAATAATTGAAAACAGTTGGAAAGTTGGAGCTACTTATGACTTACTAACGCCGCTTTACTGCATTTGCATCATGTAAAATCATCATTGAAGTTACAATGACTTAAATTCAGTTCGATGCATGAGCTTTAGCATTAGCATGTTCACTTCCCTGTTACTATTTCACTAACCTCCTGTTTACTGGACGTGGAGTCTTATTGAACCTGAACCAACTGTGTCGCCCAGACGGAACTCTGTCCCAGCTTTAGCCTGTAGCCACAGTAGCTTCAGTTGCTAGCTTCACTACACAAAGGCATCCCATTAGCATTAGCATTAGCATTAGCCTGCGCTACTCTCTGTTGAAGGCGCCAGACTTCAGTTTATCTCCTCATCTTGATGCCGTTTGATGGAAACAGCTTCAGCTAATGCTAAAGCTAACTGTTGCTCTGTGCTTGTTGTTCTTATGGTTGAACATTTGAAGAGCTGCTGTCTCTGTCTGCTTCGTGAGTCCTCTGTTAACTGACGATTTCACTGAACTCCTCTTTTAATTGGCTCATAACTGATTGATTTCTGGATTTTAGGTTTAATCAACTCTATTTGTGGATGTTTATTATATAAAAATTTCCCAAAACAAAAGAAGCTTTTTTTTTTCCATTTTACTCTGTAAAAGACACCCCAAGATGTTTTTGAAGAATATTTGAAGACTTGATTTTTGTGGATTGCGACTTTTTGAAGTTTGTTTTAACACCATCATTTGACTGTTATATGTTGAAAAGCCATAAAGTTTCAACATTATTTTTGTCACTTCCTGTTTAATACCCTGCAGAAATGGTCACTATCATGAGTTTCCAGCAGACTAAACAGAGGACTCTGTGTCTGTGTCGGGCGTAAATGAGAAAAATCTTCAGTTTTACTATTTTTCTGATTAAAAAGATCCATTAATGAAATGCACCGACCTGAACAAAGGTGTGAGTTTCCAACATCGATGACTTTTCATTGCCTTCTGCGACTGACATTAACTGGGAGGAAACAGGAAGTGAAAGGCAGACCTGGTCACTCGTACGATAAAGAGGTTAACGCTCCGACGTCCCGGAATCAGTGGGAGCGACTGCTTGTGCATTCATGCTTCACAGCTGCAGTCGGAGAGAAAAAGCGTCTTATTCATGAGGAATCTGACCCAATCCTCCCTGGTTTAACAGTGAAATGTGTCTCTGATGGATCTATCTGCTTCCCTCTGTCCAGATAAAGCTGATAGGCATCAGGATCCGGCTCCGGAGTTAACCGGCCCACTGAGGAGATTCATATCAGCCACGAAAAGAAAAAAAGAGAGAGAGAGAGAAGAAGAAGAAGAAGTCAGGCCTTCATGTTTTATTATAAGCAGAGAGGAGGGAGCAGTGATAGTAGACAGATTGGTTTTTTTGTGGCAGCAGAAAGGGATACAATGCGCGGCGGATGATGATATTCAGTGCGGAGAAGCGAGCAGACAAGCGTCGCTCCCATTACAGAGCCATTTTCAGGACGACTTTCTAAGAGAATGAGAAAATGGGAGGATGGGTTTTTCTAAAGAACGGAGTGTGCTGTTATCTGCCTGCCAGACATTAGTCCTCCCCCACCCCCACCCCACCCCCACCCGGGCTCCATCACAACGCGGAGAAACGCTTCTGTCTATCCTGTGGCAAATTTGTTCAAATTAAAGCTTTTAAAGGCGACGTGTGTTACCTGTACAATACGCCGACGACTCCGCTCTCTGTTGGTGGACTATTAGTGTTTTTTTCTTTCTGCCCGAATTGGACTTTTTAATTGAGAGCAACACAAACCTCCACCTCAGTCTCTCTGGTGACCTTCTCACGCCGGAAACAGACACAGTCATCAGAGCCACCTCCTCGGTCCTGATGATTCACCGCACTGTTGCTTTTGATTGTTCTCAATAAGTTGCGTTTTAATCGTCGTCATATAAACGGACACCCAAAATGATGGGTTTCAACTTGGATTCGTTGCCATGCCAACACTTTGAGTTATCGAGTTTTCATGAGTACCTTGAACGTGTATACGGTGAAATTTTGCCAACGTGTGCTTGAGGTGGCAGTTGTGAGTCAGTGTTGTCCGACTCTTTCTTTCGTTTGCACTTTTCTGACACATTTGGATTAAAAATGATTTCAGTCTGTATGAAACAAATTATATATACATATATGTGTGTATACATATACATATATATATATATATATATATATATATATATATATATATATATATATATATATATATATATATATATATATATATATATATATATATTTCTGAAACTGAATGCCCCACGACAATTCATTACTGCTACACTGAGAACAAAAGTAAATTTTATACAATGTGATCTATGATGAAATGTCTGGAATAAACTAGAAAAGCGGAAAATTTAAGCAAAAGAAATTGAGAATAATTACAGTATTATGGTAGACTGACCATTGCACAGACAGTTCCAAATAAAATCAAACTCAACGTGTTGTATAAAGATAGTCTATAAACATGTTCAATCATTGCGTGTTTTTGCGGAACTTTTTCTTGTGTTTATGAGTTTTCACGTCGCGGTGCGTTCACTGTCTCCCAGGATCAGTGACTACATGGACCTGACTCCGGTGGACATCGTGGGGAAGCGGTGCTACCAGTTCATCCACGCCGAGGACGTGGAGGGAATCAGACAGAGTCACCTGGACCGTGAGTACCCACTGACCGAGTCATGAGGAAACATGTCACTGTAACTCCACAACTCCTGGAAGGGCTGATGTAGTGACTGATTGCTTTGAACGCAGTCCTGAGGATTTTTTTTAACTCGTGGATTCACAGCTGTGTTAGAAACTGAGGAGGCATATGAAGGTGTTCAAAATCATTCAGAGAAGTTCAAAGACTTTATAGACCAGGATTATTCAATTCTGGGCCTCGAGGGCCGCTGTCCTGGATGTTTTAGGCCTCTCCCAGCTGCAACACACCAGACTGTAATGAGAACTTGTTACTGAGCTTCTCATCAGTGAAGACATCGAGGTTAGACTGAGGTGTGCCGAAGCGGCTAAAACATTCAGCACTGCGGCCCATCAGGCCTGGAATTGAACTGCCCTGTTGTGGGCATTTAGAGACAATGTCACATTTAAATGTTAAATGTGACATTTAAAGGCCCTCAAAGGTGTACGAAGGCTTAAGGAGGTGTTCAGTGGTGTTTGGAGGCACCGGAAGGTCTATGAAAGCATTCAGAGGTGTTCAAAGGTGTACAGAGGTGTTTGGAGGTGTTCAAAAGGTCTACCAAGGCGTTGGGAGATCTACAAAGGTGTTTTAAGGTCTATGAAGGCATTTCAAGGTGTACAAAGGTATAAAAAGGTTTTCGGGGGTGTATGAAGATCTACCAAGGTGTTTTTGAAGGTCTATGAAGGCATTCACAGGCATAGGTAGCTCTACGAAGGCATTCAAAGGTGTATGAAGGAATATGAAGGCTTTCTAAAGGCCTGTGAAAGCATTCAGAGGAGCTCAAAGGCATTTGGAGGAGACTGAAGGTTTACAAAGGTGTTCAAAGGTACTTGAACATCTATGACGTTCAGAGGTGAACACATTTAAATGGCGTACAAACGTATTTCACAGCATTCAGAACTGATTGAACATTTCACAGCGAAGACCTTCAGGGCTTATTTAACCAAAATCCAAACCGGAAATCGAGTGCAGGATGAGTTTTTTTATTGAAGCTGTTGGTTGTTTTTCTAGGATCCGGTGTTCCAATCCAGCATCGATGCATATGAAACCTGTGACACAACTTAAGAAAAGCTAATGGAAGCTCCCAGAAACTTTTTCAATTACCTTGTAAAGTTCCTCCGAACATCCTGAGTGACAATCTGCTGGTGACTGTACGGCGGCCCGGCGGGGTCAGGCGGGGGGAGGAGGAGGTGTAAAACAGCCAAATACAGAGCAGAAGGGAGTTGAGAGCAGAGGGAGATTATTCCTGTCAGTCTGCACTGAGGGGGGAGGTCAGGGAGGCGAGCCGGCAGCCAGCGGTTTAAATGACCGGGTTTTAGTGGAGCGTAGTCTAATACAGCACCTTCGGTCACCTCGGCTGCTCATTTTATTCTTCCTCTTTCAAAATTAATTTCCTCTGTGAAAGGGGGACTTTCAGAAATGGATGGCTGAGGGGCAGCGGAGGTCCTTCCTTTCATTTCTGCCTCTGTCTTCCACGTCTCTCGGATTGTTCTGGAATCGTTCGTTCTTCGGGGCGCTTTAATTCTCCGGCTCCATGAACCGGCCGCTGATTGCACGGAAGCCGATTTCAGAGTCGCCGTCTAATGATTCCCCACTTTTCTCCCAGCTGCTCCTGCTTCCTGTCTAATTAGACAGGGGACAGGTCGGACCGGGGCCCAAACGGAGGAATTAAAGAGTCTGATACTACTTTGCATCTGGTTACCTGTTGATAGATGATGTTTGTAATGAGATCTCCGTGTCTAAAAAACAAATAGCTGGAAATGTCTCCAAAAGAGACGTACTGTTCACGTGGCAGTCCACAGCTTCTCTTAGGCCACTTTTACAGTGTTTCTGGTGAAAAAGCATCATTTCTTTATTTTCCTTTCAGATAAACTTTATATTTACACGGCAACAGTTTCAGAAAGATAACCATTTAAACAATGTAGTTAGCAAGTTGGGCTGCTAGTTGATACTGCTGGTTGTTTTTGTGATGAATCCACATGTGCTGCTTTGTAGCAACCTTTTCAAAAGATTTTCCTTTGTTTGCACGGAGTGTCAGCATTTTTGAATCCACAATTTTCAAAAAGTTGCATTTTCAGGGTTCTGAGCTCCGTTATCGTGTGAACGGACACACCAGACGCTGTGAAAGTTTCCCCTTTTCACTTGAAAACGTTGTGTAAACAGGACTTTACAGGGAAAGTGAGGCGCTTAAAGAGTTTTCAGCAGAAACTCTGTGATTCTGCGACTCGTCTGTTCCTCATTTGAACCAAGAACTGAAAGAAAACTCAGCTTCTTCAAGAACTGCGCAGAAAAGTTCCTTCTGACTGAAAAAGAACTGTCATAGTTTCACATATTCTGTTGCACTCAAGACAACTTAAAAAAAAAAAAAGAACTCCCGATGTCATGATTTTCAGAAAGACTTTCTTCACTTTTTTGTTTTCGCAGCTCTGATTTCTTCTTCTTTCCTTTCTTCTGTGGGATTTATCTGCTCGTCTGCTCCCGATTCCCTCGCCGCTGCCGGAGTCGGATAGTTAGGGAATCGATCAAGGTGTATTTTAGAGGGAAAGCCCGTTCTCTCAACGGGGATCTAAATTTTAAAAGGCTTCTTTTTAAGTGGAGGACGAGGCGTGATCCCTCTCTGTGAAGAGGCGGCGCTCTCTAAGTCTCCATCATTACCTGCTGACAGCCGGTCTGAGCCGGGGTCAGACCTCAAAGTCAATCTGTCCTCGTTTCCACTGAGCAGAGAGCCAGAAACTCACCTCTCAGAGAGAAAACACACGGAACCGGGGAGCGGGACGAGGCAGCATCGACCGCAGATTCATCTTTTCTTCAGTGAGGAGGAGAAAAAAAAAAACCTGAAACTGAATGATTTACGCAGAAGAGAGAGAGAGCAGAGGACAAAACGCTCGTTTGGCCAAGGAGAGACGGGAAGATACGACACTTCATGTGGCCCTAAAACCAGTCGGGATGAGAGACGACGAAACACCGCCTTAAAATCAGCACGACAGGACACGAGCGCTCGCTTCAGTCCAGACCTGTGTAAAAACGACTCTGGTGAAAGTAAAAAATACAGATTCATGTGTCAAGGTGGACAAAACGAGCAGAGATGACGCTGACATGTGAGAATAGATCCTCACATTAATAAGTTCTAATGTTAACATGTGAGAAAAGATCATTAAATTAATAAGTTCTAATGTTAGCATGTGATAATGGATCTTTAAATTAATGTTATAATGTTAATATGTGAGAATCGATCATTAAATTAATACATTCTAATGACAAAATGTGAGAAAAGATCATTAAATTAATAAGTTCTGATGTTATCATGTGAGAATAGATCATTAAATTAACAAGTTCTAATGCTAATGTGTGAGAACAACTGAATGAGTTAGAGTTGCTAACATATAAAAGTGAATTTCGAAGACATTTATTTGCAAAGCAAACTTAAAAATGAATCTCCACAGTAAATTGTCAGACTTAGCAGCGAGTAATTTGGCATGTATAACGCTAACATGGTAGCATAGATTAATAAAACGATCCAGCAGCTGTAATACTAACGTGAAAATTGTAGTTGAAAGTAAGTTAGCAGCTCAGATTCTAACATCAGAAAATAGATGGTGAAAGCTTGCAATGAGAAAGTCGTAAAACTTTTTGTCACACATTTATTATCCTGGGAAATAGTTTCCAATAATGGATGAATTCCTTAAACACAGATTTTCTCAGTGTGATTAGTGAAGACTTCCTCTGGGAAACAATATTCAAGTTTAGGTGGAACAGAGTGAACCTGCAAAGGGAACAAAGGAGGAGAAGAAAGATGAGGACGATTAGGAGCGAGGGGAGGAGCGCGACTCGTCTTCTCACAATAAAAGCAAATAAAGTGAATAAAGAAAGTCGTAATGGGCGAAAACACAAAGAGAGACGAGCGTTTGTCGAGAGAGGGAGTCGAGGAACGTCGCACGGGGAGCCATGAAAAATCATCCAGGAGAGAAATGAGTGTTTAATTTTTCAGAGAGAAGAAAAAAAAAGAGATTTGGACGCACATAAAGGAGGAGAATAAAAAACGAAATTACCAAAGGAGAAGCTGTCGCAGGAGCGACTGACGGACAGACAGATGTTTGTAGACAGAGGGAGACGATAGAGAGACACAGAGACAAAGAGCGAGAGGGAGAGAGAGAGAGAGTTTGAGCCTGCAGGCGTTTTAGCAGAGCCCGTCTCTCTGGACTCGCTGCGCCTTTAATGAATCGCTCACACACACACACGCACACACACACACACACACACACACACACACACACACACACACACACACAGACACACTCCTGTTTATGCTCCGTATCGAGGACCAAGCAAAGCGGTAAACTGCCGTTTCGCTGCGATCCGTCCAGCGAAGTCCGCCTGTAAATAACAAACGTCCTCATTCTGTTTGCTCTGAAATCTTGTTGTGGTCCTCGCAATGTTCAAAGGACAAAACAAACACACATATTCTTGTTCTTAGCAGAATGTGGGGACCAGTTACCCTACAAAGTCAGAACCGTCTTTTTCTATAAACAGTATTTTTGGCACCGCTTAGCTCCGTCATGTGAGATGAACTGAAATACTGAATATTAATGGAGTTTTCAACCAACCAAGTGAAAATCAGGTCACGAGATTTCTGTTTATGTTTGTAACTCTAGATAAATTGTCCTAATCTGACAATTTTCAGCGTAAGATTAGCCAAATAATCTATTTTTTCACCACATTTCCAGGTGTGTTTCCAAAGGAAACCTCCTGATGACACCGTCTGACTGCATCGGTCAGTTGAATGTTGCTTGTGACAAATTTATACAACTTTTTCAAGAAAAACTTATGTCATTGTGATTTTGGCTGTTGGAATCTACACCACCATCACTGGTAGACTTCTGGAAAGCAGCATGTTCAAAATGCACCACTTTGCTCCCTGCTGTCAACATGGAAAAACTAAATAAATGTAATTTAAAAAACTATATACTATATATATAATGTAACTGTTCTCCTCAGTCATAGTTAATAGTTGTTATGTAAATGCGAGGAGATCGACTCTGAAAATGTGTTTTAAAACTGTTTTGAGGCTGTTTTGTGACTGTATAGATTCACTTATAATTTAACAAAATGTACATTTACTGAAATTCACCACTGAATCGTCTGCAAACATGGAGACATTTGTTACATTCAGGCCAATTCAATGGACCAATAATGTCAAAGAAGGGCAGTTTAAGAACCTCTGAATGTTTCCATCATCCGGTTCTCTGCACACATTCATGTGTGTATGTAAATGTTATAGTGAAAACACTCTGAACACCGACGAGTGGCCTGACACGAACTGCAGGACCCGTCCGGACCGAGTGAGGAGTCGCTCTCTCTGATCCATGATTTCAGTCTGATTCTAGCTGCTTGGCTGTGGCCGTGGTGAAAGGAGTCCTGGGGCTCTGTTTTAATGGTCTGAGGTGTAAAGCGTTCTGGTATTTAGGAGATTTGGCTCTTCTTAGTCTGGACGTCTGCTGCAAAGCAAAGCACAAGATTTCAAATGGCATCGCCAATCTGAGGCTCCTGAGAAGAAAAAAAAAAATCTGCCCAATGGAGGTCCGATCGGATCCCGATCACTCCGCACCATTCAGGAAAAACCATACTGTGATTCCCAGCATAGAGTGTGAATGTGTGTTTTAGTAACTGCGAAAACCAAAGGAAATATTTCATTTTACATTCTGTAACTGAAGGAACAGGAAGAAATGTAAATATATTTACTGGCTGTACTGCAGTGGGACACCAGAGGGCAGCAGAGGGGCATCATCAGAATGTCTGCTTATTGTTTGATTTATCAATAACGATGATCCGACAGATGCTGAATTAACACAGCAATTTGTAATTTATCACAGTAACTGTACTGTAAAAATGGCAACTCGCTGAACCTCAGGGGGCCAGAAGAGGGCGATAGAGGGACACTGTCAGTTTAATACAGTCAAAATGAATAGGCAAGTTGCGCACACACACACACACACACACACACACACACACACACACACCGGCAGGTATAAAGTCCCCTGGCGGACAGGAAGGACATTTCCATAAAACAATTTCACGGCCGTAAATTTGCGGTGCGTTAACGTGCCGCACGCCGGCGGGCTAAACGAGGTAAAGGTGGACGCAGGAAACAAGTTACAGAAGAGGGTAAAAAAAAAGAAGGGATGGTGAAGATGCTGAAGCCAGACTGTGACAGGGCAGAGCGAGAGCGACGGACGGACGAGGTGGAGAGACGTTAAAAGGGAATGTTGGTCCTTTAATCTGTCGGTCTCTCTCCTGCAGCCCGAGGCGAGCCTGCAGCGCTCCCCCCTCCCCCGCCTCACCCCCCTCACCCCCTCCTTCATTAGCGGCCCATCAGCCAGACAGCCGTTTAAAGGTGGAGTAAGAGCACGGTTCGAGTCCCGCCGTTGCCACATGGACGCTGCTTATACTGAAAAACTGGAAGCAAGTTCATCTCTATCAAACGGGTTGACATCTGCACTGATCAATAATCGATGTTTCTGCCGCTGACAAGAGATAATGACACATTAACAGCGTCACCAACCGACTGACGAAACTCAAATAACCATATAGAGCATCTTCCTCCTCTAACATCCAGATTACAGAGCATCTTCCTTCCACTACCTGATGCTGACAACAGTATCACTGACACTAACAGGAATTCTATCGATTAACTCGCTGCCTTTATGTACAGAAACTTCAAAAGTAACTGAAATACTTCAATAAAGAGGTGAGAAGAGAGCAGGAAGTGACTGACGACTGTCATCAGGTAGGATTTACATTCATTAGTAAAATGCAGTGTTCATGTACAGAGTGTGTGAAACAGTTCAACACAAGGCGGAGAGCTGGAATGTGTGTGAGTGTATACGTGCGCGCGTGTGTGTGTGTGACTGTGTGTGCATGTGTGTGTGTGTGACTGTGTGTGTGTACTCATTGTGTCGTTATTTACTCTGCCGTACAAACAAAGCAAGGTCACATTCAAGGTGACGTGATCTCACCATCTCTGCCTTAACATGCAAACAAGTTATTTTCCCCTCCGTGTCTCCCTCCTCCCCTCCCTCTCTCTCTCTCTCTCTCTCTCTCTCTCTCTCTGTCTCTCTCTCTCTCTCTCTCTCTCTCTCTCTCTCTCTCTCTCTCTCTCTCTCTCTCTCTCTCTCCCAGACCAGAGTCCCTTCCTGCAGCTCGGGGATGTCGTCTTAAACAATGCTATTAGTTTGTAATAGTTTTTAATTACTGGCCTTCTTTTTCGATAAATCACCTCCCACTTTCTCGCTCTCTTCTTCTCCGCCATGGAAAAACCTATTTGTGTCCGTAATTAAATGGAGGAGAGGGATATGAATTTAGTGGCGCTGGCTCCTCGTCTCCCACTGTTTCTGTTTGAGCGGCTCCTGATTAATGCCGATACATATTGCTTGAGATAACCATTTAGTGCTTAATTTAGCCAAATTTATTGCCCGCATGGCGGCGCGGGGGCGGAGCAAGGTGGAGGCGACGGGGTGGGGGTGGGGGGGGGTGACGGGGGCCACCTCACCGGGCCGGGGAGGGATCCTGCTGCAGTGACACAGCACTATCTGGTGGACAGCGGGGGTACTGCAGCTGAATCACTCAAAGTGTGAAGTAGACCCTCCGCGCTGCTTCACGTGTCACATTAATAAAATGCAGCAGGATTTCCGGAGCTGAACTTCACCCGACTTTCTCCAGAACGACCTGGGAGAGTCTCGTTTTTGAAGGTGTCAGCTTGAGGAAGCAGGCGGGGTGTTTCTGTTTCAGCTGAAGAGACGATGACAGGAGGCTTTGAGGCTCTGAGATCTGGAGGAGATTTCAAACTCTTCATCTCATTCACACACGCTTCCTCTTTAGACTGAACCTCTCAGCTCTTCCACATCACAAGAACTCTGCTTCTCTGTGGAACACGACTCTTATTAGAGCGTTGTACAAATAATACGCCAGGTGTGGAGGAGGAGACTTTCTGCAGAACCAGACTCAGATTAGTAGACTTCCTGTAGAATCAGACTCAGAGGAGCAGACTTTGTATCGTTCCAGTTGTGGGCGACAGACGGGCAGACAGGCGGACTTTGAGACGGATTCAAACCGGGGTTCAGGACTCAAAACAGAATCAGTCAGTGGTTTGATGGGCAGGAGTCTCAGAACCTTCCGTTTTCACTGTTACAGACTCTGTCAGCCTCGACTGCTCTGCAGTGATTGGTACTGATATTGAGAAAAGGGGCGGGGCCAGAGGCCGGCTCCGGGCTTATCACAGCGCCGATCAGGTGTTTCCTCAACTTTTACTTTGAAGGGACGTAAAACGCTGAAACCCTCCAGATTCAGGGTTTTATGGGGAGAGTGTTTTGTTTGAAACCTATTGGAGAAAACACACACACACGCACACACACACACACACACACACACACACACACACACACACACACACAGATGCTGGCGGTGTGTGTTGGTCTGATTAATGACGGCAGCAGCAGAGCAGCTCTAAGCCAGCTGTCACATGACATCTGATGACTGCCTCTCTCTCTCTCTCGCTCTCTCTCTCTCTCTCTCCCTCTCTCTCTCTCTGTCCACTTCCTCTCTCCTCTCCTGCGCCGTACAAACCAGCCGGGCAGTGTCACCATGTTCAGTGGTTCGGAAAGATCAAGCGGCGAACTTCAACAAGACACCGAACATTTCTGGAGGGAGATTGATCCTCCTGACAATGTCAGACAAGAAGCTCTGCAATCATCCAATCAGCTGCTGACTGTGGTTACCATGGTGATTTCAGAGCGCGTCAGAGTATGAAACAGGTTGTTGAAATAAAAAGATTCGGGAGACAAAGTGTTGTGGGAGGTCCTGATGCCCTTCGGTGTCTCTGCTGTGGATTATAAGAGACAAACATGGAGGATAGTAAATCAGAGACCAAAACCTTAACGCCATAAAACTCAGCTGCTTTTCCAGGCTAGTAGTGAAGATGTTTTTAATAATCAAACTGATGATTGTCTTCCTCCCCCCTCTGTGTCTCGCAGTGATGAATAAAGGTCAGTGTGTGACGAAGTACTACCGCTGGATCCAGAAGAACGGGGGCTACATCTGGATCCAGTCCAGCGCCACCATCGCCATCAACGCCAAGAACGCCAACGAGAAGAACATCATCTGGGTCAACTACGTCCTCAGGTCGGTGCCGCCACCGTGGCGTCTCGCTTCCTGTCACAGACTCTCATTTTCATGAGAAGAAAGATAAATTCACGTCCGTGATGAAGCTTTGGGGCGCCTGGTGTCAGACTCGTCGGGGTCAGTGGTTACTGTCAGTGATCTCCTTGGTTTTAGGTTGAAAACTGTTGGAAAGCTGACTGAAAAGTTCTTCTCTTTCCGACTGGATCAGTGAACCGACTTGTAGCATTAGCTGAGCCTCTTTTTCTCCCTGACTTGGGGAATAGTTGTGGTTTAAGCAGCTCCATTACTTTTTTACTAAACTCCTGTTTGCTGTAGAGGAACGTCTATTTAATCCTGAAAACCTTCCAAGCTTAGTAGCATTAGCATTAGCCTTTGATTAGCATGGTTCAGGAGCATTTAGCTCCCCTTTCCAAGAACAGGTTGGTCGTTTGTCTGAGGTGTTTCGTTGCTTCTCCTCGTTGTCGGTTCATCGACGTTTCTTCCTGCCAGGAACTGATGGAGCGTCAGTTGAATTTAAGGTGTTCCCTGTGTTTTCTTTTGCAGTAATCCAGAGTACAAAGACACGCCCATGGACATCGCTCAGCTGCCAAACCTGCCCGAGAAAACCTCGGAGTCCTCCGAAACCTCAGACTCTGAGTCCGAGTCCAAAGAAAACTCAGGTGAGCGAAAGGAAAAGAAATCATGAGTCTGGAAACATGAGTTCTGGTGTCACGGACAAAGGGCGAGAGAAGCCTTGACAAACTCGTCTGCGGCGCCTCTTTACGAGTTAGCAGCAGAGCGAGCAGCAGGAAGGAACGCAGGCGGGAAGACAGAAGCCAGAGATGTTTTATCGGCGGCTGCCAGCGTGTTGTGTTTGCCAGGCCCGAGCGTCACACTGCCAACAGCTGCAGGCGGCGAGCGCTCGCTGGCAGCGCCGCCAAACCTGCCACCAAATGACAAAATGATAAAACGCGATGCAAAATGCCTCCAAACTCCACACTGAACCAAAACACCTCCAGGAAAAAGGCCACAATGCACGAAAAGGAGTCAATACAACACCACAAAGACACAAAGCGGAGGTTTTTCAGCTGAAAAGACAATGTAGAGAATCCTTCCTGATACTCTCCAGAATCAGCCCAGTTCGGCATGTCTCATTATCTGTTTCTGCTTTTCTTCTGTTATCTTTGTCTCAAATCAACATAGTAGTTAGGCCGAACGTCACAGTGAAGCCAAACGCTTGTGGACTGGCCCACTCTCGCCACTTCCCCCGGTCTTCTCTAGATTGTAGAAAGTGTTTCATTTTGTTGACATCTGTGTCAGAGCCCGCTGTGATCCCTGGCGCCACCCTGCAGCCGCTGCTGTCTCAAAGTTCGCCTTGCGATCTGGTAAACTGGTGAACTGAAAGTCTTGGTCCGCCAGTTCTGCTCCTCTGCTGCCCCTGCTGGCCGTGAGCAGACTGAACCCCGACAAGCCGGAGGTGAAGGTTCATCCGTGAGGTTCTAAGGCGGGCTGATCCGAGCTCCTCGGGCCGTTTGGAGCTGAAGCCGCTGCAGCTGCCGTCGCCTTCCAGCCGTCAGCCTGCCAGAGCCGCTCTCCTCCAGCAGGACGAGCAGCTGGCAGCCAGCCCCGGAACATTCTGCCCCGGGTGCAGGAGGGCCCGTCTGCCTCCACGCTCCTGCTCTCCGGATCGCTGTTCACATGTTTTTACGCTTGGAGTCTGTGGTTCAGGGCTACATAATGTAACTGTGCATAGATAGATTGGTAGAGAGACTCCCTCCAAATGTTTTTCCACATTTTGACTTGTCCCTCTGAAATGCTTTGTCTCTCTCTTGATACAAATTGATGCTTCATACAAACGCCTGACCCTTCTCTAGAGCAGTGTCCGTGAATCAAACGACCCTCTGGTCCTCGGAGAATCTCAGAGCTGCTCGCTTCATGGTTTCTTCTTGATATCGAGTGTATTTTGCTTGAAAAGCCTCTTAATGGAGATGTGAGGTTTCCCTCGGACGCAGCCACTGAGTCGACATTTGTGTCGCCATTAGGGAGCGCGAGCGCTGCCAGCCGGCCGCCGCTGGCCTCAGTGTGTGCTGGCAGGGTGTTCGAAGTGTGTGTGTGTAATGGGCTGGACATCGCCAACATGCCTGAACAGCAGCAGCTACAACTGCTAAACACACATCAGTGGATCCAAGGACGACAGAATTTAACTCAAGAAGAAAACACAAGACAACGCAAAGCATGCAAACAGAATCAAGAGAACAAACACAGGGCGGAGATTTTTGTCTTTCCTCTTCATTTCTAACCCGTCTTACCTCTTTTATCTCCACAGACAATGAGAACGCCAAGTCGGAGGGCAAGCCGAGCCGCCAGGCGGAGCACAGCGAGGACCCGGAGATGGACAGCAAGCGGCAGCAGCAGCCCGGCCAGCCCCACTGCTCCTCCCAGCAGGACCTGAAGCGCCAGGAGGAGGGAGACTGCTCCAGCAACCCCGAGAGCCAGGACAGCGACGACAGCCTGGAGCCCTCCGACGGGGAGGCGGAGGAGCCGGAGGAGGTCGGGGCCGGGGGCGGGGCCGGGGGCGGAGCCGGGGGCCGCCTGGGACGGCTGGCCGGTCTGGGGAGTTTAGGAGGTCTGGGTGCCATCGGTGGACTGGGTAACCTGGGTGGGCTTCATATCAAAGTGGAGCACTACGGAGAGGGCGAAGAAGTACGGCTGCACAACTCGCAGACGTCTTCATCAGAGGAGGAGGAGGAAGAGGAGGAGGAGGAAGAGGAGGAGGAGGAGGAGGAGGAGGAGGGAGGGGTGCAGGACTGCGACGGCTCTGACGCTGGGGCAAAGCTCCAGAAACGGAGGAAGAGGAGAAAAGTTCAGAAGTGGGACGGGTCGCGGAGCCGGAGACTCCGTCTGTCCTCGAACTCTCCGAGTCCCGTAGCAATAGGAGACGCCGCCTCGCTGGTCGACCCTTCTCAAGCCGCCGCCGCCGCCCCCGCCCACCTCCTCGCCTCCTCCAGCTCCCCCTCCGGAGCCAACGCCTCGTCTTCTGTTCTGAAGATCAAGACCGAGATGGCCGAGCCGATCAACTTCGACAACGACAGCAGCATCTGGAACTACCCGCCCAACCGGGAGATCTCCCGGAACGAGTCTCCGTACAGCATGACGTCCAAACCCGCCGCGCCCGGCGGCCACGACGGCTTCCCCTCGCCGCAGGGCGGCTCCCTCCAGGTGGCCATTCCGGAGTCCGTCCTCACCCCTCCTGGGACCGAGGGCGGAGCCGGAGGAGCGAGGAAGCCTCCGTACAATGGAAGCTCCGCCCCTTCCTCTGCGTCCAGCGCCGCCAGTTTAGCTCCGCCCTCCAGCGCCTCCTCAGCCGACCCCCTCTCCCCTCCCCTGTCGGCGTCGCCCCGGGACAAGCAGCAAGGCACCCCCACCACCTCCTCCTCCTCCTCCTCCTCCTCCTCGTCCTCCTCGTCTTCGTCGTCCTCGTCCGGCTCGTCCTCGGCGCTGCTGTACTCGGGCGACCTGGAGGCGCTGCAGCGCCTGCAGGCCGGGAACGTGGTGCTGCCGCTGGTGCACCGGGTCACCGGCACCCTGGCCTCCACCAGCACCACGTCCCCCCGGGTCTACACCACCGGCACCATCAGGTACGCGCCGGCGGACGTCACCCTCGCCATGGCACAAGGCAACCTCCTCCCCAACGCCGCCATGAACTTTGTGGACGGTTCGGGGTTCGGCCTGGACCCCAAGACGCCGATGGAGATGCTCTACCACCACGTCCACCGGCTCAACATGTCGGCGGCGGCGGCCGCCGGGCCGTTCGTCGGATCCCCGGCCGCCACGGGGGGCAACGGCACCCTGGGGGGCCAGATGCCGACGGCGGCCAACGTCTTCACCACGGCGGAGGGCCTCTTCTCGACGCTGCCGTTCCCGGTGTACAGCAACGGCATCCACGCCACGCAGACCCCCCTGGAGAGGAAGGAGGACTAGGACCAATCATCCCAGACCGCATTACTGTGTTGAAGACCACTCCTGAGTTCAAGAACAAACCGTTTCCTGGCGATCTGCGGCCGACGCGGCGCAGCACTGTGTTTGTGGGAGGGGAGAGCGGACAGGACCGGACCACAGACCTACTCTAGCACTTTGAATCTGAGCTACTGAGCTTGTGTAACTGACATGAATGACTCTCAAACATGTCCCCAATACTTTTTTCTATCTTCCTCTCTCTCCTCCTCATCCTCTTCTCCTCCTCTCTCTCACTCCCTTTGCTCCTCTTGAACAGACTACTCTTTCTTGTAAAGAAGTTCCTCTTTTGCCTACAGAGAATTCGTATTGCCTACGGACTCCGCCGGAGCCTGACGGGGAGAATAATTTTTATGATTTGACTTGTTTCTGTTGCGTCTTTATGAAGATGCTGATTGTGTGTATTTAAAGGAGGAAGGTACAGGGCTTCGTAACTCTCCTCGTGTATCTTGATGTGATCAAGGCTTGAAAAACAAAGGGACGTTTTTAAACCTGGGGGAGGTCGGCTCTCTCACTGATAATCTTTTGAAAAAAGGTTTTTGAGGACGTTTCTCGATTGAGGGAATAGCTTAGAGAGTTAATGCTGGTTTATTTCCCTTTTCTTTTTTTTTTTTTATAAAATACTCTAGCTCAGATTTAACTTACAAATCAAGCATTAAGAAGAAAAACAAAAAAAAGCAATTTCAGCCGGGTAATGACCTGTGAATTCTCGAATGTTACTACTTCCTCGTTTATCCCAGGAGTTTACCTACAGGTCTCGCACCAAACATGACCTCCTCTTCCTCCTCTTCCATCTCTGCCCATCTCCTCTCTCTCTCGCTCTGTCTGGGTCATCTGGGATCTCTCCGTTTCTACCTGTCGTTTCTGCAGATTTGTGGTGCTACCCTGACTCAGCTGGCTGACGTGGGTGCTGGAATCAAACCCACAGCTCGCTGAAGGACTGATTGTTGTTTCTTTTGACCGGAGGAGGAATGATTTTTTTTTTGTTTTTAAACATTTTTTTAGTTGTTGCGTTTTCTGACCGTCAGGAATGTCAGAAATAAGACGAGAGCCTCTAAATTAGCAGTGGCGTCAGTGTTTGACTCGCTCCGATGTGATTGGAGGACGAGGGTCGGCTCCGCCCGGCAACACCAATCCGATTGGTTGATTTTTAGGCTCTGAGCTGTCGTGTTTTATTTCTATGTATTTTCTTACTCAATCACTTTTAATTCTCAGTGAGACTGAGGCTAATTACCTAGCGATGCTAACTTGAAAAATGAATGTTGAAAACCTCGACCGGCTCCTGTCTGATCACTGTTTATATTTCTACGATGGTGGGTTTTTTTTGGGTTTTTTTAATCCGTCCTCCTCCTCCTCCTCCTCCGTTTTCTTCCTTCTACACCAGAGTCACCTCCACAAGTCTCTCCTTATCGATCCACTCTCTTCCATCCCATCGCCGGACCCTGTGAGAAAACCACATATCAACAATGGAGATTGTAATAAAGACATGCATTTTCAATCAACTCTCAAACAATCAATCCAATAACTGCGAAAAAAAAAGAATACTACTTATTTTGAGGAAGAGAAAAAAAAATCACATTCCTTTAAACAATGTTGTCTTTGTCGTTCCTGTTTTTTGTGTTGTTTGTTTTCTTCCCAAGCCTCCTTTGCCAAAAAAAGAAAAAAAACAAAAACAAAAAAGGAAAAAAAAAGTGTTACTCTCACAAGTTTTGGTGTTTAAAAAGCACTGTGATTCATTTGTAAATTTTACTTTTCTTCTACTGTTTTTGAAGTTTAAAAAAAAAAAAGACAAGAATAAGTAATAATTATTATAAAAAAGGATACTGTCCATCTTTTTGAAGTTGACAGCCCGGTCTTCGCCATCCCGTCATCCTTATTACCCAGTGTGATTAAGCCGTAAAACCGTGTTTCCGATGTGTTTCGTGTCACTTGGCTGTCAAACGTCTTTCCGGCGACTTCTCTCTGTGTGTGTTGACTATATGCAGTATATACTGAGCTACTGTAGCTGTTTTCGTCCTTTGTCTTCTCTGTGCTCTATCTCTCGTGTGGGCGGGGCGGCGTGGGGGGAGGAGCGGCGAGGAGGCGGGGGAAGTGGGCGGAGCCAGCACGGACTAACCCCTCCCACTAATGCCCCTCCTCCCTCCGGCTCTCCCTCCCTCCTCTCTCTCTCACTCTCTCTCTCTTCCTCTTTTCTCAATCTATCTGCAGTCTTAGTGAAACCAGTGGAGGTTTGTGGAGTTTCGTGTTCGGTGGCCTTTGCAAAAAACAAAACAAACGGAAAAAAAAAAAACGACCTTTGTAGAGTCCACCTTTTCTTTCGCTGCTTCCTTTTTGTCTTTGTAACTCCTCTTTTTTTTCATTTTCTAATCCTCTCTTTCTCTCTCTGCTATTGCTTTTTGCTGTTGTGTAGTCTTATACAAACCTCTTTATCTCGCTGTCTTTTCTCTCAGAGACGAAAAGATTCTTTAACTAGCTCAAAGGTTTATGGAGCCATGTTTTTTGTCACTAAGGAATTCTGGGAAATTGTAGCTTCCAAAGAGTTAAATAATGAAGATTTACACTGTATAGAAATAAATTATGGCGGGGGGAAAAGCCTCAAACGTAGCATCACTAGACCTGGAAAAAGCCTCAGTTGTGAACCATTTTCCCAGAATCCCTTGGGGCTTTCTTGTGTGCATTGGGTGTATTTCATTGGTTCCCACCAAAACTTGTTGACTTCCTGCGCAAACTTCTCTCACGGGACAAACAAAGTTAAGCAAGTGGTTCAAGGGGGAAGATTTAAAAAAAAAAAAAAAAAATCACTGTAGTCTTTCAGGACACGTAATAATAATAATAACAATAATAATAATAATAATAAACGATTTTAAAATTTCTAAAGAAATTAAAAGAAGAAAAAAATATTTCGCACTATAAATCTATTTTTATAGGTGTTTTGGAAAACTGAACTGCATGTTTAGTAAATTCGTCCGAAGCGTTTCACGTAGTCGATCCCTCCTTTTCCGTTTCCTTTCTTCCGTATCAGGTCCAAGAGTTCTTGTGGGTTTTTCTTCTTTAAAATGTTTGTTTCTTTTTTAAAGTCTGTCGAGCCCAAACGGGGGCGGGGGAGGCGAGACGGCGTCCCGGTCCGAGCCGGTCCGAGCCGGTCCGGGGCCCTCGGCCCCTCCTCCCATCAGGAAAACCGGTCTGTAGCGTCTGTGCTTTCTGTGAAGAGTCCGTGTCTCGTTTCTGCGGCTAACGCGTCCAAACAGTCAGAAAAAAAGAAGAAAAAAAAAGCAACCCAGGTGACGGAGGTTTCTTTTCAGTGACGTGGGAATGTGACTGACTGACGGGTCATTTTTGAATGTTCAATTCTGTCATTTCTGGAGTTTTTTTTTTGTTTTGTTGTTTGTTTTTTTTTTGTTTCAGCGCTCCGTCAGATTTTAGCGTTTTCTACTTTTGGCGGGAAAAATCAGGGGGGGCGGAGAAATGAACGTCAGGGCCTCGCTTCGTTTTTAGTTTTATTATTTAGATTTTATTGAGGGTGGGGTTGAAAAAAAAAAAAAAGGGATGGGCGGGGTTTAAAGGGGCACACAACTCAGACGAAACCAGGAAATACACCCACATGTAACAAAAACCAAACAGCCGGTCCGAGCTGTTTCAATGTTTTTTCTGTGTTTTATGTCGAAAAATGAAAAACTTTGCTGGTGATTTTAAAAACTTAAAAACCTTAATCACAGCTGCTGTTCAAGAATACATAGTGTTTAAGATGAGAAATATTGAGAAATCACTTCATTTACCTGTGAAGAAACTGTGTCTGTGTTTTTAACTATTTCTTGTACAATTATACAGATTCTTTTATGAGGAACTTGGTGCCAAGTAGCTGAAATACGGGAGAGAGGGAATCTCTTATTATCAATGTTAACAGTGTTATAAAATTCTAAATACAAACAAATTAAAATATTAAAAAAGAGAAAACTATGGTACATTTCTATTTTTTGTTGTATTTTTTTCCCTTACAGAAGAAAAGGGGGGAAAAATCTCACGACTAACTGATGCTAACTTTGAGTGCCTGGCTTATTTTTATTATTATTATTATTATTATTATTATTATTATTATTATTATTATTATTATTATTATTATTATTTTCAAAGACATCTCTTTGAGTTCATTTACCATGAATAATGCTGCAAACCCGAAAATGTACATACTTCATTTTTATAGCAGTGGTTCTGTTCTAAGTTTACTAGGTTCTCATCCGCTCAGAGGAACATGTCACACACATGCTTGTCTTTCTGTAACCCGGTTTCGACCATCTGACAGGTGCCATATTCATAATAAAAACTTCTCTCGAATTTCTTACCAGGCTGCATCATTTTCTTCTGTTTTGACACATTCAGCCATCACGCTGCCGGGTTCCTTTGTTTTTTCTTCTTCCTCCTCTGTTGGTTTTTTTCGGATTGGTTCTTGAAGCCGCTGGAACGCGGCGATGGTCCCGGATGTCGATCTGCATCGATCTGGACTGGATTTAGACGACTGTTGTACCGTTGTTGGCACCGGTTATGAACGACTTTGTCCTGGTCAGCTGGGGTTGGTCACGAGTCTTTGTTTACGTGGCGTTTAAAATGAAAACACGTCGTTTTCGTTTCTTAAAGCTTCTGCTTACATGTCCGATGTCTGTTTCCACGGCGATGGCAGAAACGCTGTAGTGAGCCAGGCCACTAGTGGGTGCTGTTGGTTGTTCTGGGAATTAAGCCACACACACGTTTGCACTGAGCAATACACTCTATGAATTAGGGCTGTCAAAATATTAGTTTTCTTAATTGTGACTAATCAAAGAACTTTCATAGATAATCATCATTAATCACATTTTGAATTGCATGTTTACAGTTATATTGTTTTGTATTTTCAAGCAGTTTTAAGCCCTGAACGTAGCACATTTAATAGCTCTAACAGGGAGATATGATGCCGTTTCAACAACTAATTTAAATGCAACCAATGTCCATTGGAGATTCAACCAGTGTCATTTCACCAGTTCTCGTGAACTGGTGAAATGTTCGGGGCTTGCTTGATTTCATAATGAGCGTGTTTTTGTTACAAAAAAATATATATATATCCATACATAGATCTCTGCAGAAAGTTGAAAAATGTTGGGTTTTCGTACCAGAGGAGACGTGACGAAGTAATGAAACAAAGTGACGTGATGAAGCGACGTGACGAAAACGTCATCGGAAAGTCCCCAAATCAGTCTGGGAGCAAAGTGTTCCGTTACAGTCTGAGATTCACTTTGTGCATCGGAAGCTCTTATTTTGACAGAAGTTTTCTGTTCAGTAAAACAGGAAGCACACGTTTTATTTAGTGGTTTTATTAAACCATTTTTACAGAAGTTGTAGCACATTGTTTTGCAATAAAACCCAAAGAAAACTTCATTAGTCCATCACTTCCGGTCGTGTCGTCTGCTTGTTTATCAGAGGAAGTCATCAGAAACGACTCTTCATATTCAGGGAGTGAGAGCTGGGTGTGGAGAGAAAAACCTTTTTTTCCTCCATTTTGACTTGGAGACGTTGTGTAAACGAGTCCTCTGCAGATGTTTGGCCCTCATCCCAGCGGTTGGATCAGGTCGCGCTTTTCGTCTCACTAAACATTGAGTTCAGGTATTTAAACTCTTCTAATTCAGTTTGGTCGAGTTCTGCCTCGGTGAGAATAAGCATTAACATCTTTCTGGGGAGGTGTCAGATGAGCTCTGGAACGCTGTGAGGTGAATCTGCTGATTCTGGATTGCTGTGGATTTGGTCTTGAAGGTATTTTAAAACGTCTTTCAACATAGTTTTGAACGAGGTTTCAGTTGGTTTTAGAAAACTGTTCTACTTCGTTTGAATTAGTGTAGAAAACTAGAACTTGTCATGGGTGTTCGGGCTGGTTCAGACGAGGTCTGGATTGATTCTAGCTCTCTTTTGGACTATTTGAAGAGGTTTTGGACTGTTTGAAGAAGTTTTGGACTATTGAAACATTTTTTGTGAGACAATCTGGACCGAAGGGGACAATCAGTTTCTAACTGAACATGAATCAAAGCATCTGTTCCATTGATCGAATGAGACAACCCGGACCCCGTGGGTGCAAGCGGTTAGCTTAACCCTGGCTCCTACCTTGTGGAACCGGCTCCCAGTTTTGTTTCACGTCTCTTCTCTCATTCTTCGATGTTTCGTAACTACGTGTCATTAACCATTGTCTCTCTTCCAGTCCTCTTGATCTTGATCCACCTGCTTGAGTGGAGCATTGCTGAGTTGATACAAGGAATGTATCTGTCTGTCCTATCGCCTTCTCCTTCTGTCCCCTCACCCCAACCGGAATAGCAGAAAGCCGCCACCTCTGAGCCTGGTTCTGCAAAGGTTTCTCCCTGTTCAAAGAGAGTTTTTCCTCTCCAGTCGTTTATGTTTGCTCCTGTGGATCTGTTGGGTTTTCTCTGTAAAAGTGTTTAGAGACGACTATGTTGTAATTGGCGCTATACAGTATGAATAAAGCTGAATTGAACTGAAGAGATTTTGGACTTTAGAGAAGTTTTGGACTGTTGAAGAGGTTCTGGACTGTTTGAAGAGGTTCTGGACTGTTGAAGAGGTTTTGGACTGTTGAAGAGGTTCTGGACTGTTTGAAGAGGTTTGGGACTGGACTTCGCCAAATTTGATGGACATTTTGGTCACTACTAAATTGGTTTTAGACTTTGGTTGGGCAAGTTTTAAAGAATTCAGTCGTCTACTGGACTGGGTGTAATTTGTCTTTAGTTTTCTTGTTGCACAACAATTATTGGTCAGTTGAAGTCAAATGTGAAATGACTGAGACATGCTTCAAAAAAAAAAAAAAACTAGTGTTAGACTGATTTGTACTCCTTTTCTTTCATTTCAGACAGGGTTTGACAGATTTTCTTCAGTTTGAGACTGGTTTTAACTCATTGTCTTTAGTTTCAGACTGATTTGCACTGCTTTTCTTTAGACTGGTTCAGACTGGTTTGGATATTATTTCGATAGTGTTGGATAGATTTCTAACCATGACTACTTTAGCATTTGTTGTGGAGTAGTTAAGCACAGTCTTTAACCTTGACTGTATTTTAGATTTCATGTCATTTTCAGTTTCTCTAATAGCATAAACAAGGCTTTAACTAGCTTTTATAGCATAGTGAGCTGCTGCGAGGGCCGTGCCTTTTGAGCTCAACATGTTGAATGTTGGGTTTTTCTTCGTCTCTTGGGTTTTCTTTTTCATGCAGCCGTCGATAAACCAGGAAGAAAAGGTTCATTGTGGTTCTACTGACGGAACCAAAGAGGACCCGTGCTGATAGTAAGATTCCAATTCATAGAGAAGCAGACATTGACAGAAATTCTAATTTGATCCCTCTGAATACTTGGTAAAATGACATGCAGGAACGTGTTAAGACAAAGACAAATCAAAGTTTTATTTTTCTCAACACCACAAAAAAGATCCTGCAGAATATTCACCTGCTGGTTTAACTCCGTCTGGCAGGAGGCTGAATTTCCTGTGGATGAGCTCAACTGACCTGGCACCATGACCGTTTCTCAGCTGATCTGATTTGATCTGGAAGATCCCGGATTAGGAAATGCTGCTTATTCTGGTACATTTATACCATTTTCAGCAAGTTGTTCCTGCTAGATGTTTAATTTATCTCAGCATTTTACTTTCACATCCTCAGCTTCACACTGGACACTGCAGGATCTTCTGAAGCAATAAACTGAACCCAAAGCTGGTGTCAGCAAGCAAGACGAGTCGGGTGAAGAGTTCAGGTGACTGAATCTCTCGTCTCTCAGATCCAACAACGAGACAGGAAGAGATATCAGTGATGCAAAATCGCTGCAATCACATCATATTTAAAAAAGAGATTTACCATCAGCGGTGGAGACGTGGTTTTGACGGAGATCATTATGCTGATGATAATGAGGAGGAGTCCACATTTCTGACATTCAATCAGTTCAGATTCAGCAGAAAGACGATTTTTAAAGGTGCAATCTGGAACAATCCGAGTCAAACCACAAAGTAAGCAGCTGGAGGAGCAGCTGAGTCCTGCTGTGAGTCACTTTCTGTCTCTTCAGACATTCAGTCCGAGACCCGGAGAGTCTGACGTTCATGGATTAACCCAGACTCTCTGCTGCCCCCTAATGCACAACAAAAGGCAAAGCTTTCATCTTCAGGAGGAGGAAACAGGAAAGCGTCGAACTGTTTCGGTGTTTGTTCCCAGCTCTTCGTCGTCTCTCCAGCTGACGTGACCACCAAGGGTTAAACTCATGTCTGTCCTCAGTCCTGCGTCCAGTCATCCCTCTGTCTCCCACATTATCATCTCCCTTCAGTCTCCGGCCTGTAACATCTCTCCTCCCCCATCCTCCTCCCTTACCCCTCCTCCTCCCCCTCCTCCTCCTCCTCCTCCTCCTCCTCCTCCTCCTCCTCCCCCTCCTCCTCCTCCTCCCCCCCCCTCCTCCTCCTCCATGCAGTAATAAGAGCGGAGAGGTCAGTCATTCGACCCTCTGAGGCCGACCAGCCAACTTTAAATATTTCACTCTATTTTAAATGAGCGCACATGAATGATAGATCACAGGCATTGCTGCTGCGTGTGTGTGTGTGTGTGTGTGTGTGGAGGTGCTCGGACCTGAAGCTCCTTCTAATAACCTCTGGCTGTCCGTCTCGGTGAGGAGGTCTGATGTGGAATTTAGATCCGCCGCCGTCCGCCGCTCACCGCGGGCGGAACGAGCCGCCTTTCATCAGCGGCCCTGACGGACGGCTGATGAAACAAAGCGTTAGAGATGAAAACCTCGGCCCCGGTTTTCATCCGCGCCTTCGCAGCGGCTCATCTCCCTAATTCCCAACATGCACGGCGAGTCAAAACATCACAAAAACCTGTAGGAGTATTTTGGAGACACGGTGTGACGTTTAAGTTCCCGAAGAAAAGCCGCAGTCCTCTAATGTTCCCACCGGGAGCCGGAGCGCCGGCGCCGCTTTAAAGAGAATTTAGATTGAATTTCTGATATTTATCTGTCTCGGCTCACGGCGGCTGGATTCTCCAGCGCCTCACCTGTTAGCCGCTCTGTTTGTGACGCTCGTTGAGTTTGATCGCAGAGCGTCGGCGTGGAGCCAGGAACCAGGAGGAGGTTCGGACCAGAGGGACCCGAGAATGTGGGCGTGGCCCTGCCGGGTTCGTCCCAGTTGTTCTCGTGCGATCGCTCTGATCGTTACATCACTTCCTGTTTGTAGCTGGCCGTAGCTCGGAGTCGCAGTCGCACCGGGATGTTGTGAGAGATTTTCACCGGATGAGGCCAAACATTTAAATCCGACTGTTTAACGATGATTTATCAGTTTTGATTCTGGCATCCAGACATTTCAATTTTCCTTCAAGTAGAACAAAATCCTGCAGCGCTCATCCTGATACTTTCTGTTGTTCTGAAGGGATTTAATTAAAAAATTAAAAAATAATAACAACTTTTCCAAAGACAATTATTAAGTTTATTTTTTTTTTAAGTTTATCTGTCAAGCAGCTAACTTGTGAGTTTCTGTGGATTGATTTTCTTCTCATCTTCTGGGACATTAAAGCAGAAAAGTTTTTCTTCTGACATCCTGGAATCCTCAGTTCATCTCAGTCATTTCAGATTCTGAGCGGTTCTGTTCTCTCAAAGGATCCTGAACTCTCCTCAGCTTCATTCTCTGCAACAGGCCGGAATAATCAAATGCCACATGAGGAATAATAATTCTATCATTCCAGACTCTGAACAGTTAGATTATTTCAAATTATTGAGGAATAATAAATGTTCTTAAGTATTTTTTTTTTAATTCTAATTTCCAAGGAAGTAGGATTTTACAACACGGCTTTGACGTGTTTCGAAGTTGTTCTTCATCAGAGTCATTGTTGATGTTAAATTAGCTTCATTCCTGAAAGTGTGTCGCTATTTTATCTCCTTTTATCTCCTCTTCTTCTCTTTGAGAGTGATTCATAAAACTGCTTCAATCAAAAAGCACCAACATCCAGATTACAGAGCATCTTCCTCAGGTAACGTCAGCTGAATAGAAAATATTTTTCTAGTCTTGTTTCATTTTTATTTTCTTTTTATTGCTGCTTCTCTCTTAGGACTAAATGTTTAATTTTGAACTCTGTTGTATTTTCTGACTCTGTTGTGTTTTTGTGTAACAGAGAAAAAAACATTCAGGTAAAATAATCAGAAAATGAGCCTGATGATTATCTGGATTAACACATCTCCACATCTGACACTGAGCTGTGTGTGTGTGTGTGTGTGTGTGTGTGTGTGTGTGTGTGTGTGTGTGTGTGTGTGTGTGTGTGTGTGTGTGTGTGTGTGCCTGCGTGCGTGTGTCAGAGTGGAGACACAGAGACATCTACAGGTCAGTTGGTGGAAATGCAGCAGTTTTTTCCACAGTGTGAAGTTTATTTGTCTTTTTCAACAGATTTAACCAACTCATCTCTTTTGTAAGTTGAAAACTGTTGAAGAGCTGCACAGCTGCCGCCTGGCGTTTGTGCTCAAACATCTGACAACTTGCAGCAGGTTACTGTTTCTCTAAACTCTCGTTTACTGAAGTTGCTGGGGTAAAACCATTTATTAGTGAAAAAAACAAACAAAAAACAGTTCTTCTTAATTCTGACTTCAAAAAATTGGTAAGGCTATAAAAAGACTACTTAATAGTACAAAAAAAAATTGTTTCTCATTTTTGACTTTGAAAAAGCGGTGAGACCATTTTTTCGTGAAAATTGCCCAAAATTTTTTTTGGTTTTTTTGGGGTTTTTTTTCATAAAAAATGGCCTATGGCCTTACCACTTTATAAAAGTCAGTATTAGGATTTTTTTTGTGTGCCAGTTTTCATAAAAAAGTGACCTTACCACTTTGATAAGGATGAGAATGATTTTTTTAAAATTTTTTTTTTACTTAAAATTTTGTTATGATAGCCTCACCAATGTTTTAAAGCTGAAATTCAGAGAAAAATGTTTGTGCCATTATTCAAAAAACAAAAACAAAAACAGTCTTACTACTTGAAACTTGAAACTTTTTTAAATTCTAAATTTTAATTTTTTTTCGATTGCTAAAACACGTTTTTCAAAACTGCACACGCAAAACTCCAAACATCACACACAAATTGCAAAACCCTTACATCCCCTTGCAAAACAGCTCTGCCGTCAAATCTCTTAACATGTTCACGAAATAGAACTCGTGTTTTCATTTGTTAAACACAGCCATATTTTCACATGACACACACATTCCATTCATTGAATAAACACAACTAAGCTTTTGGCCTGTAGCGGAGCCAGAGTGGGGGCAAGGGGGCGGTCGCTCCAGGGCCCACAAGGTCATAGGGCCCCGTTTCATAGGATGTGTTCACATTTACTCGTACATAAATTATTATGATAAAATGTGCAGTGTGTGCCAGAAGGTATACGGATATGATTGTGGGCTCCAATTTGCCAATTCTTACATTACGACTGTCCATGAACGCATCAGAGCTGTAAGCCAGCGCTGATTGGCTGTGCGGCATGAACCAGTTTTTTCTTTTGCACTTGATCTGAACTATTCCGAGGGAAGTTAAACTGTATGCTAAACACTATGCTAGCCGCTAGCGGTACTACCCAAAACCTAACATCGGAGCCACTGGTGAGTCAGTGAAACCTTCAAAATATTATCTTCATCAGAATACTGTGGTCTGAAACACCTGCCTATTTGAATGTGCCTTGTGTTGCTCTCAACTATGAGACCGCAGAGTCTAATTTTTTTCTAATATACGTGAATTCCAAAAGATATAGATAGCTGTGTCTATATCTATCTGAATAGATTGTGTAATTTTAGACCAGCTGTGTTCATTTTATATTTAGGCTGTATCAAAGCTGGTACAGATTTAGCCCGTTATCTGAGATTTCAGCACCATGGACAGCGGACGCTCTGAGATTGGACGCTCTGAGATTGGACACCTGTGACGGCCAGCGCCCACATACTGTGGAACGCTGCGCAGGCCGCAGCCCTCACGCAGCACTGGCTGCTTTCTGAGGCATATAGGTTCGCTTGGCTCAATTAAAATGAGCATTAGTGTGTTGTTTGACGGTAGGATGAGGGATTGTTTGAATGGTAAAATTGCTATCATAAGGGCCCGTCGAGAATGTTCCGCCCCCTCTGGACTGAGACCCGCGCTCCGCCTCTGCTTTTGGCTGAACACCTCCAAGCATGTACAGAACGCTGTGGAGCAAAATTGAAAACACAATTATAAAAATGGAACACACTGAATAAAAGACAATGTCCCCTTCTGTCATAGACAAACAAAACATTATAAATTTTCAGACAAAACATGTTAGTTTTAAATTTTAAAATCACAAGTGAGATTCAGGCTGGGAGCCACTTGTTCACTTTCTCGTAGGGAGGAGCAGTTTAAAATGTTCTGCAGCTGTTGATTGGGCGCTGCGCATGTCTGTCAGTCTGGGGCTGCTGAAACCCAGAGCCTCCATGACCATCTCCATGACCGTGACCATGCAGTAGTGTGCTTTTGTTTCGTTTGTTTTGGGGTTTTTTTGTTGTTGTTGTTATGACAGTGAATTTAGATATCACTTTGACTTCGATGATTTTTTTTTTTTCTTTTGCTAAATGCATTTACATTACGTAAAATAAAC
The DNA here is from genome assembly GCF_902148845.1 of Salarias fasciatus. Taxonomy (NCBI): domain Eukaryota; kingdom Metazoa; phylum Chordata; class Actinopteri; order Blenniiformes; family Blenniidae; genus Salarias; species Salarias fasciatus. Next base: position 23,180,192 of record NC_043763.1, on the reverse strand, counting down.
ATTTTCTGTGCACTACACACTCTTAAAACTGCTGGGTTACTGTAAAAATAACCCACATTGGGTGAAATTGCTGACCCAGCGCTGGGTCCAGAAGGGACCGAGCCAGTGCTGGGTTATTCCTGCCCAGCCGTTTGGGCTGAAGAGTTGACCCTGATGCTGGGTCAGGATTTATCAGCGGGTCTGGGAAGGTTACTTTAAAAATGTAATCCCTCAGAATTCACGCATAAGTGCCCTCTGCCATGCAAGGCTGTCAAACTCTCCACTGGAAGCCAGCTGGGGTTCAGTGCAGTTCATCGACACGTAGAGGAAAAGACTTAAACCAACAACCTCACAACTGCCAGACAACCACTCTACCAACACACGTCCATAAGGAGAGGGAGGTCATACATCTTTTCCTCTAACCATTTCAATAATCCTCTGAGAACACAGGACTCCAGTTTTCTGTTGCGTTTGTTGCCAGAAGTCTCCAGATGCAAGAAAGCGAAGGAGTTGCAGGAATGTTCAAAATGGTGATTCTTCTCTTCCCTTCAGCCACAAACTCATCAACTCACTCTGCTGGGTCGACACAATTCACCTAATTTTGGGTAAAAGTGACCCAATCTGCAAAAAATCTAGGGCTACCCAGGAAATGGGTTGGGAAAATCACCCAGCAGGTTTCAGAGTGTGGACTGCTGCTGTGTCCTCGGTTATTTCATGTAGAGTCTAATGAACGATCTGAGGTGAAGATGTTTTTACCTGCTGTGTGTGAGATCTGAACGCATAGTGTGGTTTGAAACACAGGAGAACTGGTTTTGAGGTGATAGATTTTAACAGAAATGGCTGAGGTTTTGTGAATGTAGTGTGGATTTTTGGATTTCTGTTTAAGGTTTTGAGAAAATGGATGGAGGTTTCAAGAAACGTGTTTTAGCAATTGTGAAAAAATGTAAGAAAAAAAATATTTTGCAATTTTTCACTAAAAAAATGGTCTTACAAGATTACTATTGCAACAACAACTAACCTGTATCACGACGGTCTAACCCCAGCTCACGTTCCCTATTACCACTTTTTATAGACGAAATAAAAAAAAATGTTTTTTTGCCATTTCTCAGTAAAAAACATGATCTCACTATAGCCTTAAAGCTATTTTAAAGTCAAAATTAAGAAAAAAATATTTTTGCAATTTTTCACAAAAACATGGTGTAGCCTTTTAGAGTCAAAATTAAGAAATAAATGTTTGTGAAATTTTTCACTAAAAACTTATCTTCCTACAGCCTTACGACTCTTTTAAAGTCAAAGTTAAGAAAATTTTCTTTTGCAATATTTCATAAAAAAAATGGTCTGACTATATGCTTACCACTTTTTTAAAGTCAAAATTAAGATTTTTATTTTTGCAGTTTTTCACTAAAAAATGATCTCACTATATCCTTACCACGTTTTTAAAGTCAAAATTAAGAAAATATTTTTTTTGCAAATTTTCACTAAAAGTGGTCTGACTACATCCTTACTACTTTTTTTTAAAGCAAAATTACAAGAAAAAAAATTCCCCAATTTTTAATGAAAAAAGTCTTCTTTTGCAATTTTTTTTTTTACAAAAAATGTTCTCACTATAGCCTTACCAATATTTTAAAGTGAAAAGTAAGAAATAAATATTTAAATTTTTCACTAAAAATGGTTTCACTTCACACAAAATTAAGAAAACAAAAAATTCAACAATTTTCATGAAAAATGTCCTTACCACTTTTTAAAAGTCAAAATTAAGAAAAAAAATGTTTTTGCAATTTTTCACGAAAGATGGTCTTACTATAGCCTTACCACTTTCTTAAAGGTGCATTAAGGAGTTTTTCAACTTTAAAAATACTTATTTTCCACCATAAATATGTTACACATTTTTAATGATGTGTACAATGTGCCCTGACATATTCATTGCAAGTACCGCTAACGGCGCTAAATTGTCACTTGAAAGTTGCAGTGCAGGTCCGGCACCAGCATTTATTTGGGGAGAATTTGAGAGGAATGACGTAATGCACGCTCTGGCTGGCCTGATTTAGTTAGGTTTCATTTTATCCGCCATTACTCCACCAGATGCTTAGTGAGCAACAACTGAGCAGGAGCTTCCAGAAAGTAAGAACAGACTGGCTTCTAGCACTGCCACAGCTCCACACAGACTCCACCAGGTGAAAGACACTTACATTTTACTTGAGCGCTACTAAAAGAGCGAGGAAGGAGTTCCCCTCTTCCGTGCACGCAAGCCACAGGCACGAGTGATTCTCTAAGCTGCATTACGCCCAAGGCCTGCAGGGGGCGCTCTTAAAACGTGGAAACTCCTTAATGCACCTTTAAAGTCAAAATGAAACAAAAACAGTTTTTTTTTCACTAAAAATGGTTGAACAATAGCCTTACCGCTTTTTTAAAGTCAAAATTAAGAAAAAAATATTTTGCCAATTTTCAGGAAATAAGGTCTTACCATAGCCTTACCGCTTTTTTAAAGTAGAAATTTAAAAAAAAAAATCACCAATTTTCATGAAAAATAGTCTCACTACAGCCTTTACACTTTTTTAAAGTCAAAATTTAGATTTTTTTTTTGCAATTTTTCACAAAAAAATTGTGTTACTATAGCTTCACCACTTCCATCCATCCATCCATTTTCTACCGCTTATCCGGGGCCGGGTCGCGGGGGCAGCAGTCTCAGCAGGGATGCCCAGACTTCCCTGTCCCCAGACACTTCCTCCAGCTCCTCTGGGAGGATCCCGAGGCGTTCCCAGGCCAGCCGAGAGACATAGTCTCTCCAGCGTGTCCTGGGTCTTCCCCGGGGTCTCCTCCCAGTGGGACATGCCCGGAACACCTCCCGAGGGAGGCGTCCAGGAGGCATCCTAAACAGATGTCCGAGCCACCTCAGCTGGTTCCTCTCGATGTGGAGGAGTAGCGGCTCTACTCCGAGCTCCTCCCTGGTGACTGAGCTCCTCACCCTATCTCTAAGGGAGCGCCCAGCCACCCTACGGAGGAAGCTCATTTCGGCCGCTTGTATCCGGGATCTTGTCCTTTCGGTCATGACCCAAAGCTCATGACCATAGGTGAGGGTGGGAACGTAGATTGACCGGTAAATCGAGAGCTTCGCCTTTCGGCTCAGCTCCTTCTTCACCACGACGGACCGATACAACGACCGCATCACTGCAGCCGCTGCACCGATCCGCCTGTCAATCTCACGCTCCATCCGTCCCCCACTCGTGAACAACACCCCAAGATACTTGAACTCCTCCACTTGGGCTAGGGTCTCTCCACCAACCTGGAGGGGGCAAGCCACCTTCCTCCGGTCGAGGACCATGGCCTCGGATTTGGAGGTGCTAATCCTCATCCCTGCCGCTTCACACTCGGCTGCGAACCGCCCCAGTGCATGCTGTAGGTCCGGGTTCGATGAAGCCAACAGGACAACATCATCTGCAAAAAGCAGAGATGAAATCCTGTGGTTCCCGAACCGGAACCCCTCCGGCCCCTGGCTGCACCTAGAAATTCTGTCCATGAAGATTATGAACAGAACCGGTGACAAAGGGCAGCCCTGCCGGAGTCCAACATGCACCGGGAACAGGTCCGACTTACTGCCGGCAATGCGGACCAGACTCCTACTCCGGTCATACAAAGACCGGACGGCCCTTAACAAGGGGCCCCGGACTCCGTATTCCCGGAGCACCCCCCACAAGACACCACGAGGGACACGGTCGAATGCCTTCTCCAAATCCACAAAACACATGTGGACTGGTTGGGCAAACTCCCACGAACCCTCGAGCACCCTATGGAGGGTATAGAGCTGGTCCACTGTTCCACGGCCAGGACGAAAACCGCATTGTTCCTCCTGGATCCGAGGTTCGACTATCGGTCGGATCCTCCTCTCCAGTACCCTGGAATAGACTTTCCCGGGGAGGCTGAGGAGTGTAATCCCCCTATAGTTGGAGCACACCCTCCGGTCCCCCTTTTTAAACAGGGGGACCACCACCCCGGTCTGCCAATCCAGAGGCACCGTCCCCGACAGCCACGCGATGTTGCAGAGACGTGTCAACCAAGACAGTCCCTGCACATCCAGAGACTTAAGGTACTCAGGCCGAATCTCGTCCACCCCCGGTGCCTTGCCACCGAGGAGCTTGCCAACCACCTCAGTGACTTCAGCTTGGGTGATGGACGAGTCCACCTCTGAGACCTCAGCCTCTGCTTCCTCCACGGAAGACGTGGCGACGGGATTGAGGAAGTCCTCGAAGTATTCCTTCCACCGTCCAACAATATCCCCAGTTGAGGTCAGCAGCTCCCCACCTCCACTGTAAACAGTGTTGGCGGAGACCTGCTTTCCCCTCCTGAGGCGCCGGACGGTTTGCCAGAATTTCTTCGAGGCCGACCGATAGTCCTCCTCCATGGCCTCCCCGAACTCCTCCCAGACCCGAGTTTTTGCCTCCACAACTGCTCGGGCTGCAGTTCGCTTGGCCTGCCGGTACCCGTCAGCTGCTTCGGGAGTCCCATGAGCCAGCAAGGCTCGATAGGACTCCTTCTTCAGCTTGACGGCAGCCCTTACTTCCGGTGTCCACCACCGGGTTCGGGGGTTGCCGCCACGACAGGCACCGGAGACCTTACGACCACAGCTCCGAGCAGCTGCTTCGACAATGGAGGTGGAGAACATGGTCCACTCGGACTCAATGTCCCCAGCCTCCGTCGGGACATGAGAGAAGCTCTCCCGGAGGTGGGAGTTGAAAGCCATGCTGACAGAGGGTTCCGCCAGACGTTCCCAGCAGACCCTCACAACACGTTTGGGTCTGCCAAGTCTGTCCGGTTTCCTCTTCCGCCAGCGAATCCAACTCACCACCAGGTGGTGATCGGTCGACAGCTCTGCCCCTCTCTTCACCCGAGTGTCCAAAACACGCGGCCGGAGGTCAGATGACACAACAACAAAGTCGATCATCGACCTCCGACCTAGGGTGTCCTGGTGCCAAGTGCACTTATGGACACCCCTGTGCTCGAACATGGTGTTCGTTATGGACAAACTGTGACTAGCACAGAAGTCCAATAACAGAACACCACTCGGGTTCAGATCGGGGAGGCCGTGCGATCCAATCACCCCCTTCCAGGTCTCACTGTCGCTGCCCACGTGGGCGTTGAAGTCCCCCAGTAGAACAATGGAGTCCCCAGTCGGAGCACTGTCCAGCACCCCTCCCAGGGACTCCAAGAAGGCCGGGTACTCTGCACTGCTGTTCGGCCCGTAAGCCGAGACAACAGTGAGGCACCTATCCCCGACCCGAAGGCGCAGGGATGCAACCCTCTCGTTCACTGGGGTGAACTCCAACACATGGCGGCTGAGCTGTGGGGCTACAAGCAAACCCACACCAGCCCGCCGCCTCTCACTGCGGGCAACGCCAGAGAAGTGGAGAGTCCAGCCCTTCTCGAGAGGTTGGGTTCCAGAGCCCAGGCTATGTGTGGAGGTGAGCCCGACTATATCTAGCCGGTACCTCTCAACCTCCCTCACAAGCTCGGGCTCCTTCCCCGCCAACGAGGTGACATTCCATGTCCCTAGAGCCAGTCTCTGTGTCCGGGGATCGGGTCGCCGGGCACCCTGCCGTCGGCTGCCACCCAATCCACACTGCACCCGGCCCCTACGGTTCCCTCGGTGGGTGGTGAGCCCACCGGAGGTCAGGCCCACGTCGTCCCTTCGGGCTGAGCCCGGCCGGGCCCCGTGGGCAAAGACCCGGCCACCAGGCGCTCGCTTACGAGCCCCAACCCCAGGCCTGGCTCCAGGGTGGGGCCCCGGCTGCGCCATACCGGGCGACGTAACGACCTTTGTTCTTTTTCTTCTCATAGGGGGTTTTGAACTGCTCTCAGTCTGGCCCGTCACCCAGGACCTGTTTGCCATGGGAGACCCTACTAGGGGGCATAAAGCCCCCCGGCAACATAGCTCCTGGGATCATGCGGGCTCTCAAACTCCCCCACCACGTTAAGGTGGCAGTTCTAGGGGGAGGCTTCACCACTTTTTAAAAGTCAAAATTAAGATTTTTTTTTTTAGATTTTTCACTAAAAATGGTCTCACTACAGCCTTACAACTTTTTTAAAGTCAAAATTAAGAAAAAAAATGTTGGCAATTTTTCGCAAAAAAAACGTTGTTACCACTTTCTAAAAGTCAAGATTAAGAATTTTTTTTTTTTTTTTTTTTTGCAATTTTTCACTAAAAATGGTCTGACCACTTTTTTAAAGTCCAAATTAAGAAAAAAAAAATTCCCCATTTCGAGCATACGCCCTCCGCCATCCTGCGGACAACTCTCCGCTCAACTTTGGTCCAGGTCTATTTTTGCTTTGGGCGGAGCGGAGCCGAAGTCAACAGGAAACCACAAGAGTGCAACATCCGTTCTATCAAAACAAATTACTACAAAAGTTGACTTTTTTATTCCGAGGCATATTATTTATATATATGCATATATATATATATATATATATATATATATATATTGAAGCTGTCACACATGTTTTTACATGTAAATAAAAGCGTAAATATACACTTTTATGCATGAGTGTTTGTTTTTTTTTTTTTAAACCTGAACACGCTCTGGCTTCGCAAAACAAAGGAGTAGTGGAAGTTTTTAAACTGGAGAGCAAGCATGGTTGATGACCTGAAAGTGATCCTGGAGGAACAAGAGCACAAAATACTCTATAACACCAGTCATCCCTTTTATAAAGACACCAGCAGAAATGAGAAAACTTCGGCAACAATGGCTGAAGTTATTGATGTGAGTGGTGAGTTAATTGTAACTATATGAAGTGCCTGTTCAAACATGTTTACATGTTGATCGTCATGCATGCGCTGAGCGCACCTCTGGTCAAAAGGCGGAGAGCGGTGACACAGCCGTTCTGCATCAGGTGGGCTCACTGCTACGGCTTCGCCGCCGTTCCGGACCGCACACCTGCGCAGTATGTGGGTGCTCGGCGTTAGTATAACTTTAGCACTTTTTTAAAGTCAAAATTAAGAAAAAAAAAATCCCCAATTTTCATGAAAAATGGTCTCCCTGTAACCTTACCACGTTTTTAAAGTCAAAATTTAGATTTTTTTTTTTTGGCAATTTTTCGCTAAAAAATGGTGTTACTATAGCTTCACCACTTTTTAAAAGTCAAAATTAAGAATTTTTTTTTGCGATTTTTCACTAAAAATGGTCTCACCACTATTTTAAAGTTTAAATTAAGAAAAAAAAATACCAATTTTCATGAAAAATGGTCTTCCTACAGCCTTACAACTTTTTTAAAGTCAAAATTAAGAAAGTTTTTTTTGCAATTTTTCACCAAAAAATGGTGTTACTATAGCTTTACCACTTTTTAAAAGTCAAAATTAAGAATTTTTTTTTGCGATTTTTCACTAAAAATGGTCTCACCACTATTTTAGTCGAAATTAAGAAAAAAAATCACCAATTTTCATGAGAAATGGTCTTACTATAGCCTTACCACTTTTTTAAAGTCTAAATTAAGAAAAAAATTCCCCCAATTTCCATGAAAATTAGAAAAAAATTATTTTCTTAATTTAAACTTTAAACTGTGTGATCGTCAAATCAACATTAACATCCAGATTATTGATCATCTTCTTTTCAATTATTGATGTAACTTCAGCTGAAATTGATTGAATCCATCATTCAACAGATGCTAATACTAATGCTAATGCTATCATTATTTACACAATAAATAACAACCAGTAACTCTGGTGTTGCTGTTTTCGCTCACTTTCTGTGTGTTTGAATAATTCCTTCCTGACCAAACAGACAAAACAGCAACAGAAAAATATATTCCACGTTTTGTAGAAGTCACATGACAGGATGTAGAGCGAGGGATTCAGACTGCTGTACCCAGCGCGGAGCTCCAGACGGAGCGCGAGCGTCCTGCCGATGACAGATGGCTTTTAAAGGTGCTTGGAGTTGGCAGCGAGCGTTATTGTTTCAGGGCGGCGGCTCGGGCTCAATAACGTCTCTGAAGAGCCGTTTGAACGGAGCATCAATAATTCATCCTCTCGTTGGCGCCGCGGCTCTGACAGCCGCTTCACGCGCCGCCCGTCAAATCTGCTGCATCAGTGGAATCCGCTTCCTCCGTGTCCTCTCCGCCCGGCTGAGGACGCCGCCGCGCTCCCGTGAGAAGAGAGCTCTTTAACACATACACATTCTACACAAATAGGCCCGGAATCAAACCCACACCCCTCCCACTGTGAGCCGAGCATGCTAACCACTTCACCACAATACTGTTCATTGTTATCTAAATGTTTCATTTAAAAGTTTTCATCTACAAACTCCAGTGACTGCAACTAATTTCTCTTTTTGATTCTTTTCTTTCAAACATGAGTTTAATATTCTTTTTTTTTTTTTAAACAACTAAACTGTATTATTTCTAATTTCAGGTGACATTTTCTCTAATTCTCAGAAATTTTAAATAAAAAAAATCTTAACTCACTAAAAATAGTATAACATATAATCCAAAGATTCATTTATAAAGACATATAAACTATATAAAAAAAAAATGAATTTACATAAAAATTCTCATGGGCCCATAATAAAACCCTGCTGAAGTGATAGTTTTTGGCCACATATTAAAAATAATTATATTTTAATAGAAACTTAGAAATCAAATCATGAATGAGCAGATTGTCTTTAATCTGAAAACTAACATTTTCTAGAGTTTCCAGATGAGCAACAAGGGTCCCAGAATCAGTCCCTGTGGAACACCATGTTGAATTACCTGCATTTGAACCAAAATAAACAGTTTTCTAGACACATTTTGCCACATTTCTCTTTCTTTAATGACAACAGTTCAGACTCAAAAATGCGACCAACACGTCAAAATATCATTTTCACATTTTTCACCATACCACATTTAAAAACAGCAGAATTCTGCTTTTTTTTTTCCATTTTACATGTAAACAGTGACAGAAAAGTAAGAAACTCAATCAGAAAACGCTGAAAGTTCAAATTCAAATTAATTTCTCCAAGAAAACATAGCATCTTTATAACTAGTTCACAGCAGTAAACGCTTCAAAAAGGTCATTTTTTTTCTATCTCACTCATAACTCAAGATAAATAGATATAAATGTCTAGAAATTATCGTCCTTTAACTCCCGAGTACAAATGATAAAATCCAAGTTCATAAAATAAATAGTGATCTTATTCCAAATATATACAGTTGAAAACACAACTGAGATAAATGTACAGTGTGTCTTTTTTTTGGTTGAATTCCAAACTTTATAAAGATAACATTGACTCATTACTGCCACCTGGTGCACAGAAGAGGAATGACTTTGATGTTACACATTCAGACCGACCATCGTCTTTAGAGGATATGAAAAGCTGATTCAGCATGCTCACATCTTTTTTTTTTTTTTTTTTTAATAAATCAAAATTTTCTATTGGGAAAGTAGACTACTTCAAATTAAACAGTTTTAGATGCTGAAAATATCTAAAAATAAAATAAATCCTTTAAATTTCTATCAAAACTTTCTGTTTTCAAGCTCATTTTAAAACATCTACAGAAGAAGAGTACGTAGCTTTACTTTAACTTTAAAAATGAAGAAATAAAAGGAAAAACTAGCTGGTTGGGGATCAATAGTCTAGTAAGTTGAGCTCTGTTGAGTATGGATGCTTCTGGTCTGTCCGACGCTGCTGCTCAGGAGTGGAATCAGTTCAGTGTCACATGCTGCTTCGTTAAAGATTCTCAGTCAGATGTAAACGAGCGTCCGCCTTCCTCTGAAGGCGACTTGACGTTCCAGGTGTGCGTCTTTGTAAACCTTCCGTTTTTTTCCCGCCGAAGGAGAAGCTCTTGCTTTATAAAAAGAAAAAAAAAGGTGCTTTTTCTTGTCCCAGTGGGAATCAGAGTTATTGCACAAAAAGCAGAGTCTCAGGAGGAAGCAGGCTGCGGCCTCCACCACCAGGGGGCAGCGTTTCCCTCCATCAGCTGGAGCCGCTGTCCTGCGGTGGCTGTTGCTGCTGCTGCGACGTGGACGCTGAAACACAGAGAAAAGTCAATACAAAGAGATCATTGAGAGAAGATCTGCTGTCATGTCGCCTCGCAGCTTCAAACTGAGTCTGTTTTTATAGTCATTTCATTCTGTTTCACACATGAACAGTCTATTTAAAGGGCTTGCTTAGTTATTTATTTGATTATTTAATGATTTAATGAGTGAATTGCTTATTTCATTTGCCAAATGTATTATAATTGAAATTATTTTTATTAAAATATTGATTCATTCTGACTATCAGTAACATGTAGAATATAAATCCTCTCCTCACGTTATGAGTTATTGATGTTTGAACAAATTAATCACAACATTTTCAAATTGCATATTTTTTTTATTATTTTTTTTTATGTTCCTGAATGTGTTATTGAGAATTCAATTCACAGTCTGGAACAGATTTTTAATGCTCACAATTTATTCTAAACCAGTGTAAAGTCAATAAATTGTGTTTTGTTTTTGTTCTTAAAAAATGAAATATATCTCCCTTTAAAAAGTAAAGAGTTCAGTAAAAGATTTAAATGTTTGGGGTTTATTTTCAGATAAAAATCAGATGTTTATTTTTCCATTTTATTTCCAGAAAATTGATAACCAAGGTAAAATTTGGGAGATAATAAGTCATTTCTCCTGCAGTTACACACTGGTCCAGCAGAGGGAGCTCAGTTCTAGAACATGAACATGCTTCTTCATGACAATTGAACATACTTTTATTTCAACTGTGTGTGTGTGTGTGTGTGTGTGTGTGTGTACCTGCGAGGTCTCTGAAGCGTCTCTTGGCCTCAGCTCGCTCCTCAGAGTCAAAATACCAAACAGTGATGGCGTACCTGGAACCCAGAAACAAGAGTGCAGTTACACACTGCCGCCAGCAGAGGGCGACAAACAACAAACATAAAAACACTTTACTTCTCTTTATATAAAAAGTTTAAACATGTTAGAATGCTTTTGGTGAAGGAAAGAGTCTCACTACAAAAACTGAAACGTGAAAATATAGAAAGAAAATACAGCTTTTTATAATTTTAAGAAAAAAAATCAAATAAAATTAAGTATGAGTTCATTTCTTTCAACTATTCATTTATTTTTTTGTGTATTTATTTATGTATATTTTTTTAAATATCAGTTACATCTGCTCTTGTGACTGGTTTGTTAATAGGTGAACTGACTGAGTGGTTGGTCAGTTTGTTTGTTTTTTTTTAATATATATTACTGTTTAGTTGATGATTGGTTAAGATTCTTTCTCAAAAATATTCCAATCAAAATATTGGCTGGTTGGTTGGTTGGTTGTTTACCTGGTAGCGTACGAGGGTTGTACTTCATGCGGGTTCCTGCGGTCGGACCAGAAGAGAAGCAAACGGTCGAACAGCGGCTGGATGTCGACAACGTAGGATTTTCCCTCTGGAAAGATCCGGAGCACGCCGCCATGCTCCTGATAAACAACAACAAACAAGTCAACAACATAATCGAGAAAGACTAGCGAAACGCCTGGGCAGAGGTCAGTCACTGTCAGAGACCGGACAGGCTCAGGTCCCTGAACGCACCTTGGCGTTCCAGTCCTTGTTGAGGTAGTAGATGCAGGTGATGCGGCGTCCATCATAGTTGTGGTTGTCCACGTGTTTGACGTAACCTGTGCCGTTTCCCGGGTAACACGCCACCATGGCCTGGAAACACACAAATAACACAAACTGTTACGTTTTTGTGTCTTATGGGGACAATTTATTCTTCATGCCCTGCAGAGCGGCTCCAAACTAGCTGGAACTGCTAGTTAGATGACTTAACTGTAGCTGAACCATGAAATGAGGGGAGTTACACTCAATAACTAACATCTATGCATTAACAATAATAATAATATTTTTTCTTGGGTACTTACTAAACCAACTATTCAAAGACAGCATGTTCCGGCTTTAGAGCCATAAAACTATAAAAGAGCCTCATAAAGTGAAAACAGGCATCATAAAAGCAGGCTGGCCTTTCACAATAAAAGCCACTAAGCATGTAGATCACTCATGCAGACAGGTGTGATGACAGGGGTGTGTGTTGTGCTTGCATGCCGATGGTTTCAAGTGCACGTACGCAGACGCTCCGGGAGTGTGTGTGTGCGTGTGTGCGTGTGTGCGTGCGTGCGTGTGTGTGTGGTGTACGTGCAGCCACTCAGCATCGGGAGGAAACGGGATCACTGATAAGAGCAGCTGAGTCCTCGATGACTCTGCAGAGACCGACGGCTTCGGCTAAATCACCGTAATAACGTCGGCCTCATTTTCGGACCAACTCTACAATAGATTTATCCACGTTCTTCCGAGAAACAATTACAGATAAACATTATAAGGATCAACCCCCCCATTTGGAAAACACCAACTGACCGTTAACAAAACACCAAACTATTCCCGTACAATAAATAAAAACTATTACTTAGAAAATATTGAATTTGTTACATGAATTGTGAGCTAAAACTGTGCAAAAAAAAATAAAAGCACAAGTCCCACATTAAGCCAAAGAATATCAACTTAACAAATAAATAATAAAAACAAATATTATGACTCGAAAAACAAAACTGACTTTGAAAGAAAATATTGATTTACTTTTCAAACAGCTGAAACTTTAACATCTGGAAACATTCTAGGTCAGAATTTCAGTTCAGTGAACTTCAGAAGGAGTTCATGTGCTTCAGAAACAGGTCAGGGTGTGTGTGTGTGTGTGTGTGTGTGTGTGTGGGGGGGGGGGGGGGGGGGGGGGGGTTCCTGCAACCTTTCGACCTCAGCAGGAAAAAAAACTAGCACAGACGTGAGATTTAGTGTGTGTGTGTGTGTGTGTGTCAACGTCAACAAAAGGCTCAAAGTGAGGATTTCCTTCCAGGAACAACAAACCATCAGCTGGGTCTTCGGACACGCTCGACCTCAGCAGGTCGGCTCACAACAGGAAGTCACGCTCACAACAACAACTTCAACACAGCAGCTCAGGAATCGGCTCCAGTCAATGAAGCACGGCGTTCCTCAGGGTTCAGAGCCGGGGCCGCTCTGTTTTCACCCAGACTTCTTCACACTGTTTTTCTTTTTGGTTTGTGAATCAGTTTTGATTCCAACCTTCAAAAAAAGGTTTTACCAACCTACTAAAAAGTTCACTTTTACTTAAGATATTTGACAGTGAAGTTCAACTTTTGCAAACTTATGTTACTGAGCTGACATGAAATTAGCAAATTTTAAGATCTTGTAGATGTAAACAATCTGGAAAAATATAAACAATGTTTTTAAAACGAAAGGAAAAAAAACAACTAAAAGTTTTTTTTTTAACATATGGTGGAATGTTTTGGAAAGACTAAACTGCCAGATGGTAAATAAAAAAAAAAAAATCAGGAAATGATGCTCTCATATTATTTGGAACTTATTGTGGTTGGTTTCAAAGAAAATCAAAGTTTCAAAGAAAAAGCTGGAAAATAGTTCGAGGGACAGAAGGTCACCAAACAAAGCAAAAAAAAACAAAAAAAAAACATGGAAAAAAAAACACAAATTGAGTAGATGAGATACGAATCAACAACTTGACATCAGAGCAGGTGGTCCGTCTCCACCTGACGTCTGGAAGTACGTCAGCGCCGCCTGCACCCCGCCCTCCGAGCGCTCCGCTGGCCTGCGTGCCACAAACACGTGCCGAGCGGCTCCGCCTCTCTGTTTACACGAGCGTCTCGGTGACGTCCAAGTGTTAACACGCAAACTGAAACTTCCCCTGACCCACAGCTGGCGGGGGGCGGGGGGGATGGGGAGACCCACCGGTGGGGTGCGTGCAAGCAACGGGCCGCTGATGACGACAAACCGCCAGCGCCGGCCTGCCTCGTGCATCCTCTTCCAGACGCTGCGTGAGCTCCTTCGCACGGCAAACTTTTAAAACACCTGATGAGCCGTTTGACTATCTTATCAGGAGGAGGAGGAGGAGCAGGAGGAGCAGGGAGCTGGCTGGGGATTTCTGTGCAGCTGCTTGGCAGGCCTCCAGCCTGGCTAATGGCAGAGCTACGTGTGGAGCGTGAGGCTGCAGAGTGTCGGCGGCGACGCCCTCAAACACCAGCAGCTTCCTGCCTCCGTCAACAATCCGCTCAGCAGTTCCACGGAACCAAGGAAACTCCTCCACAGTAAAACCCGAACCAGGGATCAGCGACATGGCACAGGAAAAAATAAAACTGAGACATAAAACAACCACAAAGAGACACAAAACAACTACGACGAGTCACAAAACAACCATAAAGAGAAACAAAACTGGGAAACAAAAGACCAACTACAAAATGCAATAACATACCACAATAACAATTAAATTGCCACAAAAAAAGAGACATTTGAGTAAATAATAATCTACATAAAGTGTGACTGAAGGTGGGTTTTTGTGTTGTCGAGGTTTGAGTTCATTTCTATTGTTTCTAATTGTGTGTTTTTCCCACAAAAACAACAAACTCCAACTGTGGGAAGTTTTCAGCGCTCGCCTCCACATCCTGCAGTGTTTATCATCCACGCACAGCACCTGTGTGTGTGTGTGTGTGTGTGTGTGTGTGTGTGTCTGCTTATTGTCACTGTTTGTTTTGTTTTGCACTAAAATCAGATAACGCAAACAGACGTGTGATAAGGGCTCAGCACGTGAAAGAATGCTGGGAAGGAGCATGTGTGTGTGTGTGTGTGTGTGTGTGTGTGTGTGTGTGTGTGTGTGTGTGTGTGTGTGTGTGTGTGTGTGTGTGTGTGTGTGTGTGTGTTTATTTGAATGAATGAAAGTCTGACTTATGCTGAACGATATCTTTCTTCCAAACAGACTGAGCAGGACTCTATAGATTTCTCCTTCAGGACATCCTGAGGAGTTCAGGAGCAGTTTGGGGACAAAACAGAGACCCACCAGGGACCTCAGGGGGACACGTTAAGAGGACGGGTCAAAAACACATCGAGGACATGTTGAAACTTCAAAAACACTGTCAAAGAACATGTTGGGGATGTGTCAATAACATGTAGAAGACGAGTGAATAAGATGTAGAAGACGTGTCAATAACATGCAGAAGACGAGTCAATAACATGTAGAAGACGAGTCAATAACATGTAGAAGACGAGTCAATAACATGTAGAAGACGAGTCAATAACATGTAGAAGACGTGTCAATAACATGTAGAAGACGTGTCAATAACATGTAGAAGACGAGTCAATAACATGTAGAAGACGTGTCAATAACATGTAGAAGACGTGTCAATAACATGTAGAAGACGTGTCAATAACATGTAGAAGACGTGTCAATAACATGTAGAAGACGTGTCAACATGTCAGTAGCATGTCAGAGGCCTGAAGGCCTGGATCTCTTTTGAAATCAGTGTTGGAGATGAATTCAGAATCTGCTGAAGACGTGTGTGTCAAACACACGTTGGAAAGGACTTGTCCTCGTCCAACACTGTCCCTGCCCCTGGTTTCTAAAGCATTGGCTCTGGGCCCAGAGGAGAGGCCGCCACGTTTCAAAGCATCAGATTAAATGTGTTTGGACAGTTTGACGTGGAGCTGAGCGGGACGACGAGCTGCGACACTGAGAGGAACCGACGATAAAAAACTCAACAAAGGCGCAAAAACTCTTCCTTCATTTGACTGAAGAAGCTTCAGCTGAGCGGAGGAACATATCTCCCTGAACGCTACACTTCTGATTTGGACACGATGAAATAGATGTAATGATTAATCAGGAATACTTTGACTTCTAATGATTAAACTGCTGTTTTCATGGTGACAAAAACCACAACACTCACAGTATCTATGTGTTGATGTCCATTTCATAAAAAGAAAAGTTCGAGATGCTTTCAAAGGTTTTTTTTTTCTTTTGCAGTTTTTTCCTCCTGAAACTATACTTGTAACTTTTACTTCAGTCAGTAAAACAGAATTAAATATCAGTATATTAACAGGAAGACATACAAAACAGGCACAAAGAAACAAAACTACTATAAAGAGAAACAAGATAATTAATTTACTTTATATATAAATATATTTTTTACACAAATAGCTGTAAATTTATACTTAAATGAACAATTTGAGGCCATTATTCATTCATTCAGTCATTCGTTTGTTTATGGGGAATCCTTTTCCAGCTAGATGAACTTGCAGAAAACACTGAGGATATTTGACTGGAGAGGATTAAAGTTTGACGTTGGACAGTTTTCAGAATGAGTTTAGTTGATTTATAGGAAGATAAACACTAAATAAAAGAAACTCGTGCACCGATAATCTCATCTTTCACTTTGCAAAGCAGATTTTTCAGTATCAAGCTTCCTTTCCGTCTCTTTCTCTCTGGGGAAACTTCAAGTCGTCTGTTCGCTGCTCACCTTGGATCTCTCCCGGATGCTGGTCCCGGCCCCGGCCCCGGTCCCGGTCCCGGTCCCCAGCCGCCCGGCGCACATGGACACCAGCTTGTCGATGAGGTTGAGGAGGAAGTTGACCGCCTCGCAGCCGCGCTCCGCGCCGCTCACCCAGGCGATCTTGTCCCCGCGGACGTTGCGCCGGTGCACGCCGGGCGCGGAGCTCGCCAGGCGGCCGTCTTGCAGCGCCCCGGACCGGTGCATGTCCCGGACCTGCTCCAGCACCGCGCCGCCCGCCACCTCCCCCAGCAGCCCGTCCACGTAGCAGAACCCGCGGCTCAGCAGGGCCGGAACCACCCGCTGCAGGGCCAGGCGCTGCAGGTCCGAGTCCGAGACGTGGTCGATGAAAGGCATGGCTGACCCGGGTCCGAGTCAGACCTGATCACCTGAGGAGGGACCCGAGCCTGGACCTGATCCCCTGAGTGTAGACCTGATCACCTGCGGTCAGACCTGAGTCTAGACCTGGATCTCAGACTTGATTCTGGACCTGACCTGTTGCCAGACTTGACCTCAGACCTGATCACCTTCTCTTGGACAAGATCCCCTCATCTCCAACTTGATCTCAGACCTGATTCCCTTGTCATGGACCTGTTCTTGGACCCGGTCCCTGGTTCTTAGACCTGATCTCAGACCTGATCCCCTGTTCCTAAACCTGATCCTGGACCTGATCACCCAGTCTCTGACCTGTGGGAGTCAGAGAGTCTCTCACAGCTGAGTGTGCCACAGCTTTCACTCCTGTTTTTACTCTGGAAATTTCACGCCCACACAACACTACATCCGGCCAGCCCTTTCACAATAAAACACGTTTCCACCCACAATCAACCTTTAAATCCAAAACTACCCTTCTTCTGTTATGTGTGTCTTGTTTCTGTTTCTGACACCAGGCACAAGTTTACATTTCAGGAACAAAAGATATGAAGAAGCGATACAAACATCTTTTTAACACAGATGCTAAAAAACAAAATAATAAATATATTTGATAAAATTTCTATGGAGCGTCAGACATGACATGCAAAGTTAAACTTCAAAATGTGGCCAAAAATTACTATTTCGAAGCCACAACATATAAACGTAAGAACAGATTTCACAATTTCTTCAAATAGTTCAGATTTTATGTAATTTTATAGAAATGTTTTTATTTAAATTCATTATTTAGATATTAAAAAGTTTAATTGTTATTCAATTTTTAATCAGTAATATTTTCTTTTTTAACCTTTTATTTTGGTTTTATTTGTGCTTTATGTTACTAGAAGATATTGTCCTAGTATTGAGTCTCATTTTAGATTTTTAAAAATTTTACACAAAAAAATTGTCCGCCTGTTAATTTGTTGTGAAAAGACGAGCTTCCATTTCCGGCCCCGCATGCGGACGCTTAACGTGACACCGGGTGAGAGGCGCGAGACGTGCTGGATGTGATGTTCCCATTGATGGGGGGAGGAGGGGTGTGTTCCCTGGAACAGCAGGAGGAGGAGGAGGCTGTTCCAGGAGCTCCGTGGTTTCTCCACGCGCGTCACGTATTTTCAAGCCCGGGTTATCAGATTTATTAGAGAGGAGGAAAAACACATATTGATGGAGTGAATTCTCTGCAGCTTGTGCGTCAACACGCGCACAAAACTCCACTGTTAAACTCACGGTACACCTCCACCCCCCCAACACTAACACCCCCCGCGGAGTTTCGCCCTCGCGCAGAAACGCCGAACGACTTCAAACGGACCGACAGCTGCGTGCCCGCGCAGTGGGCGTGCCCGCCGCCATTGAGGACGGCGCGAGGCGCATGTCGCCCTCGAGCCGCGGAGAGAACACAGAAGACGGTGAACGTGCACATGAGCACGAGAGCCGCTGCGCGCGAGGACACAACAGCAACACTGCCGAAACGAACGGCAACGAAACTATGACTGTTTTTAATTCTCTCCAGGTATTCCAGAAAAGCCTCTCTTCACCGCAGCTCCATGCCGCGCAAAGATGTTCAAGAATAACTTATATTATATTAAAGTTAGAAATAGTTTAGAAAGTAGTTTAAAGAAGACAATACTGACCTGACAAACAAATGCTGGAAACATTTTCAAAAGGAAAAAAAAATCGGTCAGATGTGACGGGAAAGGAAAGGAATGAGAAAAAGGGGGAAATGGCGAAAAAAGTTCAAAAAGTGGAAAAAGGGTAGTGCAAAAAGGGAAACGGGAAAAATAAAATTAAAAAAAAAGTGCACATTGAGAGTAAAAAATGGAATAAGGGGAAAAAACATGAAAAAATCTTCTGTTGACATTATTCTGTCTTAAGATATGTCTATTTTTCTACATTTAACTTCAAAATCACTTAATCATCAGAATTAGAGCAGTTTCTTCACTATGTCTTGATTTGAGCTGTTACGTTTTTTAACCGTTTTCTCTGTTTAATACTTAATTTCAAAATTGTTGCACTTTCATTAAATTGTTTGCAGTTCTGTCATTGTGAATTAGCAGATCAGCAGAAGTAAATGAAATAAAATTCTTAGGAGTATTAAGAGATGATAAAATTAATTGGAATTCACATATAAGTCATGTTGAAAGAAAAGTTTCACCAAGTATTTCAGTAATAAATAAGGCAAAACATGATTTAAATAGAAATTCATTGCGTATACTTTATTGTTCATTAGTTTTGCCATATTTTACTTATTGTGCAGAAGTATGGGGAAATAACTATAAAATAGCATTACACCCTCTTGTCATTTTACAGAAGAAAGCAATAAAAATAATACATGGTGTCATTACAGAGAACATACAAACATACTTTTTGCAAATTCTAAATTAAAATTTCAAGATATTTATTTATTGACTGTATAAATGGTATTTAGGGCAAGTAAGGACAATCTTCCCAAAAACCATCCAACTTTTATTTTCTAAAACAGTAGGTGTAAGGTATAGTTTACAACATACACATAATTTTAAAGTTAGATGGGCAAATAATCAACGGAAAAGACTGTCCTTCAGTTCAAGGGGTAAAATTGTGGAACAAACTGGGAAGACAGCTCAAGGAATGTCCAAATATGAAATTATTTAAAAAGCAACTTAAAGAAATGAAAAATATATTACGGAGAATGATTCTTGTCTATAAAAAAGGAAGCGTGTTAAACTGTACTGTGAACATAATTGTGTGATAATGAAGGTTGTAATGTCTTTAAAGAGTTTAAGTGAAGAGGGGTGGGAGATAAGTTTGACTTCATCCCACTCCCTTTCGAGCTAATATGTGTTTTGCTGTTGTATTGGATTGTAATGATTTTTGTTTACTGCTGAACACTGACAATCAAATTGTGCTCGAAACAAATAAAAAAAACCAATTTATCAGTCTTTCAAAATATGCTGATATATTAACATATTGCAGTCAGACTAAAGATGCACAGCCACTATGATGCGCAGACCTATTCCAAAGAAATATAAATGAAGATAATTAAATGAAACTTCCACAAATGAACATATGAATCGCTGTCCAAGTGAGCAGAAAGAAAAAGTGTCTGGGCTTCGTGAAATATCCCTTTAATGATCCCAGTTATAGGAGGACAGGATTCAGCTTCAGTAGCTCACAATCAACAGGAATATTCAACTCTGACTACAAAAAAACTTTACAAATATGTATACAAGATTATATACACCATAGAGAAAAATACAGCTTTTCTGCATCGGGAATCGAACACGGGATCCCAGGAAACCGTGCAGAGGCCAAACCGCAGCACGACGGGGGAAAGTTAAAGGACGAGTCACACGTCGAGGAAACAACACGATATCCAGAAAAAACAACAGAAATTTAAACAAATTCCGCACATTGAGATTAAAGGTTTTCAATCTGAGGTTCAGGTCCTCCTATAGAGGACGTCAGGAATCATCGGAGCGGTCCGACTTATTTCAATCAGAGAATCTCTCCATCCTTTAAGACTAAACTGTTTCATCCTCAGTATAAACCCCCCTGCTGAGTCTTCAGCTTCATCTAGCATCAGCGGCTGGTTTAGCAGCAGCAGGTGGCGTTCGAGGACAGTTCAGAGTGTCGGACATCTTAGTGTTAGACTTCACAGTGTATCAAAAGAAAGACTTTAGTGAGTCGAGTCTGAAAGAAAAATATATTTAGTCAACCAAAAAAAGACCTGATTAAGGTGCAGATGATTTATTACAACCAGTTACTTGGATTCATGATTTAGCCTCTGGCATCTTGTTGTCGCCGTGGTAACGCCTGCAGAAGTCGTCTCTGTTTTTTTTACCCCACTTCAGACGACAGAAACGGTCCCGTTGGTTTAAAAACACTCGCCCACCTACAGTCGTTAACGTCTTCAGTCCCACGCCGTTCAGTTCCGTCGCGGTCCCGAGGAGTTCGGACCAGATGGAGGAGGAGGAGAAAGTTCTGTGGGGGGGGGGCGAGGTGGACGGAGGGGGGGGTGGAGGGGCGGGCGGAGCGCCGGGCGTCACTGGACGACCTCGAAGTAGTGCAGGATGGCCATGATGTGCTGCGGCATGAAGACGTAGCCGGTGTAGACCGCCATGCCCGCCACCGAGATCAGCAGGGAGTCTGAGGGGGCGGAGTCAAGGAGGAAGCACACCGCGGGCAACGTGTGTGTGTGTGTGTGTGTGTGTGTGTGTGTGTGTGTGTGTGTGTGTGCGACTGTCACAACTCAGCTACAAAACAACACGATACAAAGACACAAAACAACCAGAAAGTCACACAACTCAGAAAAACATGGAACCTCACTGGAACGTCAGAAACTAGAGAGGATGAACCGCTACAGCGAGATGATGCAGCGAAGCACCACGAGACAACAGCCGGACGTCACAGGAACCGCTAAACTGAGACAGAACAGACGCCACGCTGTGAGGAGTCGTCCTGAGAGAGGAGGCAGGACGACTGCAGCAGGGCGAGACGACACTGGAACCAGGGACAAGGGAGGGGACAGAATTCAGTACTTTTATAGGTAGCGACCGCACTCCATGGGTACTACAGAGTACCAAATCAAACGGCGCCGTGCTTCGGTACCTTGTGACTGTGAGGGAGTGGAAGAATTGGCGATGTTCCGAGCTGGACCTAAACACAACGTTTCACACACAAGAGTGTAACGTCAGCAGCCGAGCGTTCAGTGAACGGAACAGAACGGCTGAGAGAAACGGCTCTAAAGAACACCTCCACTTTTCAAAATAAAATGCAGATTACGCTCGCTGCGGCAGGAATACTCCGAATCTCAGGAAGATCCCGGGTAATCACAAGATGTTTCTTAATGCTGAGGAGTGTAGCGTTTTCTAAAGCTTCAAATCCTGCATCAGTTAGCGTGCTAGCATCCACTGCCTGCTGAAAGGAACGTGGGGAACAAATGGACTGAACATCTGGTGATGGGAACAGCAACAATGTTCTCCCAGAGGGGAGCAGAACAGGAACTCGTGGAGCTGGGTTTTAATTTGTGCATTAAGACGACCCCGAATCAACACGGCAAGATGCAACGCTATGACAGGAAGACAACATGAACATAAAAAGGCTCGGCCACAACAGGAAAACACACCGCGTGGTGAAAGCAAGAGGAAAGAAAAACAACAACCAAAAATCTATACGACAAACTCAGAGTTTGAGTTGTTGACCGAAGATGAACTCGGTCTCTGCTCAGTGAGAACCTCGGGGATCCGGTGCCCCTCAGGAGATCCATTACCTCTGAACGATTGACGGGATGCAGACTGATAACAAACAGGAGCGTACAAACACACACCTGACCCCGAGGGGAGTCGACAGCGAGACACCAACTGCGGGAAGGCGATACAACATGAACACAACGTGATACCGACAGCTTACTGCAGAGGACACAGCTGGACAGCACAAACATGGCACACTTTAATTATACATGTTATCATTAACCTCAGTGCCACGGTGAAAAGTCTCCTGAGCTCACTTCAAACATCACCTGCAGACACAGCCAACACAAGCACATGTTCCAATATTACAGGTAACATTTAGCACATTAAATAAACCACCATGACTTTGAGAAGGAACCACAAAATCACATGGAAATCTGTCCTGTATGAAAGCTGCAGAAGTCCATTCAAACGAGAACACATTTAACAGAAAACTTCAGGATTGATTAATAACGTGATTTAAAAACGATGTACCTTCCCAAAATTAAACTTTTTTTTTAATTATTCTATCTTTTTAAAAAGTTGAGTTATGAAAAACAATCAAAATACTGGAAAAATCAACTGATCAGTTCTCAGAAATGGTCAAACACTCAAAACCACATTGGGCTTTGAACACATTTAACAATTAATCAGCCCTATACAAACTAATTTGACTTAAAGAACAATAGGTTCTGTTTTTTCTGATGAAGATTGAATTATACCTTCCATCGGAGTTCATTAGAAAGCAAAAACTTTGGTACTTTTTGTGAAACTTGCCACGTTTGTGAGCAGCTTCGTTACATCCTCTTACACCAAACTCCGCTTTGAACTTCAAGCTTTTAAGGATTTTTCACTGACAACACGATTTGGGGGCATCCCAGAGAGAAAAATAAACTTCATTATAATACTACGGTCATTCTGTTCAATACGGCTTTCATTTTAAACGTGAACATTTTAGAATATTTGTTTTTTCCCACTGTTTTGTGAAACATAAGTCACATTCGCTCGCATTCAAACAGAATATACAATCCGGATTTGACACGATCTGCTTTACTGTTGTTATTAAGTTTAATTACTTTATAAGTGTAGATTAGATCACGTGAATACTTTTAAACACTGAAGTTGGTGGATTTTGAGTAGTGTCGTTGTTGCTAGTTAGCCTGTTAGCATGTCGGCGGAGCCCCCGGAAGCTCCTGAACCGCGGCGTAAAGGAAAGGATACTGAAGACGGTCCTCTCCCACGGCTCCAGCATGTAGAGCGCCGTCACCAGCAGGTACTGGTAGTAGAACCAGGACAGCTGCTTCCAACAGTCTCCCAGCGCCATCGGAACAAACTTTTAAACACTTCGGCTCCGGGCGTCACTCCGCTTCTCTTCCGGTTCCCCACATGCGACGTCGCATCACGCGGTACGCGCGCACAGCCAATCACAGCGAAGCATCCCAGGCGGGGACTCTGACGTAAACGGGGAGTTCCAACATCCGGTTTTCAAAATAAAGGAAGAGAATAAAATGTAGTTGAAAATTAATCTCACAAACTAACGCAGTACGCTTGTAATGTAACGTTAAATAATGCGATATAAATCGACGCAATGTAACGTAATATAACACAAAATATAAAATGTTTGCAGTAAAACATTGCAGTAAAACATCTGCAGTAAAACATTATTTAGATTTCTTTTCCTAGATAACAGATGACAACATTTCAAAAAGGAACAGGATTGAAAAAAATATTGCTAAAGTCCTCAGCAATACTATTCTATTTTAAGAAGTAGTACATGACTTGCAGATAAAATCACCTCAGTGGTGTCAAACGCTCAGGGTCTACTGCAGCTCCAGAGGGCCAGGCCAGTGAAGCACCGCCATCAGAGATTTCATTTGAGGCTCAGAGTATACGTGATGAAAAGGACGATTACTGCTAGTTTGCACTCTTTCATGGCAGCATCACTGATATGACTGTTCAAGTCTCAGTGTTGTGTTTTGTCTGCATCTCACAAGAAATTGAAATTTATTTTTATTTATTCCAAAAAAATTGTTTTCTTTGAAATTTTTACAATTTGCTTGCAGGTTTGGCCAGATTGGAGCCTCTTGCAGGCTGATTTTGGTCCAGGGACTTTACATTCGACAACCCTACTTTCAGTGGTTTATTATATTTTTAAAACAATTTATTGAACTTAAAATGAATAAAAACTGGTGAAATGACATTTAGTGGTGAAACAACTGTATGAATGAAAACCTAATGGGCCATTAAATTAACTTCTGCACTTGTAATTGAAAAAAATAATATGATCTGTTTTAATGTGACTTAAAAAAAAAAAACTGATTTACAGTTTTTAAACTTGTTGACTGAATTCAGACATCCATTCAAATGAGAGGCACTGACAGAATTCTCAGCAGAGTTCAATTTAATACAAACAAAGTGGTAGTGGCTCCTTCGGGATGTTCTGGAACTTTATCCAGACGGACGCCGTCCGAGCCGCAGTAGTCCGTGTTTTGGTCTCCGACGTGTCGGGTTAAAAAGAGCGAGAGTCCGTTCAGCAGTGGCTGGCCAGGATGTTGAAGAAGTGGTACACCTCGTCCCGGTCGAACACCGCCACCTCCGTGGAGCACTCGGAGCAGCGCACCGGGTGGTACGTCTCGTCGGCGTCCATGCCCGCCGGCGCCGGGTCGGGCGGGGCCTGGTCGGGATTGGCCCCGCCCCCGCCGCCCTTCCTCCTCTTCCTCCTCTGCCGCTTCCCGTCCTGCTGGCTCTTGTAGCGCAGCACCTCGTCCCTCTTCACCGTGCAGTTCATGACGAACATGGCGCGGTACTGCGTGCGGTACTTCTCGTGTCTGCAGAGACAGTCAGATGTCACGGAGCCAATTCCTTTCACTTGTGTGTTTACACAGGACCAAACTGTTTTTAGTTTATTTGAGTCTTTTTTTATATTTTGTTAGTGATGTAAAGTCTTCTTAAAGCTCGTGTCCAGAGTTTCCTTCGTTTCCAACGTATGTATCATTTTTCAACAGAGCTTAAATGTGTCAGTCTGGGTCGATACTACAATATAATATTAGCATAAAGCAATATAAAAATGTATTTATGAGCCCTGCCTTCGTCTCATAGACCCCCATGTTATCCGAAAAAGCGCCGGTCAGCGTCAGCCAATAGATTTCGAGCTTCCGCATTCTCGTGTTGTCAATCAAAGTGTGCACGAAGCCAGAGAGCACGGCCGCTCGCCCAGTCAGAGGAGAGTTAGCTCCGCAGCAGCCGCCGCGCTCACCTCGGATATATCCACTGTCTGCTGAACATCCACCGTAAACATCTAAACCTGTCGGATGCTGTAGGACTCGGAGGCTCTCATTTTCACCCGACAGATAATAGCGTGCACAATTAAAGGAGCGTGGCTTGGTCGCTCATGAAAGCAGAGGGAGGGCGGAACCTGAGACAAAAAAACCTCTCTCTTTCAAAACTCCGGACACGAGCTTTAATGTGTCTTATAAAATCATAGGGGAATCATGATGATACGGACCTTGATAGATGAGTCACGATACCCAGCAGACCACCATACGGTTCAATAAGGCTTGATATGAGTGAAGTAGTTGAATGCAGTTTGATGTAGTGCGATATGGCTTGATGCAGGACTGAACTGCAGCATGCAGTGTGACAAAAATGCCATATAATGTGATACGATACAGTACAGCACATAAGAATTTGTTGTCCTATATGGAACCTTTAAACTAACAATCACCATCAGGAGCCCCCCCCCCCCGCCTCACCTCTGACAGTCCAGACACAGCGTGGTCATGCAGGCGGGACAGTTGAGGACGGCGTCGCTGCTCGGTAACCCCTGAGCCTGGCGGGACCGGGACTGAGAGCTGGGGCCGGCCCGCTTCCTGCTGTACCTGCACAGAGAAGCGGCACTGAGTGGTGTCCTGCCGCTGAGGATTATGGGTAAAAAGCCACCGTCGTGCGTACCGTCTCCTCTGGGCGTCCACCCACGCCTGGTCCCGGTCGTCCTCGTCCGGGTCATACAGCAGCTCGTCGTTGGTCGGGATGGCGCGCTGTTTCCGCCGCCGGCCCGTCGAGCTTCCTGCTCCACACGACGGAAACTCGGTCAGGAAGTTACAGTCCGTACGAAGACACATCGGCTCGGTGTGCATCGTTACCCGCTGCGTCCTCCTCCTCCGAGTCCGAGTCGAAGTACACTTTGTCGTACATTCGAGGGTTTGAAGGTCCAGAACCACCACCTCCTCCTCCCCCCTCTGGAGTTTCTGTGAAGACACAAACCACAACGTTAACGACATCCAGCTCCTGCTTCTAAAATCCCATTTTCATGACAACACAGTGGACACAGAAAACTGTCGTGCTGTGGAAGCAGAGACGTCTCTGAGCTACCTGCTGCTGGTCCCCAGCTTCCCTCCATGGTCCTGATGGTGGAGCTCAGCTCCGCCTCCATCTCCTTCTCAAACTCGTCCCCGCTGGACGACTCGCTCTCCCCGGTCAGATACTCTCGGATCAGCTTCTTCTTCTGCTCCGGCGTCCCGTTCAGCAGGATTTCCAGCTCGTCCTCCGAGCTGAGAGGCGACGGCAGAAATGGATTCAAAACAAGACAGTTTGGCACGCGTCATGCACCTTTCAAATGGATTCTTATTTAACAGCTCAAAATTACAAAGGTGACCTGAATTGAAACGTTAAATACTTTGTTCATTACATCTATTTTACACACGAATAAAAAAAAACATCCTCAAAAAATCAAAGTCACGATCCTGAAAAAAACATTATCCAACTTACAAGAATGAGAACAGAAACTTTGGGATTTATATGTGGACATGAATGAAAATGTAAGTATAGCGAATTCTGTATGTGTTAAAAGAAAAAATAGAAAACTGAAGGTGCCGATGAAAACTAACTAAACCAATAAGTTAAAGAAATACCGATTTCTTTTATTGATTTACTCGGGATAATTTATCTACACAAACACATCGATTAAACAAAGATTGTAAACCTTCCGCATCACGTTAGTTTGTTTACATGTTAGCATTTAGCTCCTGTTAGCCGTCCGCGGCTAAACCCGCCCTGTTGTCGGCTTCGCACCTGCTGGCAGCTCGCTCCTCATCGCTCGGCTCCTCGATCTCATAGGAGTCCACCTCCTCCGATCCACACAGCTTATTCATGTTTCAAAAAAATAATAACTCAAACCGCAAAAATAATGAGACGCCAACGAGCCGGCGGCGACATGCGACCGTCTCCGCTGCTTTTTCACTTCCGGTTTAAAGCGGAAGTTTGAATCTCGTTAAACAGCAGTTCCGCCACCTGCTGGAGGGAGGCGGAAGAAACGCTATCAAACATGAACGAACAATTTTTTTAATCCCATAACAAAAGATACAGTCTGTTTTTATGTTCAGGATAAAAAATATTTCTTATTGTTTGTATTTATATGACCGAACGGTTGCATTCATTAGCTCAACTGGGTGACAGGGCTCTATGGTTCTGTGTTAATATCAAATCTATCATAATAATGATAATAGCAATAACCACATTATTATTATTATTATTATTATTATTATTATTAAAGTTTCTTCACTGAGAGTATGAGCTGCTGTTACAAACAGCTGCCACCAGGTGGAGCCAACAGATCAGCCATGTAGTGATGGAGCTGGAGGAGGAGGAGGAGGAGGCCTTTCCTCCCAGAGGTGAGGAGGATGAAGCTTCTGTCAGAAATCACGAGGAGACGCAAAGCGGGAAGCACCTGAAGACAGAACAGCGTGCAGGATAAATCCCCATCAGGATCACACATGTTTAGCTGCACACAAACTTCTGATGTTTATCATGATACATAACATAAAGATGGTCTGGAAACCTTTTTACATTATAAATCCTATGAACTGATCAATTTAAAAAGATAAAAAGGCTCAATTGAAGGATGAAAAGGTTATTTCAAACTGGGACATGAACAGATGCAGAAACCTTTAAATATCAACAACATCAAGCAAATCAAACAGAGAGATGCAAAATGTCACAAAACTGCAGCACTGGGACATGAAAACCAACCACAACAGATCAAATTCACCAAATCAAGGCCAAAAAGAGAATAAAACGATCATAAAGTCACATGCACTCACTGCACATCCTGGTGGAATGAAGTGGTATTACAGCTCTGATCGGCCTGCTGGCTCCGCTCTGCTCGGTTCTTCCCAAACATGATCGGATTATTTTCAAACCTGAATCTGAAATCATCACCAGAACAAGTCGTCCTAATAATAACAGCTGTATAACAGACATTCACAAGAGGAATCATGTTTTTTTCCCCATTTATTCTTTTTATTTCACGGTAAACACAAACAAAACACACAAACATCTTTAACTGCAAACAGCAGAAAAACTTTTTCTTCCCAGAAGTGTTCACAGACAATGCTTTTTAAAAGTGAACCCAGATGATGGTTTTTACAAGTGTTTGCAGATTTGCTTTATAAAGTGTTGGCAGGCGATGGTTTCAGAGATGCTGACAGACAATGGCTCCAAGAAATATTTACAGGTTCTGTAAAGTGTCAGCAGACAATACTTCCAGAAGTGTACACAGACGATGGTTCTATGAAGTGTTTAAAGCCAACAGTTTTCAAAATGCTAAAATGTTAAATGGACGACACTTCTATAGCACTTTACACCGCATTATCACATTCTCATCCACACACCGGTGGAGGCCGCTGCCATGCAAGGCAGCTCAGTTCACCCACCGGGGGCAATTCAGGGTTCAGTGTCTTGCCCAAGGACACTTCGACATGCAGAGACAGGAATCGAACTAACAACATCCCGATCGTCAGACGACTGCTCTCCCCACTGATCCACAGCTGACGAAGCGTTCAGAAATGTTCACAGACGATGGATTTCAGAAGTGTTGAGGGAAATAGTTTCCTAAAATGTTGAGAGACAACGGTTCTATGAAAGGTCAACAAATGATGGTTTTCACAAATGTTCACAGACAATGGATTTAAAAAGTGCTCACAGATGATGGGTTCAGAAATGCTGACAGACAGTGGCTCTGAGAATTATTTACATCATTTACTTTTATAAAGTGTTGACAATGTTTGTCAGAAGCGTTGACAGAAGATAGCTTTCAGAGGTGTTCTCCGACAATGGTTTCATGAAGGTATAAACAGACAATAGTTTTCAGAAGGGTTCACAGACAATGGTTTGTACAAGTGTTTGCAGATAAACACTTTATGAAGTGTCGACAGACCATGGCATCAAACATGTTGACAGACGATGGTTTTCCTCAGTGTCCCTGAGTCCATGCAGTGGTTTCACTGTCCACCGCCATCGTGCGGGACTTCCACAGACTGTCTGAGCCGCCGCCTTCCTGGAGCTGCGGTGGAGAGTCTCCGGACTGCAGGACGTCGACGTGGTTTAGTTTCACAGGAATATCGAGTAATGACTGACACACACTGCTGGAAGGTATCACAGCTCCGCACGCGCATGTGTGTGTGTGTGTGTGTGTGTGTGTGTGTGTGTGTGTGTGTGCGTGTGTGTCTCCCGGCTCTCCCTCACTGTTTGTGTGTTTACGTCTCCCCGTGTTTTTGTTTGTCTGCCGGTGTGTGTTGTTTGTTTTGTGTCTTTCTCGCCGCAGTTTGTCCTTTAACGTGTCTTTCTGTTGCGTGACTGCGTGTCAGAGTGTGTGTTTGTGTGCGCAGACGCCCGGTGACATTTTCCATTGCAGGTGTGACACCCCCCCCCCCCCCCCCCCCCCACCCGCCCCCCCGCCCCCCCCCCGCCCCCCTGACAGCAGCCTCTTCTCTCCACTAAACAACTCCACTCTAATTTTACCTGCCTCCCACACACACACACACACACACACGTGCACACACACGCACGTGCACGCGCGCCACCGTCCACCTCTGTCTCAGCTCTGCCTGCTCGACAAGCTAATTTAGCCAATTACACACAGGTGTGATGCTAATTTCCCCGAGCTGGCAGCCGGCTCCTGGAGGAGGTAAAAATAACATAATTACACCCATCTGTCCCTCTGCAGGCAGGCGGGCTCTCCCACTGGGTGTCGCCTCCGCCGCCGCCGCAAAACACACACACAGGAGGGAACAACACACACTGTTGGCTTTGATAATAGAGCACAAGACAATGGACAGTGTGTGTCTGTGTCTGTGTGTGTGTGTGTGTGTGTGTGTAGGAATCCAGGCCGCAGCCACAGTTGCTTTTCCTCGTCTTTGTTTGAAGCTTTCAATGGATTCTCAGCGATACGCAGCAATTTTCCCGCAATAAAAGCCAGAAACAGACTTTTGGGTGGCGGCTGGGATAATTACGAGAAGCTGTTCGGGGAGGCGGCGGCGGCGGCAGCGGCGGCGGGGTGGGACGTGTCACGGTGAGACGAGAGGATTTCAGAGTCGAAGCACACAAAAATAAAATTCAAAAACGAAAGAAAAAAGCGTAACCAGGTCAGAGCAGCTCGGCGCTGAATGGAGGCATCAACACGGCCTCCATCAGGGCAGATTCAGGCTGCCGTCACCTGCTGCACGCAAACAAACAAACCAAGAGGCAGGGGAACGCCGTGAAAGGATCCCAAACATCTGCCGAGGAACACAAATGTGACGTGAAAAGATGCTAATGAGCAAAAAACCGCCACAGAAAGTTCAAAATTTCACGGCACGAAGGAACAAAAAGGCTAAAATGGCATCCAAAGAGCCACAAAAAGTTTAAAAAATGAGCAATATTAAGGAAAAATTAACAGAAAATGCAAAAGCAAATGAAGAAATCAAGGAAAATTATCTCAAAGAGAAAAGTCACGTAAAAACATGAAGAATATCTCCCAAATAACTCCTATAGGACCTTATAAGATCACAGTGGAATTAAAAAAAAATCACAAAAGAATCAAAATTGGACAAAAATATTTAAAAAAATGAAGGAAATACACACATAAACTTTATCTTCATAACATGATTTCAGAGACAAAATAATTGCAAAATCAACACATAATGACACACAAACTGACAAAAAACAGCAGAAATATGCTTTAAAAATAAACATATAATACAGAACATTATATAAAAGTATAAAATGATCAAAATTTGATAAAACACATGAACAAAAAAAGATTAAAATAGCATCAAGACATCCACAGAAAGTAAAAAAAAATGACTGAAAAATGAACAAAAAAAGATTACAGAAGCTAAATGCTGCTAAGTCACAACATAAAAACAAAAAGACCCCATTTAATGAAAGTGTTCAGCAACAATACAGTCCTACGGTGACGTAATATGAAAAAAAAAAATCAACAAAATAACTTAACTCTGACATTAAAGACCTGGATGAAGAAAAAATGGCAGCAAATTGAAGACATTTAGAGGAGACGCTTCTCCCTGACTCTCAGCTGAGGACTGTGAGGTTTGACAGTATTTCAAAAAGTCACAAAGACGTATTAAAGCAGACTCTTTAGGAGAAACAGGAATGTTCAGGTTATTTAAGTCAGAGTTCGGCTGGAAGAAATCTTTATTTCTGTTTCTTCTCTTTCATGAGCTGTGGCGCTACTGAAGGAAGAAGACTCTGGATCGTATCAGGACTGTTTCAGGCCCCGTTTGCACTGAAAGCGCCACTTTTTGAAACGGGAACTACGTCGTCGGCGTTTCTGAGCAGATCCCGTCTGCTTGCTTCCCGTCTCCTCGGCAGCAGAAACAAACAGGAGGCGAGGATCCGGGGCTTCAGCCGGCGGCCGGAGCCGCACCTCGGCGCCGCCCTCCCGGACCTCGGCGTCCCGGCGCGTAAATACAGCTGGGGCGGATTTCATTACCCAGACTTCCACATGTGAGACGCGTCTCGGAGGAGCTTCCCACCCTGCCAAGAAAAATAAATTGGTCCTCACACGTAACCTCCTTATCTCCGGCCCGGCCCCGTTTCCCGCCGAGCCGGCGCGCCGACTCCGTCCACACAGATTGCATTATTCTACATTCTCACCTGGACGGATCTGTCAGTCTATCTGTCACACGGCGGCGTGCGCCGCGTCCCGCCGAGACCCGCCGCGCTCCGACAAATGAAGGTTCAGCTGGGAACGTCACAGCCGGAGGATCCCAGGGCTTGCTCGGAATACCAATCCCTCCATTTCTCCATTTCTGACGCTTATTCCAGCAAAGCGCCGTCTCTTCCTTGCTGAAGACGGGGAAGGACGGGACGCAACAGAAACACATCAGTCCAGCAGGAAAGCGGCCGCAAAACGCCGGAGAAACGGCAAATACTCACAGCGTGACAAGCCTGAGGTCACATCTAGAGCCGAGCGTCTGTATGTTCGGTTTAATTCTGGAGATGGGAGGCGAAAAGACGCATTAAAGCAAACGTTAGCATGCTAGCTTAACGGCACCACACGGCAGCACAGCAACAACGTCATGGAAGCTGCTTTCTTTCATCAATAAATGACCCCGAGCGACCCTCGAGCATTAGTTTAGCTGCTCTGAGCCACACTACATGCTACATGCTACATGCTAAATGCTACAAGCTACACGCTAAATGCTACATGGTAAGGGGTTTGTGTATGGAGCATGACTCGGGCTTTAAGGTATTTAATCAATCCTCATATCGGTACTCGGCATCGGCAGCAGCTGACGGTAAAAACCTGCTATCAGTGTGTTTCTACTCCCTTTAACTGTGAGACGTAAACAAAATACTAACCCCGCTAAATGCTGAAGCTTTCAAGACATTCATGCTCGGTGTTCAAAATATGATATAAACAGTTCAACACGATGTGAACTTATCAATAATATATATATTTTACACCGATTTCCTGTCTTCTGTGACCATTTAAGGTGGAGCAGTGGAAAGTGCTTCCGCCTCACGGCCAGAAGATTCAGGTTTGAATACAGTCCAAATCTTTTCTGTGTGGAGTTTGCATGTTCTCCCCGTGTGTGATTTAGATCTCCTGAGCCTCTCTCCATGAGCCAGACTCAAAGCGATTATCAAAGTATGATTCTTCCTAACATATCACATCACTAGCATGTTAGCTGAGCCTGTCAGAGTCTCCAAAACGACACAAAAGTTCTGTTTTCTCCCAGAATGCTCGTTAAATGTGGACGGTTGACGATTTACACTGCAGCAGCTCCTCGACCCCACGACTGACGCCATCATGTTTTCATGTTCGCTTCTGGTTGAAAACATTCACGCGGGATAAAACTCGGCCGTAACTCCCCTTTCAGCCTCCTGAGCGGGGTGCGTTGGATTCGCCCGCCCCCACTGCAGGGCTCCTCTGCCAGGTCGCCCCGCTGCTGTCGGGGTGTCGGCTCCACCTGTCGGCCGCGCCGCAAAACAGGCGAGACGGCCGAGCTTCATTATCTTCTGCCACCTCAGATGAGCCGCACACGTCCGTCACCCCCCCACCCCCACCCCCACCTGCCCCTCCCCCGCCCCCCACCCCCCACCCCCACCCCCACCTCCCTCCATCCGTCCTTCTTTGTAAAAAGTGTGGGGACTTTATTATCGGCCCATGTCGGCGAGCTGTGATCCTGCTGACACACACACACACACACACACACACACACACACACACACACACACACACACACACACACACACACACACACGGCTCTCCATGAAGTCAAATTAAATGACTGGGTCCCTTGTTATTTCCTCACACTTCCCATGTTCCTCTGACTCTGGGGATCGAACCGCAGGCCCGTGTGTTTGCAGATGGTTCGTTTCCATCTTTTACTCCACTCCTCCGCACGTCACTTCGCCAGCCACAAAAAAAAAAAAAAACAATCGGCCGCTTTTCCACTCATTACCCGTGTGAGTCTTCCTTTATTTTCACGAGAAACGCCACAAACATCCGTAACGGCAGCTTCTGAAATCAGATCGTTTGCTTTTATTCTGAAATCCTCTGACGATAAACTCCATGCTGGTAATAAATGTCGGATCTCCGTCAAGTTAAAGTACTTTATTACTCTATAATAGTACTAAAGTAGTAAAAATCGAGGGTGGGCGGCTGCTTCTTACCAGTGGCTCTGTGGTGCAGTGGTTTGTACTTCCCTCACAGCTGTTGGATTCGAGGCTTGAGTTTGCATGTTTTCCCACAGCTCGTTCCTGTCGCACAAACACTCTACAAATCAATCCTTTGCAGGTTTCTCAGCAAAAACACTGATTTATATAATGTGTGTTGTTCTTCACTGCAGCGGTCCGAAGTTTTCCCACAATCCTTCACTGTGAAAGATAATATATAACATGCTTCCATACAGATGGACGCAGTGGTTTTACTGACTGAAGCAACTAAACCTCCTACAGTCGTTTGTTATTTACCGTAATACACAGAATACACCGATCCGAACGCTCTGAGTGGAAAAGGACAATCAGGACAATTAAATGATGAGAGGCGCTCCTCCTCTAAAACCGGCCACACAAAACTTTGATCATAGAGAACATTTAAGATCTTCATCACTGCTCCTCTTCCTCCTCCTCACTCATTCATTCACATCTTACAGCCTCCATGTGAGAAGATGGGGAGAGAGAGAGAGAGAGAGAGAGAGAGAGAGAGAGAGAGAGAGAGAGAGAGAGAGAGAGAGAGGAGGCGATGGAGAGAGACAAAAGTCCAGCTGTGAGATGAACGTAGGATGATCGGAGGGAAGAATGAAACGGATCTTCATCTTTAAGGAGGAGAGCAACTTCCAGAGAGCGTGGCCCCCGGCCTATTACCATGTAAATCATACACACACACACACACACACACACACACACACACACACACACACACATTCAGGAGGATGTTGCACAAACACAAACAGCACCAACACACACTCCTTTGACTGCCTCTGATTGGGCCTCTTTCAATGAAGTTGGCTCCTGCCTGGTATTTTGATGAAGTTGGTTATTTATTGGGTGATGAAATTAACTTAATTGCTTATTGGTATTTTAATTAAGTTTCTTTCTCGGCGGGTGTTTGAGTGATTTTTGGAGTATTTATTGGTATTTTAATGAAGTATTATTTGGCTGCAGACTCAGTGGGAGAGCAGCTGAACAGGCATACACACAGCAGGTGGCCTGAAAACACACACACACACACACACACACACACACACACACACACACACACACACACACACACACACACACACACACACACACACTTCTCTCGTTGCCGTTTGACATTGAGCTCCTGAACTATCTGAAGCCGATTCTGACGTCATTCTGATTCTTTATTATCGTCTCAAAGTGGGAAAAAAAAAACCGTACAGAAAAACATTTGAATGCACAGAGCAAAGTCGGGACGAGTTACCTGATGTGTGGATTTATGGAACAACAAAACCTCGGCTGTGAGTTTGGGTTTCATTTTCCACCCAGTCCAGGTTAAACAGCAGGAAATCAAGATGAAAAAGTCACTCGTCAATCTGACAAGAAACGGGGTTAAAATCTGAGAAATACGACAGAACGCAACTGCAAACCTCATCAGGACCTGAGAAAAAGTAATGTTTCACATGTTAAAGGTCAAACTCTGTTTACAGTGAGTTCAGTGTTAGCATCAAATACACAGAATAAATAACTGGATGCATAAAAACTGTGGTATGAAAGAAGGCTTGTCAATAAACTGAAATGAAAAGCTGAGAAAGATGATGAAAAATGACCCACATTCCCACGTTAAAGGTCAAACAGATCGATATCTTCACATCAAATACAGAAAAACTGTGTAGTAAAAAACAAGATTTGTTAATAAAAAGTCATCAAACGAGATTAATATCTGAGAAAGATTCCAGCTTAAAAGTGTTTTCTTTCCACTTGTCACATATTTTCATGCGTGATTTTAAGAATGATTTATTAATGTTTAAATTTCCCAACAAATGTTCTTTGGACAGGTGGAGAGAAAAAGAAATGTAAATTAAAAGGAAGTTACCAGATGGTATTATATATGATCCATCAGGTTAAATCGTGTTCCCTTCTGCACTGAGACGATCTGCAGTGTGTGAACACAGTAACTCCTTCAAGTTCAAAACGAATGAAAGAAAATCAACATTTCAAGAAAAAATATCAAAGTTGTGGGATAAATTATCAAAAAAGAACTGAGCAGGCTGGCAAACTGAGAAACAAAGATAAAATGCAGATTATAAATAAGAAAAATTCAGAGTAAGACATCAATAAAATGTGACAGAAAAGGAAGAAATTCGAGTATGAAAAGAAACTTTGGAGGAAAATGAATCATTTGAAACAAACAAACAAAAAAGTTAAAATCATAAAGTCATGACAGTGAAAGAGAACTTCAGATATGTGAATGGCATTTCATGGAAAATGTTGGAAATGTTTCAGAATTCAGAGAATAAACTCCAGAATGAGATGCAGAAAGGAATATTTTCAGACAAATTAAGTAGAAATAAAGTCAGAAAACCCAGCATTTCAGAACAAAGTCAATTACTGAGATTTATGCAAAAAATATGGAATCTGCAAGACAATATATCTACATCTAAAATGTTAAATTAGGGCTTTAAAAAGACACATTTTTTGATCATGATGAAGCCCGTTATTTTCACAGTTAATCTCACTTCGAATTTCATTTTTTAAATTGTGTTGTTTTGCATTTGAAGGCAGTTTTCAGCCCAGAAGGTGAAGCATTCATCGGTACAAGCAAACAGTTGAATTTGAGGTCATTGCTGAAGTTTCAGCATCATGACTTCCTGCAGCCACTGATCTCCCACCAGAGCGTCTTGCTTGGGAATCAAACACTGAGAAAGAATTCCCTTTGTGACCTTGTTGGATTTTCTTTCAAAATAAAATGCCATGTAGACAAACTTAATACAAAGTCTGTGTTAAAAATACAATTTTCAAACTGAAAAAAGCCCAAAGCCTAATTATGTCCCGCCAATGATTCCAATATTTAAAATTTTTCCAGGCAAATGTGAAAAATGTGGATAAGTGATGTCTGATGAAGAACCCAGGAGGCCGCTCCTGCAGGTGAGGGATGCCTGTTGCTATGGTTACGGTGTAAACATGCCCCGGTCGGAGGGTCTGCGGCTGGTTTGGCTGTGCCGCCGGGCGCTGAGCAGATGCTCTGTGACAGTGTGTTAGGAAACACGGCTCCCTCCTGTCACTTGCTCTTCCAGCGGCGCTCACACGCTGATTCGAGGCGGCATGTTTGCCTTCAACACGCTAAGTGTGGCTCAGGGCGGTGAGGAGGGGACGTTAGCGCGTTAGCATCAAACTCGCGCTCGCAGACGCACACGGGGACTTGACTCGTAGTCGGTGGGGTTCAAACCCACGGCTAGACCTGCCGGAGGCCTGAGAGACGCGTCGATGAAGAGGATTCCTCTCATCCTGAGGTCACATGACCTCTCTGAGACGCTTCGATCACAAAGAGTCTGATCCTCAAATAAATAACTTCCTGTTTTCCAGTGTCACACATTCTCAGGACCAATCAGAAGCTTTTATACTGACGAGGATGACGATGATGATGATACTGATGATGAAGACAGAAGTAATGATGATAACAAAAAATGATGATGATGAGGGTGATGATGATGATGATGATTATGATAACAGAAATAATGATGAAGGTGACGATAAAAAGGATGATGATGAAGATGATGACAGAAATGATGATGAAGGTGAAGCTGGTAAAAGCGTTGATAGCAATGATGGTGATGATGATGATGATCATAGAAATGACAATGAAGGTGATGACAGACATGATGATGAAGGTGAAGATGGTAATAGTGCTGATAGGAATGATGATGATGATGATGATGATGATGATGATGATAGCAATGAGGACAATGATAATATAAATGATGATGAAGGTGGTGATAAAAATGATGATGATGAAGGTAAAGATGATGATGATAACAGTGATGATAATGATGATGGCGATCGCCATGACGATAGGAAGTGATGACGACGATGACGATGGTGATGGCAATGGTGATGATGATGATGATAACAGTGATGGTGATGATGATGATCATGATGATGATGATGATGATGTGATGAGAGTAATGATGATAATGAGGATGAAGATGACGATGATGACGATGGTGATGATAGTAACGATGATGATGATGATGACAATGATGAAGATGATGATGATGATGAGGAGGATGATGCTGGTGACGATAGTAACGATGACAATGATGATGATGACGATGACGAAGATGATGATGAAAATGATGATGACGTTGATGATGATGATGATGACAATGATGAAGATGATGATGATGATGAGGAGGATGATGCTGGTGATGATAGTAACGATGACAATGATGATGATGACGATGACGAAGATGATGATGAAAATGATGATGACGTTGATGATGATGATGATGATGATGATGGTGGTGGTGATGATGATGAGGATGATGATGGTGATGACAGTAACGATGATGATGATGATGATGATGGTGGTGATGATGATGAGGATGAATATGTCCAGGATGATAGTAATCAACCCCCGACCCCCCCCCCCCCCACACACACACACACACACACACACATACACACACACACGCACACACACACTCAGAGCTGTGAGAACATTTTCTCGTGGCCTCAAGGTGTCAGGAGATCCATCAAACCACCAACAACTAATTATTACCTTCCTTTCCTTTTTCACTGTGTGTGTGTGTGTGTGTGTGTGTGTGTGTGTGTGTGTGTGTGTGTGTGTGTGTGTGTGTGCTGGCCTCCAGGGTCCGTTGGTGTACATAATGGCTTTTTGAAGAGATTGGCGGTTTGTAAAGACATTTGATTGACGTCTCCTGATGTCTCAATCCAATTAGAGGGAAGGCGGTCCTTTGTGTGTGTGTGTGTGTGTGTGTGTGTGTGTGTGTGTGTGTGTGTGTTAGATCAGACCTTGAGATAGAAGACAAAGTGTGTCTGTAAGGTTTGAATTCCTCCCGATTTCTAGTTTAAACGCTAAAACATTTTGTGTTCCAGTTTGATAGAAGAAAGACTTTATGAGAGAAATCACCTTAAAATCTGTAAACAGTCATTCCTGTCACACAGTTCAGTTTCATCACGTCTATAAAATTACATAAAGCTGATTTTAATTTGTAGTTATTTCAGTTAATATGTATGAAATGAGACTGAGTTTTACTGAAGAGCCAGAATAAAACGCTTTGTGTTTTTCACAGTTAAAAAGATGATTTTTGAACAACTTACAGCATTCATTTAATTTACTGGAACTAAGAAAGCGATCATAACTACATTCCCACGTTTCTTCCTCTGAATTAAAATCACACTGATGAGTTTGAAACTTCTGTGAAAAAACACAGAAGGGATTTTTTTTTAATGAAAATGAGTGAATTAATGTTCACAACTTCGACCTTAAAATCAATTTACAGCAACATGAAGACTGAATGAACTTTTTATGTGTATAAATAAATAATAGCAGATTAAAAAACATCCAGTGAGTTAGTTTCCAACACAATCTTTCAGTCTCTGTCACACTCTCACTTGTTATTTTTCACAATTTTACATTTGATCAAAATTCCTAATAAAACCATTCAAATATTGGGATTTCGATTCGGACAATGTACATCAAATATACAGAAATAAACAGATGATTTTGCTCCATATTATAATTTCAATTATGATAAATAGAAATAAAACTATGAATCTAATAGCAAAGAGTAACTCCAGATAGTAGAACTGCATCAATTATAAAATGCGATTTACACTCAATAATTAAAGTGATGAATGAATTATACAGTAGAACAGAACTGTATTGTCTACTATTGCATTTAAAATTACACTGAAAACATTAAATATAAATGGTAATAAAACATGAATGACAAATGTTGATTATATCCTTTTAATCATGTTTATTTACATAACTTTTAAAAAACTGGATTTTTATCATAAAATTGTTAATAAATATAATTTCTAAAATTTTTCTGTTTGGAAAACGTGCGTGTGTTTAATGAGGAATTTAGACATTTGAAGTGTTTTTTTGATGAAAACATATTAACTCATTAGAGTTAAGCAAAGAAAAAAATCTACTTTAAATTCACTCGATAAGGAAAAATATGTAGTTTTCAGCTTTACGTTCTCTAAAATGTGATGCAACACACACACACACACACACACACACACACACACACACACACACACACACACACACACACACACACACACACACACGCTCAGGCCTCTCAGGGTTCTTCTATTCAGTCAGAGTAACAAAGCCCAGGACCTCAACCCAGCATGTCTGAAAAAACATTCTGAGTGTGTTTTGTAAGTGCATGAGTGTGTTTTGTTGGTGAATGTGTGACCGAATGTGTGTGTGTGTGTTGCATGTGTGCGTGTGTGTGTGTGTTGCACTAACAAGGTCCAGGCCTCAGCATGATGACGATCTTAACGAGCTGTCTGTCACTCTTCAGCTCTCAGCTCAGACCTGTGTGTCATTAATGACTGTGTGTGTGTGTGTGTGTGTGTGTGTGTGTGTGTGTGTGTCAGGGGTATAAATGGAATAATGTCTCAGCAGGACAGAAAAAACATTTAGTCTCTTTTGGCGCCACAATGTCAAGGTTTCAATGGATCCTGTCTCCGTCTGTGAGTGACTGTGTGTGTATGTGTGTGTGTATTTCACTGTGTGTGTTTGTGTGTACGAGCAGCTGCCAAATCTGTAAATTTCTCCTTTCTGGCAGGTTTGTGTTTAGAATAACAGAGCTCTACCTCCTGCGTCCATTTTGGAACCTTTTTAGCCGTTTCTTTTTTCTTTCTTTTTCAATTATTATTATTTCCCGAATCAATGACATCATTAAATCTCCTCCCATGATGCATTGTGCCGTCGGCCCTTTCACTCCCGAACAGAGCTCGGACAGCCATTCACGACATTCAGAGCGGTAAACCCACAAACACGGTCATCCCGAGTGTTCAAATAGTCCTGCGTTCCCACTAGAATTCTCCTGAACCTCATTTCCGCAGCTGATTGCATTTCTTTACTCTGTTTTACACTGAAAACTTCAAAAGCTCAAGCCACAGAACATTAAAAGAGAATCACTGACAGAAATGTTCCGTTTTCACCACAGTAATCCAGAACATCCTCATAGATCGGAGATCTGCAACATATATGAACAAATAAGCCATTTTTGACACTTCTATAATCTTCATTATTGTAAAACAACAGTTTTTAAAACAAAAACTGGAGCGTCGCTGCTTCACAGTGCAAAACAACAAAGTGCAGCAGTTTCAGGGTTGTGACGGTAAATGTGGTTGAGCTGCAGGATGTGTGCGAATCGGTGAATGTGTGAATTCAAGGTGGTTAAAGAAATTCTTTCTGTTCATCCTGCAGCTCAGGAGCTCCTTTAACTCCTCTGTGGTGAATTCATGAATTTCACCAAATCACATGTTGCCAATAATGTCAACATTCTGGTATTTTTTTCAATGTATTAAAGCCATCGGGTTTAATAGCATGTTTGATCCATTACGATAATAACATTTTGAATTTAATAATAAAATGTTGGTTTCTGTGTCATTATCACTGACCTGAACATGTGGTTGTTAGCTGTGGACTGATTACTTATATCCTGACTTTATTATGCAAATGTAATATTTTTTATATGTTTCTTTCAAAGTTTTGCACTATTTTTTGATCATATTTTAAAATGAATTGTCAAAAAATATATATTTATAACGTGTCCCACATGTCACTAGAGGGAGCTCATGCACCACAGATTGAGAATAAATTTTAAAAATAATAAACATCATTGAATTGGATTTGCATCTGTTCTATCTCTGAAATCATTTTTAGTTGTTTTAGCCATATGTATTTATTTATTTCAGAATTTTGTCTGTTCTGTCTTTCTTTGTACTGACTTGATGCATTTTCAAACGCTTCGGTATTCAACCATTTAAGCTTTTTAACCTTTTTGTCAAGATTGAAGGAAACTGAAGATCTAAATTATAAAATACATTTGATTCTGGTTGGTTTTATGCATTTAACAAATATATTTACGTAGAACGACTTATTGTTTTATGTTAGGAGATTGTAAAGGATCATGATGATAACATCTCTTTACAGCTAGTAGTGGGAGAAACAGGACAAAAATGACAACATCTTTAAAATGGGACAAAGTTTTAGCATTTATTTAAACAAAATAACCTCAAATCATGAAAGATGATGAGGTTCACCTCCTCCAACACGGTTTATCATGATAAAGATATAGAGTTGTGTCATCTGCGTACAGATTCAGTTCAAAGGATTTGACTTTGAGGGGAGGTCATTTGAAGGATGGATTAGAGAAAGAAAATTGGAAGGGAACAGTAGTGGGCCCAGTATGGTACCCTGAGTGGCGGCAGTGAGACGTTCCTCATCGGTGAGGCTATATCGATGGACTTTAGAGTAAACAAGCGTACAAGTATAAAAACTAAAGGTATACACTCATGTTGATGTATGTGTGTGTGTGTGTGTGTGTGTGTGTGTGTGTGTGTGTGTGTGTGTGTGTGTGTGTGTCATCTGCATAGAGTGAAACTTTTGGAAAAGAAAGAAAAGGCAAAGAAAGGTTCAAACAGTGTGTTGGTGAGTTGAGTGTTCAGTTTGATGTCGTTAGTGTGTAAAAACTCGATTAGGCTCAGGTCAGAGTGTGTGATCCAGTCTACTGCAACGTCCACAATCAGTAGCAGCAAGAAAATCAAAAGTGATGGTCAAAAAGTGGCTGTTTTTATTTGTCTCCGTCTGCATTGATTGGTTTAGGTGAAGGTCCGGATTAACACACGACTACAGAACCGACACAAACAACAACGGCCCTGATGTGATCGGACTGACAACTCTGGTAGCTGCGCTGTAGCAAGGCATTGCTATGATGAAATGAAGCATGCTGCGTGTGTGTGTGTGTGTGTGTGTGTGTGTGTGTGTGTGTGTGTGTGTGTGTGTGTGTGTGTGTGTGTGTGTTGGTAGACACATCAACGTTCAGCTGGGGCTCACTGAGGCAGAAATACTCACAAAATGCACACAGTCATGCTCACACCTCTGCTTTCGTGTGTGTGTGTGTGTGTGTGTGTGCGTGGTTGTGTATATGTATAGTACACTGTGCTTATGTCATTTATGTGTACATCATTGTGTGTGTGCATGTTTATATAACAATGTGTGTGTATAATTACAGTGTGTCTGTACATCTATTACTCTGTGTGTGTGTGTGTGTGTGTGTGTGTGTGTGTGTGTGTGTGTTCACACTCAGTCATGTGGGAGTTACTGGAGTTTGTGCACAAACAACAAGCGCACACATGAATGAATCAGACCAACAAGTGACAAAACAAACCCGCTCAGTGTTTGACACCATGGAGGTTAGTGACACGTGTAAAACTCCGCTTCCTACAAACATCACAGCACCGAGCGGCCGCAAAAAGAAGAGAAAAAAAACCTTGGATAATTCACTACTACACTCTGGCAACAGAACACCATGACGCGAACTGCCTGCTGAAAACAGCCACAGCTACAAACTTGTCATTTCCCCTAGAAACAATAAGAAATGGGTTCACGATGCCTGAATGTTCAGGTTCTGACCTGCAGGAGGCGCCATCACCAGTGTGTGCAGGAGCAGAGTCTTCAGGAATCAGTGAGCAAGAACAGGTG
The DNA here is from genome assembly GCF_902148845.1 of Salarias fasciatus. Lineage (NCBI taxonomy): Eukaryota > Metazoa > Chordata > Actinopteri > Blenniiformes > Blenniidae > Salarias > Salarias fasciatus. Next base: position 23,136,753 of record NC_043763.1, on the reverse strand, counting down.
GAAAGAGTCTTATCCCCTGTTTACATTACGTTTTAAAAAAGATGTCTGTTTACATAGAAACAGCAGAAACCCTGGAAACAGTGTAGCGAGCACGCTGGGCCACTAGTTGGCGCTGTTTTTTGTTTTAGTAATGAAACCACACACACCTGCTGCAGAGAAGAATACACTCTGAACATTAACACCAAGCTGGATTGTTGCTGCGGTGACTGACAACTCTGAAACTACCAAGTCCAGGAGAGTCTGGACTGGAACCAGGACCTGGACCAGGAGAGTCTGGACTGGAACCAGGACCTGGACCAGGAGAGTCTGGACTGGAACCAGGACCTGGACCAGGAGAGTCTGGACTGGAACCAGGACCTGGACCAGGAGAGTCTGGACTGGAACCAGGACCTGGACCAGGACAATATGGACTTCAAGTCATAACACTAGTCCATGTGCAGCACTGCTGAAAAGTTGTGTTTTCCACTGTTGGCACGGAGATGGAGCCCGAGCAATTTCCAAAAAGTTGCATTTTCCGTCGTTTACATGGAGACAAAGAGCGAGTGTGTGGTGGTGGGGCGGGGTCCAGGTGGGGCGGGGTCCAGGTGGGGCGGGGTCCAGGTGGGGTGCAGGGCGGGCAGATGGCTGGAGTGGCTGCAGAGACGGATAATTGTGTTCACCTGTGCACTACTCTTGGTCGCCCCTGCTGGGTTCGGGCTGGGGCCCCTGCTGTAGAACTCCGCTGACACAAAGTATTTTGAAAAAACTTGTGTTAACCTGTGTTTGTATTTTCAGAAAGTTGTGTATTCCCCTGTTCTGGACAATTACAAAAACTTGTGTTTCTCCCAGCAGCACCCTCTCATGTCTCACCATGAGAATGACATTGTTTTCAGCGTTTCCACCGTTTACCTGTAAACAGTCATCATTTCTAAAATGATGCCGTGTAAACCTGAAACTTTTCTACAACAAAAACACAAAACGATGCGTTTTCACTGGAAATGTCAAAGAAAACCAGAATAAGACAAGACTCACTCACTAGTCCAGACCTCGGAAACTGAACAGCGCTTCAGATTTTTTTTCCCCCCTTTTGGCCTCTCCTCAGCGGCGTTCACAGACGGCGTTAGCTTCGGCTGAAGATCGTCTCCTGTGCAACATTTTCACCTCGTCTGTGAACCCTGACGATCTTTTGAAGAGCGTGTGCTGCACATTCCTCACCAGACGTGCAGCGAATCACGCCGTCAGCTTCGTTCGGTTGTAACATTCAGATGTCGTCCGTGTTTTTAGAGGCAGCGTCTCTCTCTGGAGGGGTCAAAAGGTCACGGCCTGGAAGTCTAATGGCCTCAAGACTGCGATGAATTATACATCACAGTGGATATAAAGGCAGCCAGCACATGTATACAGCACCTACACACACACACAGACACACACACACACACACACACACACACACACACACACCTCTGAAACTTATTCCACTATAAAAGCTGAATCTGGTGAATCTTTCACGCTCTGTTTCTGACATTAATTCTCCAGCAGCATCAGATCACGATGAGCTCATTACCACCAACCAGCGGCGCCGCAGGAAACCACGAGCTTTCTCCTCATCGCTTCATCTTTATTTTCTTTTCCTTCCATCCTTCCTCTCCTTCTGTTTCCTTTCCTTTCACACATCCCTTCTTTTTCCTCTCCTCCCATTCTCCCCTTCCATCCTTCCTTTCCTTTTCTCACTCTCACTCCTCTTTTTCCTCTTCTCGGTCTTGCAGAAGTTTTCCTTTCATCATACTCCCTCTCTTCCTTTTCTGACCTTGTTTCTTTTCCTCTTTCTCTTCTTCTTTCCTCTCTTGTCCTCATATCCTTTCCTTCCTTTGAAAAACCTTTCCTTCACTCCGTTTCTTTTCCTAAATCACTTTCTTTCCTCTGTTTTTTAAACTCATAGTTCATTATTTTTACTTTTTACTTTCTTTTCTCTCTCATCACGCCGTTGCTTTTCTCTTTATTCTTTCTTTCCATCATTTATTTCCTTCATTATTCTCTTGGCTCGTTTTCTCTTCAGTTTTTCTTTCCCTTTTCTTTCGCTCACCTTCATCCTTCTGGTTCCTCTTTATTGCCTCTTTCTCTCCTTCTTCATCCTCCCTCCCCCTCTTTCTCCCCTCCCCCCTCCCTCCATCGCTCTTGGCCGTTTTTTTTTTTTCTTCTGCTCAGAGTTTGCGTGCCGTTTTAGAGTGTTTTCATCGATGTCGAGACCTCACTATCAAACATGACTGCCTCTGCTCTAATTCACCCCCAGGACAGCACACACACACACACACACACACACACACACACACACACACACACACACACACGGGGGGTACTCGCTCTCTCACACACTTGAATGAACATCCATAACCACACACACATGAATGAATGAAATCAAATACACACACACACACACACACACACACACACACACACACACACACACACACACACACACACACACACACACACACACACACACACATTTGTCATACTGGACTTATGGGGGCTTACCTTGATTGCCTTTACTGTACTACATTATATACAGTGTGTGTGTGTGTGTATATATATAACGAGGGCAATGTGAGACATATAAGTGGAAAAAAACATAAATGTATAAAATGAGAGATTTCTGAACACAAAAGAAACAAAAATACAGTTTTACTGTCCAGTGTTTAAAAAAAACCTCAAACATAAATGATTTAGGTGAAACCTAAATCAGAAACGACACTTAAAAACAACTGAAAACATTTGACTGAATTCAAGTTCCGATGCAGAAAATAGAAATCAAAGAATGAAAAAAACAAATAAATAAATGAAGGAGTAGAATCTGTTTGTTTTCACTGGAGTGTGAGTTTAGAGCTGCTGAAATGTGAAATCTGCCCTCCAGTGAAAATCTTTACAGTGTTTAACTTCGCCAGGTCCTCACAAGTGCGCGCGCACACACACACACACACACACACACACACACACAAATACACGTTCATTTCTTTACACACAGACACACACGTGAATGACCTGTGACCCAGCTTCAGCTACACACAGACGTGTGTGTGTGCGCGCGTGTGTGTGTGTGTGTGTGTGTGTGTGTGTGTGTGTGTGTGTGTGTGTGTGTGTGTGTGTGTGTGTGTTTGGCCCTCAGTGTCACAGGCTGTGAATTTAATATTGATTCCATAAAGTAGTTTCAGTGTAACATGTCACGGCCGGTTAGCGTCTGAGCGGCGCGGTCGAGCGAGAGCCGGGCGGCTAGCACGCAACGCTGCGGGAGAGAGGGGGAGGGGGAGGAGGAGTGGGGGGGGGGGGGGGGGGGGGGGGGGGGGGGAGTGAAGGATGGAGGGAAGGGAGGGCTGGGAACGGGAAGGAAGGTGAGGTATAGAGGTAGAAAATGAGAGGAATGAGAAAAGGGGAGGTAAAGAACGAGAAGGGAGGAGAATGAAGAAGAGGGAGGTAAGGCGTGGGCGGAGGGATGGAGGGGGGAGGAGGAGAGGAAAGTTTGGAATGCGATGAAAGAATGAGAGGAATAAGGAAGATATAAAAAAAGAAGTGCGAAAGGATAATGAGAGGATAAAGAGGATAGAGAGGGAAGAACAGACGAGTGAGGAGGAGGAAATGAGTGAAAGGGTGATGGAAGAACAGACATGAAAGAAGAGGATGAGGAGAGAAAGGAAGAATGGAGGAGGGAAGAGAGGAAGGAAAGGGTGAGGGGAAAAAGAAATTATAAGGAAAAGGTGAGGAAGGAAGGAAGGAAGGGTGATGCAGAGAAAGAGATGGGAAGAAGAACGGTGAAGGAGGGAGGCGCAAAAGGAGGAACAATCCAGATAGAAGGTCTGGGCTGAGTTCATGCTAATGTAGCACTGAATGCTAATGCTGTCGTTCAGTGAGAGTAGAGTGAACAGACAGACGGCCGGAGTTTCACACAGAGTTAGCAGCTGTCAAGCTAACGTGTGTAAATGGATGGTCACCATCACTGCAGAGGCTAATGCTAATGCTAATGCTAATGCTAATGCTGTTCAATGAGGAGCTGCAAAAAAAAAAATAAAACCGGGGACGATCAAACCAGGAGGAGCAGAGTTTAAAACTTTAAAACAGAAAAGTGCAGAAATCACAAATTGTTCTGGAATCATTGGAGCGAAAAATGTTGAGTAAAACTGACGACAAATTTCTGTGACGAGTTAAAGAAAGAAGGAAACTGAATGAGGAGGAGGAAGGAGAGCGGGGGGAGGAGAGGAACGGGAGCGGAAACATTCAGGTTAAAGGAACGCGCGCGCGCACGTGTGTGTGTGTGTGTGTGTGTGTGTGTGTGTGTGTGTGTGTGTGTGTGTGTGCGAGCACTAACATCTCTCCGCTCCACAAACAAACACTCTCTGCTCTCCCCCGAGGCTTTACTGCAATCTGTAAACTCCTGTGTATGTTTGCACTGCGGAGACACACCAGCACACACACGGCGGTGTTTCCCATCACTTCCGAGGACCGCACACACACTCACACACTCTCACTGACCGCAACTAACCGGTAACGAACCCGAAACCGGCCGCCTCTCCTCCAACCGGCGCGTCTGACAGACGAGTGGCGGCCGGTGTCCTCACAGAGACGTCTAACCCCGCCGGCCGGCGTCCCACCGCCGGACTGTCCTCACAACGACAGGAAGTCCTCACGCACGCACACACACACACACACACACACACACACTCAGTACAGTACCGGCTTCACTCACTTTGACCCAAAATGTAAGGTGGTCGGAGGTCAGAGGTCACAGCAGGTTCAACTGCTGGGAGGAAAAACAAGACGGACATGAGGGCCAGATTAACACGCCGTCATATGACCTGCGTGTGTGTGTGTGTGTGTGTGTGTGTGTGTTTGAGTGTGTGAGGGCCCACCCATTGCGTGACCCCTCCTCTTCATTACTGGACTTCTTTTCAGTCCTTTTCAGGCATGAAATCCTCCGAAGCTCCACCAGCGACCTTCAGGACGCAGCATTCCTGCAGTGTAACGGAGCTGCAACACACACACACACACACACACACACACACACACACACACACACACACACACGCAGGTCATATGATAGATGGTTCTATGCTATATGTAATGTTTTTATATTATTGTTATTATTATTATTGATTATATATGAAGGTTTACTTTTCTTAATATGGTTTTATTTTCAGCTGATTAAATGAAGTAATTTTATTACAGCGGTGAACATTAAATAACACTGAGAAATTTAATATGCTGGTACAGTACCACTACTACTAATAATAATTACCAGATTAATGATGGAAACTTTAATGTTTCTACATAGTTGTTACTTTTTTTTTAATATTTTATCAATCTGTGTCATTTTCAAACGTACTCATATATTCATATAAACAGTTTTATTTGTACAGTACAATCTGTTTATTAAACATGCTTCAAATGGACACAGACATCATTATTACTATTTTTACTATTTTTATTAATAATATTAAAAATAATGATTGTTTTCTGTTTATGTCTCATCACATTCTGTATTTTTAATTCATATTTATATATTTTAATAAAGAACGCATCGACGAGACTCCAAACTTTGACCCTGATAAACTGCAAATACACTGTAATTAGAATAATTTCATCACATTTCAATTAAAATTATATTTTCAGCTTAAAAAAAAACTGTGTGTGTGTGTGTGTGTGTGTGTGTGTGTGTGTGTGTGTGTGTGTGTGTGTGTGTGTGTGTGTGTGGTGCAGCATGAAAATTATTAAAAAAAAAAAAGCAATAACAGTAAAGTAGACCAAATTGTTCATTTTAAATTTCACTACTCATTCAAGAAAGCAAGTGCAACAATTTAGATCAATTTAAAAAAGATCAATTACATGATACGATTAAAAAAATTCTAAAACAATACAACAAAAATAGGAATAAAATAACTAATATGATTTGGAATAATGATTAATAAAATTTAGAATATAAGAAATAATAACAATAAAAACAATTCTCTCTGAGGTTTCAGTGCAGCCAGCACACACACACACACACACACACACACACACACACACACACACACACACACACACACACACACACACTAAGCCCGGTGATGCAGATGTTGTTTGACAGTGTGTGTGATGGAGGCGGGAGAGGAGAACGTCTGTGCAGCAGCTTGTTGTTCAACACTGGAACACAAAATGTTTGAGGTGCGTGTGTGTGTGTGTGTGTGTGTGTGTGTGTGTGTGCGTGTGTGTGTGTGTGTGTCATGAACACTGAGTGGAGCAGCTTTAAACAGTGTAACATGCTAAATGTTGCACGATTAACTTGTCGCTGCTGCCAGAGAAATGAGCTGCAGGCGAACAGACACACACACACACACACACACACACACACACACACACACACACACACACACACACACACACACGGCTGAATGAGCTGTCAGGTGAGCCTCTGGACCAATCAGCAGGCAGCAGGTGTCTCCTATGAGCTCATCAGGCAGTGGAGTGAAGCTCATTGACCTCCAGTGGAGAAAAACACACGAAAACACAATAAATCCTGCAGCTTCTTCCTCCTTGTTTTTCAGCTTCTCTTTTCTTTGCTCCACTGATTCATTCCAACCATCGGAAATCACCAAATGTGCACAAATAATGGAGAGGGCCACAGGAGGAAGGAAAAAGTAACACCGTTTTTGTGACAGGAGGAAGATGCTCTATAATCTGGATTCAGTTTCAGCACCTTACAGACAGCAGGGTCAAACCCACTGTGCTCAGGGAGAACATGCAAACCCAGCCTGACTGCTGTTGCATTAAGTTGATTAAATTTCGCTGAAGTGAGCTTCTCGGTGCTGGAATGATCTGTTTTGTCGGGTTTCGGCTTGTTCTCGACGCTGTGGACCAAACTGAGAACTTCCTGTGATTCCGGGTTGCGTTTCCTGCAGAGTGAGCCGGAGCGCCGGCGGCTCCCGGTTTCTCACTCGGAGCGTTTTTGTCACCAGCGAGGTGATTACGTGACGAGCGCAGCCCCGCTCTCCGCCTAATTCATATTTCACACCGTTAAATGAGTCACATTTCAACACTGTTTGACACCTGAAACACTCCCGACAATGACGGCAGAGAAATTGTTACACCTCCAACTAAAGTCCCACAATGCCGTTTCCTTCCCTAATAGTGATTAATGGCGGGGTCTGAAGCCGTTTCGGGGAGCCGCAGGTGCTAACAGCCGGAGCTAATTGGGCTGCGGAGCCAATTAGAGGCAGCGAGAAGACTGACGGCATTAACGGTGATGAGGCTCATAAAGATGGCAGACCTGCAGAGACGCAGTTTGAGCTGCTCATCTGCAAAAAGAGATGGAAAAACTCCAAAAGACGCGAAGACGACTGATCTGTCAGGTGTCTGGATGCTGCTTTCAGCTCTTCTCAGACCTTTTTAAAATCGTAACCTGCTGCAGGGAAACACAAACAGAGGGTGGATTCAACAACAGGAGCAAATTTACACAGCATTTACAGAGTAGATGTTCCAGGTTCACTGGAGTTCAGGAGGAAAACGTTGCGTCGACCTGGTTAAGAGCTGCTGTGAACACGCCAGACCTGCAGGGGGCAGTGTAATGAGTGGCGTAAAGCCAGGCTAGCCAATCAGAATCCTGGAAAAAATAATAACAACGATTGGCTCAAATCACTTCCTGTTCCCTCAGCGATAATGGCGCCAGGGCCATCTGGCCTGATGTGGTGAAATGTGGCGTTTACGGGACAAAACGAGTAAAATGCAAGAAAGTGTCGACTTGGTGAGAAATCGTTTGCCAAAACATAAAAACAAGCGCTGCTTCTAAACTGTGAACATATCATGACGTTATTCTCTGTCTTCACCTGTCGACATGCAAACGTGAAGAGTTTGGTTGGAGTTTTCGGTGTGTGTGTGTGTGTGTGTGTGTGTGTGTGTGCTCTCTAACACACTCTCACCTCCAGCTTGACGTCTTCATTAGTCTGAAGACCCGCTGTGGTTCCGGGACGGGGACAGACGACGGGCTTCCTGATCATATCTGTCAGCGTGGATCAAATCTGTGGCTTCGTGTGTCGCGGTCAGATGGGGAAAGAAGACACCCGGAGAAAACGCCGCTCCGCACGGCCGCCAGGCAGCCAATCAGCGAGCAATGTGGCCACCAGATCAGAGCTACTAAAGGTGATTTCATCAGAACATTGCTTGACTGATCTTTTCTTTAATATTTTTTGAAAATGTAACAAAAGAAAAAATTAATTAGAAGCACTGATATGAATACCGTAAAGCACTACTGTATTGTTCTGGGTGCGCATGTGTGTGGTTTGATTACAAATACAAAAAGCAGCGCCACCTTGTGGCCCGGCAACCCAATTACAGTTTACATTTGCAGTGTCCACCTTTCCCGTGGAAACACCAAACTCTTCTCAAACGAAAATGCAAAAACGATGCATTTAACTTGAAACGTCATCAGAGTTTTCACTAAGTTCTACCTTGAGGGGCCGTTTTCAAGAATTTGAATTTTCAGTGGCTGCGAGCGCCGCTGTGGTGTAAACACAGTCTGAAGGAAGATCCAGACTGAATCGAAGGTTCTGAAACAAAGTGCTCTCTGGGCTGCTGGTGTTCTGGATTATCCCACAGTTTTGACCTCAACCTGACAACCTCCTTTTCTTTTTTAACTCAGATTCATTTGCTGTTTGCCAACTTCCTCCAAAGGCACGTCCAGTTCCATGTCATCACATTTCACTTTCGGCTAGTGGATTCTCAGCGATCCGTCCAATCAATAGATAAAGAACAGAAGCAAAACCTTCATCTAAATCCTCTTCTTTCCACTTTATGTTATTTTTACTCGATCACCAGCAAAAGCAAACCTCAGTGTAATGGCAGGACCGTGACATTTACCGTACTTCATACAGGATGAATCAGACTGAATGAATCTTCTACAAAGACCGAGGAAGACAGAAGAGAGGAATATGTTCCATGACCGAACGCGGTGAGAAGAAGAGCAGCTTCAGTCCCGATCAGATCATTTCAAGCTTCAGCTGAAACTCCAGAGAAGAAGAACAAACTTCTTCTGCACTGATCACAAAAAACCCAGTTTCTTTAACCGGTGGAAAGAAAAATAAGTCCAGCAAACTCCAAACTCCGCAAGCCTCTGATCTCTGATTTCCCAGAGGGCTACAGTGAAATCAAACATTACAGAGGACACACACTTTCACCCACCTGCAGGAAAAAGCAGAATTAGTTTCCCTCTGGCTTTGTTTCACCGTTTTAAAGTACTAGTGGTATGTAATAATCCAATCTTGAGAAGTTAACATGATTTGATCACACTGTCAGCATGTTAGTAGGTTATTGTGTAAAATCCACTTTAAATGGTCAAAATTGTCACATTATTAAACATGATTACATTATTGGTTGCTTTTAGTACTCAAGAGAATTCTCTATGTTTTCGAGGCCTTGGCCTTGGCTCTGTCTGGTCCCTCTTGTCCTGGTCTTTTGATGGTCTGGTCCTGGTTTTGACTCTGTCTCGGGTTTGCTGGTCTTCACCACAGCACTACCAAAGACCTCAAAAAAATAGATGCAATCTTGAAATGTTTTGTTTTTAACTCCTCATCAAGTCCAGATCATTGGTTCAGACAAACTATTTCCAGCGCTGTGGCACCAAACTTGGTGTTTCGGCTTCACGAAGGCCTCTAGTGTCTGCAGTAAGTATTACAATGAAAACGACGAGGGAAGAAGTCGAGACTGAAAACGCAGCGAAACCAGAACTTGGTTCAGAAAAAGTTCAGTTTTCAGTCACATAAATGGAGTTTTCCAGGCTGAAGACAGTTTTCCAGTAATCTCTGGGATCTGACTCCACGTTTCTGCTTGTTTCGGTCTGATTATTCGCAGCGAGAGCAGATTTTTCTGGTCTGCTTGTCCCGTTAAGGTCAGAAGTGATGAAGCCTCGCGGGAGCCGCAGATTCACCTTTCCTCCTGCTGCTGTGACTTTTCTCTTCTTCCTCCACCTTTTGTCTTGCGAGCGCTCTCTGTGACACCTTGATGTCATCCCCGACCCTCCAATCACCAACCTCACCCCCTCCGTCACCCCCAGCCCTCCAGCCCCCGCCCGTCTCCCACACAGGGCAGTTGCTAGGCGACAGAGCCCTTGTATAATTCATTTACCCGCCGCATGCAAATATGTGGACAATTAACCACTTCTGTTTGCATAATAGATTTGGGGAAGGAGGAGGAGGAGGAGGTGGAGGAGGTGGAGGAGGTGGAGGGGCGGCTATTTAACTCGCAGTTCATCTCATCCTGCCTGACGACACAAAGCAGAACGAGGGGAGAGAGAGCGAGAGAGGTAAAGAGAAAGAAAGAAGGAGAGAGAGAGAGAGAGAGAGAGAGAGTACCAACCAAATAATTTCCACTCACTCTCATGGCAAAAACTGCAGCCTCAATACCTTCATTCTTCCTCTGTATTCGTTCATGGAGAGGGGAGAGGAGGAGGGGCAGGGCTGCAAATTACCCCCAATGCAACACATACGAAGAGCACGAAACACACACACACACACACACACACACACACACGTATGTATGTACGCACACGTGCACGCCTGCAGAAACGTTGTAATTAGCACCCTCGCGCGGCGCTCAGCCTCCGCTCAGCAGCCATTGATGTGCAGATGAAGATGGCCGCCGCATGTTTTTGCGCTGAAAGAAAACCATGTTTTGGTTGGGCTCTGTCAACCGAACAGCTGGATTGCCATTTTTCACTCAAATTAGATTTCGGCTGAAGCACCGGCGCTGGGGGAAATTAAACCGCACAACAAGCAGCAGAAGGAGAGAGCAGCCACTTTCTCTCCTTCTGCCTTTTCACGCGCTCCCTAATTTGGTACAAAAGAGGGTTCAGAGCAGGGCACAGCGGCAAGTCAAGCTGCATCCATCCTCCCATCTATTCATCCGTCTATCTATCCATTCATCCGTCTGCTCCATCCATCCATCGCTGCGCCTATGTGTCTCTCATTGGAGGGTTACTCCAGCCTTTCTTCTGCCTCTTTCTCCCTGTTTCTGAGCCATTTTGTAGGCACTAAATAACAGAATCTGTGCCTGTCAAACAGTCTGCAGGAACCACTCACAATAACTAAATCTCCCAGCTGTATTATTCCCCTTGTTGAGAACCAGACTCCGCAGCTCATTGGCCCTCATTGTATCTGCGTTTGTGGAGCGAGTGCAGATTTAAGATGAAATGTTGCACAGGTGGTCACAAATTATTCCATCAGAGTCTTTTAAATCAAAGCTGCAGCCAACAGATTTGCAGAGTTTCTTACGAGTCCCATCTTTATGGGGGTAGAAGAACTCAGCAAGTCCATTATTGAGCACAAAAATGACCATTAGAGGCAGCTCATTGGTAGAACACCTCAAATGTTGTCAATCCAGTTTTTATATTTCCCAAAAACACGGAACGAAATGGCCAAACTGAAACTACCGGAGCCAGAAGGACGGAGGTAGACGCTCTTCTAGTAGTTATAGCAGTGTTATAGTGAAGACCACCGAGCCTGAGACAGAGTCAAGACCAAGCGCAGGGTACCCCAAAATTAAAACAAGACCAAAACCGTCAGAGGCCAAGATCGAATCAAGACCAAGACCAAGTTATCTCAAGATTAAAACAAAATCAAGACTTTAACGAGCCAAGACTGAGTCAAGACCGGGACTAGAGGATCCCAAGATTGAAACAAGAACCAAGATTTTAAGACGCTGACACCAAATCAAGATCAAGACCAGGGTATCCCAACATTAAAATAAGACCAAGACCTTGGAGGCCAAGACTATGTCAAAATCAAGACCAAAATCAAAGCATCCCAAGATTGAAGCAAGAACCAAGACTTTAAGAAGTCCAGACTGAATCAAGACCAAGACCATAAGGGGCCAAGACTGAGTCAAGACCAAACCCGGAGGATCCCCAAAATGAATTCAAGACCAAGACTTTAAGAGACCGAGATCAAGTTGAGACCAAAACTGCTCTTGAATTCTACAACAATAAGGCACAGTAATGAAAGGAGGTGGAAAAAAAAGCTAAACACTAAAACAGTAAAGGAGGAAATCCTGTTATAAACAACAGACTGAAATTTCATTGGCCAAAACATCGACGTGAAGACAAACACTGGACACACACACAGGCTCACCAAGGTACAAAAAGATGGCACTCTGGTCAGTTTCATGTTGTGATACTTGAAGGTATCTGACTCTAAGTGAGTTCAGGATTAATAAGACTCCTCCGCGCGGTAAACAGGAGTTCAGCAAAATTGTGACTGAATTGCTCTTCAATGGAGATGACAGTTTTATCTAATTCTAATGCTAAAGCTAAGAGCAGGCCCAGAACGCAAGACAGACAGACAGCAGTTCCCATGAGTAATAGTAATTGGTTACTAATGTAATCCTTTCAACAGTAGAGTTTTCCTTAAATTTAAAACACTGACTTTCAAAGTGAACGGTGGACTGTGAATGTGAAGTTGTGCGTCGTCTGCATTGCTTGATTCCAGCTCAGCATTCTGTGTGTTATGTATTTTATGTTACACGTCCGGAGTTTGAGTTCAGCTTACTGTTTCTTTGGAGCGTTTGCTGAATAAATTGTATTTTTATGTACAAGACATGTGAAGGCTTTTGTTGTTTATTGCTTATGGGCCCCAATAGCTGTTAGCATTTCTACTTTTCACTGTGAAAAACATCAGAAAGTGCCAACATTGCAGTGAGATAGACAGTGAAAACCCCTGGTTTAGGACATTAAAATGACTGGAGTAAAAGCTGACCTCCTGACAGAGTTCAGCCTGACTGACAGGTCTGTAAAAACCCAGTCCAGACGCCCTTTCTCTGCTGCATCAGACTCTCCCGCACAGATCCGTTCCCCGTTTTTCCGTCTCATTAAACCGAGGCGGCCGTACGAGGTTTCTCTGCAGAGTGGCGCTCGGAGAGGCAGGTCGTCCGTCTGCTGACCGTCGAAGCTATTATTAATGTTGTCAAGCTTCAGCGCGCCGCCACGCACAATATATTAGTCACATTACAGAACAGGTTCCCTGCGGTATTCAGCTGACCTGTCTCCCTCACACACACTCGTCCCTCGGTGACAGCAGACATAATCACAGGGATGACACGGCGACGACGCCTTTAATCAGAGCTGTAAAAGAAACCACACAGTTCCTCTTTTTTTATAAATGATAGTGGGAGACGTGGCCTCCGCCCCCTCCCACAGCCGCCAGCTCAATTCCCACCCGACACGACACCTCTGACCATAAAGAATAAGGCACATAATCATATGGATGACACACTCGGTGGCAGGTGGAAACCAAGCATCTGCAGAGACTGAAAGACAGGGGGAGAAGGGAGAAACCTCTTTGTGCTTTGGAAAAAAAAGTCTGGATTTAAAAATAAAGACACTTTCTTCAAAAGACAAAGCTGATTTTTCTCACTGAATAAAATCTGACACGGACTTGTTGAAGGTTAACATTGCGCAGGGTTGTAAATAACAGGATTCAAAGTCACTTGTTACTGTAGCGCCACTACTTCAGTCAGGAACATGCTAGTATTTGATAGTATTTCTAGAATAAATCACTCATGTTCAGTCACTGAGGTTTCCATTACTTCTTTCTCTTGTTTGGAGTTGTAAAGCTGCTGTCTCTCTGTCTCTGTCTAAAATCACTTAATTCCTGAAGCTTCATTAGTGTGGAACAAAATCAAGAAAGAGTGAAAGATGTCCCGCTGTGAGCAGCATTAGCATTAGCCTCTATCCAGAATAGCATTAGCAGTGCAGAGTAATTGTTAGCTTACATTTAGTCATCTGTAGAATCAGAGGGAAACATACTGAATGGAGTTTGATAGTGACAGTAGAGCAGCACTCGAGAGCGGTCTTTTCAAGTTCTTGGTCTTGAATTGGTTCCGGCCCCTCAGAGGCGTGGAATGCTCTGGTTTGGATCTTGCCTCAGTCTCAGAACCTTTGTGTCTTGGACTTGTCTCGGACTTGAGACCACATTTTCAATTTCTTCGATTTGGCTTGATCTTGGCTCCTAAAAGTCTTTGTCTTGTTCTTGACTCAGACCTGGCCCCTTACAGCCTTTGTCTTGCTCTTGGGATGTTCAGCCTCGGTTTTGACTCAGTCTCGGGTCAGGTGGTCTTGACTAAAACATTACATATTGTAAACTATTGGAATGTAGCTGGTTTCAGAAATAACATCTCATATCATTACTGCAATCCCTCTACCTCTAAAAGGAGCAAACAAAGTGACTAAGTAAAATGAATGGGTCATGTGAAAAGTAACTGACTTAAAAAGACTTCTAAGAAGCAAATTCTACCTAAAATAACTCAGACAAGGGAACATCATCAACGCAGGAACCTCAAAACACGACAAATTACATTTCATGTCTGGTGAACGGAATCCACTTTTTGTTTTTTAAAATTAAATAAGTTTATGCTACTCAGTCTCAGTAACTTTAAGAACACCAGTGACCAGTGTTCAAAACCCCTTCCCTTTCATATATAAAGTTGTCTGTGAAAAGTTTTTGGTTCATCACTAAAGCAGATCTGAATTCTTTTTATGGCTGAACCTGCTGAATCCCACATTTCCCACAACTTGATCATGCGCTTAACAGAATGGTTTAAGTCAAATAGAGAGAACCTGACTTTTTGTAATCTATTTTCAGTAGCGACTCACTGTACCACCGAGTGGCAAAATGTGCTGAAACTGGTCTGACTCGGAAATTAACTGGTTAGCCTGTTCTTTAAACTTCTCCCAAAAAATATGGAGGATTAGTTATTGGTTTATTTTTGAATGTCTTCATCTGATGAAACTGCACATTCTACCCTAACAGCAAAAACGCAATGACTTTTTTAAGTGGGCCCAGTTCATCAGCCTGAGGAATGCCACATTTGGAATAACTGGATAAATAAAGTTCTGAATTATAGCATGACACTGACTTTAAAGTATGTTCTTTTTTTGTCTTAACATTTCCTACAATCTAATATTTCAACTGTCATCATTACTGCTGTGAAAAAAGGTTATGAGAAAAAAATGTAAACGACAGCAACTCATCTGAGTCCTGATCTCTCATATATAACACAGTTATTTTTATAGCATTAAAAACTACGATGTAAATCACACAATGAGTTTACTTCATCAGAGGAAGCACTCACCACTGGTCGAATGACAGAAAAAAGCTCATTCCTGATGAGTGTTAAAGAGATTGTGTGGACATAAAGAGAATGAATATGTGATACGAAGCATTTTCTCTGTTTAAATGTTACTTCCTCTGTCAATATCTCAGAAAATCTCCCAGGGATGTTCAGGTATGGAGCTGGGAAGTGATTTGGGGAGTTTGACAGTTGTGGCTCCTGCTTCAATCCCCTTCATGCTGCGGCCTTCCAGCCTGCAGCTGCAGTAACAACATTGACCTGCAGATGGCAGCAGAGAACAGTAAATGAAACAGCCTCTTTTTTATTATTCACACAAACCTTCATTTTTTTCCCTCTAAAAATACATTTTATAAAAAAGCTTCATTAAATTTAACATAAATCGTGCAAATAAATTAAAGTGTTTTTTACAGACAGATGTCAAGTTAGATGTGTAATTCTTAATAATGTGTAAAATAAAAGACAAAATAAAATTCTCTCAAAGTGAAAAAAATACATTTGAATAAATGTGAACATAAATGATGAAGTCACTTTTGTTGAAATGCCTAATTAATATGTGAACATGTGTGTCTTATTTATGATTTTAGATGCATCAGTATTTGATTATGAAATTGCATTTTCCAATATATTAGTTTTCTTCTTATTAATTTAAACAAAATAACATACAACGATTTCAAATGTATTAAAATGCATTTTGCATATGGAATCTGGAATATTATTTTTAAAAGGATGTATTCAAATGTATTTCAAAAAGGGAGTACATGTGAAATTTTGTGTGGTTTAATTCGTTTATTAATTTATGCTTCCAATTTTTATTTATTTAATTTTGATGTTTAAGATATTTCTAGTCTTTATAAGTTTGTTTACCCTTTTTTAAATAGTTTAAATTAGGTAATGAATTTTGTTTAACAGTGAAATTATTCTATCATTACAATTAGACATTATTTAAATTTCACCATTCTGTGAAAAAAAACTATTATATAAATTATTATTTTATGTCATTATTTGTTATTTTATGTGATAATATAACATCAATATATGGCTGTGTATATACCTGTGTGCGTGTGTGTAAAGAAATACGCACATGCAGAAAGGTGTATTTGTTGGTATTTGCTTGTTTACTTGTATTGTGTGAATGATATGATGTCGATGGCCATTTGTTTTTTTTTGGATTTGTGAATAGACGAGAGCGATCTGAGCGCGCTCCGTTGTGTCGGCGGGCTGCAGGTTAAAGGAGGGAGATCCGGAGGAGGGAGGTGGCGTGTTGTGTTGTTGGTCCGCCGGTTCCTCCTCTGTTGTTTGTTGGGTGTGTTTACAGTCGGTCGGAGTAAACACCGCCGCTGTTTGTTCCCTTTACGTTTACACCACACAGACTCTGCTGCTGCTGCTGCTGTCACTGTGTTTGTAGTTCAGACATCCAATTATTACACAGCACCAACCTTCATCCAATTATTACCACACACACACACACACACACACACACAGAGAGAGAGAGGGAGAGAGAGAGTCTATTATCATCTCTCTTTATGTGACGGCACTGAACAACAAGAATTATACACCTTAATTAACCAGCCAACATGTCAGTGTATTTATAATAAGTACTGACACACACAGAGAGAGATTCAACAACTACAACGCACACAGTCAAACACAATACACTGTAAAAACACACAGCCAGGAACAGAAACCCTGTAAAATAAAAGACGGGTGCAGGAGGAGACAGACGTTCGATGCCATGCAGAGACGATGCGAGACGATATGTGCACAGATGGCTTGAATGTGATTGGACTCACTCTGGGTCTTTCTCATCAGTCTGATGGAAAAGGTATAAAACTCTAAACTCTTGCTTCAGCAGCAGGCTGAAGACACAATGAGCTGCTCTATAATCAAACACTATGCCAACGACACACAACTTTACATTTACAGATGTTTTTGGGCCATTGATCATCAGTCCCATAGATAAAAAGAAGCGTCATCTCTAACAGCCATAATGATGTTGACTGCACAACACAATGAGACAATTACATTGAAAACAAGCTTAAAGTAGTGGGGATATTTGGATATGAAGACATTTTTATGACAAAATATGACAATTTGAGCTTCCATTCAAATGCTGCTGGATTATTGAAATATCCCAAAACTGTAAGTATCAGAGAATCAAACACCAAACTGGAGGAACAATGTGGGATTTGACCATCTGTCTGGAAATACTGAAAATGTTAGCTACAAAGAAAGACGTCACATCCGTCAGTCACAATGAATGTCGTCTGAGTTACTGTCAAAAAAGTAGCAGAGTTTTATAAAATGGTACTTGTGATGACCTGTGGTATTATTGCAGTGTTTTTGTAGAGTTAGCATTAGCATTAGCCGAGCTGAGCTGCTCATTGAATTTGGCTGAAGTTCCATCACATAGTGGGAAGAAGATGCTCTATAATCTCCAGTTAAGCAATTGTGAGTGTGAAGTAAAAGAGCTGGGGGGCATGCATAACACTAATGCTGAAGCCAACAGCAGGATGAATAAACAGGAAAGTGCTAATGCTAAGCTCATTGCACAGGAGGGTGACTTTTGATTAATAAGTAGTAAAGGAGCGATATCTTGATGATTTTCTTCATGTCTTTTGTGTCTTTTCTCATCATGAATCATTAAGGACAGAAACTCTTTAACATATCTTATGTGAGAACCAAGCATCTGGTGGCGCTCTGGCCTCGATGTTTCCTCAGCATGGAGTCACAGTAAAAAGAGAGAGGGAGAGAAAACAACATACATCCAAACGGAAAGTACAAACACGGCCTATAATGAAGCAGACGTACACACTTAAACATGGTTCTTACAAAGCACTCCACAAAACATGTTGCATGCAGTGCAGTTGTCACGGCAACAAGGGAAGTACGCGCACACGCTGTTACCCAAACTGCGAGGATGAGTGTACGTCTGTGTGCGCACAGGTCAGAGGATATTAGAGTGGGTTTTGACAGTTTAGCTAACACGCTCATTCACGCAGATTCTCCAAAGGTTGGTGAGTCTGCGGCTTTGCGTGTGCGTCAATTAAATTGACTACACATATGTAAATAAATGTACATTTACTGTAAATAAGTACAAGGAACCAGGGGAAGAGAGGAAAAAAAAAACATGCTGAGCTTCGTCTAAACAAATGAAAACACTGATGCAAATCGACAAACAACTCGACAGAGTTCACAATGTCACTTTCTTCTTGTCTGTTCAGGAAAATACACAAGAAGGCATCATTCCAACTAAATTCTACAAAACGACGAATATCCTGTGACTTATTCTACATTATGAATACCTACGATAACCCCAGAGAGAATGTTAAAGCAGCATAAATGCTCCTTCACCAGTTCGTTTAAGTGAGGTGTTCCTCAAGGCTCCCTGCTGGTTCCACTACTTTTTGTCACATTTTCTACTTTTTTTCTCGTGAAATTCCATTCCATCCAGATGACGACTCTGCATTACAACTGATCTGTAAAGCAAACCTCTCCTTTCCAAATGTAAAAACAATATCTCAACAAAAACAGTCTGAATTCACAAAATACAATGTCTATGAAGAGAAACTACAAGACATACAACGTATTTTTCTGAAAAAATGAGCTTGAAATGAGGACCCACAAAGCTTATTTAAAAAAAAAAAAAAAACTTCGGAGTAAATTTATCAAACCAATTAGAATGTCTCTTGTCTCGTTCTATTTAATTGTCTTTTTTTGGAGTTTTGTCAGAATTCAACTTAGCAGCAATGGATGTAATTTCAATGATGTCAGGCAAGTCAAAGTCACTGGTAGAATTAAGTATATAAAGCCTTCAACAAATGTTATTTTATATGCTTAAATTACGTGATGAGAAAATACACAGCAAATGAAAAGTCCAATATTTTAATACTACTATAACAATCACTTTCAAAAACATATTTTAAATCATGCTTCATTAATAAATGACAATGCTCAATAATTGCTAATAATGACTTTACAAATGCTAATATAGGCTAATTGCTGATAATGGTGTTATTATCCACCGCTATGATGCTAACCATTGCTAATATAGGTTAACCACTGGTAATTGTAAAACTAACCACTGTTGACGATGTGAATCATTACTAGTGACCATTAGACTGACCAAAGATATTACTTAGACTAGTTAAAGCTAAATATGGAGCTAATCAAACCTAGTGATGATACTAAGCAATGATATCACAGTTAACGTTGGAATATAATCAGTGCTAACGATTGGGCTAATCACTGCTAACGATGAGGCTAGCCAATGCTAACAGGGAAGCTAGCCACTGTATTTATGGAAATAAACCACTGCGCATTCAAAAGTTAACCAATGCTAATGAAAAGGCTAACGTGCTAACGATAATCTAATCCCTGCTCATGATAGGGCTGCAAGATGAAGATGCCAGATTATAAAAAGATAAAGAAATCACAGGAAGTCTGAGAATCCATCCATCCATCCATTTCTACCGCTTATCCGGGACCGGGGTCGGGGGGCAGCAGTCTAAGCAGAGATGCCCAGACTTCCCTGTCCTTGAGAATTATCCATACAAATATTTAAAAGAAGGAGACAGAAAATATTGATCAAAAACCATTCAAAACTTTTAAACTGAAAATCAATAACTATGAATAATGAGAACTTATAGGCAAAACTGTTTCTGTGATTGAATATAACCTCAATATTCGACACTGAACTATATACTTTTCTAACATGATGAAAATTGAATTCTTTATGAGTGGTGAGACTCGTATTAATCACTCTTCATCTGTATGTTTAAAGGTTTTAACTCGTCACTTTACTGCACTAAACACAAATATCACATTTTTTTTAAAGTCTTGATGAATGTTTATACCGAGATGTCACTTTTGCACTTTACATGAAATCTGAAGATTCCCTCGTTACCGTGGATACGAGGGTGAAAAATAGCGCCAGGTAATTATTTTATGTCTTTATTTTAATGTCACTCTGATATTTAACTGCTGCAGGTCACGTTTCATTTTTAAAAAAATGTATGTTTTAATTAGGAGGGAAATTAAACTGTGTGATAACTAATATTTAGCTGCAGGAGCACTTCCTGTGTAACGCGGCGCTCGTTAATGCGCTCAGTGAAACGTGTTTAACCTCTCGCCGTAACCGAAGCACCACGAGGATAATGAACACTTTAATGGAGCGGCTCTGCTTGGTGTTTTTTCAAAATAAAAACGAGGGATTGCTGTTTTCTGCCGCGTTTCTTCAGACGTGATTATCGTCTGTGTGGCGGTTCTGACCTTCTGACTCTGGACCTTCTCGGGCGTGTGGAGGTGGAAAGGAACCATTTTGTAACATTTATAGACCTCAGGATTGTTCCTCCGCTGACTGTCATTAACCTCGGCGGCTACGTCACAATGCAGGTAACACTTCACTTCCAGTGTATTAATTACTGCTAATAATGGAGCTATTCACTTCTAAATCTACAAACTGGTCAACGTTAATGATGAAGATAGCCAGTGGCAGTGTGCTGTGGGTGTAGTGTGAAACACATGCTAATGGGAAAGCTAGTGACTCAGAACTGCCCATGTGGAAGCTAACCGGTGAAAACAAAGACACAATCTATTGTTTCATGAATAATTCTATAAATTGCTCTTGATATAAACTTTTAAATGTGTCTCATAATAATATTAATTTGATTTAACTTTACCCACAAGAGAGTTTTCATTTTGTGGCGTTCCTCAAGGCTCCACATCGGTTCCACTACTTTTCTGTTTTTGGAGATTTTTCTGTGCATCAATGAAGTAAAAAGTGAAACGTGTGTGATGTGTATGGAGTCAGCCAAAGAAAGAGAATGTTTTGAAATGACAAATAAGCCTTTATTAACCCTTCCGTGTATGTAAGTTGTTAGTTTTTGGATGGGTTTTCTGTGGCTGCCTCTCTTCACGCTGAAGCTTGGGGAGTGACGTCCAGGTGTAATTAAAAGCAGAAGAGCCACTTTCACCTCACAGCCTGGAAACATGTGGCAACTTGTTAATTTACCTTCCCTCCCCTCGTCTCCCCTGAGAGAGCAGACAGATGGGCTGGGAATAATGTGCTGCGGTGGGGGGAGGGGGCGAGGGGGAGGAGGAGGCTCTTATTAAAGCAAAGTTGGGTTGTCAGGCATGAGCAGGTATGTTATCAACCCCTTACACTTTTGCAAATGCATTTATTGTTCTTTATAATCCAAAGTAATGCTGAGACAACACTTCTCAACACTGATCAACTAAGAACAGAAAACTACTGAATAACCCAAAAAAGCAAAGACAGTGTAAATCCACATGAAAGGAGGGAAAGCAGAAACAAGATCCTAAAATCTATCAGATTAACTCAAAACTTTCACAATTTAAAATAAATATCCAGACAAAATGCATGAGAAGGCCTTCAATTAATGTTAATGGTTCTTCTTTTCGATTCCCATCCCTTCAGGTTCTACTACCTTTCTGTCCTCAAAGTGAATATTATCATGAATCCAGCATCAAGCCATCAAACACAGAAGGAAAACACCAACAGCTGAACCTGGAGCCAAACCCTTCATAAACATGCCACTAAAAGAACTCACTGGAACAGTGTTGAGGTCAGTGAACGCCTCCCAGAAAAGCAACCAGTCGCTTTGAGGCAATTCGCTTCAGAAGAAACAAACACTGGGATTATCAAATCAAAGAATGTGACGTGTTTGAAGATGTGCCTTCAATCTTTCAATAAACCCCCTTAAACATGTGAGGATCTGAGCCACAACAAAATATTATGAAAGGAGAGACTCGCCATTGCATCCCAGTGTTTAGAAATAGTATTACCTAAAACTGATATATGTGTACCTTTAAAAAAGAGCTGAAGGTTTAACTCCAACCTCAAGCTACCCTCATGCTAACCTAGCTGTCTTTGCCACTGTATTGAACTTTCTTTTCCTCGTGTTTGCAAATGCAGCTACATGATGACACTTCATTTGTTTCAGTGAATTAAATCAAACAGAAAATATTTGCTTAAACTTTACAATCGGATTTTTTTTTTTTATTGTTTGTTCTCAACTCGCCCATCTCGCCCTCTCACTCTCTCCTCTCTTCTTTTTCCTCCTCCTCTTTTTCACTCTCTCCACTATAATTGGTCTGGGTGTGTTTTTCTGGTCGTATGCTACATTAATTATCACAGCAATCAGACCAGGGACAATATGGCTTTATTTGTTCCTGCGGGAGAGAGCGGTGTGTGTGTGTGTGTGTGTGTGTGTGTGTGTGTGTGTGTGTGTGTGTGTGTGTGTGTGTGTGCGTGCAGACAGGTGATATTCACATGCATGTTAGATACAGCTGAGCACTTTTGTGGCTCATTATAAGCTCTAACAAGGCTTCAGTAGCTGTATGTGTGGAACCCACCGGGAACGGCTGTGAACACCTTCTCTCACAGGGCGCACACACACACACACACACACACACACACACACACACACGCACACACACACACACACACACAACAGTAAAGAAAACAATTACAATGAGTCAGCCTGTGTACACAGTGAGTGTCAGAAATCAGCCAACAGATCTGAATGTGATTCTTTAACTGAGTGTGGTCAGACACACACACACACACACACACACACACACTGAAAGTTTGCAGCTTGCTTATTATCGTCATCTTTGGTCACTGCAGTCAGAAAAAAAGACGGACACAAACCTGAGGATGAGTCCAGAGAGACGACAGTACAGGAGCTCAGGGACCATTTCTTCTCTGTTCCTGTTTCTTCTGCATCTCCGTGTGTTCGATTAGAAGCCACTGTCATGATCTTTTCACAAAAGTTTTTATCATAGTTGTATATGTGTTTGTATCTCTGCTTAGTTACTTTGTGTTGTTTTATGCTGTGTGTTGTTTGGAGTTTTCGTTTCAGGATTTCCATGGGGACGTTGTGTTTTCAGTGGCTCTGATCACCATTATTGTGTAAAGAGACACTCAAAACGCAAGGAAAAGCATCTGTTTTCACGCGAAAACGTCATGTAAACACTGCTTTGCAGTATTCGTGTTGTCTTTGTGGGATTTTGTTCAGCTGAGTGTTCTTCCATAATTTACGTCATTTTGTCAATAGGCACGTTTACATGCGCCCATATGATCCGCTTATATGGTGGAGCGGATTGTAAATGCATCATGTGAACACCCGAGTGGATCCGCTTCACTCGGAGTGGATTGTATTTCGGAGCCGTTTGTATGAGGTGGTGTACACCGATCGACAATCCGCTCCGTGTCTCATATAAACGTCGCCTGACAGCGGAGCGGAATAAACGGGGGATTATTTGTTCCGCGCATGCGTTCCCTCGTACGTAGTGACATGATGACGTGCGCAGTAAACGGGAAGCAGGACAGTCAAAAACAAGCAGAAGAACACCATGGTAGTTGAAAAACACTTTATTAATAAAAAACCCAGACAGAATAAACACTGGAGAGGGGAGATGGAAGCAAATCGCGCAACAGCGAGTTGTTCAAAGAGGTCCGTAGCAGATTACAAGCGATCGCTCGATCGGTGTTATGGATTAACTTGTACCCGTGTTAACGAATGACGGCGGAGGTCTGTGTAAACACATCCTGATTACAGCAGTTGTTAAAGTAAGACTCACAAAAGACTTTAAACGTATACATTCACTGTAACTGTCGATAGCCGACGTTCGCCAGAACGAGTACAAGTTTCAGTCATCTATTGGTCACCAGTTAACACGGGCACCAGTTAATTCAAAACATGGGCATGTGGAGCAGACGTGCCACTCCACCAAAGCAAAAACCAAGTCAATGTCAAGACCAGAGCATTCCAAGATCAGGACCAAGGTCCTGACCTTTTAAAAGGCTCCTCTGGAATACGACAGCACCGGCTTTTGGTTTGTGGTCCTTTTGAATCTCTGTTGTTATTCTTTTGTTGCCCAGAGTTGAACAGTTGACATCCTGAGTTGTTTAATGTCTCTTCATGTTCCATTTCTGTCCCTTCGGAGCTGCTTTGTGCGACGTTTTGGTCTGTTTTCTTGCTGTTTTTGTCTGATGTCACCGTGTGCACGTTCCGTGACTATTCAGGGTTCCCTTGTGGCGTGTCACTGTTTTTCATGTTCTTACGTTTGTTTTGGAGTCTTTCTGAGTCAGTTTGTGTCCCGCTGCTTTTCGGTTGCTTGTTCGTTCTTGTTTTCTCTGAATCTCTGTGGATGTTACCACTTTTTTTTTGTTTGATTTTGGTTTCGTTTGCAGTGCTTAGCAGCAGATAGATAGATAGATAGATAGATAGATATTCACATTGCATAAACACATTTCACAGACCCACACACACACACACACACACACACACACACACACACACACCCCAACACCTGTGCTAATGAAGCTGAGCTGCAGCACACTCTGTCCTTGAGTCTGTCAATCAAGTACTTACTAATGGTCCTACACACACACACACACACACACACACACACACACAGCTGTACCTTCCTATTGATGTGAGGCTCTCATTGAAAAGGCTGTAATCTGCCCACACAGACTCTCAGCCAGCAGGATAATAGCGGAGACGGAGAGGATGCATTTTAACTAAATACTGCCGCGAAATGAAAATATGTCGATACGAAGAGATAAATATCCGAGAGGAGGAGGCAGAGGGACTCAGACCGAGGGATGGGGGGTCAGAACAGGCATCAAATCTACCAAAAACATCACATTCATTCACGATTCTATCCAACCATCCATTGATCCATGCATCCGTCATCCATCCATCCATAAGTACATCCATGTTTTCGTTGGTCCATTTGTGCGTCCACATAGTAATCATCCATTATTCTTCATCTAACCATCCAACCATCATCCACCCATCCATCCATCCAATCATCCATCCATCCAGCCCTCAATGCATCCATGAATCCATCCATCCATCCATCCATTCATCCATCCACCCACCCATCTGTTCATCCATCCATCCATTTTGATCATCGAGTTTAATACAGTTGAATTTTACCGTCTTTAGTTTTGCTTTTTGTTTCTCTGAGTTTTATTTTTGATGTTCTTCATGTCTTTTATGTTATTTTTGTTTTCTACTGCTGTGCTTGATCTGCTTGTTCTCACTTCTGTTGTCATCCTTTGTTGAAAAATTGTTTTGTTTGAACAAAAAAAGATGATGTAAGAAACAAAAGTTGTGTTACTGCACAGAAAATCTGACTGAAATATAATGTATATGTTCTGTTCCGGAAACACAAACATGCAATTCCATCCACTGGCCACAGGGGTCGCCAGATCAAACGAAATCATCAGAAATGAAAGTGGTTAAAACAAAAAAGGCAGATGGCCACCAAGTCAATGTATATGTGATGTACATATCTGAGAAGGAGAGGCAGAAGAAAAACAGCTGGGAACAGGCTGGGAGGGAGTCAGTCAGAGAAGATGACAGGAGGAGGGTTAATGGGCTGTCCATATGACGCACACTCAACAGCAGCATCGTCTTCTGCAGGAGATAAGGAGGAGGGGTGTTTGTGTGTGTGTGTGTGAGAGAGAGAGACACACACAGAAACACACAGTCTACGAGCTGTTTGTGCGAGGGTGTGACAGTTTTGGTCGTCCTGCTGGCGTGTTGTCGCACTTTTTCCCTCCGACACAGAAACATCGTCGGAGATCCTGAAGCTTTGAGTCGTCGCCTGTCGTCAGAGGAGGCAGATCGGGGAGGGGAATGTCAGATGTCTGAGCTCCGAAGACGCACTGCGGTCAGACAAAATGACACGAAACAAACAAGGACGTGACGCCTGAAACACACAGGCTGCTTCGGTTTTTTTTAAAGGCAACAACTATTAACATGGTTTTTTCCTACTTTAGACTCCGTACTTAACCCTTTTTGATACGTCTGATTTGTTGGTGACAAAATAGGACGGGAGGACAAGAAAAGGACAGATTCGAGTAATTGTTTGGATTTGTTAAATCATGGTTCTCGGGTTTATTCTGTGTCTTAGGCCCCGTTTAAATGACACAATGTTTTCAGGTGAACATGGAAAACCGTCACGACATTTTGGGGGTTCACTCACATGACAACAGTTCTCAAAGCTGAAGAAAATGCAGCTTTTTGGAAACATCTCCCAAGGTACAAGTTTTCAAAACGTCTCTGATTCCATGGAAACGGGCAAACGCAACCTTTCCGTAACCTCTCGATGGCAGAAGTGGCCATGCTCACTTCTGCCATCGTACACAGTAAAGGAACCATTGAAAAAGAGACATTTTCAAATGAAAGCTGGATAAACATCTTTTTAAGGCTACTGTGTCATGAATAAATCAGAATCAATCAGTGTTAGTGCATTAAAACATTCATATTATATGTCTCTAACCAATGAATACTATTGACTGATGTTCATATCTATGTCTTCAATGAAAGTAAATATATCAACCATCTCATCCGACACCTTTGATGCTGGATTTTCTCACAGCTCATTTGATTGACACTTCGACAACCAATCCCCACTCTGTCACCATGGCGACCGTCAGCGTTTCCCTCCATCTGCCTCGCTGGCTGACGTCTTGCAGCCTCTGACGCTCCTCTTTGATTCACGTCTCAACAGCCACTTACTGCCCATGATGAGCCCACACCTGGGGGAGACCACGCCCACTTTTCAACTCAGAGGGTCAGCTAGCTTAGCTTAGCAACTCCCATTAGCATTTGACCAAACTATAGCACAAACGGAATGAAGCTAACAACAATTTCAACAACATCTGGCTCCAACCGGGCCACATGATGCCGACTGCCGCTTTATCATGTTCACTTCCAGGTTTGCACAATAAATTGTTTTGTGCATTGTTTGATGAGTGGGATGAAAGAGAAGCAACACTGATCACAATATCCCCCAGTTTATTGATTGGTGGAGTTCCTCAAGGTTCTGACATCAGTCCACTGCTTTTCTTTGTTGTTTGGTTTCTGCAGTTCCCTTGGCCCAAACAGTGGATCACTCACAGAAACACTATAAAA
This sequence comes from Salarias fasciatus, assembly GCF_902148845.1. NCBI lineage: Eukaryota > Metazoa > Chordata > Actinopteri > Blenniiformes > Blenniidae > Salarias > Salarias fasciatus. Next base: position 23,109,679 of record NC_043763.1, on the reverse strand, counting down.
GTATTTGCATGTCGCACATCTGGAGCACAAGTTCAAACAGCAAAAACCAGAAGGATCACAGTCACTTGTAAATCATTTGACAGCCTCTCAGTTGTACATATTAGAGCACTGCATTTAGTAATGTTTTTAACACATTTCTTTAAGTATATCCATTTAAGGATCCAAAGCTTCACTTTGGTTGTCACTTATCTTCCACTTTTTAATACAGTCTTATTTATTACTCCAACACTGTAATGCAGATTGTAATCTGTGATTATGGCCATCACAGTAAAGCACATTTGAATTGGAGATTTAGAAAATACAACATGAGAGACGGAATGGGGGGGTGAACATCAGAGGGTGGGTGAGCTGGAGTAATTGGCGTGAGGCTGTTTGGGAGGCAGATGAGAGGCGAGCTAACGAGCAGAGCCTCCAGCACCAATTAAACAACAACCTGCAGACGTGAACAGGAGAGCGCTGCCGCAATTAAACACACACCACTCAAGGTTAAGTGTGAGGAGGAAGAGAAGGAGGAGGAGGAGGGGAGGGGGACGACCCTGCGTCTGAATTTGGTCAGTGTGTGATCTTATGTGGCTAAAAAAAAGAAAAAAAAAAAACAACAAAAACAAAGAATCTGAAGTTGCTCTTGTGTCAGAGGAGTCCGTTTTCTTTCTGTGGTTCAGTTTCCAGGACCAGTGTGATTCTGCTGCAGCCTCCGATCAGACCATCCACGTCCTGAAGACAGACCCTGCTGGACTCCAGTCTGAGTCCAGGACTCCCGAGACCACCAGTGCTCCAGTGTGGGTCTGTTGGTTGGTATGTTGGTTGGGTGGTTGGATTTTTGGTTGGTCGGTTAATATGTTGGTTTGTCAGTCGGTTGATTGGTCATTTTGGTCGGTTGGTTGGTTGGTATGATGGATGGTCAGTTGTTTGATCGGTCAGTCGGTTGATTGGTCATTTGGTATGTTGCTTGGATGGTCCGTCAATTAGTTGGTTGGTTGGTTCATATGTTGGTCTGTCAGTCGGTTGGTTGGTCATTTGGCTGGGTCAACTTGGTTGGTCAGTCATTTGATCAGTTGGTTGGTTGGTCAGTTGGTTGGCTAACTTTGGCCCAAGGTTTGTTGTTTTCTTCCTGTGTTGGTCTATTCAGTTTGATTCTCAACCATAGTTTCACAATTACTTCAACAAATTTAGCTTCTCAGTTCCTGAGATTTAGCTTCGTCTTTCTGGCTTTGCTGTTCATAGGAAGCAGTTTAATTAAAGTCAACCAACGTTCCTGCATGTGTCGGCCTTCCACACCGTCTCACAGTTTCATTTTATCAGAAAGGACTTAAGCGACACACGAAGTTGTCTGCAAGTTAAATATTCAACCACTAAAGCTTCAGTTAATTCCTGCTGATCCCGACTTTATTCAATCATGTCTTCTTCTTCTTTTTGTTATTTCCCAGTTGAAAGACGGATCATCGCCTTGTGTCTGACCCGAGGACGGCTCACCGCTCTAATTATTACTGCTGCAGGAAGGTGTGTGTGTGTGTGTGTGTGTGTGTGTGTGTGTGTGTGTGTGTGTGTGTGTGTGTGTGTGTGTGTGTGTGTGTGTGTGTTCTCGTATTTCTATCCTTGTCGGGGCCAAATGTCCCCACAAGGATAGCAGAACGTGGAACGACGTGCCTTGTGGGGACCTTTTTCTGGTCCTAAGTAGGAGAAACAGTGTTTTCTTGACCATGTTGTTGTTACTGAAAAAAGTAAAAGTGCAAAAACATTTCTTTAGGGTTAGGCTTTGTTGTGGTGTGGGTTAGGGTTAGGGTAAGGGTCAGGGTTAGGGGCTAGACATGAATGGGAGTCAATGGACGGTCCCCACAAGGATAGAAATACAAGACTGAGCGTGTGTGTGTGTGTGTGTGAAACAATAAGGTCCAGTGGGAGAGATAACAGTTATTATAGCTCTCTGTGGACATCCCCTTACACACACACACACACACACACACACACACACAGGTCAATTTTCAGCTAGCTACTGTAGATTTGCTTTTGTCCCAGTGGGCTCTATTACTGTGTGTGTTGGTCCGTGGACTGATGATGGCACACACACACACACACACACACACACACACACACACACACACACACACACACACACAAACACAACAAAACAACCTGGGCACAGAGGTGTGTGAACAACATGCAAAGAACACACACATGCATGACACAGGCCTCATGCGCATGTGAGTGTGTGTGTGTGTGTGTGTGTGTGTGTGTGTGTGTGTGTGTGTGCAGTTGAGTAAACAGCCATGAAGCAGAGGAGCTGTAAATGAGGGCTGCTTTTTATTCACACCAGCTTTTGCATCACAAACATGTTTTCTCGTCGCGCCGCCCCCGCTCGGGATCATGGGACGTCACTCAGCCTCGCCGCCCTCCTGCTCCGGTTTGTTGTTTCGGGAGAGAAGCAGCGGCGGGTGAAGTTTATTTCCAAACAACATGACAAGCGGGGTAAATTTGTTCTTTTTTTCTTTTTTTCCATCCTGGTGACAGAAAACCTTTTTTTAAGTAAACAAACAAACAAACAAGAGGGAGGTGACTCACACAGATGTAACTTCACACTTCCTGTGAGATTCAAGCACTTTAGCTACGTCTGAATCCACAGAGACTGTCTGAGTCCTGTGATCCTGAGCGAGAGAGACGCTGAGGTGTAGTGTTCACTCTGGCCTGACGGTGGCGCTGTTCTCCCACCGTCACCATCGATCCATCCACAGAGAGAAGAAAGTCACGACTCAGTTAATTACTTCAGTAGCTTCATTGCCGAGCTTCAGCTGAAATTAATTTCGGAATTTTCATTTACTTTTTTCAGGTTTTGTTAATTAACCATTTCATTTGTTTTTTTTAAGTTTGGAATCTTAATAACTTTTTTTTCAATCCTAAATTTAGTTTCTTAGTTACTTTTTAAGATGTAGTTCGTTCAGTTTTTATATAGTTACATGTATTTTGCTTTTTAAGTTTAGTCTTTCAATTAGTTTTCTAAACTTATGTACTGTGGTGATCAGTTGTTCATAATCCACCCAGAAACTGTGGGGTGGGGAACGGGGGAGGGGCGGAGTCTCTGCTGTTACTTTGAGTTCACTCACTTCCCGTCCGACAAGCTTCGGCTCCACACTGCTTAGTTTTTGTTTTTAGTTTATTTACTTGGTTAACCGTTTTTCAAAGTTACTTTCTGACTTTTTCAAACTCAATTACTCAGTTTTTTATGTTGTTTTACAAATTTAATTTCTTCACTACCTTGAAAAATGTATTTATTGTTTTTTTTAAGTTCATAATCTTTTAAGGCATTTTTTAAGTTTTCAAATTTTTAACTGTTCTTTTTAAATACTTAAGTGACTTAATTTCTCAAATTCACACATTTAATCTAACAATTGACTTCTTCATTTTAGTTATTCAGTTATTTCAGATTTTGTTTATGAATCATTTTAGTTACTTTAGTTACTTGGTTACATGGTTTTCACATTGATATACTCAGTTTACTTAGTTTTTTAAATTTAGCTTATTTTTCTAAGACGTTTTTAAGAATAGTTTTTTTTACTACTTTTACAAGTATTGTAACTTTGCTTTCTAGTTACTTTAGTTACTTATAATAATTTCATTTTTATGATTCAGTAAAAATTAACTCGGTTCTAAACTTATTCATGACTCAGGGATTTCAGTGATTTTGTGTAACTTACTTAGATTTTCCTGGATGTCTTCCAGCCCAGTGTGGCGGAGGTAGCGCCACCCGGTGGTGCTGCTCCACTGCCTCGGGTACTGGACCCTCGCTGCCTCTGGAGGTTGCTCCGTCCTGCACGCGCTCTGGCACTGCAGCATGTTTTTCCGATGGTTCTGTCTTCCTTCTTGCTGTTTCTGGCACTCGAATACTGGATGCTGTCTCAACAAAAGTATTTTCTGCTACATTTGAGGCTGGTTTTAAAAGTGGGTTTATGATTGTTGCCTTTAGTTCTGCACTAAATAAAAAAAACCTTAGAAATTTCAACTTCACCTGAGTATGGTCCTCAACACCGTCGTCCACCTCTGCTGATGCTGGCCACTGTTTTCTAATCTTTGTCAGTGGCTTCTGGTTTACCTGCAGTGGTACTGGCGATGTTTTCTCCTTCTGCTGCTCTGAGATGCTCTTTTCTGCATAAATTACCGCTTCAGATTCTTCATATCTGGCACTCGTACTTCCTCTGTTGTATGAAATATTTCACACAATATTTGAAGATGGGTTTAGTTTTGCCATTTGGACACATTCATGCTGTAAGTCTTGGTTGAGCTGTCCATGGTGCTGAATTCCATTGCGCTGCCTCTGGTACTGGAACGTCTTTTCACTGCCTGCAGGGTTTGAACATTTTCTGCCAAATTTACCCGCAATACTTTGCTTTAATGTTTTTGATAATATTATTATTTAGAATACATTTACTTAGAAGTAAAAGTAAGCGCCCATATTGAGCTGGAGAAGGACGCACTTTGTCTCATATTACCAAGAATCAAAAACATCCAGTGAAATGTCAGTTAATGACTAACATGGTACTTTATGGGAAAACGTCCAGTAAACTGCTGTACTGCTCTCTGACCAATCAGCTGACAGCACACACACACACACACTCACAAACAAGATACAACAGACTGAGGATCCAGGGAGGAATAGGAAGAAGACAACACCTGATTAATACAAGGAGTTTATACTCTAGAAATCAACCGTATATACAGTATAAGACGAAAGCTTTCGTGTTTCTCACCATGTTGATGTTTCAAACTTCCCGTCTTCCACTGGGTTTTGTCCTTCGTGAAGAACAAGCGGACTGATGTTTGATGTCTGCTGAATTCATGAGAAGTCAGTTCATTGTCATTCTACATTAGGAAACGTTTTTTCTCAGAGTTTTACTCTTTAACACTGAAAGACAAAACAACTCCTGACGGCAGCAAACGATAAACTAATGAAAAACATAAAGGTTGTCTGCATATAATTCAGCTTGGAGGCACGAATAACTTTCTGTAATCGCACTAAATGTCCATTATTACAGGGAAGATCTGATTTCTATTGTTTTTTATTAATTCATCCAGTTTAAAGTTAAGCAGGACGTAGTTCTGCTTGAGTAATTTAATCATTTCATTCTGTTAATTTTGTTGTTTTTCCATAAATATGAATTACTCAACAATGATTTGTTTTCAGTGTGTTCATATGCCTCTACTTAAATTCATGTTCAAGTCAAATGGTTAAGAAATAGTTCACACACAAAGTTCTTATCAAAGCTTCTAGATGAATAAAAGCACTGACTTCCACCCAGAGGCTGCTGTAGAGACTCCAAACATATTTCATAGAGTCCATTTGTCGACGCCTGTGAGCTGAATTTCTGACGTCTGTTGGTTTCGTGTTTTATTTGTTGAGGCCCAATCAAACCGACACTCCACACACGCATTGAAATAAATTCATAAATCATGTGTTGGCGAATTGTTTTGATGGGAAACAAGTGTTGTTTTTCTTTCGATGATTATTCCGCTTCATGTTTTCCTCAAATGTTTGTCTGTAAACAAGCAGCGTGTGTGTGAGCGCTGGTTTTCATCCCGCTGTGGGGACACAGGCTGCTTCAGACGCAGCAGGGACTCGTCAGGACTGCAGGATCTTACCGCTAAAACTTGGTTTGTGCTTCAGGTTTCAGTTTAAACGGGAAATTTGAGGTGGTTAGTGTTTGTTTAATTCTCTAAAACATGAATGGAAGTCAAGGCAGTGTCCTCAGAAGTGATGGAAGTGTGTTTGTGTGTGTGTTTCCAGCGGGAGGCCTGTTTCTTAAGTACAACACAATCACTGTAACATTCATAAGAGGCTGATTAAAGCTTCACCTCCACTCTGCCGGCGCTTTATTGTGCAAAACGTTAAATATTCATTATACACAAATAAAAAAAGCATCATTTAGCATCGCTACAATCACAGCGGGTCACGTATATGCTACAAAACCCTCACAGTCTGCCTTTTATTTTGTCATTACGGCACATAAAGTTGAATTCTGCGCGGCCTGGCGGCGCCGGAGCCGTGGAGCTGTGGGCTCGGCGTGTGCGCGCCGATAAATGCTTCACAGCGGGTCGGGTGGCAGCGAGCGCCGCGCTCAGCGGGCTCCGCGGCACAACGGCGAATGGGACAGGATGTGCACACTTGACACTCCGGCGGAGCCTCGGGGGCCCGCGTGCCAGCGTGAAGTCGCACTGTTGTGTTAATATTGTGGTGTTTACATTGTATATGTGAAGATTTGTGCGCCGAGATCAGGCTTCTCCTTCCTGCTATTCGCTGTTGGCGGAGCGGGTGAGAGAGAAACGAGACGAGAGGAAAGTGCTAAGAGAGCAGAAATCACCTCCCTCACACAGCTGCGACGCCACGCCGCCTCCTATTTGTTCGGCTGAGCGACGAAGGTTCCCTGCCTTTGAAATGAACCTTCTCAGACTGGAGCTGCGTGATGCATCGGCCTCTTCCTGCAGGAACCTCAACCCTCCCGGTGTGATGCTGCTTTCAGGAACAGTAACCTGAGGGATTCACCATTTATACTCATCTTCAGCAAGATGCTCCCCTGTTTGAGGACAGGCAGACTCTTTTAAAAGATGCCAAATGTTAAAGTCATGTTCATCAAACGCAACTTTGTGATAAAAAAAAAACATCAAAATCATCAACAGTAATATGGAAATCTTTCAGCTACCAGACCGACAGTTTCTCCTCTGAAGGTTTAAAGACTTTTCTATTTAGTAAAGCTCACAGTCACTGCTGGTTCAGACCGTTTCCTACTGGAGCTGCTGCAGGTTCAGACTGCTGGGAGACAGTCACACAAAGCCAAAAGCAGACTCAGACTCCAAGAGGTAGAGTTTCAAACAGGATCCCAAACAAAGCAAGTCGAGGCTTCCAAGACGGCTGAACCAAAAGGCAAGGCACGGCGACTAAAAAACACTCGAAGCAACGCTGGACGTGCAACGCAGAGCTTGAAAAACTGACAAGAGGAGCAAGAAGGGAGGGAGGAGTCCTGTAATCAGACACCAAGGAAAGATAGAAATCATCAGATCGACATACTGTATGAGCAGGGAGCCCGTCGTTAAAGAACGTCTCCAAGAGATCTGGCGGCGTCCTGTACATGTCGGGTTTCAAGATGAGTTGTGTCACCTGGGAACTTAGATGAAGCTGCATTTTGATAATTTTATGCAAATACGGGCCAGACAGTGAATCTCTGCAAAGCAGCTGCAGTGGAACCAAAACGAGGACAGATTCAGGAACTGCACATTTTATTTCTCACCCCAGAAATAGTTTTTTTGCTCGAGCTGCAATGATCACCTGAAGAAATTGAGTAATTCGATTACAAAGTACTAATAATAAAGTAGTCACTTGCGTTTCTCGTGTTCGACAGGGACTGTAAACAGTGACACATGCCACTCAGGGTTGAAACTGTCTGCGTTCTGGCCGACTGCGGAGAGAGCGTCTGGAAAAGGCAAAAAATTAGGAAAGTTTGGAATCAATTCGAACTTTAAAAAAAAATAGAATGCGGTGCAAAGTGTTTTATCTGATGGCTCGATTGATCACTGAAATATTCAGTAGAATTAGTTTGTTAGTCATTCACCTGATTTGAAGCTTCATTTTAAGTACTCAACTTCAAAAGGCATCTGAAGCCGAATTGTTTCAGTGCTAAAAGAGAAAGTTTGTGAGCGAGCAGCCGTGTTGATGCGGCTGCGGATTCTACATCGATGTGTTTGTCCAATGAGGTGCAGGCAGAAGGAAAACTGATGTGCTGCATTTCCGAAAGAAAAAAAAATCTCCCCAGTGAACACTCACCGCGACACTTCCTCCATGTTTGACTGTTTTCTCAGCAGCTGCACTGAAAGCCTGACATTAGCAGTCGACTACAGAATCGGCTCGGGTTTGTGGAGAAACTCTGAGAGCTCCTTCTCGCTCAGGCAGGCGGTTTGTTCGTGCTCGCTCGTCCTCACCTGCTATTTTTAAAGTACATTAACGAGTCGGTAACAAAAGGCCTCCTCGGGAGGAACCGGGCGTTTTTTTCTCACGGCATATGTTCCACCGCAACACTTTGGAATAAATTACCAAACAGTCTTTATTTAATCATCTCTGAGGCTGTCGCCTCGCCTCGCCGAGGCTGCGCTGCAAAAGGTGACGGGACGACGGCGGCGAGACGACAAGGCGGCGCCGGCCACATGTGGCAGGAAACCAAATCTACACAAATCCAAACCCGAGATCATCTCCAGGAGACGAAACAGACAAAATGAATGAATGAAACACAGGAAAAAGAAAGAACAAACTAATCAGTAAATATTTCATTAAATGCGTCCATGTTCTCACAGCTTCATGTCTTTCAATTTATACTGACTGATGGACAAAAAAAATCAACACCTGATGTCTGTGTCTCACTTTATGTCTGTTTTTATGTTTTTTGTGACTTTGCAACTTTTTCCAGTAGCGTTGTGTTTTTGTGTTTGTGTCGTCAGTAATAGTTTGTTTTCATTGCTGCAGATTAATGTTTAAATGTTTTGTGTCTCTTTTTCCCGTCATTTGTCTCTCTGAAGTCTTTCAGTGTCTGTTTGTGATCGCCAGTTGATTTTGTCTCTTTTTTTTGGTGATTTTTTTTGTCGTTCTAGTTGTCGAAGCCTCTTTTTTTGGATGACTTCTTTCTTTTTTTAGTTTTTATTTTATTTTTTGGGGGTGATTTTGTCCTTTTTTGTAGTTTGTGTGTTTTTTTTAATAGTTGAGTCTGTTTGAAATCATTCAGCATTTGTTTTATTGTTTTATTTTCTTTCATCTGTTAATGTATATTTCTGGATGCAGACACTTTGTGTAACTTCACTCTTCTTTCTGGGTTGTAATTCTTCGTTTCCGTTCCTTGAACTGAACCAAATCGTCTCGTGTGCGACATTCTCCATCAGAACGTCTGAGGCTCACATGAAAGCCGGGATGCTCCTGTGAAGCAGCCAGCCGGGGGATAAAATCAGGCGCCGCCACCTTTTGCAGCGCGGCTTCGTCTCCAGGCTCATCAACATGTGGAAGGAAACCAAAGATGAAAGCTGACAGCTCGTCTGCAGGCGAACGCGCCCATCAATATTTACATAAAGCTCACCGGGGAAACAGCGAGCGTGGAGGAGCGGGTGTCATCCTCACCTTCACATCCACCTCCATCACCCAGCGCTGCGTGTGTGTGTGTTTGCTGAAACGTGGGGATGTGCCATTGTTGTTGACTCCAGATTAAAAGTCGTCTTTATAATATTTATACGTCCTATCATAGAGATGGGCATTAAGCTCCATTTCTCTAGAGATTCTTCTATGGCTTTAACCAGTGGGTCATAATTGATTGATATTATATCTTCAATCGTAGGTGATACTCTTATACCCAAGTAAGTAAATCCCTCTGGGGCATTAGTAAATTCAGTGTGGATCTGTGATCGTTCTCTCTCTTCCCTGTTCAGAATTAACAAGGCACTTTTTTTGTTGTTAATTTTGAAACCCGAGAATTCTCTAAATGTCTTCAGTAAATGGTTAAGGGCCTTTAGTGAGGAACTTAGCTGTGTTAAAAACAAAATAATATCATCTGCAAAAAGAGATAAACGGTGTTCTGTTTTCCCGATAGTCATGCCTGTAATGTCAGATGACTGGCGAATTGCCATGGCTAAAGGTTCAATAGCAAATAAAAATAATAAGGGGCTCATAGGGCAGCCTTGGCGAGTAGATCGACTGAGATTAAAGGGTTCTGAAATTTGGTTGTTTGTCACAATTTCTGCTACCGGATCGGTATATAATAGTTGAATCCATCTAAGATATTTTTCTCCAAAACCAAATCTTTTTAAGACATCAAACAAGTAGCTCCATTCAATTCTATCAAATGCCTTTTCAGCATCTAATGACAGAATTGCATGGTCTCTGGCATTTCGTTTAGCGTATAAAACATTCAATAGCCTCCGTGTGTTATGGAAACCTTGTCTGCCAAGAACAAATCCATTCTGATCATTGAGAATTAGGTTAGGTATTATTGGTTCTATACGTCTGGCCAGAGCCTTACACAGTATTTTGGTGTCGCAAGATATTAAAGATATGGGTCGATATGATGTTCTCTCAAAGGGACATTTGCTCGGCTTTAAAAGGAGGGAAATTACAGCAGCTCTTAAAGATGGGGGTAGTATTCCTTTTTCATATGATTCATTAAACACCTCTAAGAGATGAGGCAATAGTTTACCAGCGAATGTTTTATACAATTCGATGGGCAGCCCATCAGGCCCAGGTGCCTTACCACTGCTCAAACCTTTCATTGCTTCAAATAGTTCCTCAATACTCAAACCCTTATCTAGATCGACTTTTGCTTTTTCAGTTAGTGTTGGAAAATGTAATTTATCAAGAAAGTCCTTTTGTTTTTTTGAGGTGTTTGGTGAGCTGTATTCAGATTTGTATAAGTCCTCATAAAACTCTTTAAAAGCAGAGTTTATTTCAGATGGATCAATTAGGAATTTTCCATTTTGTAGCTTAATTGAGTTAATAGATCTATCAGTTTGTATCTTTTTCAACCTCCAAGCTAGCAGCTTTCCAGCTTTCTCTCCCTGGTCATAGTATGATTGTTTCAGCCACATCAAACTGGATGCTATTCTATTGGTGGTTATCTCATTATACTGGGATTTTAATAAAAGAAGTTCATGTCTTTTCCCTGGGCTGTCATTATGGTGAAGTCTCTGCTCCAGTTCTTTGACTTTTTGTTCGAGAGTGTTAAGCTGTGAATAATATATTTTGGTTTTATGTGCAGTATAACTTATAATCTCGCCTCTTAAGTAGGCCTTATAAAGATGTCTGTCCTGCCTAAGTTTTTATATCTTTTTCAGGCAATCCCGCTTCCTCTACCAGTCTCTCTTTTCTCTGTTCTTAAGAAAAACTTCACCCGCTTCATATGGAACAACAAGCACCCTAGAATACGTATTTCTCTTCTCTACCTGCCCTATGAACGTGGCGGGCTTAAGTTACCCAACATGAAATTGTATTATTGGGCTGCCCAACTCAGAACAGCCATGTACTACTTTTTTACAACAGACATTCCAGCCTGGGTTCAGATAGAAAACAATGCAATAGAACTCCCACTGTCTCAATACCTCTACTCAGCACAAGCCAAGATACTCAAAAAACACACACAGAATCCATTCCTTAAAAATACTCTAACAATATGGCATGAAGCCCACACATTTTTAGATGACACACCCAAACTTTCTTGTTTCACACCTATATGGGGAAATGAAAACTTTACCCCTGGGAGGTGCGATATGGGATTCAGACATTGGATGGAGAAAGGACTAAGCAAAATAAAAGATCTGTACGATGAGGGCACTTTAATGTCATTCACACAATTAAAAGAAAAATTTAATTTACCTAGGGAGCATCATTTTAAATATTTGCAATTAAGAAGCTATATATACTCCCAAATTAAAACAACCTCAGAACCCTTGCTATCAACCATTGAAGAAGTTATGGTTAAGCGCGTACATAATACTGGTCAAATTTCCACCCTTTACAGTCTGTTATTAGCAACTTCTAAAGAGAACTCTCTTTCCTGTCTATCTGCATGGAAAAATGATTTACAGTCAGATATCAGTGTGGAGGATTGGGAGGAAACTTGCCTTCTAGCCCAAAGTCAAACAATAAATACAAGATGTAAACTTTTACAATATAAATGGCTGCTTAGGACCTATATCACACCTGTTAAACTACATCACTTTAATCCAAGTATTCCTGATCACTGCATCAAATGTACGGATGAAGCTGGTACGCTGTTACACTGCATGTGGAGCTGCCAAAACCTGCAGATATTCTGGAAAGAGGTACTCAACTTAATCTCTGCATTTACAGGAAAGAATATTCCAGTTGAAGCTAAAATATGCCTTTTGCACATATACCCTGAAGATTTTCCAGCAACTGTAAAGGAACGTAAATTAATCAATTTTTGTTTGTTACAAGCTAAACGTGCAATTGCTTTGAAATGGAAGGAGGTCCAGAGACCTACATCTGACCAATGGTTTGCAGAGATGTCATCTAATTTGGCAATGGAAAAATTGACCTATATAGCCAGAGGAAAGGTGGAAGATTTTGACAAGTTGTGGTCTTCTTTCCAAGACTTCATGAAGGGGCATAATGTGTAAATACACAGAACTGGACAAGGACTGTGGTAATTGCTTTTATAGCGCCATAATATTCATCCATTTTTTAGTTTCGGAGTTGGACTACTGATGAACCAGAACCAAAGATGAAGATGGAGACCGAACTATGGACTTAGAATGCAATGATCGACACATTTGTATACATTGTTTATTGAAATATATGTATGTTGAATACTCTATGCATATACTGATTTAATCAAGATTTTATTTACCGCAGATCTTATTTAGGGTTTTTTTTTTTTGTTTTGTTTTTTTTTTTTTTTCTTTTCTTCTTTTCTTTCTTTTTGCCTTTTGTGCTTTTTGTCTTCTTGTGTTTTCGTTTTGTTTTCTGTTTTGTCTTGTTTGTTCTAGATTATCCTTGTGTTTTTAGTGTTGTGCCTTACTTGTTTGTTGTCTGTTTGTTTCTTAAAATGGAAAATTAATAAACATATTGTGGAAAAAAAAAAAAGTCGTAAATCACGACACTCCCGAACATTAATGATGTGTCGTCGACGGGATTCGAACGACGGGAGAATTAATGTCGTGTTTTTTCCACCTGAAGACAAAGAGGAACGTAAACATTCTGAGTGTTTCTGGCTCTCATTTAATTACAATCAGACAGAACGCTGACATGCAGCAAGTTTCACAAACTTATAGAAATATTATTGTAGCAATTACAGACGCCGCGTGATAAACGCAAATAAATGACAATAAAAGCCACAATCTGTCAAGATTTATTATCACTGATATGCTTAATATGTCCTCCTGCACTAAAAACACTAAATGAAGACAATGAAACATAAATCCTGGATGTTTCTGACCTGAGATTTATTTCCTGAGTCATGAAGCTAAAAGTGTTAGCATTAAAGCTAGCGTCAACTTCAGACTTGCAGACGGGATAAAGTTTCCTGTAAATACGCCGGAGATCTTTTATCATTTCTATGAAAACTATTTCTCATTCCTTGTGTTGACCCGGTGCTGATGTTAGCTTCCTGCTAGCTTCCCCGCTACCTTTCTTAGCTTTATTCATTCATATTGTGTGGTTTCTTGTGACCAGGTGTTCCGACGACATCGTTTTCACCGTTTCCAGGCAGACAGACGTGGTTTTCAAAACGCAGCCGTGTAAATGCAAAACCTTTCTGACTTGAAAATGAAGAAACGACGCCTCAGTCCGCTAACCTCAAACGCCATTGACTTGATGCACCATCATGTGGTAGGAAGAGGTATTACAGATGAGGAGACTGTGAGGAGTAGTCCAGGCTTTTTTTTTTTTTCTTTTTTAATTTAAACTCAGTGTCGAAACAGTAGCTTTGTCGTTGGTGGTGCGGTCGTTGGGTTTCGTGGAGGATCTGCTGTCTGCTCTCTTTCTGTACTGAAGTACTTTTACCTAAATATATTTAACGCCACGTAATCTACCGTTAACACTGGAGGGGGTGAAAATTCCAAACCACAAATCCTCAAATTTCTGTAATTAAAAAACATTTTTCAAATAATTTCTACAAAAACGATCTTTTTCCAAGCATGTGATTTAACTCCGACATATGTCGATTTCCCTCCAGGTAATCTAAAATCTTCAGTAACACCTCAGTGTGAACGGTTGCTCTTTTCACCTGTGCGGTCATCATGGGTCATTTGAATGAAGAAGATTCTGTTCTACGTCAACATTTCTTTACTTTCTTCTAACTTGTAGTTACTTTAATACTTAAGTATTTTCTGACTACATTTCATGCACTTAAACAGTAACTAAAATCAAGAAGATTTTTTCAGAAGGCTACTTTAACTGGAGGGTTTTCTCTGTGCGTGCGCTGGCCGATCGCCATTTGCACAGTGTTTCACTGAGTGGCTCTGCCAGTTTGAGCCTGTGAAGCCACAGCGGGGCTTTTATGATTTGGAAAAATGAACAAACTACAGTCAGCTTACATTTTTTTCAAAAACACTCAAGCCATAATATCGGAACAACAAAATGCATCTCCACTACTGAAGTTCAATACCCGAAATGGTTCAAATCCCCTGAACCATCATTAAATATGCACTCAGGTCATGACCTCCTTTCAACCAATCAGAATAAGACATTGTTACCCCTTTCACACTGGCCAAAAAACCTGTTTAAACCCGCTAATTAACCGGGTCCTCATGGCAGTGTGAAAGTGTTCACTCGGCATTAGACGCGGGTTTTTACAACCCTGCAATCGACACGGATTTTTAGCGTGTCGCTGCTATCGGCTTTTTAGTGGGAGGGGCGAAAGGGAGCGTGAAAGGCAGATGCGAGTCGACGCGGTAACTTACGTGATGACGTCGACACAGCGTGGCTACGTTAGCGCGCTAGTTGTTGTTTCTGGACACAGCGTGAGATTTCCTTCGTCAAGATGACCCAGTATTGGCAACATAGCGAGACCAGAGAGCTGCTCTGGATCTGTGGGGAAGAGGAGATTCGTCTACAGGTAACGGGGACTGTGTTCCGCTGCATTGTTTACTTTCGCTTTGCTCTGTCGCGCCGATGATGTCATCAACGCGGGACACTGTCAGCGCGGGAAGACGCAGCAATGCGGCTCGCCAGCAGGCGGTTAGACGCGGGTCTGCATGCAGTATGAAAGGACACAAAAGGCAATTATTATCGGGTCGATAACACGGGTTGACCCGCTAGTTGCAGTGTGAAAGGGGTATGAATTTACGCCACCTAACCGGGGAAAGGAGTCCAACAAGGCCAGGCCAAAGCAATGGAGAAGAGAAGAAGTGATTTCAGCTGATATTATGATCGAGAAACTGAATCCATATTGAACGTTTTACCTGAAGATGCTCCAGAATGCTTACCTGACACGCCAGATGGACAGTTTCATATGTCCGCCACGGAAATATTTCACAAGTCCATCTGGGTAGCCGCTCTTCCGATTTGATTTCAGAGGCGGGACCTTCAAAACAATCCGTAGCTGGCGATTGGACGACCGTTCGAACCAAAGAAGAAGAAGATTGGACGACCGTTCTGATTGACACGCGACACACTCACCACAAACCAATCCACATCAAGCCACAGTGTGACGTAGCTTACGTGCGCTGCTGCTGAGAAGCAGTAGACGTCGTTTCCTGACAAAAAGACTTGAGGTAATGTTCTGTGCTCCTCTTTCAAAGAAGAAACTGAGTCGATTTCTTATAAAACTGCAGATATTGCCGTGTCCACGGAGATCGCTTCGCATGCCGCCATTGTTTTCCAACTTTCATGCGCTTCCCGCTGTCGTCACGTCTTCTCGTCACTTCCGCTCCTCCTGCAGCTCCCGCCTCTGTCCTCTGATTGGGCCGGCAAAATTTTAACAGAGTGAAATCATTGGTCTATGGAACGCTACAAGATGGGATCTGCAGGATTTAGGAACTGAATCAGGCAGGCCTATCTGCTATGCAAGGCTACCAGAATGCAGGAAAAAACTCACATTTTTTCTGAGAACTTTGGGTTTTTTATCTGTGATGTGCTTACGTCAGATGTGTTAAGGTGTGTTCAGTTGTAACAAGTTATGTCTAATTGTGATGAGTCACATTAGGTTGTGTTGAGTTCTTTCAAGTTCGATTGGTAAGTGTTGAGTTGTGTTAAGTTGCCCTGAGTCATATTGATTTGTGTTGTTTGTGTTAGGTTGTGTTGAGCCATGTTGAGTTGTATTGAGTCAAGTTTCATTGAGTCATGATGAGCAGTGGTGAGTTGTGTTAAGTTACACTGAATCGTGTTGAGTAGTGTTGGGTAAAGCTGCGTTCACACCGCCAAATGCTTTCCGCGATTTTGCGTCAAAATACAATTGAAAACAAATGGGAAGGCGTGTTCCAGCTGCGACGAGATGCGACACGTCGGACGTGGCGCGTTGTTGCAACGCGTCTGACGCATTTTCGTGGCGCGTCGGGGCGTTGACGCGTCGGCATCGCGATTTTGCGACGCGTCGCGATTTTGCGTCCGACGCTGAAGTTGGGAAATCTGAACTTTGATGCGTCGCGATTTTGCGGCAAACCAGTCAGAGAGCGTGTCTATGGTGACGTAGGTCAGGGAGCAGGGACCGGTGAAAGCAACACTCATCCTGGCGCAGCTCCTGGAGCAAATAGTGAAACTCACCAAACTCTGACCGTCTGTGGATCATATCGTGCACCCAGGCACGGCGTACTGTCCGCCGACGGCGTCGTTGTCTGGCTTTATTAAGCAAGTAAAGCCAAGCCACCCGCTCAACAGGGTTAGCCGTGATGATAAGCTAACACAGGAAATACGGCCGGAAGCCCCGCCTTCCCACCACACGCGACGCGTTTGACGCGTTCGGTGTGAACGCGGATTTTGGCCCCGCGTTGTCCAGCGTCGGGCCTCAGAATTGACGCTCGTTCAGCTTCTCGCGTTGACGCGATTTTTGACGCAAAATCGTGTTCGGTGTGAACGCGGCCTTATGTGGATCGTGTTCTTCTGAGGTGTGTTGAATTGTGGTGAGTCATGTTGAGTTGTGTTTGTTGAGTCATGTTGAGTTGTATTGGGTTGCGATGAGTTGTGTTGGGTTACGTTGAGTTGTGTTGGGTTGTGTTGAGTTGTGTTGGGTTGCGATGAGTTGTAGTGGGTTGTGCGGTATAGGGTTGTGTTGAGTTGTTTTGGATTGTGTTGTGTTGAGTTGCGTTGAGTTGTATTGGATTGTGTTGAATTGCATTGGGTTGCATTGAGTTGTATTGGCCCTACGACGGAGTGGCGTCCAAGGTGTACCCTGCCCTCACCCAAAGTAGCTGGGATTGACTGCAGCGTCCCGCAACCCTGAAAAGGGTGAAGTGGCTTAGAAAATGGATGGATGGATGAATGGATGGATGGATGAGTTGTGTTAGGATGCATTGAGTTGAGTTGTGTTGTGTCGGGTTTCATTGAGTTGAGTTGTGCTGGGTTGGGTAGTGCTGGGTTGAGTTGAGTTGGGTTGAGTTGAGTTGGGTTGAGTTGAGTTGGGTTGAGTTGAGTTGGGTTGAGTTGGGTTAAGTCGTGTTGGGTTTTGTTGAGTTGTGTTGGGTTGTGTCTAGCTGTCATCTATTTTATTGTGTAGTGTCATACTGAGCTCTGTTTCGTCTCCTGATGTGTTCCAATGAGACATGTTGTGTTTATTCTGAGTTCTGTTGTCTTATTGAAGTACTTTGCATTGAGTGATGATGAACTCAACTACTGATATACAGTATCGAGTCATGTTATATTGTGCGGTGTTGTGCAGTGATGTTGTGTAGTTTGTCATGTCCTGCTGCAGCTCCTGATGGTAGCGCACTTTCCCTCCTCTGACTGAACGCCGCTGTCTGCGTGGCGCCTCGTGTGTGTGTCCCATGTTTAGTGAGCGTGACGTCCAATCACACCAATCGCGAAAGTAATTAAGACAAACTGTAAGACGCACCAGGCGTGACCTCTGACCTGCAGACCGACGCGTGTGGGCGTCACGCCGTGCGCGCTCCCGCCGCCACGCGCCGCCGCTGCCACCGCCGGGAAACTTCAACCCTCCCAACGTTCACACTACAAGTTTACCGGGAAGAGACAGCGGCTTTTTAGCGCTTCACCCAATCTCACACACACCCCACGGTGACGGGAATAGCACCCGCCGAGGGGGAGGGGGCTGCACAAGTGTAGCGGTGGGTGGTGTGTGTGTGTGTGTGTGTGTGTGTGTGTGTGTGTGTGTGTGTGTGTGTGTGTGTGTGAAAAGTGAGTGTGAATGAACAGTGTGCACTCCTTTACCACAATTGTGTGTGAATAACAGAGTAACTGATGGGTGTGTGTGTGTGTGTGTGTGTGTGTGTGTGTGTGTTCCTCATGAGAAACTCACATTAAAATGCTTTTTTCCCCTTTCAGATGATTTATTTCCAAACATTTCACCCTGCATGGTGTCAGTTACGATCTTCTTGAGTGTGTTTTTGTTACACACTCGCAGTTTGTGAAGTATTTGTTGGCTACACAGCGACACAAATCAACGAAAGAAAGACACAAACTGTCAAATAGCAACTCAAACTGATCACGGGGAGAACTAAACTGACCAGAAAAAAGACAAAAATGATCCAAATAAAATGAAAATACTCAAAAATGGCAAAAGATTCACAAAGGAAGTGAAATTTTACCACAAAAAAAATAGATATCCAGAAATGACAACAAAGAGAAACAACATAGTGACTAAGTCGGTCAACATGAGGGTGACTGAGTTTGTTACCACCGCCATGACGGAGACTAAGTCAGTTGCTGCAGGTGAACCTGACAATAGAGACGAAGTTGGAACCAGAAATGATTATTTCCGTTCCCATCATGATGAACATCTTGTTCCCTCACTGGTGACTCCATAATATATTATATTATATTACTAAGATATTACAATGATGACTTTGTCAGTGACCACTATGATAATTAATCTGTTACCATGGCGATACCAATGCCAATCATGACTAAGTAACAACACTGGCGACTAATTTAGTGAACATAATTGTGACTGACTCGGTGAACACATTGGCGCCACCGTGAGTTAATAAAAACACTACAATGATGACAATGTCAGTGATCATGATGGTCACTATGGTAACTAAGTACGTCATAACAACAGTGGTTAATTCTGTTGCCGTGACGGTGCCCGAGTCAGGTGCTACAATGATGGGAACTCACTCATGTCAGTCAGTATAAAGTTAACTAAGTCAGTCAGTATGACGTGAAACAAGTCAGCCACCATGATGGTCACTAAATCAGTCATCATGACAGTGACCATGTCAGTCACTACAAAGGTAAATAAGTCGGTCACTGTGATGTTAAACAAGTCAGTCTCCATGATGGTAGCCAGGTCAGTCATCATGATAGTCACTAATACAGTCACCATGATGGTGACTAAGTCAGTCAGACGAAACTCATCGATCCTTTGCTGCTCTGTAGCTCGAAGCAGGACCTCGGTGGACTGTTGTTCCAGTTCCGGAGCTGCTCTGCCTCGGCTGCACTGGCGGCTCTTGATATCTGAGCGCTGCTCCTGTTTCAGACACGCTCACCTCTCTGTCTGCATCGTGAATCCTCCCTCAGGCCCACGTTTCTGTTTTGAGCCCAGGTGGACACTGGCATTCAGAGGAAGTTATTTCGGTGGCGTGCAGAGAAAGCGTGGTCGGCCGGTGAAGGTCGGCGGAGAGGAAGAGCCGTCGGGCTCGGAGTGGGAGGATTTCCTGAAAGCAGAGCACCGGGCTGCTGACTCACCTCCAATCACAGCGTGATTCAGTGAGAGCTCCTCTCGACAGATCTGCGGCTTTATGAAAGCTTCCAGGCAGATCCTGAGCTGCTGCCGACAGCAGACCAGACAGTTCAAACTGAGAGGCTCGTTCAACTCTGAGCTGTGGACGTCGAAGTGTCTCCCGTTTTCCTGAACTCTGCTGGAGGAACGACAACAGATGAACCTGGACTGGTTTCTGCTGCTGGGAGGGAACATCCCAGCTCACCGTACCTCCACCAACACACAGAGCGCACTGTGAGAAAAGACAAGACGATCACAAACTGACATGAGAACAAGCACAAAGAAACCAGGGTTCTGCTGCACAAACATAATAGTAATTCATCCAGGATGAATAACTGATCCGGCCTCATCCAGTCCAGAACCAGAGGGTTCAGGCTTACTTGGCTGCACAAAAGACCAGTCCAGGATGAGAGCACAGGACCCATTAGCGCCCCCATCAGGATGTGACTGTAGCTTCAGTTAAAGCAGCTGATGTTTCACTGCTCTGATTGATTATCTAACTAAGGAACGTCATGATGCTCTCTGATTTTTATTTTAACGTATTCAGAATGTGCATTTATATATAGTCTATGGATAACGCTGATCTAATGATAGCAAATAAGCCTACATCAGAATGACTGAATTACTGATCACAGTGTTTCAATCAGGCTCGCTCCACAGAGTAAATCTCTCCATGGTAACTTATGTCAAAACATATCTCACGTCGCCCTATCCCACTTTAGTGCACCCGGATCAAGGATCAGTTCATCCAGAATAACCAGGACATCCCGGCTCAATCCCTGATCTTGGTCTTGTGCAACAGGCCCCAAAAACAACCACAGAGAGACATGAAAACACCAACTAATCAACTGCAAAAGACACACAAAACAACAAAAACTGACAAACAAGACCACAAATATAGAAAAACCATCTAAAACAGACAAAAGCAACGACATGGAGACACAAAACGATGACAAACTGACCACAAAGAGACACAACTACAGGCAGACGATGCCACCGAGACGCCGGTCGTACACACAGTGATAGCTGTGTGTGTTGTTTGTGGGTTTCATCTCTCTTCAGTCTGTCCTTGATGTGCTTATTCGTGTTGTTGCTGGTTCTCTGGTCGCTGTGTGTCTTCTGGTTGTTGTGCTTCTTGGCATTTTGTGTTTGTCTCGTAGCCACATGTGTCCTTCTCTGTCACATTTCACCTGCTTTATTATTTTTTTGTTGTTGATGTTCTTCAGATGTTTTTTGCAGCCCACTTTGTGTTATTGTTGATTGCTGAGCTTTTTGTGTCACTTTCTTTTTTTAACATTCTGTGTGGGCTGAGAGTTTTTTTTTTTTTTTTTTTTTTTTTTTTTTAATGGAGTCTCTCTGGTTTTCATGTCTTTTGATGGCAAAAATGTAAATATGGAACGAGAGGCATGCATGGCCAGCAGCCTTATTCACCTCCTCTCCAAAGAAACAGATCCTATAAGTGCGTGCACACACACACACACGCACACACACACACACACACACACACACACACAGAGAGAGCATATGTCATGATTGTGGCATCATCCTTCGTAATAAATGGACGTAAATGGAGGCGAGGTTGAAGCGTGGGCGATCTGGCTGGAGTGTGTGTGTGTGTGTGTGTGTGTGTGTGTGTGTGTGTGTGTGTGTGTGTGTATGTGCGTGTGTGCAGTATGTGTGCGTTGCCAGGCAACCAGCGGCGCCCTTCACTCTCCATCTCTCCGTCGCTCTGCAGATGCAACAGGTGTGAAGCATCCAGCACCGTGTTTCTCCCAAACCGCTCGCTGCAGCTCCCGGTTCGCCGCACACCGGAGGACGCCGGGTTCGAACCCAAAACACGCACTGCTGCTTCTTCACGGGAACAAAGAAAAGCTTTTACTTTTAAAAACCGACGTCACAACTCAAAAAGTCACACATGTAGGAAGAGAGGTGGTGACAGTCAGCTGAGGCGCCGGCGCCGGACAGCTCAGGGGTCACAGGTCGGCCACGGGACCCATGTTTAACAGAAAGAGGAGGTCAGAGCCGGAGTGTTTCCAGAGAGCGCCATGTTCAAAAAGCTGCATTTTCAGTGGCTCTGAGCACCGTTATCATATAAAAGGACTTTTAAAACACAACAAAAATGTTGTGTTTTCATCTGAAATTGTTGCCGTACTGAGGAACCCTTTCTGATTATTTAATTTTGGTTCCAAAACTGAGAATTGTTCCATAAATATACATTTGTGCTTCCTATTCTACATTTCTGAACATTATATTTGAATATTTCCTGTATTTTCATCTTTTTTTAAAGTCATCCACACAAACTAAAGTCCCAGCAGCCGGCTGATGGCAGGAAAGACGGTTTGTCAGATGATCTGGATGTTTTCTCCTCTTTTAAGCAGCTAAACGCATAAAATAACTAGTTCTAAACATGTATCACAACAAATGCTTTTTCAAGGATCGCTGATTAGACGAGGACTCTTCAGGCCAGACAAGGTTGCTTGAGTCGATGGAGCTCGCTTTATTAGAAACGCCGGGAAAACGGAGGCGGAGGGAGAAGTGAAACAGACGGCCATTTCAAGTGAAAACACACAGTGTTCATTGGCTTTTGTGGCGGCTGGCCAGGAGAAACACCTCGTGTAAACGGGTGAAAACGACACTTTATAGAAACTGGAAGCGTTCATGTGGAAAGTGTGTTCATGTGTATGTGGCTTCGTTAAAAAAAAATATATATACCAACAAGCAAAAAGTGCAGAACTTTTTCCTAAAAAAAAAAAAAAAAAAAAAAACAAACTAAAACTGACATCTTCTCCTGTGATACTGTGTAAATGGAGCTTTTTTAGCTTCATTCAGTTGTGAAAAGTAAGTTGAAACCCAGGAGTTGGTCTGAGCGGCTTGTTGAGGGTTTGAGTGAAGATAACTAATGAAAGGCAGAGCAGGTCTCCATCCTGCATCCCTCAGCCTCCTTCCTCTCCTCTCCTCTCCTCTCCTCTCCTCTCCTCCTCCTCCTCCTCCTCTCCAGCCACTGTTGACGTCCGTGTCTCTGACTCGCGCCTCACGGTTTCCACGCGGTTTCCTCCTCCGGTGCAGTCATGTAGTCGGTGCGGCTCCGGTGCGTCCCTCCGTTCTCCTCACTTTTTTTTTCCACCCCCTTCCACTTATTCTCTCCGAAACGCGCTTCTCTCTCTCTCTCTCTCTCTCTCTCTCTCTCTCTCTCTCTCTCTCTCTCTCTCTCTCTCTCTCTCTCTCTCTCTCTCTCTCTCTCTCTCTCTCTCTTTCCTGCTTTGTTGCTCGTTGTTTGTGCGTCTTTTTTTTTTTTTTTTTTTTTTTGAGTTGCACGCGTCTTTCCCGCGGTGTTTCGCGCTCCGTCCTGCTGCCGCTGGACTCCGGACACTGGACACCGGACACCCCCCCTCTCCTCCGTCCCCCCCTCCCCCCCCGCTCCTCCCGCCGCCCGTCCGCGGTGTTTCCGCCCCGGTCCGCTCCCCCGGCTGACTCGCAGCGCTCCGGGGACAGATGAGTGCGCCTCCGCTGATCCGCGCGCCCAGCCCGCTCCCGTTCCCGGGGGGGAACAACAACTCCAACTCTGGAGGGGGGGGAGGAGGAGGAGGAGGAGGGGGAGGAGGGGGAGGGGTGATCTCCTTCCACATCCAGATCGGGCTGAGCCGGGAGCCGGTGCTGCTGGACGCCGCCGAGCTGAGCCTGAGCCAGGTCCGGGAGGTGGCCTGCTCCATCGTGGACCAGAAGGTAACCAGAACCAGAACCAGAACCAGGACCAGGACCAGGACCACAGGGTCCTCCAGGCCTGCACAGCTCCGAGGTCACAAGTCAGAGGGGTCTTCAGGTGGAGGCAGGACAGCCGGGACCTTCTAGGCCCCGTTTACACGACAGCGTTTCAACTGGAAAACGTGTCGGTCTTAAGATTTACTTTTTGGAAAAGTTTCCAACTAACCGGGAGTTAGTCACCGTGACCTCCAGGGGGCGCCATCAATATAAATACATCAAAATTAGTTATTACTACAAAAGGAACAGTTCACATGATTCAAACGTAAAGCAGCAGCAATTATGATGATGATACTAACGATGATACAGCTCCTGCTAACCAGGGAAACTCCCTCTGGATCAGCTAAAAGCTGTGATTACCACCTAAAATAACTTATCCAGACCACCAAATCTCACTTAAAATTAAAAAAAAAAAAACCAAGTTTAACAGGATTCATCTGAGATTCACGTTGGTGGCCATTTTGAATGATGTCATGAATCTCCCATGATTCCCAGTTCGCCTTGGTCATTATTCTTGGGCGTTAGGTTGAATTTTGAATGACTCTCTTCATTTCTTTGACCTGAAACAACATCAAATGTGCATCCATTGCCTTACTGTTAATGTGAAATGAAAAGCAGAACAAAGCTTCAAGCGACGGTGACGTTTGGACGAGTGAAGTTCACTTTGGACTGGCTGCAGCTGCTTACTCGTCCAGAGATTCTGATTTGGGCAGGTTGGCCTTTGTTACTGATTTTGTCCAATCGTTTGACGTTATTTTGGTCAGTGGGTCTGTGTGGTTACTATACACAGTGTAAATACGGTTCATGTATTCATTTACTGTGTGCAAGCAGCATGTTTAGTATCGCTTAACTTTTAACCAGGAAGTAAAAATGTTCCCGTGACAATTTCATGTAGTCCAGGGGTGTCAAATACATTTTAGTTCAGGGGCCACAAAGGGTTCAGTTTCAACTTTCAACTTTTTCTCTGTTGTGGCGCAGAGCACACGTCATAAAAATATCAGTATTTTCACAAAACCAAACACTTACTACAAGAAATTCTGACAGTCTCAACATGAAACCACTTTAAATGAAACCTTCTGGTGAAAAACTGTGAAATATCCCAAAAAACTTCTGCTCTGGCTGTTGCTTTGTACATGTTTTCACAAACTCACCCTGACAGCCTGAGATTTGCTTGCTGGCATCGCGGTAGCTAGCTTTAACAGCAGCATCGCTGTTACTTCAGCTCGAGTCTCAGTGTTGTGTTTTGTTCGCTGCTCTTGAGAAATCTCTTTAAAAATCTGTTTTCTGTGTGATTTTTATCATTTGCTTGGTGGTTTGGTGGGCCAGATTGAAACTATTTCTGGGCCAGTTTTGGTCCACAAGCCTCATATTTGACACCTCTTGTCTAGAGAGCAGCAAGCACTCACTCTGTGGCGCCCCCTGCAGGTCACACATGAATTGAACAACAAGCGAAGGGATTCAGGTGTTCACAGATCTTCTGGAGATATGAAGGTTGTTCACACCCTGTAGACAGGAGCGAATCCTGGTGATGACCAAAGTACCGTGACGGCGCCTCCTGGAGGTCAAACATGTAAACGTTCAGAATATATGACGAAAATATTCGTCACATTTACAACAAAGTGTTTGAGTTTGAGAGAACATTTCGAACGATGACCTGGAGGCTTTGAAAAGATCAAGCTATCTTTCTTTAATATGCAGATATCTGAGTTAGTTTTTTTCACGTGGACACATTTATTTCCTTTCCTAAATGTGATGGATGAATACTGTCGACTGTTTCAGCTTCATCTTGTGAAGCTCGGTTCATACATAAGTTTCTTCCTGCCGCTCGGCAGCGTCTCCACAGCCTTCAGCAGAGAGCGGAGTTTGCTCGGTCGCCATGGAGACAGTGGCGTTGTCATCGTGTGTCACGTGAACGACTGGTCATTGTCTGTGGTCGTGACGCTGTCCCGCCCACACTCTCTCTCATCCAATCACGTGATGAGAAACAGGAAAGCAGGTGTGATGGAGGTGTGTGTATGTGTGTGTGTGTGTGTGTGTGTGTGTGTTTCTTCTAATGTTCTCCCTCCTCACTGTGTCTGGTCCAAATAATGTGGAAGTAATATTATGTAACCATTGATTGCTTACCTTTAACTTCCACTTTGGAAAGTGGTGAGGTTACTTCACTCGTTGTTCCAAACAGAAAGTAACTCTGAAGTGTTTGTGATCTCTCTCGGTTTATCCTGACTGCAGTGTGCATGCAGAGCAGTGGAGTGATTGCTGTGGAAATGCTTTACAGTTGATAACTATTGTAAAAAACAGTGATGGAGTTACTTTATTACTTTCTGTAGAAGTCAGATCAGTCGAGGAGGAAGATGCTCTCTAACCTGGATGTTAGTGGGAGGAAGATGCTCTATAATCTTGATCAACGAGTTCCTCCTAAAGGCAGTGGAGCTGATGTGCCAAAATGCTCATTGGATTTTTTTTGTCAACCTTTTCTTTCCTAATCACAGATTGTTCATGTAAAAACTGGAAGCTCCAAACTGACACTGGTCATGGTGGCCGGAGCTGCTGCGTGTGTGCGTGCGCGGATTCGTGTGAGGAATGATCAATAGCATGTATGGATGATGTGCAGCGCCTCAGGCGGAGCCTCTGTGGCGTCACAGCATCGGTCAATGCTGCAGCTTTCATCCCCGAGACGTGCGCCACCTCACGAGGTTCACAAAGTCGCAGCAGATTCTCCCGTTTTGACAAATCCCAAACTTCAGCCGAACCGTGGGAAGCAGATTTGCGGGACCGAACTGATCCTTGACGCCAGAGCCAGTGTTTGCTCGGTGTTTTTTTCTGCTTGTGGCGCATCGCTGACGTGTTGATGAGGAGCTGTTAGCACTCCAGCCTGAGGACCAGGCTCACGCCTGTTTGCATACAGTCTGTGAACACCAAGATTTTTCAGATTTGGGACCAAAGGAACAGATCACGAACAGATCGACAGCATCAGCTGTGACAGAAATGTAAACACAAGCACACTGAAACAGAACTTTACAGCCTTTTCTCCAAGCAAAACACACAGATTCAGTCAGAGAAACACTGACAACCATCTCTGATTCACCCAGAGAAGAGAAACCAGGCGGACACACCCACTCTCACTGACATACAAACCCAGGGCTTTTCAAAATAAAAGCAGTGGGCTCTGCCCAGCTCTGCTTTCAGATCTAGAAAGCTTCTGAATTTGGTTTGTAAGGTTAGTTTAACATTCAGAAGTTCAGGCAGGAGACACTCAGGTGTAAAAAGAAATTCCCAAGTCAAGTTCCAAGGGGTCGGAATCCAGTCCAGAATCCTTTTAAGACCAGTGATTCCCAATCATTCTACCTGTAAGCCCCTGAAGTTCCTTCAATATATTAAGACTCAAGGATGAACCTACTCTCACCATAAGTCTGTGTGATCTCTGGTAGCGGATCCACAGGTTGAGAAACTCTGGACTTAACAGTGTACATTGTGTTCTGTTTGGATTATTGCAAGTTGGATTATTACTTCTGATTAACTCATAAGTTATTTCTGAGAAAGATACAAACATCACACTGCATGAGTTTGAATGCATAATTTAACATTTCTCATTTACTTTGTGTATTACACATGGAAGCGTTTATTATTCATTCCAGTGTCATGATCAGAAACACTCATGTTGTTGTGAAAAGGGCCATAAAACAGCTCTCATGGCTCATTCAGAGTTCTCTCACAGCCTCTTTGGTGGTAACAAAAACGTTTGAGGAGCTATTTCAGCTCACTGTGGCTTCAACTCAGCAGAAACTACCAATCAATTATTATCTGAGCGCCGATCCACTAACTCTTTGACATGAAAGTTACAGTATGTCGTTTTCTAAGCATTGCCACTTTTGTCCACTGGGTGTTGTTGACACTGTTGTCCCTGCTGCTTCTTCTTATCTTGGACTGAATGCAGGAATTCATTGCACCACCTGCTGGTCCACAGTGGAATTACAGCACCGACTGAGCCGTGGCTAGTCAGTTAGCTGTGTTTTATTTAGTTACTTCCTGGTTTGGTTTGTCACAGTTTTTTGGGGAAAAATGCAAATGACACTCACAAGGTCATTGTTTGTGTTTGTTTTCCCTCTAAAAAGTTGATCCATCATTAGTTATTTCCACTTAGAACGTCCACCTCTATGAAGTGACAGCAACCCTCACCTGTATGCAGACGACACACGAGTCTGAAACTGATTTCAGTTATTATTCTATAATGGAGGGTGGCTGTGGCTCAGCTGGTAAATCAAGTCATCTCTCAATCAGATTGGTTCAATGCCCAACGTGTCTATGTAACAAAGTGTCCTTGAGCAACACAGCAAACCCCAAACTGCTCCCAGTGGATGAACAGAGCTCCTTTCATGTTATGTTAGTGAACAGATGAATATGACAAAGTTAGTCAGAGCAAAAGTGCTACATATATGAGAACAATGGAAACTTCCTTTTTTAACCTATGTGTTGATTTTCTGCGTGTTGGCAGTTTCTTTCACAGGCACTTGAATTGGAATTCCCCACTTGACTGTTAACTTTCCAAGTTCCCAGTTCCACGATCTTTGCTGTTGGACGTTTGATTCATGTGTACGTCTACATGGGGAAAAGCATTTTTTTATAGCTTCAACCTGCAACTTATTAAATTATTGCTGTTAAAGTGAAATTAGCCTCATTCTTTTATTGTAGCATTGACCGCTAGTAACCAGCAGTAATTATATGAAGTGAAGAGCATGTTTGATATCACCCTTGTCGGTATCATTTCCTCAGTGTGTTCGCTTGTCTCAGCCATGATTTCTGGTTTGTTCATTTCCCTGCAGAGTCTGAGAGGAATGCTTGGCTGCTTCTTGTTAGGGAAAACTTATTACTCTGAAGTTGGAATTTCCCAAGTGGAAACTTTCTGAATACTGAGTTGCGTGGTGAGTCACTGTGTGTGTCGTGCACGAAAAGCTCACAAACAAAAGATGGGGCTTTCCCGACGGGTAATGTCCCGATTAAGATTCCAGGTTTATGAAACGTAGATCCAATAAAAACTCGGTTAAACCGTATTTAAATCATTTGAGAGAGACGTTCGTCCATCTGTGAGCGACTGGCGAGCAGTCCAGGATGTAGTCTGCTCCGCCCGTTGTTAGAGAGGATGGGTTGATGAACAACTTAAAGAAAATATAATTGAAAATAAATTCAATGCAAAAATAGAAAAACAAGTATTTGCAGATAAAACACATAGTACATGAAACAGGTGAACACATTTTATCCACCAAGTGTATCAAAAATCATAAATTAGACCTATGTAAACATCTTCTTCTAATTTATTTAGACACAAAAGTCTTTTTCAAAATAACTTATCTTCTGGATAAAAAAGGCTTCTGTTAAAAAAAAAAAAAAAGACACAATGACACCAAAATGAGAAAACTTGCTAAAGTGACAATAATTTGTAATAGGGGAAAAATAAGCTTAAAAATGGAAAATAAAACTGCTTAGAAAAGAGATAAAATGGCCCTTCATGGGCCCTCAGGGTCTATAACTCCTCCTGGTAAATAGTATTTTCTGTGTTTTAGTTAATTCAACATTTTCTGTTTTCTTTAGTAGCCATTCAGCCTTCATATTGTTATATTTAAAATTACTTATTTAACTTTTTCCCCCAGACCTGCCACCTTATTGTGGTGGGGGAGTTTTCATGCCCTCGTGATCACAAGAGCAATGTTTTCTGGGGTTTCATGCCCCTGGTCGGGTCTCCCATGGAAAACAGCTCCTAGGGGACGGGCCAGACGAAGAGCGCCTCAAAAGCCCCCATGAGAAAAGTAAAAGCAAGAATCGACACGTTGCCCGATATGGTGCTACCGTTGCCCCACCCTGGAGCCAGGCTCGGGGTTGGGGGTGGCATGCTAGCGCCTGGTGGCTGGGCCTTTGTCCACGGGGCCCAGCCAGGCCCAACCCGAAGGGAAGACATGGGCCAGACCTCCGGCGGATCAGTTGAACCGTTGGGTCCGGGTGTAGCATGGATTGGTGGACCACTGTTAGACCTGGATGGCTTCCTCGAGCCTGGGCCGAGAGCCTGCACTGGGGCAGTTTGCAGTGAAGTGTGAAGTGATGGGATGAGGATCAGCACCTCCAAATCTGAGACCATGGTCCTCAACTGGAAGAAGGTGGCTCTCTCCACTCTCTCTGCTCTCTCCAGGTTGGCAGAGAGACCCTGCCCCAATGTGGAGGAGTTCCAAGTATGTTGGAGTTTTGTTTTGGGAGCGTGAGAATCATGGGCAGATTGGTGCAGCAATGCAGTCGTTATATTGGTCCATCGTGGTGAAGAAGGAGCTCAGCTGAACGGCGAAGCTCTCTGTTTTTATTTCCTACCCTAATCTATGGTCATGACCTTTGGTCACGATGAAAAGACAAGAGTTAGGGTGAGGAGCTCAGTCACCAGGGAGGAGACCGGAGTAGAGCTGCTACTCCACATCCAGAGGAGCCAGCTGAGGAGGCTTTGGCATCTGGTTAGGAGGCCTCCTGGACGCCTCCCTGGGGAGGAGTTCCAGGCATGTCCCACTGGGAGGAGACCCAGGGAAGACCCAGGACACGCTGGAGAGACTATGTCTCTCGGCTGGCCTGGGAACGCCTTGAGATCCTCCAGGAAGAGCTGGAGGAAGAGTCTGGGGACAGGAAGTCTTGGCATCAATGCTGAGACTGCTGCCCCCGCGACCCAGTCAAGGATGAGCAGTAGAAAATGGATGGGTAGATTTAATTTTTTTACAGTCTTAATTGATATTCAACTTCATTTCTGTTTATTCTGTGTGGAGCAATGCTTCAAGGAAGTTCTATTATGAAATGTCAACATTGTCTGCTCGAAAAAGAGGATGAAACCTTCTGTAGTGCATTTGAATCTTCATAAGTACAACGTAACAATTTTTTCTGGATTTTTCAAAACTACTGTATATATCTGAGACACTGGAATCTGAGTTTGCCTCATTTTAAAGGTTAAACATGTTTTGCAACTCCATGTAAGTCAGATTTTTTTTTTTTTTTTTTTGGAAAATCACAGAAACGTCTCATTTGTTCTTGAAGGTTTCAGAGCTCTGGGTTACAGGATAAAAGCTTTAAGAAGCAGTGTGAACACTGGACTGAAGCCCGTCAGTACTCTTTAAATGTGATGGCTGGTTTTACTTGTTGAATTTCTCCATGTTGGTTTCATTGTGGCACAGTCCCATTTTTTATCATCAGAGAAACCAAAGTCCCTGCTGTGGAGGCCGAGCGTCCAGATAAAATCATCTAAAAGATGTAATTCAACAAAGTAGAGAAAGTCAGACGAAGCTCGGATGAATCCTCAAAGACTCTGCAGCTCCTAACACATCAACACACAGATCTCATGTCGAGCAGTGTGTTTAGACACACACACCCCTCCCATGTGTGGTGTGTGTACAGTGTGTGTACAGTGTGTGCGTGTGGCGAGCGGTGATAGTCAGTCAGTCAGTGCAGTGACTCACTCGTCGGATCGTCGCTTCCCGGGTTGGAAACGCGTTGAATTCTGCCTTTGTTCGCTCGCTCTGCAGGGGTTTCTCTGTTTTTCTGGCTTTTGCTTCGTGAACCGAACTGAACTGTGAAGCTGTTACCCAACGCTCGCAATTAAAACACACACACACACACACACACACACACACACACACACACACACACAGACAGTGTCAATGTCCTTATGAATGTGATAGATGTCCTCTTTCTCACATGGGCGAGCAGAGAAAAAAACTCTCGGTGGAGTTTGTGAATGTGAGCCCGTTTCTCCTCATTTACACAAACTCACAATGTTGTTGTTGTTATTTTCTTTTCTCCCTTTCTCCAAAAACCAAATCAAACCAAAGTCTCGTCCAAAAGCCACAAAGTGAGACATCGAAGTCCTGAAACCAATATGCCACCAAAGATTCTTCGCTCACTTCTCTTGGTTAGTTCAGAGATGCTTTTAGCTGGAAGATGGAGACGAGACGAGATCAAGTGAAGATCAGAAACTGGCACAAGATCGAGATCAGAACATCAAGAGCAGACTAACACGATGCAGCAGGGATCAGGATCAGGGTCCTTCGACAAGTCTGGGGTTTGGAAAGGAGGGTACTGAGCAAGACTACTTTTGCAAAAACACATCATCAGCAGGGTAAAACTAACCAGCCTCATGACAGTCTAATCCCGGCTCACGTTCCCTATTAGTGGGTGAACAATCCAACGCTTGGTGAATTCTGCTTCACAATGATAGGAAGAGCTGAAATCGAAGGATCAAAAAGCGACGTTGCTATGAACGCTTGGCCGCCACAAGCCAGTTCTCCCTGTGGTAAGTTTTCTGACACCTCTTGCATAAAACCAAAAAACTCAGAAGGATGGTGAGGCCCCGCTTTCACGGTTTGTATTCATACAGAAAGTCAAGATCAAGCGAGCTTTTGCCCTTCTGCTCTACGGGAGGTTTCTGTCGTCCCTGAGCTCGCCTTAGGGCACCTGCGTTACCGTTTGACAGGTGTACCGCCCCAGTCAAACTTCCCTCCTGCCGCTGTCCCATAGACTGGAACACAGTTACATGTTGGGATCAACGCCATCAGAAGTGGATCTCAGGAAAATCCTGGACTAAAAGGGAATCTGATGAGGACTGAGAGAACAAGAGTGAAGTAATAATAAGTCAGTATCAACAGCTTTGAGATCATCCGTCCGTCCGTCCATCCATCCACACATCCATCTGTCCTGTAGCCAATCCCAGCTAAAGATGAATGAGGGTACTCCTGGACAGATCACCAGTTACTGGATCAAATGGGATTCAAATGGATTAAAAGGAGATTGGAATGAGATCTGAATGGGACCTGTGTGGGTCTGGAGTCTGACAAGGTCTGGATTAGTTGTAAAGAATCTGCTGCAGGTCTTGATGAGAATCTTGACGTATCAGCTTCATTCACTGTAAAGGAAGCTGAGAACAGGTTTTAAATGCTGTTTATCAACATTGAGTCCGGACAGGTTCTGGATTCAGCTCCGATGGATCTTCATGGGCTCAGATTGTGACTGTCCATTTGCTAGCAGAGATGGGTTTCAATGATTTGATTGGGGTTTGAATGAATTGAATGGAACACTGACAGAATAAGTCTCTGACTGAACATGTTGGAGATCTTGGTATCAAATCAAGATATCAGAACTAAGAAAGAGCCATCTGGATCCAGTTTTGATACATTTCAGATGAGGGTCTTGGACTGACAAGTCCTCAAGGCATTATCTGGTACAAGACTAGAATATTCAACCAGTATCTTGGAAAGATAAGTAGTGTTGAGACTGTGGATTTCAGGATTGGGATTGGGTTATGGGAGGCTTTGGAAGACTTTTGAGTTGGTATAGATATGGTCACAACAGAAATGGTGTCATACTCCAACTGAATTTTTACTGAAGATACTGTGAGTGAAGTTTTAAAGTCTGGCTCTGAGTAGAAGACTGGGTCAGGGTAAGGTCTGGGATTCCAGCTTTATTTTAACTAGAATCCCAAACATTGTTTTATGGTGATGAATGGTGCTCTTACCAGAGTTCAGATTGGTCGGAATGGGAATTTGCTGGGTTGTGAAACTGAGCAGAATGTGTAAGATTTCATGGATTGAGCATGGAATTGGACTAAGCTGATTTTCATAATCCGGTGTTCCGGTCCTTCGCTTCATTGGGATGTGGAGTGACTCCATGACTGAGCACTAAGACTGAAAGGAGATCATAAAGTGAGACGACTACCCAGAAATGTTTCAGTCCCTGTTAAAATCACCTCATTGAGAATGAATGTGAAGATCTGTGAGCTTTGTAAAGATGTGCCTGTTGAGGTCGTGGAAACAGTCGTTGCCTTGGAAACAGTACAACAAAGAGCAGCATATTTCATTTTTCAAGGTATGGAAAGCAAAAAAAAAAAAAAGATCTTCACTTTTCTTCACTTTTATTATGTTTTAATTAGAACTGAAAAAATATCCAAACTGGTTTTCAACATCAACTCTATAATTCACAGAAGGGGAAAAAAGACAGTCAGGACATCTCTTGATCAAAATCCACAAATCTGCATTTCCATGAAGACATGATGAGTTCGCCTTGTTTGCTCAGATTCCCTAATTGTCTCATTTCAGGTGAAAATCATCTCATTTCATGACAGTGAGACTTTTACACCTTTTTTGGTTCCTGTATGTACAGCAGGTCACGTCACATGTATTCACACAGCAGAGCAACAACGCAACACTTAACACCTCAAATGGCACCAAATGATCTGATTAGAAAGGTGTGTGTGTGTGTGTGTGTGCCTTGTGGTGAGTTACTGAGTGCTTTACCACCTTAGCTTCTGTTTTACTGTATCATCGAACTCCTGTTTGAGTCCAGAGTCCTTCGAGCTCTGTGAACCACCTGTTTTGAGTATTTTGAGTAAATGTCAAAGTTTGTTGTCTACAGATCGAACCTGAACCCGGTGGGGGAGGCTGGTCCTCCAGGAGGTAAAGTTAGTGGCTGGGGGTTGGACATGGGAACAGCAGGAGAGCAGCAGGACGCTCTCTGTGTCCCACCTGTTGACTGTTAGCATTAGCATTAGCAATAGCATTAGCACCGCTGATGTGTGGCTCCTGTTTCTGTTTCTCATCTCGATTTGTTTGAAGATGAAATATAAGACAATACATTCAATGACATCAAACAATAATGTGATAAGACACACACACACACGCACACACACACACACACACACACACACACTGCTGCTGTGCGACAGTAATAATGAAGCCATGTGCTTTATTCGGTGGCAGTTTCTCCTTGTTGCCTGGCAACAGATGATGATGATTGCTGTCGTGAAGAGTCCTTGTGATGTTATTATGACACACACACACACACACACACACACACACGTGTCCATCTCATTGTCCTTTCTCTCTTTCATCTCCTCCCTTGTTTCATCCCTCCGTTCACGGCTCTTTATTCTTCCTCGTATCTCTTAAGCTTCCGTTCTGCTGGCTTTCTTTTTTTGGGCTGAAATCAGTTTGGAGTAAATAAAGTGGACCACATCACTTCAAACCTGCACTGGATTATAGATTGTGAGTAATGAGTCCCTGGAGACAGCGGGAGGCGCTATAACAGGCTGATGTGAGAGCACTTCAGCTGCCGCTACTCTTACTGATCGGGACCATTGAGAGGCGTATAAATGTCATCTGAACGTCGGTTTGAAACCCCACAACGACTCGCTGAGACATCACAGCACGTCCATGTTCAGTGGATTCAACGGCAGTCCTGTTTCCTGGTGACATCCAGGACCAAACAGCTCCATGACTGTAGCGTTAGCATTGGCATTACTGGCGTTGTCGCGATCAAGACCACATTTCCAAAGTCTTGGTCTTCACTGGGGCTGGGTACCATTTGATATTTTTCGAGTACAAGTACTTTTTCGATACCTCATGTACGGTACCGGTTCCTGAACGGTACTTTTTTCGGTACCTGCCTTCACGGCGCACAGACGACGCCATGACGGCATTTGCACTTCATGCCACTAGGTGTGCTGTTTGCATGTTCAACCTTATTTTACACAGACACCACAGAGGCAGAAGGGCGCTGCTGGTGCTGCAGGCTCTCTCTGCATGTTGTCAGAAAAAGAGTGTGAGCCCGCAAGATGTGCTAAATATGTTCAATGATGCGATGCACCGTTTTTTCGGAAAAAAGAAGAACTGAACGATCGTTTCTGCACATTTTATTTACTTAGTGACAGTAAAACTGTATCACAAGTAGTTTCTGTACTCAAAAGACCAAGATTCCTTGTGGATAGAACATGCGCAGAACAGTATTTAATGTCCCTTTCAACCGGGATATTGCGTGATTCACGTGACGAGAGAGAGAGAGAGAGAGAGAGAGAGAGAGAGAGAGAGAGGGAGGGCAGCGGGGATAGGGACAAATAGTTGGGGGAAAAAAACAGACACCAGGCTCCCAGCATGTTTATTGACCACGCAGCCACTTCAAGAACCGAAACTGATACCCGTACGCACGTCTCTTGTTCGGTAGCAGTATATACCGAAGTTTTACAGTCGGCACCACTGAGGTACCGTTAAACGGTACCCAGCCCTAGTCTTGATGCGGATCAGATGATCTTCACTAAAATGCGAGCATGAGTTGAACTTTCAGGACCGTGGGTGAAGCAAACAGAGCAGATTGGGGCTGATCTTTAGAAAACTGATATTTAGAAATGTTGAACTCATGACAACAAGAAAAGCAGCAACACTGTTCCATTTTTCCATTATTATCACTTCTTTCACCTTTCTAATTCAGACACGTCTTCTTCAAAATAGAAAGTTTGCTCCAGTTTCTGCCTTCGTCCTGGACACTACACTCTGCACATGCTGAGTGGAGTGCAGTAACAGCAGAAGTGGACTGCAGTACCCAGCATGCCTTGCGGCGGCTGGGGTCAGGGGTCAGTCACATGGCCGTCGCCTCGCGGTGGTGTTTGTACAAAAAGTCCTGAAGCGGTGCAGAAAACAGACGACGGTCGGAGACGGAGAGGGAGTTCTTGTGTTGCCGTGACAACAAGAGCCGCACCGCTGCTGCTATGGCGACACCACACACACACACACACACGCACGCACGCACACACGCACACACACACACAAAAGAATACATACATATAAAAATGTGTGTATGCAGTGACTGTGAAGCTGATGGAGAGGCAAATGAAAGTCCGATTAAGAACTTTCAGATGCTCGCGGTGTGTGTGTATGTGTGTGTGTGTGTGTGTGTGTGTGTGTGTGTGTGGTCGATATCGGCCTCAGTGTTGCTCTGCAGTTGGTCGAAATGTTGTTCATTTCAGTGTCGTCTCATTGATCAACAAAATAACTGTGTTCAGCAAAACGCACAACTGACGCTGAGACACAAAATGATGAATAACTGCAGAGAAACGCTGCGATGGGTCCACTGCAGATGAGGACAGGAGGCAGGAGTGTGTCCTGTTGGCTTCCCGTCTCCGATGTCGTGTCTCTGTGTGTCACAGTTGCCGGAGTGTGGCTTCTACGGGATGTACGAGAAGATCCTGCTCTTCCGCCATGACGCCGCCTCCGACAACAAGCTGCAGCTGCTGCGCTCGGCCTCGCAGATCCAGGAGGGAGACCTGGTGGAGGCCGTGCTGTCAGGTGAGAACCCCCCACCCCCCCACCCCCACCGCCACCCCCACCGCCACCCCTGTCCCGGCAGCGCCTGAACGCCTCCTGAGGGGGCGTGGCCTCATCAAGAAGCTGTTTCTGGCGGGCGTCCAGCTCAGGATTCAGGTGTTCACAAGACGACGTGATCACAACCTCAAAGCTGCTGCTGCTGCCAACTTCCTGTCTGTCACCTCCTGGAGCTGTGTGTGTGTGTGTGTGTGTGTGTGTGTGTGTGTGTGTGTGTGTGTGTGTGTGTGTGTGTGTGTATTTTCGTGTGTGTAGGTGTATGTTGATGTATTTGTCCTTACATGTGTGTACAATTGCGTATATGTGCACATTCACAAGTGTCATGGACGTGTGTGTGTGTGTGTGTGTGTGTGTGTGTGTGTGTGTGTGTGTGTGTGTGTGTGTGTGTGTGTGTGTGTATGTCTTCCTTGTGATATCTTCATTCTGTGCCTCCTTCATTAAACAAGTCATTAATTATCAAACTGTCATTGTCCAAAGTGTTCTTCTGCACTTCATCTTCAGCTCCATGACAGGTACTTCCTCCTCCTCCTCCTCTTGATGCTAACACTTGCCTTGCATCACTCTGCCAGCCTCATCGACAGCTCAGGAAATAAACAGGAAATTACCTGGATGTGGAGTAACAGGCAGCTGCAGCCCGACGAGCTGATTGGTCGTGAGCGGGAAGCAGATCAGAAGCCGATAATTCAGTCAGTGGGGTTGTTTTACAGCCTGCGACGGGAACATGTTGATTGGCGGTTTACAGGTAAACCTCAGGATGACACACCTTCTCAGCTGGGAGGCTGTGAAGCCAAACGCCAAACTGCAGCAGTCAGCGAAAACAAGAGTAAACAACAACACAAGTGGAGGAAGAGGGAAAGTGCATAACAAAGCAAGAGTGGGATATTTATTTAGTGCAGCATCATCTTTCCTGCTGGTTTAGAACAGTTCTAGAGTTTTCTGACTAAAACAGCCATTTTCATGATTTTCCACCTGGAGCTGCAGAACCATGGATCATCAAACAGTCAAAAACATAATCAGAGAAACATCAGCTTTATTAAAGGTGACGTGACCCAAAAACATCCTAAGTGCCAATTTAAACCTCAATGTAGCCCCGAGACAGGACGGCACTGATACGGCTGAGATAAAGTCTAGAGTCTTCTGAGGAGAGTGACGGTCAAGAAAAGCCTCGACCCTGACGGGTCACAGGCGGAGTCTGAGAAACTGGGCTGTCTAAAGCTATTGTACTGCTCTTTGTCTCTCTTATCCTCAGCGATAATAAAGTTGACCTTGACTTTGACCTTCAATGTGAAGCATAATGATTTACCAACATCAGCCGGCTTAGAGCTATACAGACCAGCTAAAGCCAGAATACACCGGCTAAAACCAGCACTGACCGGCTAACTGCACCATGATTCACTGTAAAACAGCAGAGATCAGTTAAAACCTACTGAGACGACCTACAATCAGCATAAACCTGCCAAAACTAAAATGACCCATCTTACAATATTATAAACCAGTTAGGATAGAAGTTGACCAGCTAAACCACCACTGACCAGTACAGACCAGCACTGACTGACACCTGCTTATCTAGACCATCATCGACCAACACAGACCCCTGTAGACCAGATAAAACCAGTATGAACCACCCAAGAACAACAAAGTCCATCTTAAACCAGTGAAGACCATGTAGAATGCAGATGGTCCGTCCAAAGACTAGCATAGACCATTTTAGACCAGGATCAGCTAGAACAGGCCTATAAAGACCAGCTGAAACCACCATGGTCGAGCTATGATCAGCATAGAGCAGCTGAAAGTATTATTAACCAGACCAGGACAACCAGTTAGAAAAAAGGCTTCATAGACCAGCCAAACCCCACTTCAGAGCAAGATTCACCAACACAGATGAGCGTAGACCATCACAAACCAATATAGACCAACATAGGCCTGCATCAGATCAGCGTAGACCTCCACAGACCTCCACAGACCAACCAAAATCAGCTTCAGACCAAGATACAACATAGTCCAAAAAGGTTCATTGGTCTTCCAAGTTATAATCCAAAACAAAGGTTCATTTCAAAAGACCAGGGAGGTATTTTGTGATGTCAACATCACGTGACTCTCTGAAGAAGACAGCTGACAGCTGCCGAAACTGTCAGGTAAATAACAAAATACCTCCCTGGTCTTTTGAAATGAACCTTTGTTTTGGAAGATACAACATAGACCATCACAAAATTAAGTAGACTAACATGGGCCTGCATCAGATTAGCATAGACCACCATAGCCTTCCAAAGGTCAGCTCAAACCAATATAGTCCATCATGGACCTCCGTAGACCAGCTAAAACCAGCTTCAGACCAAGGTAAATCAACACAGACGAGCATAGACTATTACAAACCAGTATAGAATAGCATAGACCTGCATCAGATCAGCAAAGACCATTTTCAACCAGTATAGTCCAGCTAAAACAAGAAAGAATCACAATAGACCAACAAAGACCAGCTAAAACCAGGAAAGACCATCATAAAACCTTCAAAGGTCAGCTAAAACCAGGGAAATTCACCATCTAAAGCCAGTATAGACCATCATAGACCTCCAAACACCAGCTAAAATCATGATTTATCGCCAGCTAAGACCAGCAAAGACCATCGTAGACCTTTGTACACCAGCTAAACCAGCTTCAGACCAAGCTAAACCAATACAGATGCATCAGAGCATCAGATCAGCGTCGGCCATTTTTAACTAGCATAGTCCAGCTAAAACCAGGAAGAATCACCAACAAAGACCAGCTAAAATCAGCTTAGGTCAGATAACACCAACATAGGCCAGGTAATGAACGTGAACTGGCTAAAACCACCAAAGACCATCTAACATGAACATAGACCAGCAGATCCAGCAGAGAACACTTTAAAGACCAGTCAGTGTGTGTGCTCGCCCACATGAGTGCGTTGAGTTTGATTTGTTTTGTTGTTCTGCTCTTGACTTCTCACCAACACAAACAGCTCAGACACATAAACATCTCCGTCACCGCCGCCGGTTTCCCGCGTCTCCACCCGCAGTGTGTTTGTTTTCTGGTGCTGGGTTAACAAGTTAGCAACGAGCGCTCCTAATTCCACCGCGAATACTTAAACACATCCCGATAAGGACTACCTAGAATGCGCGCACACGCACGCACACGCGCGCACACACACACACACACACACACACACACACACACACACACACACACACACACACACACAAGTCATTTTCTGAAGCATATAATAACAGTTTGGGAGCTTGTTCACACTTCCAAACGTATGTTGGCCCTCCAAACAAAAGGCATAAACAATAATTTGAATAAATGGAGGTAATTTCCTGCAGCAGAATGTCTAATCAGAGCCGTATTCTACTGGAGGACCACAACACAGGGCGAGCGCAGTGTGTGTGTGTGTGTGTGTGTGTGTGTGTATGTGTGTGTGTGTGTGTGTGTGTGTGTGTGTGTGTGTGTGTGAGATAGGAAAACGAAAAAGGCGAGAGTGAATCAGAAAAACATGCTGAGTGAGACAGAGGAAGGGAGGAAAGGCAGCGAAAACCGTGTCCCTAACTACCCATCACGCCACTGCCAAGCCTGCTGGCCAACTGAAAAAACACTGGGTCCATCTGCGCCCGCTAAGAGCCTCTCGTAGCTCCCAAACATTTACAAAATACCCGCTAACAACCCATTCATTACTCTTTGTCTGCACTCTGCTGTTTATCTCCCTCCCCTCTCCATCTCCGGCCAGTTGAAGGAAAACTCCGCGCACATTTCAGATCCCATGTGCAGCGCTGAATATCGCTAACAACCAGCCGCTGCGCAGAGTCAATGATCCACACTGTTGCAACACTTGGGGAAGAGATGCCCTCTAAAACTCCCCGCTACACTTTTGTGAGTAGAAAAGACAGAAGTATTTCCTGACTCCAGTGGAAAGCTGCACACATGAGAACATCATGTGGCCCAACTGAAACTATTGCACGCAAAAAGTAGCTGTTATAATGAATAGAAATAATTACAAACATAGTTTGTCCTTGTAATCTAAAAAAAAAAAAGAAATCAAACCAAACAAGCCAGTGATCAGCTGTCGTTATCAGTAAGTTCTATCTTTTCACTGCCTGCACTCTCTCTTGAGTGGCACTCTACGCAGACGACACTCGACTGTATGTTAATATTAAGCCACAGATAACCACAGATAACACTTAGTTAAGCAGAACCAAGCTAATGAATAGCAGTGAAGCTCGAGCAACGAATAAATGTCAAGTCGGTCAACCCAAACTTCAAATACAATACAAATGGTAAACACATTTTCTCTCCCAGATAGAGAACAAACTGTAGCTGCAATAATCAGAAAATGTTTTTCCGCATTTGGATTTTTTCACTTTATGCAGATGACACGTGGCTTTATGTGATCTGTAAGAACAGTTTTTAACATGAAGTTAGTAAGCAGAATTACAGGCAGCAGTAGTAAAGCTCCAGCCAGCATTAGGAGGATACAGGGAGCTCCACAATTGCTCCTCCTGCATTTTGAGCTCTTATTTTTTTACATTCAGAGTCACATTTTCACAGACCTCCAGCTTGAAGCCAATCATGTGTCCTCTGCTGATGACTGGGTGTTTATTTCAATTTTTCACATGAGACAGTTTTGACTTTTTTGACATTTGCAGTATGTTGTATGTCTTGTCTTTTGTCTCCTGTAGGATAAATTCAATGTTGTTCGACGCCTTCATGGCTTCATCACTCAGAAAGTTACACTGCTACAGCTGATTTGTTAGATTTTTTTTCAATAAACGAATATCATGCTTGTTTTCATTCCTGACAGCTACAGAATTTCTTTCAGCTCCATATTTGGTCTCCAACACTACCGCCTGCGGAAATGTTCCTTTAAGCTATTATTCTTCCTTGCTGTTCACCACTTTGCCCTTTTGTCTACTGTTTGCTGTTCATATAAATGCAAATTTGAAAGCTTGAAAAAAAATCCCCTCTTTTCACATGTTCTGAAAGCAACGCAAGTGTACCAGAACAGTCGAAAAATTTTGCCAAATTCTAAAAATAACCCCTAACTAAAGCTTGGAATTCGGTTGGTGTTTCTCCATGGAACTCCACTGGGAGCACCACACTGTTTTGGTTTCAAATGCGACTGTAAAAATAGCTGGTTGGTCCTTTCTTTGGTTCATGAGGCTCTCAGCGGGTGCTTCTCGGAGCTGCCGGAGCTCCCTGCCGAGGTTTTGTGAAAACAGCTGGAGGATGTTTGGGCTCAGATGGTCGCTGTGGCCACCGGCCCAGTCGGCCCAGATCAGCGATTCTCTCAACCGGGGAAGGAAAGACGTGAAAACGCGGGTAAACATGGAGAAAGCACGCTGCCACGCAGTGGTTTGCTACATTGGCGGGTTTCAGAATTACTTTCTGTGCTGTTACAAGGTCTCAAAGTGGAAAGAGTCGACAAAAATCAAAAGTTGGAGGTCAAAGCCTGAAATTGAAAGAAAATTCTTCAAGAAAAATTGAGGAATCTGCATCACTGGAAGGTGAAATGATAAATTATTTTCACACAATGTATAAGCTTGTTTGGCCCAATGGGTTCTGCAGTCAGCTGGGGAAGAAATGGAAACCTGTGTTTATTCCTGTATGCAGTTTTCTTCATACTAATCACATAGTTGTGTTTTTGCTGAGTAAAATCTGCTTGTCTGGATGTTTTTGTGGCATCCTCTCTCGAGCTGATGAGTTGAATTATCCAAACTGTCAAAGATCTGCAGTGTTTCAATGCGAAGACTGAAGGTCGAAAGTTCCTTTCACAGTCTGAGAATGTAGAGTTCTGTACAGAAGACATTGCGAAACAAGCGTAATGTAAATCCTCCCATCCTGGTGCTTGGGTTTGGTGCTGTGCTCGGTTTTCTGTTTTCGTATCTTCGTGTTCGCTTGGTTTTTCCTCATGGTTTTGGTTCAGTTCAGTTCTAGTTCTAGTTTGTGGTTCTTGTCTGGTTTCATGTTTGAGTTCATGTGTACTTTGTTTCCTCTCATCTCTAGCCACTGTTGCCACATTTTCCGTTTTCTGTTGGTCTTCCTTTAGTCCTTCCATTTGTCTTTTCTGTGCTTGTCTCTGCGATTCTTTAATGTCATTCTGCTTCGTGCCTCACTGTTTTCTTGTATTCTTTTCTTGTCATTGTTAATGATCTTATTTCTATTTTATTAGTTACTTTGGGTTCAGCTTATGTGACATCTTCTCTTTCATGTTATTTCTGCAAAGAGTCCTTTCAACACTAAACACAAGAAAATGACCCACTGATTCCTTTTCATCTCCTTTCACTCTACTTTTCAAATAGAAATAAAATCCTCTTCTCTTGTATTTCGTGTTGCTCTGCAGCTTCAGCCACAGTGGAGGACTTCCAGATCCGTCCTCACTGCCTGTTCGTCCACTCGTACCGAGCTCCGGCCTTCTGTGACCACTGCGGAGAGATGCTGTGGGGACTCGTACGGCAGGGACTCAAATGTGAAGGTGAGACTTTGTGGGTCTGTAGAAGCCCAGGACGGCTAGAGGCGAGCCGGTAAACAGACAGACGACAGCAGGGGCGCTGTTGTGTTTTTGTGTGTTTCCTCAGGCTGCGGTCTGAACTATCACAAGCGCTGTGCCTTTAAGATCCCCAACAACTGCACCGGGGTGAGGAGGCGTCGGCCATCCAATGTCTCCCTGACCGGTGGGATCATCAACCTGGGCCGCCCACTGTCTGCCGAGCCTTCACCACCGCACTACACCGATGACGCTTTGCTGGTCACTGCAGATAAAATTCTTTCTGAACATACAATCATCTCATTCCCTGTAACAGCAGCTGGGCAGTCCATCGCCTGGTGGCAATTCGCTCTGATAACAGCTCATAGCCCAAAGTCAATCTGGTTCAAATGAGAAGGATGGTCCATTGTCTGCGGTCAATTTACTGTCTCCAAAGACAACAGGGAAGTCTGTTAATTTTACTGTCCATCAGAGCGGGACTGTCCATTGTCTGTGGTCATTTCCTCATCAGTGATGACAAGACGTTAACCCATTATGTCTGGTGAAGTCTCTGTGTCTGATAACAAAGGGACACCCCGTCATCTGTGGTTCGTTTACCGTCTGTGGCAGTTAACTCACAATGGCGAGTCCATTGTCTGTGGTCACTTTACCATCTGGATATCAGCTGTTGTCTCTTGTCAAATCACTTTCCTTGATCATAAGAAAAAAGTCCTCTGCGATTAGTTACCTGTCTGTAATGACATCTGGATAATCCATTGTTTCATATCAATTCACCGTGATAACAACAGGACCGTTCATGGTCTGAGATCAGTCTACTGTCTGTTATGACATCTGAATAATGCCAGTGGCTAATCCACTGTCTAATGCCCAAACAGATAGTCTATAATCAATAAAATGTCTAAAATATCAATGGACTGTCCATTGTCTGTGGACAATTCATGTGTCACTAATAACAAAGAAAGTCTTATATGTCTGCAGGTCTCTGGCTATGTTAACAGTTGAATGATCCATTGTCTGTGAATGATCCATTGTCTGTGGCCAATGTTTTGCCAGTCAGAGGTAGATGGCATTTAAATAAAACTGAATTCACTTTTCTTTTCTTTTTTTCTTATGATTCAGTCTCCCGTCAGTCCAAGTATGGAGGTAAATTCCATGTTTTATTATGTGAAGACTATAAATAATTTTAAAAAAAAGTACTTTTTTTCTCCATAGTGTCTTAATTCCTGTTAATTCCTGCAGCAGAAGAACCAGTTGGATTACTTCCCCGGCCGGGAGAGGCGCTCCAGCTCCCAGTCGTACGTCGGCCGTCCCATCGAGCTGGACAAGATCTTACTGTCAAAGGTCAAAGTTCCCCACACCTTCCTGATCCACTCGTACACCCGGCCCACCGTGTGCCAGCACTGCAAGAAGCTGCTGAAAGGCCTCTTCAGGCAGGGTCTGCAGTGCAAAGGTGAGCGGCTGCCTCCAGCTCCAGGGCTGGAGAACATCTGTCCGGATCACCCTGAGCGCCTCCTTTCTGTCCTCAGATTGTAAATTTAACTGCCATAAAAGATGTGCTCCAAAAGTGCCAAACAACTGCTTGGGAGAGGTTTCCAAAAATGGAGGTAAGTTTTGAGAAGCAGAGTTGTTCCCTCCGTAAGAACAAATGGGCTGTCCATTGTCTGTGGACAGTTCAGGGTCTTTAAAGACAGCAGGTCAGTGCCTTGTGGTCAGCTCACTTTGACTTTGTCTTCTCTTCGTAGAGCTGCTGAGTCCGGGGGCGGAGTCAGACGTCGTCATGGCGGAGGGTTGCCTTGACGACCCTGAAATGGACAGAGGCGGTGGACTGCTCGATGACATGGACGAAGCGCTGACATCGGAGGGAAGTCTGCT
Organism: Salarias fasciatus; assembly: GCF_902148845.1. NCBI lineage: Eukaryota > Metazoa > Chordata > Actinopteri > Blenniiformes > Blenniidae > Salarias > Salarias fasciatus. The sequence goes on along the minus strand of NC_043763.1, from coordinate 23,065,031 downwards.
CCTGGAGGCGGGGCCAAGCGACCTGTGTGACCTCCATGACCCCGATCTGGATGAGTCCAACCGTGCCATCAGGTACATACACACTAAAACACACACACACACACACACAGGTCTCAACCTGCGCTTTGCCCCGCCCCTTCACAGCCCGTCCACCAGTAACAACATCCCTCTGATGCGAGTGGTTCAGTCCGTCAAACACACGAAGAGGAAGAGCAGCAACGTGATGAAGGAGGGCTGGATGGTCCACTACACCAGCAAGGACTCTCTGGTACCTGCTCACTTCTCTTCCTGTTTACCCGGCCACATGTTCACCTCTTCACCTCTTTGTTCACGGTGCGAATGCCTGAGAAGGTTCGACAGTTTGTAAAATATTCAGATGAGTTTTAATGTTCAGAGATGATGGTTTTCATAAGAGTTGGTGGACGACGGTTTTTAGAGGTGTTCACAGACAGTGGTTTTCATCAGTGTCCCTGAGTCCATGTGATGTTTCTGTCTTTTTTCAGCCTCTCATTCTGGTTTCGTTTGCGTCTCCACTTGTTCGTTTCTATTTATCGCGGCTGCAGTTGGAAAAGAGACAAAACTGAAAGTAACTGACTACATTCAATTGTCTTCTTTATGAAAGCGTGTTTTTCTCCCTGCTCTTCGTTCTGTGCTCCAGAGGAAACGACATTACTGGCGGCTGGACAGTAAATGCATCACGCTGTTTCAGAACGACACAGGAAGTAAATACTACAAGGTAAACGGAAACTCTGCAGGTGAAGTGAAGCAGTCATGGATATTTGATGTGTTGGTGACGTTTGTGTCCAATCAGAGAAGAGTTTACAGACGACATGAACCCCGCCCCCCTCCCCTCACAGCAGCTGAATGACTGAACCCCTCCTCAAACCCTGGACCCCCTCAGATCTGCGCTGTTCCTGCAGGAGATCCCCCTGTCGGAGATCTTGTCCCTGGAGCCGGCCCAGACCTTGTCGCTGCTCCCGGATGGAGCCAACCCTCACTGCTTCGAGATCGCCACCGCCTCGCTGGTTTACTACGTGGGAGAGAACCTGCAGAGGGCCGAATCCTCGGTGAGCGGCAGCAGCATCCTGGTGAGACTGACTTTTCCTCAACCTCGTCTTTTAGCGTCTTTTCCCCCTCCCGGGGCTGACGATGCACCCGGTCCCCGCTCCAGGTGAGCGGCGTGGGGCAGGACGTGGCCCGGATGTGGGAGATGGCCATCCAGCACGCTCTGATGCCGGCCGTCTCCACCGGAGTGTGCCGCAGCTCCCACCGCACCGGACACAGTAAGGCGCTATTTCCGAGTTTGCAGTTTGAATTTTCCACCTCACTGTGAGTCCAAGGCCTCGTGAGGACGGCGCTCCAAGCCACTGAAAAGGCAACTGTTGGAGAATAACTTCCAAGGTGGAACTTATTGAAATACTCAGACTCCTTCAATAAGGAAATCAGGTTAAAAAAAAAACTTTTCTGAAACCCTGCATGCGCATTATGGCTGTAGGGAATACTTTTTCGACACATACTCAGTAGAACAATAAGTTTTTCCTCTGGAGCGTCAACAGTTGTTTTCAAAACATTTTCACGTAAATGCTAAACTTTTCTGAAACAAATAACACAGTAACGAAATACTGAAACGTTCTTCTTTCGTCCAGAATCGTCACATCGTCACTCCGTGAGCCTTCTAGAAGACTGAAACATCCGCCTGACTTTACTCTCCCACCACTGATCAGTCAACCTCTGTTACTGAACTCGTTCTCAGCCAATCAGGACGCTTGTTAAAGTCTAATATCATCATCTGCCTTCTTCGTCTCTTTGACGTCGGCCTTTTGCTGCTGTGTTTCTCCGCCTCTTCATTATCCTGTTAGTCTAACTATCTAACAACCTGAGGGAAGAAGCAGCCTCAGACCACCAATGATCTTTTCCGCCCCTCATGGTGGTCCCGGACCTCAGATTGAAAACCCAGATATCACTCACAACCTGTTCCTGGGTTGAAAGTGTTTTTCCAACATAATGAGGCGTCAAGAGTCGACTCACTGCGAACGGTTCCTGCTGTGAACAAAACTAAAGCAGATTTATTTCATTTGTTTTCATCATTTACTGAGCAGGTGTTCTGGAAATCGCAATTTTGACCTCAAAATCAGTTTTTTCATCACCAAAGACACTAAAGAGAAGTTTTGGGGGTTTTTTTGGAACACGAAGAACATTTAAACATAGAACCAGGCTATAAGCTAAAGACATAAACACAAAACATCGAACAACAAAACAACAACAACAATGAGAGAATCAAAATTAGCGTGTCTTTTTTCCATGTTAAAAAAAAAATGGAGTGGAAGGAAGTGGAATCTTGTCCCGCCGCTTCACTTCACTTGCTTGCAAATTATTTTAATGACTAGCAGTAATAATCGCAGCATAACAGAGACAACCAATAATATAATGAAACAATTATAATGGAATAGTGCTAATAAAAAAAACAAATAAGTAAAAAAGGAAATACATAACTAAACAAGGAAATAAGGAAAACAAACAGGACCTCTCATTGATACTTGTGCGCTTGTATCGTTGTATTTTTAAATATAATCTCTTTACAGTGTTTTGAAACTGCTCAGCATTTTGAGATGTTTTCAACTCACAGTTCCAGAGTTTCACCTCATCTACAGAAACACAAAAGCTTTTCCCCGTAGTTCAGAATAAAACAATGCATTCCTTCTCTTGGTTTGAACGTGAGTACTTCCTGGCAGTGGAGTATTCTTTGCTTTAAACGTGATTTGTGGAATGTGAACCTCATAATGAGAATATGAGCAACCCGTCAGGTCTGGAGGTGAGGAAGATGAACTTCCTGTCCAGGAACACAGAGTCTGTTCCAGAGCGGATCAGGAGGCTTGAATTTCAAGTCAGGACTGTGGACTGAAGCAGAATGATGGAAACACACACACACACACACACACACACACACACACACACACACACACACACACACACACACACACACACACACACACACACACACACACACACACACACACACACACACACAGAGGTTTCCAGGTTCCTCTGATTTGCTCCAGCAGGCTCCTCTTCCTCCACACCCACACTGAACCCTTCAGAGATATTTCAGAGCTTCACTGACGTCAGGCTCGCCGTGACGCTTCGCCGCGGTCGTAGTACGATTCCTGACCGAAATAGCATGAAGGTTTCGCTTCTGGAGCAGATTTATTTCAGACACACACAGAGGAGGAGGAGGAGGAGGAGGAGGAAGAGCGTCTCTTGTGATTGTTGCTCCTCACTGAGGTGTGTGTGTGTGTGTGTGTGTGTGTGTGTGTGTGTGTGTGTGTGTGTGTGTGTGTGTGTGTGTCAGCTGGAATCTGCTGTTTTTAACCTCCTGAATCACAGTTTCTGTTTCTGTTTCTCCTGCAGAGGAAGTTTCCATCAGCATCTCCGTGTCCAACTGTCAGATCCAGGAGAACGTGGTGAGAAAACACACACACACACACACACACACACACACACACACACACACACACACACACACACACACAACTAAATACACTTTTGTATTTTTTCATTTGTTCATATTTCCTCTGACCGTTTCACATATTTATCAAATATGAAATGAAAAAGGAGTTTTTTAAATGAGAGTGCTTTGAGTTGGGGTGTGTGTGTGTGTGTGTGTGTGTGTGTGTGTGTGTGTGTGTGTGTATGTGTGTGTGTCTTCATTATTATTGAGTGTTTGAGTTGATTTTTGTCGTTCTGCGGGAAACATTTGGACTCTTTGCGGCCTCTAAACGGAGCTCCGCCGCCGCACGTAAAGAGAGAAACTTAAAAATAAGCGGCGCCTCTGATGGGGATAAACTCTCCTCATGCATACAAATGCGGCGGCGGGAACATGGAGTCCCCGTCTCCATGCGCACGCTCACCTCGCCGTCTCTGAGGTGAGCGCGTCTTCCAGAAACCTCAAACGAAGATTACTGTGATTACTCACTCAGCCAAACGGTTCCCATGGCGACCATGGTAATTAGGCAGCACGCTGTGGGGGAGGGGGGGTGGGGGGGGGTTATAATATTGTATTTCTGTCCTCGCCGCTCGAGGTGTGATATTAGGCTGTCAGCTGACGGCGGGGAAATGGGAGACGCGTTCGCAGACAAATGAAGGAGAAAATATTTGGTGGTTTTGGTGTCAAAGCTGCGGCGGATCACAGGGAGGGAGGCGCACCGGGAGCTCCCCACACGGAGAAAAATATTTAAAAAACCCTCAAGAGCGCCTCTGAGGAGGGAGGGAAAAAAACAGAGTCCTCCACCAGGTGATGCATTCATGCAAATTGAAATTAATTTCCCTCGGCTGGTTCCACTTCTCTCCTGTCGCTTCCCTCAGAATCCAGACGTCCACCACCGGAACCGGATACTCATCAAACATGCCTGGCATACAGACGACACGTATCACTGTTTCCTGAAAATGTTACTCATTTCGCCAGATTCTTCTTGTTCAAAAATGACTTTGGTGATTTTTCATCTTCAAACCAAGAAGATCTATGAAAGAGTCAGAAACCAGAGCTGAGAGTTTGAAGTCCTTCTGTCATCTTACAGTTTTTACAGCGTTGCGCACAAAAAAAACTGAAAATACAATGTTCCTGTTAGTGTTTTCAGGAAATTTGCATTTCTGATTATTGAAATCATCTCAGAACCAAAACAAAAAGACAGTTTCAAAGTTGTTCAATAGAGAATTTATTACATTATTAGTGAATTACTATCTGAACAAAGTCAGAAAATACACAAACAGTAGCAAAGTAAAACTACTCTGTCCAGTCGAAAACCATCGAGAAGTGTTCTGAGAGCTGTCCAAAGTTTAAAACGAGTCCAGTACAGAAAAGCCCAGAACAATCCTGAACTGGTAGTTGAAAATAGTAAAAAACGACCTTTAACAAAAATCTACCAGACTTTGTTACATCAATATGATGTTGTCTAATCTTATTCATGAACCAGCTTCAGACTCCAAAAAGTCCAGATGGCTAATCGTCTTTTCTTTGTCTCAAACTCATTCACTCTTTCAAAATATGCTCAACACCTGAACTCAAATGAAAGTAGATCAATATGAATACAGAGTTTGCTTCATTCACTTCACTCCTCGCCTTTTCACACCCACGTGCATCTTCAGGTTTCCAAACACGAAGCTTCGTCTCACAAGCGGCTCCTGGTTTTATCATTCCTGCTGCGTCAGAGAGAAGAAGACGAGACCTTTCTGCTGACCTGGAATCTGCTCCAGACAATCAATTAACAACCAGTCAATCAATGTTCATCATTCTGTAAACATGTCAGCCCCTTTAAGCCATCTTTCTTCATCGTTTAAGTCCACTTAGCATCTGCTGTAAGTCAGACATGTCTCCACCTATGCAGATGATGTTGTGGTAAATGTTAGTAAATATACACTTCGAGCTGTTAAATTGTAAAAGAGTGAGCAGCACAAACACTCTGAATCCCCCATTGTTGTCGAGTTATTTATTCCTGTGCAGAAAGATAGCATTGTGCCCATGTTTCAGGAAGCTTTTTTTCTCCTTTTCCCAGGAGATGGAGAGCTCTATGCTTTGAAAACCCGACAAGCAGAGCGTCATACTTTCAAACTCGCAATGCCGTTTTCTTGTAAACAAGCCACCAAAACTGATATTTTTCATCAAGATGTACTGTATACAGGTTCACAAATCAAATCACAACTCATCAGACTTTTTTTAAAATGCAGTCCTAAACCAGATCTCAGCAAGTCTCAAAAGTGTGAAAAAAAAGTTAGTCCCGCAAAAGTTTGATCGCAATATCAGAAAAACTGTCAAAAAAAGAGCAGAAAGTCCTCTAAAGCAGGTTGGCAAACAGTCCACACACTCACACCTGGCATCACCTCGCAATACCTCAAGCCATTTTCGGGTCTCCCAAGTCTCTGCCACCGACGACAACGTTCTCAAGTGGAAACAACGGTGCTCAGAACCACTGAAAACACAGCGTATGAAAAGTCCACATTCTCCTGGGACTTGGTAGTTTCATAACTGACAGTCACCCGAAATAGAGATCCAGCCTGGTCGTCTGTCTATATGAATGTTCTGATTCTTATTGTTCATCTTGATATCGTACAGATTGTGTGTCAAAAACGATTGGTCCAAACTCCTGGGAAGACGATGTGTTTTCACTTGAAACGTCTTGGAAATGGGACCTTAAACCTACAGCAAAAAGTCTTTCAGCAAAACGAGGCAAATTAATTTAGACACCAGTCAGACAGAGACAGTTCACAGTGCTTTACCAAGAAATAAAGTGTTGAAGATTGTAATCCAGAAACTCCTTCAAACCAACATAGAACCAGAACAACACAGACTCTCTGACACAACATAGCGGTTGTCTCGATGTGGTCCAACAGAGACCGGATACTGGGAAAGGTAAGAAACCCGTCTGAGACCCGTCGCCCTGCTCTGTCCATCCTGTGAGTCTCCACCAGCTTCGGTTTCCTCTCTCCGACTCCAGTTCACAGCTTTTTAACAGGTGTAAAAGCTTCGGGGTGGGATTTACCGAGTCGTCACACTGTTAAACCTCACTTCACACATCCACACCAGAAGACGCCAAAACAAACAGAAAGGACAAATATTTACTCTGCTGGATGATTGTTTCAGACGCGACTTCCCGTCGACGGGCCTGAAAACTTCCTCAGGAGAAAAGGACTTGACGGTTTCATAAAACAGCAGGTTTGTTCAGGTTCCGACTCAGTTTGGATCACCTGCTGTTGTTTTTCAGGACATTAACTCCGTCTATCAGATCTTCCCTGATGAGGTTCTTGGTTCAGGACAGTTTGGCATCGTGTACGGAGGTAACACACACACACACACACACACACACACACACACACACACACACACACACACACACACACACACACACACACACAAACACACACCTGTATGACCATACACATTAATGCAATTGTAATTTAATAATTTCTTTATGATTCTGCATTTTGTGTGTGTGTGTGTGTGTGTGTGTGTGTGTGTGTGTGTGTGTGTGTGTGTGTGTGTGTGTGTGTGTCATGCAGGTAAACACAGGAAGTCTGGTCGAGACGTAGCGATCAAAATCATCGATAAACTGCGATTTCCCACCAAACAGGAGAGTCAGCTACGCAATGAGGTGGCCATCCTGCAGGTAGACACACACACACACACCCATACACACACACGCGTGTGTGTGTGTGGAGCTGCGGGAAGTGAGACTTTCTGTCGTGAAATGACTTCATTACCGTGGCAACACTGCAGGGGTGTGACATGCGACAAATTTGTAGCTGCTGCTGCGACACACACCTGCACACGCAGATGACAGCTACACACACACACACACACACACACACACAGTTTCCAGTCCTCCACCCTGAATGAAGTGATCCTCCTCAGTGGGCCCACAGGTGGAGAGCGCTCCATGTTTTTGGAAACCTCCTCAGCACTCAGGTTATATTTTAACAGGAAACTCCCTCTGATGTGGACTCAACGCTCACTTTGCACCGTGATCTTCACGTGCATCACAACACTTTTTAAACACTCGCAGCTTTTCAAAGTCGAATTGTCTATTGTGTTCAGTCTCATTCAAACTCAGATTGTTGAGACTCAGCTGTAACTATTAGCTGACTACAAGTTTTTATGTTTTCAAGTCTAAACATGAAACATTTCTGAAACAATGTCTTTTTGTATTATTTTTATGAGAAGGCATCGTATAAACGGGTCCTTATTCTGACTTCACCCCAACATCTGATCATTTTCTTCTTGAGGACCTTAATGACTTCATGTTGTTGGTACTGAAGAATCCTGACTCTCCCTCCAGAGTTTGCACCACCCGGGCGTGGTGAACCTGGACTGCATGTTCGAGACCCCGGAGCGGGTGTTCGTGGTGATGGAGAAGCTGCACGGCGACATGCTGGAGATGATCCTGTCCAGCGAGAAGGGCCGGCTGCCGGAGAGGATCACCAAGTTCCTGGTCACGCAGGTGGAACTTCCAGTTTATTCACCAGAACCTCTGCGCGGCTAAACCAGAAGCTAACCCACAGCCACCATTCACAGTGTGTTCTGGGACTCAAGTCAGAGGATCCAAAGTGGTTTCAGTCATTTCTCAACATTTCTCTAATGCTGAGTTGATACTTATTGTTTCCTGATTTTTCTGTCCAATCTTCAGATCCTGGTGGCTTTGCGTCATCTCCACTTCAAGAACATCGTCCACTGTGACCTGAAGCCTGAGAACGTTCTGCTGGCCTCTGCAGACTCTTTCCCTCAGGTACTGTGGACGAAGCCTTCCATGTGTAACGTCCAGTGTCTTCTCATTCACACCACGTCTCATTAAAACAGTGAGGTTCTTCTTCTTTGCAACGTTAGACTGAGCCGACTGCAGTGGCTCCATCATTGTCAGTGTTAAATCTCAGGAACACTGATAAGTTCTTCCAACTCGACACAAACCCTCAGACTTCAAGATGATTGTTTGCCCTTGCTGGTGTCCTGAAACTTAAAGCTGAAGAATGTTTAGGAGAGGTTCATAATCTGGAGCAGGCGAGCGAGTGGGTGGGTGGGCGGGCAGGCAGGCAGGCAGGCAGATCATGTGTGATGGCAGGTTGAACCTGGACAGGTGAGCCATCCATCACAGGACCAGGAAGTCACTGGAACCAATTCCAGCCTACGGCGCCGTCAGTCAGCAGTTCCACCACAGACCACCAATCTACCTTTTCCATTTTTCTTGTCCTTACTTGAAGGACCTTAAATTGAGCTAATCTCTATGAGTGTTGCTGTATAAATGCCGTATAAATACAAATAGAGGCGGATTGATTGATAAACAAGTCAATTGGCTTTTAGCAGTGTTGGAGTCATTTCTTAGACTGTCTCATTTGATGGTTTTGACTTCTTTTTCTGGTATTTTATCACCACATTTCGAAGTTTCATCTCATCTAGTGTGACAGCTAGAATAAACACCACAGAAGAAGTCACACAATTCACGACGTCCAGCTGAGACGTGTCAATCAAGCTGTTAACGACTGCTTTTAGCGACATTAGCGCCGAGACGCGAGCTTGTACCTGCATGCGGCGCGGCGCTGACTCATCCAGAGCGAAGCCAACCGATCGGTCCAACCTGCACAGTGTGAGTGAGTCACCGAGCTCAGATCTCAGCCAGAAGCTCCTCACCGTCACCTGCTTCATCACACTCATCCTCGCCTCACTTCAGTCTGACCAGTCACCCGGGCCCTCGTACGCTGCTTTCCACTCAAGATTTCTAAAAGTGAAGTTGAGGGGGAAATGCAGCAGTGTGTACCGGATCAGAGCGTGTTTCGGAGAGTCAGACGGTGGATTTGAACTAAAGATTGTTCATACTGTCACGTGTTAGTTACTTTGAGATGGCCAAACTTCTGCTCAGACTGCTTCGCTCTCAAATGCTCAGTTCATGCCAGTTATTCTTTCACTAACTGTCTGCCAATTTACCTGCAGTCACTCATCACTTGTTTGGTGTTGGGACGAGTATTGTCATCGATGTACTCATGCCAACAAAGCTGCATAATTGATGAAAAACAAATTGTTTTAACATTTTCAGGACTTATTTCTGGAGTTGACTGTATTTGCTGTTTTTTTAACTGGTCTAACCAAGTTTAACCCTTTATGGGACAAGCATACCAATCCGGTGCCTTCTGGGTTGTCTTGTTTTTTTTAAAAATAATGGCTACAAGTTAATAATGACACCAGAACCATGTGATCTGGAGAATTTGGGTGACTTTGACTGGCAGACCCAAAAGAACATGTGCGCAAAGAATCACATTCAAAAAAGTTCATATGTAAAGTCTGAGTAGAGGTGTCAAGCCTCGAGCAAATCCCTAAAACCTGGCAGAAGCCCAAACAGAAAGAGTCAGGAACACAAGGAGTTATGGGACGTCTGCATGCACATATGAGACGATCTGGTGGTGAGAGATGGGGAGAGAAGGGTTTAAGCAGGTCAAACTGTAGGTCTACCTCTCCTGTGAGTAGATTGACGATTACCAAAGAGGACTCGAGTGTTTGTGCTGCTCACGCTCTAGAATTCAACAAAGTGTATAATTCTCAACATCCACCACTCTATCATCAGCACACAGAGACATTTTAGCAGATACTGTGTGGACCAACACCTTAATGAAAGGCATTTGAAAGGAGCTTGACTGGTCACATCGGACTGTTCTCTGTGCCTGTGAGGGTGGCTGTAATTCAAAAATACCATGTCAGGCACCAGCTCGTAGCCTGACATGCAAACTGCAGTGCTTTCCATGTTTCTGTCATGTGTACAACTATCACTTTCAAGTTATTGCTTTCATATGAAAGTGAAAGCTTTCTGAAACAAAACCTTTGTGTGTATGGCTGTTCCAGGTGAAGCTGTGCGACTTCGGATTCGCCCGAATCATCGGTGAGAAGTCGTTCAGGCGTTCGGTGGTGGGCACGCCAGCCTATCTGGCCCCCGAGGTGCTGAGGAACAAAGGATACAACCGCTCCCTGGACATGTGGTCGGTAGGAGTCATCATCTACGTCAGGTAGGACCGCATTCAAGTCACTTCTATTCATGTCTTTAGTTTGTTATGTATATACTTTAATTATCACTACTGTCACGATGAAGTAAAGGGAACAGCTGTATTAACTGCACATCAGGTCGTTGTGACACTTGTTCCTGAGAACAACTGCACCAAGTTTACAAGATGTTCTGCTAAAGTGTAAACATACCCACATGTTCCGGAGATATCAACACTCACACACTAGTGTTCCAAACATCCTCAATAAGGATGTCAGCTCTTGGTTGGCCGCTGACATCAACACCAAACTGTCCAATTTCGAACAAAGTCCAACCTGTCTGTCGGGGCAGGCCCAGCCCAGAAGAACATGGAATCAAAGCTCTGTCTCATGAATGATCACCCTTTTGGGGTGAAATACTGCGTGTTTTTCCCTGTGAGGTCCAACGATGAACATTACATCTGGCGATACTTAGAATAAATGGTAATAATCTGAAGTCAGTCGTTTTGGGATTTTTCATACCAAGCATAGAATCAAAGAACCGGGTGGAGTCGGACGGACCGGAAGTCCTCGGATCCAACAAGTTCACATTCAAATAAGATAGATAGAAACCCGACAGACCCTCAGAGGAGACGCGACGATGTGAGCAGGTTGTTGGAACCATGAGAAGGAAGTTCACACTGCGTTTGGTTCTTCTACATGCTGCTGAGGCTCCTGTTTGATACATGAACCAACTGCTGTCTTCAGCTTCCAATCAACCAAACAATTCAAACTAAAGAACAGCTGTTAACACCTGCAGAAAATCCGCAGACTCCACTTGGCTGCTTAACCCCCAAATATATTTACAAGCTTTAAAAGCTTTCGCTTTTATGTAGAATATTTGAAGGACTTTCCCAGACTGCCAGGAATCTTCACAGGAACTCTCCCCAAAGATCAGGAGTTTCACAAGAACCTTTAAAGCTCGTGTCCGGAGTTTTGAAAGAGAGAGGTTTGTTTAATCCAATGTCTGGAGGTTCCGCCCTCCCTCTGCTTTCATGAGCGACCAAGCCACGCCCCTTTAATAATGCACGCGCATTATCTGTCGGGTGAAAATGAGAGTCTCCGAGTCCTACAGCATCCTACATGTTGAGCTGTTTACGGTGGATGTTCAGCAGACAGTGGATATATCCGAGGTAAGCGCGGCGGCTGCTGCAGAGCTAACTCTCCTCTGCCTGGGCGAGCGGCCGTGCTCTGTGGCTGCGTGCACACGATGATTGACGGCACGACAAGGCGGAAGCTCGAAATCTGTCGGCTGACGCTGACCGGCGCTTTTTCGGATAACATGGGGGTCTATGAGACGAAGGCGGGGCTCATAGATAAATTTTTATATTGCTTTATGCTAATATTATATTATAGTATCGAACCAGATTAACACATTTAAGCTCTGTTAAAAAATGATACATACATTGTATACATACATACATACAAGCACTCATTAGAGGAACTTTTTCAAGGCATCCAAAACCATCAGAGGACCTTTCCCCCAAAACCGGAACCATCACAAAAGGGTTCCATTGCTGGAATCAGGGCCTAAATGTAGTTCTGGGTGAAATTCTGCTCTTATGCTAGTACTTCGTGGATCCTACTTTTACATTTTTGGAAAATTTTGTCACTTTGGATCCATCTGGTTAAGAGGTCGCGGCTGCTTTCTACTGTTGTCCTCATCACGTGTTTTCAATAAATCTTCCAGAAACCACCCAGTTCACACTCAAACTAGGAAGTAGTAGGGCTGGAGATGTTTTTCCCTCCATTATCAGAAGAATTGGCACCATTCTTCCGGGACCTTATACTGCGGTGTAAACACAGGTGAAAATGGCCTCAGGAATATTTTTATTCTGTTTAGAGTGTGAAGAGAGTGAAGTCAATTTTCAAAGTGTTTGGAACCGAATAGTTCTGTTTGTCGATGAACTTCTGTACTGTCCAGTCTTGATAAAGGTGTCTCATCAAAGACCTTACTAAACCATGGGGCTGATGAATACCAACAAGGGCAGTTCAGCTACAAAACTAATGGAACCAGATAAATCTCGATGCTTTCTCTCTGCGTGTTTACAGCCTCAGCGGAACTTTCCCCTTTAATGAAGATGAAGACATCAACGATCAGATCCAGAATGCTGCCTTCATGTACCCTCCTCACCCCTGGAAGAAAGTCTCACAGGAAGGTGCGTAGTGCCGTTATTCCCATTAATGAAACCTGAACCGAACCTCAGTCCAGTGTCCAGCTGTCTTCAGTCACCTCACCGTCCGTGATGAGAGACACACTGAGGACATCCCCTTCCTCTGTATCTTCCTCCAGATCTTCTGCTGTCAAACGAAACCAGAGACCGTTGAAAGCTCAGCCTCTCGTTCTCCTTTTACACCTTTAGGAGCCTCCAGTACATGCAATCCATGTTGTCCTGTTGACATGAGGCGCTGCGTCATTCACAGCTGACGTGTACATGCGAAGCTCGGACTTTGAGCGGTCAGAGAATGAGGGCCCTCGCGATTGTTGCCACTGATTGAATCCTGAATGTTTCATATCCGGCCGCTCTGCGATCCAACCTGAATGACTGGTCTCATCTCTCCGTGTGACTCGCTGGTTTATTTCTCACCCTCCAACATCAGCGCAGGTTATTATTTATAATGACACCGAGTCACTGCGAGCCCCTCCGCTGCTGCTGTGTGACTCACGCTGTTGTCGTCATCGTCTCTAAAAGCGTCCGCCGTGTTGTGTGTTGGCTGCGATCGTCCTGTTGACTGAGAGACAGATTTAAACTGTCTGAGTCACTGGATGCTCGGAGGCTTAACCTCCCTCCACCTCCTCGGTTCCACTGGAGCCACTCCGCTCCCAGATTGAGTCTGCCGCAGGAGGATCACAAATGTCAGGGAACCGACTCGTTGGTGCGTCAACAAATCTGCATTTTCCCGCAAAGGAAAGCTGGAAGATAAAGCTGTGCTGCCCACAAGCATGATTTCAGAGGGAAAGTGATGAAGCGGTTCGATCTAAAGTTCTGAAAGTTCGCGCTGACTCAGTTTAATGCAGCTCAACACCGACAAAACGTCATTCACAAACAGCCAGTGATGGATCAGACAGGAAGTGAAGGGCATCACAACTTCCTGTAAAGACAGAACGTGAAGAGAATGACAGCTTCCTGTCTGTACAGGAAGTTACCTTCCTGGTATATGTTTCTCAGATAAGCCACACCCACATACACCTGACCTTCCAGGTGACCTCTGGGTTGGGGTCAGGATCCACCACTGCAGACCTCCCTCTCCCATGGCACCGTGGTCCAGTTTAGCTGCTCTCTGAGCGTGGCTGGTGCCCCCTGGTGGTGGATGGAGGTACCCATTAAACCTGACAGCTTCCATCAGAAGCTGTTTGAGCTCCAGGAGCTCGTCTGGTGGATCAGTCTTCACTCTTCTGCCACCGGTGAATCTCTTCTCCTTCCTGAGACGATGTTTTGTATACGGACCAGGACCCTCCAGTCTGGAGGTCTGGAAGTCGACTGAGGACCAAATGTTGTCCTGCTTTCTGACAGGTTCCACCCACTAACATGAGCCTTTTTCACTCTGGTTAGAATGTTTAGGCTAGTTGGTTTAGTGCTTCTTTCAGGTCTGTGAGGTTCGATGTCTCCACCAGTCAGCCCAGAGCAGGATAAAGGGTCATGTGACCAAGAGAGGGGGGGGGGGGGCTTCCACCAGACATGAGGGGGGAGGCCCTGCTACAGAGGAGGAGGAGGAGTGTATCTATTCATGCGGTGGTCCATTCATGTGCATAATGCCAAGTGATGGAGGCCCCTTGTAGACCTGAGGGGCCCCGAGGTCTCCGAGCTGTTCAGACCACTGACCCCTGAAGAAATGTTAACATCATGTTAGCTTTGCTCATTAGCCTCGACTGGCCCCCCACCACAGGGGGCCCCCGACCCTACATCCTCCTCCTGCTCCTCCTCCGTCAGACTCAGCTCCTCACCTCCTTTCCTCCTCCTCCTCTCTTCACAGCAATCGACCTGATCAACAACCTACTGCAGGTGAAGATGAGGAAGAGGTACAGCGTGGACAAGACCCTCAGTCACCCCTGGCTACAGGTCAGACTCCAAATTACACGCGAGCAAGCGGGCCGCATGTGGCCGCCAGCCGCCTTCTTTACGGCTCTCCGGATGTTATACAAACAAGAGAAAAAAGTCAATTTAACACATTTGAACCCAATTATATTTGCAGCTGTCTCTCAAAATATTCCAAAATAATTGCGGTCAGAGGTTTTAATGATTTTGTGGAGAAATTTGTATTCAAATAATTGGAGCTCTGTGGACTATAATCTGCTTGATAACTTGTTTTTGAGCAGCCCATGTAACTTATATATCGAATACAGTGGTACATACGAAATACTCAGTGGAAACAACAGTTAATGATGATGGCGAGATGATGTGCAGGTCGATGTAATTCCCGTCTGCTCCACCAGGACTACCAGATGTGGGTGGACCTGAGGAATCTGGAGTCCCGCATGAACGAGCGCTACATCACCCACGAGAGCGACGACCTGCGCTGGCACCACCACGCCCAGCTCAGCGGCCTGGACTACCCGGCCCACCTGGCCAACGGCCCCCCACAGACCGTGGTGGAGCGCTACAAGGAGCCGCAGGAGGAGCTGGAGACCCTGAGCGAGAGGGTCAGTGAACTCTGAGGGGCCGTGGCAGGAAATGACTGGAATACAGTGAAGGAAGCAAAAAAAAAAAAAAAAAAAAAGACGGGACATTTCAACAGTGCAGTTCAGTCCAAACTCCACCGAGATGCAGCGTCTGAATCACATTTAACCCCTTTATGACTGGATTCACTTTGTTTTTATCGTAACTTTACTGTTGAAGTTATCTGTTTCTGTGTGTTTTTAACGGTTCTGAGAAGCTCCTGTTACAGGCCGTCTCAATAACATCTTAACCTAAAAAACACTCAAATACAGTTTAGCATTTGTTCACAAACAGTTTTTTAACTGAATGTTCCCTTAAAGTATTAATGCTAGCAAGCGTACTCAACTGTATAAAACGGCACACGAGCTAACTGGCACTAAGCTGGCTCAAACATGTCCATTGTCAGTTACTGCTAATGTTAGCTGATTAGCTAGCAAAATACTAAGCTTTAGTATTTACAAAATGGCGGTTAAAAAAAAAAAAAACTGACCCAGGCATATTAAGTTGTTAGCTGGTTAGCTAGCAAAATGCTAAGTTCTGGTTTTAAATATGAAACCGCACTTAAGTTATGAGCAGAGTCCAAACCCCCTTTTTGATTTGTTAGTGTTCGACAGCTAACAAGCTAACAGATGCTAAACTGACACCGACTTGCTATCAGTTACCATACTTGTTAGTTTGGATTCTAACAAAATACTGATTTACTTTGATTATTTCATGGTTGCTTAATAGTTAGAAATGTACGTTGAGAGAGCTGCTTCTTTTTCCAGGATAATTCAGTCGATGCTGCTGTTACAGATGTGTGATTCATGGCTGAATCGGCGTGGCGGTCGGCCAGTTGTATGATGACTTGTCTACTTTCTGATCGTCTTTCAGGTTTCTGTGAGTAATGTAGAGAAGTCTGCATGTTGAGTCCTGTCAGCAGTGTCTGTTCTATTAAAACTCCCCAGAGAACAGAGAACAATGCTAATTCTGAACTAATGCTATAGGTTTTTTTTTTCCAAGTTCTCAATTGTCTGATGTGATTTGATATTACTTTTACAAAGATTTGTACAAAAAAAATCAAATGAAAACGACATTTCAGTACAGTTCTGCCAACATCTGCCTGTGCCACACAGTGGTGAAGTGGTTAGCACTGTCGCCTCACAGGAAGAAAGCCGTGGTCTGGTTTCCTCCAGTTTCACTTCAGGTTAACACCCTATCGACTCTATTAGGTATTTTGTTTTGAAATGTTTTAGTCTGAAAGTGGTGCGAGCTTGAGGAAACCAGGACGACGCGCAGCACCTGAACAGCTTCGTGCTTTGTGTTTTGCTTCTGTGCCTTTGATGAGCATCTCTGTCTTAAATGAAGAACACCTGACGGACATATTTAACTTGAAAATACAGGAAGAAACCTAAATGTGAGTGAGCGCTAATGCACTGTTTTCACACAAAAGGCCTGATTTAGTAAAGACCCTGTAGAAAGTGTGATCAATGGAACGATCAAGCAAAGTGATTGTGCTTCATGCTGCAGGTGATTTACTGAGAAAAACACCACGAGGGACATTGTTTTGTGACCGTTACCCTGTTACCTCGAGAACAATCTGCTGGGAAACAGTATCGTTTCTGTCAGTTTGCTTGCATTCTCCATGATTTAATGGAACTCTGAGCCTCCATGTTAGAAACTATCCTGTAAAAGAGAAAACCACTAAAAGCCGTGGTGGGCCAGCTGAGGAAATGTCATTGCATGTTGTACATTAATCTGTTAGCTCACACTCCTATGATATTTCATATGATCTGGAAACTACATTCCACGTGACCGAAGGGCAATTGCACTAAACAGACAGACAGTGTTTCTGATCGGAGACTTGTGACTTTTTCCGACAGATTTGACAATTTATGACGAGAGAAATTGGTAAAGATCAGAACAGGTCTTGTGGCTCTTAAAAAGTCAACATGTGGTTTAAAGTTTGTTGTCAGAATGACGATCACACTGAATCTGAACCAGGAGAATCGTCACTTCATGCACAAACTACAGTAAATTCAGATTTTGACAATCCAGACGGTGTTCTGATGCGTCTCTCCAATGAACTCTCATTGTGCTGTCGTGTTTCCGACTTGCTCAGACAATCAGAAAACACTTTGCAAACATGTTTGTGCCTCTTTTGTATTCTGCATCATCAGTGGCTGGAAAGTCTTCTTACATTTGTGTTTATTGAGGTGGGTTCCCGATGTGACATCCAGGATCTTGTAGATCTTGGGGGCTCCAGCTGTTGTAAGTTGACGTGTCCACCAGTTTGTTTTCACCGCAACATTTTGGTGGAACCGGTAACGCACAGGGTCCAAAGAAGGTTTGAAGATACAGTGTGGTGGATTTAAGCAATGAGACATCTGTCCACTGGGTGGCTGCAGTGAGTCACAATAAGGTGACTCACTACACCATCTGCTGGTAGGAACGAGTATTACAACATAGATTGGACTGGCTAGTAGAGGACTTCTCTGTCAAGTTTTCATATAAAGTAGTTTCACAAAACAAGAAAATTCAAGTTCATAACAAAAACATTTTTGAGTCCTGATTTCATTCTAAAAATATGTGATATTTTACTAACTTAATTTACGATGCTTCACGTGAGAATGGATGTGTGCCATTTTACACAGCATAAAGATTTCAGTTAATCAGTATTTTTGTTGTTTGTTTTGTTTTTTTTCCAAGTTGAATCCTTGTTTATCCTGCAAAAATGTGACAATGTGTCTGTATCGTTGGTCTCGATGTTGCCTTCTGTGGTTGTACAGTGTTACTGCACAATGTAATAATGTGATGAGGTCAAAGCTCATGTCCAAGGAATCAGAACTAATTGACTATAATAAATTCTGTCATGGATTTCTGATACAAGATGAGCTTTTTAAGCAACCAAATCATTAAATCTGAACTCCGGCAACAAAAAAAAAAAGAAAAAAGGTTTGTATTTGGAGATTAAAACAAAAAAAAAGTGGCAATGAGATGAAATATAGCTGATGGTGGGAAGAGGCTGGTTGATTCTGCTAGACAAGAATTTTAAACCTTCATCCAGACAGTGACTGTGGAAAAATACAAACCGTTCAGGATTTAATTTCTTTATGAAAATGCATGAGAAATTTAGGTTTTTCTTTTTTTAAATTTTTTTCAGGGTTTGAATAAAAGTACTTTAGAAGGTATTTTTAAATATTTGAAAGGTCTGTCACAGAGGTTAAAGAGACGACGGAGGACGTTTTCAACTTCACAGGTTCTTGTGTTTTCTTTTCCGAGTCATACAAACATCGTTTGATTATCGGAGCTTCGCCTGAACGCCGCGTGCTGTTTTTTGTTTTGTTGTTTTGTTTTTTATTTTTTACTTTCGAAATGTTAGTTTCTGAGCTGGAATACACTCTGATCTGAGTCACACAAAATGAGTTACTGTGACCAAACAGAAGCTTTTCTGAACAGCAGTCGTCTGATTAAAACACTCCAAGCTGATCCGATGGGTCTTCTTTGATTCTCATGTTTGAATATTGATATTTACGTCGTGATGAACTGATCTGTTTTCTCATTATTACTTTGCTCCTGTTTCCTGTTGGTTTATTTAACTCCTTCTTCCAGGTGTGACGTTGGAGCTCAGATAAAGAAGAACATATAGTTTCTTTCAACATCTTTTTAAAGCCTGCTCGTCCACATGCAGATGACACACTGCTGGTTTTTCCATTTCATCCTGTTTTATTCAAAGTTTTTTATAAATCTGATCCCAGCTTATTGACTGCAGAAATTTTAGCTGGAGTATTTATTTTGAGAGATTTTAAAGCTTTAAAATCTGCTAAAACTTGGAAAGGTAATTGTGTTTCCACTAAAATGAAACATTTTATATGTCTGAATTATTTTAACACTGCTGAATATCATCATAATTATGGCAGTTTAAACAGGATTTGACAGGTCGGCTGTCAGATTGATAACTCATCCTCCATGGTAAGTGTAAATTTGTCTTATTTCCATAAAAGCTAAATGAAATGCACTGTGAGTAGTGAGGACGCCTCTGCTGATTCTACACTGAATAGCATTTAGATCATTTTATTCCCAGAAACACATTAAGAACAACCTAATTGTGTTATCAGGAGTTTCTTATTGGGTTTACATCTCCAGGTTATGTAAGAAGACAAAACATTTGAACTACACCTTTAAAGGCAGCTAGCTTTCTTCAAAGTGGTCAGAGCGTGTGATTTAAAGTTCCTGGTCTTGGCATCATTGCAATTACACTTTAGTTGTAGCACTGTTAGGCTAGCGTTACGTGCTACATCATTGCTTGGTGTTTCATTGCTCCCTTGAGTCTTCCTAAAGCATCTTGTGGCCTCTATTGGTCCCTCTGGTGGCCCGACTTCTGCCTGCTGGCCACATGTTTGACACCCGTCTGCCTCGCTCTGTTTGAAGCCTGATGGGGTGAAAAGCCTCCGTCCTGTGATCAGAGCGCTTCCTCCGCCCGCCGCTCCATTCGTGTCCGCGGTTGACGGTAATGCTCAGTGGCAGAGGGAAGCTGGGGGGGCGGGGGGGTGAATCCGGAGGGTCAACAACACTGACACCACGTAACCGCCCCACCACCACCACCACCTCCAAGACGAGGGGCTGGAGATCTGGCCCCCGAGAACCGTTCACCGCCATGACCAAAACTCCCGACAGCACCCGAACGCATCGTCACAGAGGAGCTGCAGCAGAGTTCTTCAACTACACGAGTTCCTGACGCTCTACTGAGCATGTGCAGAACACCTGGTCACCACGGCCGCGGTGCTGCAGCAGCGTTTCCCCGTTACCACGGAGACGGAGGTGAGGGAAACTTCCACGTTCTTCTCACGAACACGTCAAAGTTGATACAGGAAGTGAGATTAAAAAGCAGTTTGTAAGTTTGTTGCATTGTTTTTGACATTTTAATTAAATGCAATCAGGTTTATTTTGGACGGAAAATAAAGAAAAGATGTTATTGATAGGCCAATCAGAGCGCAGGGATGAAACAACAAAACCAGGGTCGATTCCACCCAAACCATTAAAAAGTCTGTCGGCAGGAATACAATGAACTGGTTTTGATCAAACTTAATCCAGTCAAACCAGCAAAATCTCCAAAATCAAACGTTCATTAAGCAGCAGACTCAACACCTGAAACACCTCGAAGCGAACTGGAAATGAGCCCAAAAATACAGAAACATCTCAGAATCTCTTCTAAATCACTGATCTAACAGCACAAAACCGGGAGGACCTGGTTCAACACCAGTTCAACACCAGTTCGACTTTTCCAGAACCACTTCCAACAAAAACACAAAACAACAGTCTGAAAAAACCACCGAAACAAAACTGTTCAAACGAAAGTGAGAAATCAGGAGTAAACTAGTCTGAACAAATCAGAAAAACTTCATGAGAATCTGAATAATCTGACAGATTCGATCCTAATTCCACCTTAAAGGGTGAGAATTCAAACAGAAATCCTCCTGCAAGCAGATTAAGAAAGTTATCAGAATCAGTTCCAACACATTCATTCTGAAATCGTTTAAACAAAAGTGATGAATCCGGTAAAGCCGGAGTGATCAAGGTCAGGTCGACTCTTAATCTGGTGTGAAATCCATCTGAAACCAGCGGAATCTGCAGTCAGGAGCGAAACCAGATGAGCTCCCGGAGCCCCGATCAGATAGAACTCTGTTCTGGAAGCTTCCAGGTTTGTTTACCAGCAGCAGCTGTTTGTCCAAACACCAGCAGAGAAAACACACAGTCCACCAGATTATCATCTCAATCCCACGTGTGTGTGCGTGTGTGTGTGTGTGTGTGTGTGTGTGTGAGAGAGAGAGAGAGAAAGAGAGAGAGAGTCACCATGGTGAAGAGAAAAGTGCACTTTCCTTTAGTTTTTGTTTTAATAATCTAATAATCTAATATGTTTTTAGAGAAAAAAGTGTAAGTGCACACACACACACACACACACACACACACACACACACACACACACACACACACACAGGAGCACACACACTCTGAATATGAACATTATTGTGAAAAAAGTAGCTTTTTAACTTTTGCTCATTTCAATTTTGCATGAAAACTGTTAAAATGTGCAGAGTCAATGGATTGGAATCCACCTGTGTGCGTGCGTGTGTGTGCGTGTGTGTATGTGTTGGCTCTGAAGCGGCCACCAGATGGCGCTGCACGAGAGGAGACAGCAGCGCGCGCGCGGTGTGTGTGATTCCTCCAGGATGTGCATATTTCTGTTTTTTTAACAGGTTTAGTGTGTATGTGTGTGTCTTTGTCATGCTGTTAGTGTGTGTGTGTGTGTGTGAGTGAGTCTGTGTGTGTGTGTGTGTTTGTTGCGCCTCGCGACACCTACCGCGGTGCTTGTTGGGACACCGGGGGCCGCACGAGCACGAACACACACATTTAAGAAACAGCAGACAACAAAAACAAACAAGCCTCCCTATATGCCAATTAAAAAGCAGCAGCACACAGAGGAGGCGTGCGTGCGCGTGCGTGCGCGTGCGTGCGTGCGTGCGTGCGTATTGACGATTAAAAAAGAAACTCAGCAAAATGTGAAGTGAGGGATAAATTCCACAGTTTGTTCACATTTCCCTTCCCTTTACTTTTCCCATCACACACACGCACGCATGCACACACACACACACACACACGCACGCACGCACGCACGGAGCTGTCACGTGTGTAAATGAGTCGTCGACTCAAAGCAGCTGCAGGAAAACTGAACTGAATCCCCTTTGTTGTCGCTTCCGTGTGTGTGTGCGCGCGCGCGTGTCAAACCATCACGCACTCTCCTCATTTTGCGAGTGCGCGCGGCTCAGATGAAGGTTCGACATTTATCTCACATTTTCTGGATTTTTATTTTTTATTTCAAGTGTGTGAAGTAAATGTCTCAATATCTTTACTTTCTTTTCCGTTTTACTGTGATTCTAAATGTTTTCTGCTGAATTATTCGAATTTAAATCAAAATGAAATGAAAAAAATGCTCATTTGTTACATTTAATAATCAACAATAAATATCAGTTCACTGAAATGATTTGATCAGTCAGAGTATATTTTTTATTTCTATTTTGAAAATATACTACATTTGATTATTCAAGCAAAAACATTTCATTTCTGACTAATTCTCTCTTTTTCGTTTGGAAACAATCTTAAAGAATCAATTAAACTATGTCATGGACAAAACAATCTGATTGGCATTAATCATAATTTTACTATTTTCTAAAAAAAAAAATTCAACAACATTTTTGTTGTTTCAAATTTGAATTAATCTCCGTGGTTTATTTTCTTTGATCACTTTAAAGTATTAATTAACTTGTTGCTGTGACTTTTTAAAATGCAGCTGATGGAAACTTCTTTCACAGAAAAAAAAAAGTTAATTTAATTTCAGAATTATAATATTTACCTGAAGACAATCACCGAATACACAAAATATCACTTTCAAAAATAGGTCTAAAAGGATCCATTTTACTCCATTTAAATACTCAAATGAGAATTTATGCATTTAAAAGATATTGTTCATCCACTCTTCATCTTTAGAAAATAGAAATCACACCCACAGACCGAGATCATATTTATAGTGTATGTTCACACTTCACATATTCCCAAATAATTAACTAAAACAGAAGGAAATGTGTTCGTGTTGATATTACAGTAATAATTTCTTCCAGAAAAATACACATATGGATCAATAAAATCAATATAAACTGTTTATAACAGGGAATGAGTCTGAAAAATGTTCAGAATTCAAACTATGTAAAAATGCAGAGAACAGATATTTATAAGAAATCATTAACACTGCGATATCTACGTAAAAATAAAAGAGATGCAGAGAATCAGTGTTTGAGATCATGAATTTGAGTTGATTTGATAAATGTTGAATTGATTCTGCTCCTGTGAAACCTTCAGTCCACATGAGAAGAGCAACGGAGCAGAAACTGAAGAAAACACACCAGAAAGAGAAAGAGAGAGAGACATGGAGGAAGAGAGGGAGAGAGAGAGAGAGAGAGAGAGAGAGAGAGAGAGAGAGAGAGAGAGAGAGAGAGTCCTGAGATTTAAAGAAGAATAAATGTAATAAATGTGTTATTAATGCAGAACTGAGGGAAGCTGCTTCACTCTCATCAGAATGTCTTCATGGTTTAATTCCTCTTTCTCTCTCTGGTCTGATCTTTTCTACACCTTTCTACACACACACACACACACACACACACACACACACACACACACACACACACACACACACACACACACACACACACACACACGCATCTAACCCATGGTTTCATGACCATTAGTTTTTGGTTTTGCTCATTAATTTATAGATAAACAGAAAAAGTGACAAAATCTACATTTCGACTGGTTGGTTAACAGAATTATTGGTGAAATTATTTAAAAAATGGGACAAAAACATTCACCTGATCATGTAATGATGGAGTAAGTATTATTTAAATTGAGGTTTTATTATTCAAAATAATTTTAAAAAATGGTTAATGTGAAAACAGGGTTTTCTGTAATCTGATTAATTTCATTTTTATTCACATTGATCATTTCTGGGGGAGTTTTCCACACTCGTTTATTGGTATTGTAACTGAAAGAAAGCAAGTCATTGCTTAAAAAATGTGCTGGTTTTATTTATTTAGTATAAAATGTGTCTTTAAAAGTCATCAAAGATAAATAAAATTTGTCCATAAATGAATATAAACATAATATTCTGATAAAGCCTGATAATCCATTCATTATTGTTTAAATCTAGTTTAATTGTCTTGAATTTGACTGAAAGTCACATTATATTCCAGTCTAGTGTACATTTTTTAAGTGGTTGAATGTAAACAAATTAAGTGACTTAATGGTTTTAAAATGTATTTTCAATATATATTTTTTATTATTATTCCCTCTGGAATTAATAAAGTATTCTATTTTAAATGACAAATGTCTGATAAACGAATTGAAATAAAAATGAAACTAACAGAACTGATTTAAATTTAAACACTAAAGTCTTTTTTTTATGCTTTTATTTCACATATTTGTTAAAAAAAAATGCTAACATGTTAAATTCACACACACCTTGCTTGTTATGATTCTGAATCATTTAATATTTTCCACCTTTTCAAAGGTTTCCTTTCTCATGTTCAGTGTCTTTCGCGTAGAGAAACACGTGGATGTTGGACTGAAGCAGCGTTCCTCGCTCCCAGGCGTCCAGCGGGTGACGAGCGACGCTGCGTGTGATTATTATTTGCTGTGTTCGATGTCTGTTTTCCTGCGGATCAGACGAAATGTTTATTTCTGTGGTAGACTGACAGATTCTGCAGGCATGCAGGACGCAGGTTACGGGGAGAGACGCTGGTGTCTTGGACGTATTGGTGGCTTGTTTGATTCCTCCTGCTGGTGGATCCTGACAGATTACATGTGTGAGTCCGTTTCCGAGCGTAAACAGCAGATAAAAAATCCTTTAATGCGAATCAGAGGTGCTCGGATGGAGATAATAAATCACTTTTTCTTCCCCCTCCTGGTCTGTTCTGCCTGTTTCTATTGTCTCTACCTTTTCTTTTCTATTTTTACATGTTGTGTTCCCGGGTTATTGAGCTGTCAGCTCCACGCCGCCAGGCACACAAACCACCAGCCGCCATATGTCTGTCGTTTTCTCGCTTCATTACTCTCCCTCTCTCCTCCCGGAGCCTTTTTTGCTTTCTTTTTCACATCGCCTCGTCTCTTTCTTTTCCCCCTGGCAGGCAGGATTTTTAGGCCACAGAACTGGGAGCTGCCGGAGCTTCACATGTGTCGGAGATCTCGGCAGGAAATCCAGCAGCTTCAGGTTTCACACGCCTGAAACAAAGCGGCTCTTAAAGGACCACCACTCTCTAATGCATGCGGGACCCCCCTTTGTTCCAGCCCAGCCTGAGAGGTGCAAATTCCCTAACAAGTTTGCAATTAATCAAATTACCAAAACTAATTGACGAGCGCTGAACCCGGGCCTTTTAGGACCCCTCGGGGGTCCGAGGCCGTTGCCCACTTGGTTTGTTCTCAGCCTCTGGGTCGGAGCTGGAAGTAACGCTGGAGGATTTCAGGTTACTCGGAATTTTCTGAGTACTTTCTTCAAGAGTGCAATTTCACTGTTAGCTTTTAGCATTAGCCAAAACTTCAATCCTCAACCAACTCGATCAGGAACTCTACAACTTTCATCAAAAGTCACTGATTACTCTGAAGTTACTATCTCGGTTCACCAAGACTCCCGTTAGCTTTAGCATTAGCCACAAGTGTTTCCATCGCAGTTATTATGCGATTAATTCTTGTTTATTAGAAGAGAGCTTCCTCATTAATCTCATGCTTAGACCACATTTCCAGACATTTCTAAGTGAAAGCAGGAAACTTCTGTTGCATTTTGGGAAAAGATGCCTTTTCATTTGAAACGCGATGTAAACGGGGCCTCGGTAGCGTTAGCATCAGCCTGTTTCCGCTGCAGCTGTGAGAAGCATCAGCAGATGTACAGTCGGGGGGGAACAGATGCAACAAAGAAGTAACCAATCAGTCATGGAGAACTTCACATGGGCTTGTTGCTTTTTATCAAGTTGGATGTGAAAGTATTCGAACATCTGTCCAACATACTGACTTTTAGCATTAGTTTTCAAACACAATAGTAAATCATTTCAGTTCAGCCTCTTAAATGTGTCCTTGAGCTGCAGCGTTTAGCCGTGTTCCCCCACAGCGACACCAAACGCGACACACTGTAAGACGCTTGAGCGTTAACTCAGTACTTTTGATTAGCTCACATGAGCTTCAATAGCGTTTAGCTTCACTTTTTCACACAGTCTGTGTTCAAGTGTCAAGAAACCACTGCGGTACAGAAACATTCGAGGTTTATTCAGGAACGTTTCAGGTTCGTTGTGTGGCTCATTTTCACGTTGTGTGTTTGTGAGTCTGCAGGTGAGGCAGCACATTTGCTCTACAAACAAAGCGAATCATAAAGATCGTAGTTTAACACCCCTGGTTAGCTCAGGTTAGAGGTGAAGAAGGTTTGACCAGACGTGACAGGGTAGAGCGGTGGAGGCCATGTTTCAGGACTGGACTGGGACCAGCCAGGATGAGCCAGAGGGACAGAGGACCAGGAGGGTCCAGAGGTGAATGGAGTGGGGCCAGGAAAGGTTTGATGTTCACAGCTGAAAACCACCTGTCACTTTTTTTTCTAATTAGCAAAATGTTAGCCTAACAGCTAACGTCGTTCAAGCTTCAATCTTGAACGACATAAAGTCGCTTCTCCAAGTGTCAGCTGGAAAATACTCCAAACTGATTCATCTATAATTGCTGCAGAGGAGAAATGCAACAAGGGTGGAAAGAAGACCTAGTTAGAGTCCAAAACTGTACAAAAACTATTCCTAATCAGTCCAAACTGACGCGAAACATTTTTGAAAATGTAATGCAAAACTCGATCAACATTAATCCATAACCAGTCCAAAAACCAGTCTGAAACCCTTGTAGTTCAAATCTAGACCAGCACTGCACCAAAGGCAGTCTATGTTCAGTCAGAAACTAGACCTAACCAGTCCATAGTCGGCTAAACCAGCCCAAAACTAGTCCAGAAATGGCCCAAACTACTCATAACTAGCCAATAACCGATCCATAACCAGTCTGAACCAGCTCCAAACCAATACATAAGTAGTCCCCAGTCCTGAATTATCCCAACCAGGCTTTAGAGGAAAGATTTGTGACCCCATCATCTAGTCTGTCCTTAAAACAGAGAAAGGAACAATCCCAACCGTCAGTTCCAAGGACCGTCTCGACTGTTGGACAGAGAAGGAACTAACCAGTTCCGGAGCTTCAACTACCAGCGGAGGAAAAGCAACTCAAGCTAGCATCCAGCCTGTACTCCTTTGTCAATAAATGTGTTTGAGACTTTAGGTTTTGTCATTGATCACAACATCTGGGTCTGTTGGCAGCTGCTGGTGCGTTGAATAGTGAGAGTGGCTGAACAATAGAATGACTCGACTGTCTTCAGTCCAACAAGAGAACCAGTAGCATCAGACATTGTCTACTTTCAAGTTTGTTAATATAAGGAAAGAAAAAAAACCTGAAATCTGTCGTCCTCTCTCAGATTAGACTCTCGTCTAAGACAGAGTAGATGCTGTAGATACAGACAGACATCCGTCAGTGTCGACGGCTGCCAGAGTCTAGTTGGACTGAGGATAAACCATCATCTCCAACCTCTAGCAGGTCCTTGAGAGAATGAAACCGGAGAGGACACGGGCCACTACATCATCTAGTTTGTCCTTATTTGATTGGTGAAACAGGAGCAACAACCGCAGGCCCTTGTTTATTTGTTTGACAGAAGACAGACTGAACACTTTATCAGGCTTGAGCTTCAAAGTATTTCCTGTTGAGCTAAAGACAGTAGAAATTAGAGTGAGAGTTGATTAGTGGATTAACAGGTGATCTGTTATTTTGTGATCATTACAGGTGATCTGTTGTTTTGTGATCATTACAGGTGGTTTCTGAGTCTCGTAGCAGTGAAATCTGACGTCTCGTCCCTTTAACAGCCTCTCGGTTGTAAGTGTAACAGCAGCCTCATTGTTTTCTTCTCGTCTGTTCTTTTTATTTCTTTATTTCCTGGATGAGAAAAAAAAACTGTAACAAACATTTGCAACACAAAGGCGGAAACAACATGACGGAGCCGTTCTCCCTCTCTGCCTCTTTATCTCAGTTTTCAGCACCTTTCAGCCTCCTCTCTCTCCCTGTCGCCGTCTCACACAATCTCTTTGTCTTCGTCTTTTATTCTCTCCCTGCTCTTCATCCTCTCGCCGTCTTCCACCTCTCTCTCTCTGGCAGACGGAGGGATGATGGGCTTGTTGCTGTAGTAACTCCTTCATTCAGCCTCCCTCTGTTGGCTGCATCGCTCCATGACGACACACAAACACCACAGTTTTCCCACGTCCAAGTGATTTAGTTTGTCTGTTAGGAAACAAAATGAGGCTAGACAACACGAGCAGCCTCCTCCTCCGTCCCTCCGTCCCTGCCTCCATCCATCCCTCCGTCCGTCTGTCCGCCGCACTCGCTCACATGTTGATTACACACAGCGGCGGCGGAGACAACAGACGAGCAGAAACAAATGAATCCAGCCTCACAATTATCGACTGCTTTCTCCCTTCTCCTCGCCGCACCGTGTTTGTTGTTTCGCGGAGGCGAGATGAAACTTTATTGATCGCCGCGGGAAGACAAGAGGAGAAAGAATGACCCGTCGCGCTCGCAGAAGATGAAGCAGAGGCAGGCGAGACGGGACATGCCGCATCACAGTGTCTGTTCAGGAGCGGCGAACAGAAACGCTTCGGTCCAAGAAGAAAGACGATCAAGACACTCCCCCGAGGCCTCCAATTAGAAACATAAAATATCACTCATCATCCCAATAAATGTGAGCCTTTGACTCCACTTGGTGTTCAGGGACATCCTAAACACTCATCTAAGGTCACGTTCACACACAGCCGGGTATTTACAGAAATAGATACAATGCTTTTTTTGCTTTTTTTGCTTTTTTTAAATCTTCTTTTACAAGAACAAGCATCACTGGTTAAGAGCTGCTATGAGCAGGACAAACCAGTAGAGGGCAGTGTGAGCATAAAGCCATGCTAACCAATCAGAATTCTGGAAAGAACAACACAAGTCGCGCACATGAGTGCCAACTTAGCATGCTGGTGCTGTTAGCAATGCTATGATATAAATCATATCTTTACATATGATTTGTAAGTTTATTGATGACAGGATTCTATATTGTCAGTTTCACAGATTAAAACAACTGATTTTCAAAACAGTCTTATTTGGGGAGTTATCGGTCGAGCTGGCTGGATAGCTCGCTCCAGCAGCTAGCGAGACCTTCACAATGTTAGCGAAGCGTCCGTCGAGTACTGTGACGTTAAACTCCGTCTCCGCTGTCGACGACTAAGGCGTCGTTCACATGTTGAGGTCTCAAGTGGAAAAGAATAACTGTTGCGAAATGTTTTAAAAAGGATGTCCGTTTCCACAGAAACGCTAAAAACAGATGTAGTTAGTATGCCGGGCCACTAGTGGGTGCTGTTGCTTGTTTCTTACAGTTAAAGCGCACACATGCTGCAGAGAATCTGTTAATCTGACCTTCTGCACGGCAGTAGGATGTCCCAGCTCACACTGGAGATATACGGTAGATACTGACGCAAATTCGTGGTCAAAGAATGTTGAATTAAAAAAAAAAAGAGGCTAAAAATCCTCTCCAGAACTCCAAAAATAGAATTATTTTAACCATTGCTACTAAATTTGTCATTTTGGCTCCAGGAAGCTTCTAAGAACAAATACATACAGGTAGAAAAAACAAGTTAACAGCAAACAGATTGTACTGACTTGAGAACGTTGCTGTTATCAAAATAATTCTGACCACTAGATGGCGTGAAATGCCTTTTGCAGGCTTCTTACATAATTTTCATGAATGGGAATGACCTGATGTGAAGTTTAATTGACACAAGCTTTATTCATGTTTATCTTGACCTCTAGAGGTCACTCTGAATCCGATGGTTTGATTCCTGGAGGGGCAGTTGGCCTGTACTGCCTCATATCTCTGGCAAAAAATATCAACAAAGAGGGTTATCTCACCCTGAAGCTGCCTGCGACGTGTTCGTCAGCGTGAACCCAGAGAGCTGACCGGCTAACGGCTAACAGCTAACAGGAAGGCAGAGGCGCTGCGGCGGACGTCCTCCATGTTTCTTTTCTTGGCCTTTCCGCTCCTCTCCTGCTCCCTTTAAAACAGAGCGTTGGCCGCTGTCAATCACGCCGTAATAGCCGGCGAGGAGAGGCGGCGAGGTCGCCATGACTTCATGAGGCGTCTGCCGGCGAGCTGATTGGATGAATTAGTGACCATAATCGTTAGCGGCCGCGCTTCAGACGCACTCTTAATGTCTCTGTATTAGCACTAATGGAATGCAATTTCAGCTCTCCCTCCGCTCGCCGTCACGCCACCGGGCCGCCATCCCAGGAGCACCGCCGGACCGTCGTCTAGGTAACCGTAATCACCGTGGCCTCCCCCTCCCCCCTCCCTCCTCCTGCGAAGCCCTCGGCGAGACAGAGAGAAAATTAGAGATGGCTCTTAATAAGAATCCCGGCGCTAAAAGAAAATGACCAATGGCGTCCGTCAGGCGGGGGAACGAGGTGAGTTTGGTGGAGGAGCAGCGGGGGAGATCAGCTCGATTAAGGCCAAATCAGACCTGCTTCCAATCTGATGAGAGGAGGGAAGATAATAGCTCTCAGATTGGTTTCTCATGCAGCTCCGGCCTTGGCGGAGGGAATTAAAGCACTCTTTGTCTCTCCATCTCTCGGGGTGACTCCACTCCTGCAGCCAATCACCAACGCCGGCTGTTAAATTACAAAGCTAATGTAACCTTTTCTCCCCAGAATTACCTTCACATGCAGCTAGTTTTCATTAGCCAAACAATCTTTGTGAGGGGCTTCAGAGTCGCTCCTGACCGCAGCGTCGCCGGCTTCCTTCATCGGGCTTAATGAGGCAGATCTCAGGAAGGACGAGACGGACCTCGCTTTCTGATCCCCGGTCAGATTTCTTCACAATCAGACGAGTCGAGGCCACCGCCGTCTTTATCAGACTCAACATTTTTAATTCCTAACCTCAGAACGTCTTCAGCACTTTGAAATGACAGCTGACTTCTGTTTAATCTGCAACTCAGTTTGGTTTTAACAACAGGTAAATATAAAGACCAGCAAAGGTTTGAAGCTTCACCCAAATTAATTTATTTATTTTTAGTTCTGGAAAAATCAGCCAGGAGTTTGAATTTAGAGTTAATATGTTGCAGATTTATTTAGAGTTAAGAGCATTTAATTCCTTTGCAAGGAAGGTTCAAATCATGAGTTTGACGGCATCACTGACCACGACAAATTTCAATGTTTTAGGAGAAAAAAAACCAGCGGCCAAAATCAAGAGATGACTTTTGATTTTCGACTCTAAAGCATTCTGACAGGCCGAAGATGGAGGCGATAATTCAGTGTGACGCAGCAGCAGCTGGAGAGTGAAGGAGGAAACACGTTTCTGCCAAAAACAGTCTCAGGAAATTTTTGTAGAATCTAACATTAAGGCAAATTTTACCGTATATAGAATGAAAACAGAAACTTTCAGAGCATTTCCAGGGTCTGTTTCCATGACAACGATGCTCAAAGCCACTGAAAATGCAGCTTTTGGAAAAAAGGCTTCCAAGGTGGAACTTTTCCAAAACGCTGTGATTCTGTTTCCGTGGAGACGAGGAAAAAATGAAACTTTTCTGAAACACTGAGCACGAAAAACAAGTGTGTCACAGAAAGGATGTGTTCTCACACGGAACGTCGTCGTGAAAATGAGGCTACGAAAACACAAAAATGATCACATACACACAAATATCCATGCATGCAATAAAATATAACGACACACACAAAAGTCTCGGACACAGATCTCAGTGTGGACGCAACAATGGATGAAATGATAAAACACGGATTTAATGATGTCGAGACAAGCCTTCTCATGAACACAAATATAGTTATGTACACCTGGATATTTCACACACACACACACACACACACACAAATCTATTTACAGACACATCTGATTTTTTTACAGACACAAAATTTGGTACACACCCATCTAATGACTGACACAGAATTAACTTCATACATCCAATTATTTACACACAAATTGCACACTAATTACAAACATACAAAAAAGTTACAAATCAAATTACACACACAAAAATCTGACAGTAAACGCAAAACTAGTTACAAACACACAAATCAAATTACACACAAATCAAATTATTGACAGACAAAATCGATCTCATACACTCGTCTCATCATTTATTCACAAATCTACTGCTGGTAAACTCTAATTACTTTCATACAAAATTATATATACCCTTACACAAATCTAAGCAGGCACACACTAATCTGATTACTGACACAAATTGAATCACACACATAAAACACATTACATTTCATACACTCTAATTTTCAAATGCACAGATCGACACACACACATCTAATCACGAACAAAAATCCAGTTACACACACATCTATATTACAACCTCACAGTTGTAACTACACACACAAATCTAATGTGCACAAATCTACAAACACACGTCTAATTTTGAAGACATAAATTGAACTATACACAGACACACACAAATAAATTCCTACAGATAAAACTACTTTTGCAAACCTACAACTCCAACTCCAAACACAATCTGACCACAAACACAAATCTAATAACTACAAAGAAACAAACATGACCACACACTCACAACTGTAATTATTTACACATAACTCCAACACAAATATAATGACGTCCACACAAATCTCCTCATATGGGCTCCGACATTCGCCGTAAACACGTTTTTGATGAAGAAGAAGTTCAGGAAGTGGAAGTTTTGACTGTTCCTGTTCGAAATGTGGAATCTGAGTTTCTGTTTGACGAAAGAGGAAAACAAATCTGGAAGAGTTTAAATTCTCTCTGAAATCACATAAAGCGCACGAGGACCTGATTTTCCTGAAGAAATTTGTCATCCACATGTTTTTTTGGTCCACATTTGGTTCTATTTCGGAGCTGAGACGAGGAGCCGCTGATCTCTGTGGAGAAACTGGATGTCACAACGTTTCAGCTTCGGCTGTTTGAGATCAGGAAGGGAAAAAAAAAAAGTCGTTTCAGAAGTGAAGGCAGAGTTTGAAAAACAACACCTTATTAAAACTCCACCAGACGTCTATTTCTCACTCAATTAGAGTGTGTTTGGAGGGAATGAGACTGTAATTACACTGACAGACTGCTGCTTTCAATATTTCGAAATCGCAGAAACAATATTAGACGCAGATTTATTTCATCTTACTCTGGAAGGAGAAACTGCAAACATGTCGTTCCACAAATTGGACCCACATACGGCAGAAAATACTGCAGATAATTACACGTAGACGAGGAAACCGGTGTAAATTACACATTAAAACTTTAAATCACTCTGTGCTGAGGCTCAGGATTCAATAAAGGACCAGAAATTACTGTCGTTTCTTTAAATGTTCCGGAGAAGATTCACACTTTAACCATTCT
This sequence comes from Salarias fasciatus, assembly GCF_902148845.1. Classification (NCBI taxonomy): domain Eukaryota; kingdom Metazoa; phylum Chordata; class Actinopteri; order Blenniiformes; family Blenniidae; genus Salarias; species Salarias fasciatus. Next base: position 23,031,766 of record NC_043763.1, on the reverse strand, counting down.
TTATGGATTTTTGTTTGAAGTCTTTTTTAAACTAAAATCAAGAATAATCCATTTTACCTCAAGTCATTCAGACGTCGGCTGAGATTTAATTATCTGAACAGGACCAAAAAAAAAAAAAAAAGAGTTCAGACGTCCCAAAAAAAGTTGGAAAAGTCTGAAGAATGGAACGGTTTTATGTCTCAAGTACATTTGAGAATCCACTTCTGACAGTGATTTCACCTCAGTCGTCGCTGTAGCAGCGTTTCACCCCGTTTCCACGGAAACGGAGTGTTTTCAAAACCGTTTCGAAGGTTTTCACTTGAAAACGCCGTCTTGTAACCAGGGCCTGAAGCCGGTCGGGACCTGGAATCAGATTTTTCCAGACTCGGACTTCCTGTTGACCCTCTTTGGGATCCGGTTTAAAACCTGGAATCACGTTCACACCTGAAGTCGATGGTGTTTAAGCCAGTTTCAGATCTGGTTTCATGCGGATTCTAACCTGTTTGCAGACTGATTAGAATCAGTTTCTGGGCCCGTTTGATATCATTTCCAAACCGTGTCAGACCTGGCTTTGGGTTCATTTGGAACAGTGTTGGCCAGTTCTGGACTCGGTTTAGGATCGGATTGGATCTATCTTAGAACAGTGTCAAACATTTGTTTGATTTGATCTTTCTTTTTCTGTTTCCCTTCAGATAATTCCAGATCTGAGTCACTCTGGATCTGGACGTGTTTACACCGGTTCCAGATCAGGTTTATCGGACTGATTAGAACCCGTGGTCAAGCTGATTTTTTTTTTTTTTTTTTTTTTTTTTATTCAATTAATGTTATTAATGTCGTCTTGGATCTATTATGCTTCTTTTTCCAGAGGTGGACCAGAAACAGGCTCTAAACTCTGGTTTGGTCTCAGACTGACTAGAATCTGATCCTGGATCTGCTCAAACTGCTTAGAGTCACAGGTTTATCTGCTGTTGAAACTTTTCGAACTGTCCACATAGTTTCCCGTCTGAATCTGATCCTCCTCCAGATTAAAGAGTCCCGTGACTCGGGCTCTGGCGCTGGAGGTGAAGGGGGCGGGGTCACATGGTTCCTCACATCAAACACCTCCTCATCCTGTTGCTTTGACAACCGTCAGGCCAGCGGGGGCGGGGGCAGGTTCAGGTTCAGGAGGCTCCGCCCGTTCTCCACGCCGGGCTGTCCCTGTCTGCCAAACAAACGCACCCCGAGGAGAGTCTGAGGAGCGAACCCGAGCTCCTCAGACTCTGGGAAGTGAGAAAATTCCCATCCCACAAACGATGACAAGAGTTTTCTGGAGTGTCAAACTTCTGGATGACCATGAACATTTCCGTACCGTCACGTCTGTTCAGAATCCCTCCAACAGTCACACATTCAGAGACGCTGGTGTGTTTCCAGTCACAAGTAGATCCTCTGCACCCAAGACAAGAACTGCTGTATTTTTAGCTTGTCGTCTTCGTCGTGATCATTCTCATCATCAGCAGGAGAGGTTTGATTCCCGTCCGCTGAGAGCGCCGCTCTGTGATTGGTCCTGATCAGATCTGTCCGCTCGCCGCCTGATTTTCAGTCTGATTCACCTCCACTCGTTTTCTGAATGAATAATGAGGCCGATCGGAGGCGGGAGCGCTCCACTGAACCACCGCGCCACACATCTGAACACTCCGACTCTTCTGCACAACAAGGGGGCAGATTTACAGCGGTTCCTTCCAGTGTCTGCTCATCAAACACGACAATCACTCGAGATATTTACTGTTTGTATTGTCTGATTTGAAGTCCATTTCAGTATCTCCATATCTTTTCAGATGCTCTTGACTTACTTCGAGCTGATTTTTTTGACTTGTGTGTCTGTCTGTGGTTCAGTTTCTGTGTGCTGTGTTGTTTTTGTGTTATACTCTGGACGTCGTGACAAAGTATATGTCTGGTCAGTGAAGAAACCCAAGAAAAAGACCAGAAATGGAACCAATCAACTTCTGTATACTGGCTAACTAATGAAGAGTAGCCATTGATGACGGACTAAAACAATATCTTTAAATAGCCAGAACCATAAAATCCTCTCCAGAGCAAGATTCACATCACACTGTAGTTAACATAGCCTAAATATGAGTTAAAACAGGTCTAAAAATAGACTCAAATAAAGCCCAAACCTAATACTGTCCAGCTCAAATAAAGTATAGGAAAGCTTGATGTATCCAGAATTCAGTCAATGGTGGCATGAAAGAAGCCCGAATGTGGGTTAAAGGTGGTATAAAACCAAATTTGCTCAAACTGAGCGCAAATCTAGCCTGAAGCTCCTACAAAGAAGCCTAGAATTAAGCAAGAAACCAGTCCAGGCTCACATAACACAAGTCAAACTAACCCACAGCTCATCTCAAACGAAACCCCAACGCATCCTGACGGCAGTGAAACGGTAAGCTGCCCTTAACGTCAGTGGAGATTTGTCTTGTTTCCACTTCCTTCACATCGACGGCCTGCGCTCTGACAGACGTCCTCGGCTGCAGCAGTGTCTCTTCCACACAAACAGAGGAGCTGAAGCGGAGCTCCGGACCGTTTTTCACCGCCGCAGCAGGGCTGGAGCTCTGCTCCCCCTTCCAATCACCACCATCATCATCATCATCGTTCCCAGCTCTGTGTTCAGGTTTCGGCCTTCGGCGTGCCATTATTTTGCAGCAGGCCTGAGCTGGAGACACTGACAGGAGGGGGTCCATTCATCCATCCATCCATTTATCCATCCAACCATCCGCGATCCATCCATCATCCAAATCAGCATTAATCAACGCAGCTCGGTTTCATTCCTCCTCGTATCAAATCAGACAAATGATTACTGGCATTCAGCCCGCGAGGGCCGACGGCGGCGAGGGGGCCGCAATCAGCCCGCCGCTCGCTTCGCCGAGACCCCGCCGCAGAATCACCGTGTTTTTCTTCTCTTAACTAATCGTTTAATAAAAGCAGCCGATGACTGACAGGCCGGAGAGAAAGAGGAGCCGCTTCAAAAAAGAAAAATGAGAAAACCTGAAACAGTCCAAAAGCATTCTGAATCCTTGATTCATTCCGTCGTCGCGCCACGTAATCTCATTTAGGCTTGTGTGTAAATACCAGGAGGGGCCGACCGGCGCCGGGGCGAGGCGTTACTTCAGGGACACGGGCTTGTCTGCTTTCTGAGTGTCAATATTCACATAAACAGAATGCTAATGCTCCCTGTTTCATTCACTGAGTGACTGTTAGCATGCGCTATCGAGCTAGAATAATGCTAATTCTGTATATTTCAATCAGTCAGCTGCTAACATGCTAATCTTCTCATCATTACTGTTAGCATGCTGTTTCACTGACTTTCTGTTTAGAATGCCTGAACAGAACATTTTCGTTGTGTTGTGATGTCTCTGAAAATACCCATTTTTGATTTTTAATCTCTTTCACAGCAAGCTGCACATTGAATAAGACTCTTATGGTGTCAAATTAATCATCATTTTTTTAAACAGACAAAAACAAGAAATAAACAAACCAAACACAGACAAAATATTGGTTTGTCAGAATTCTGTTCTCAATGGATACAGAACTGTAAACACAGAAACACACAAAGAAGATGTAAACATGCCGGAGATCAATAGAACACCAACAGCAATGTAAAATACCATGAAAAAGTAAAGACATTTTCATGTTTGAAATAAACTTTTCATAAAGTTCCGCTCCGTCTCCGTGGAAACGATGGAACGTATGACTTTTCTGAAGTGCAGCGACTGAACACGAACGCCACAGCGATAATCGACGCCTCTGCACATGCACGAGTCGATCAACAACAAGAAAACACAACCTGTGACTGTCAGTCGTTGGTTCTGTTAGCGGCTCCATTGCTAGCCTAACATCACGACATGCAGCACCTTGGATGTGCAGGTCTAGGCCATGTGGGACCTGGACCATACCAAGAGGAGCTTTCCCCGGGGGGGGGTTTCTGTTGCTTCATGGATCTGTGGTCTGCGGTGTTCCTCAGGTGTGCTTTTCCCACGCTCGCTCCCACCACCCTTTGCCCCGCCTCCTCCCCAGGGGTCCGACTGTGGTTTTGGATTCACGCCCCGGCTGCACAGCGAGACCCGGAGTCCCTGCAGGATGGCGGCGCTGAGAAAACCGGCGAGAGGTTCCTCTCACTGCGCCTGGGCCGCAGTGTAACCATGAGAGAATCTCCAGCTCAAAGCCCGCCGCCCCCGCTGGGATTTCAGCCTCCGCCTGACAGCATCCTGAAACTAGCTCCACGGCCGCTAACGATGCATCACGTTCTGCAAACACGTGGTCTGAGGTCCTCACAGTAGCCTCAAGAAAACGGAAAGCAGGGACCACAGGAAATGTTCCGTCAGTCGTCTCATCCGGCTGCATCCTGAGCGCCACCCGGAAACCTCTGCTGGTTCCAAAGAAGCACCAGGCCTCAAAGATTTGCATTTAATGTGAAGGAGGAACTTCAGGAGGAGCAGGAGGCCCCGGGGGGCCCGGGCGCGGCCCCGCACAGCGGTGGGAATGTTTGGTGCTGGCGGGCTGCGGTGGTGCCGGCCAGGTGACGGCAGATTGAGTTTCAGGATAATTGCGGGGTCGGTGGTTGAGATTTGCGACAGTGAGTCAACACACGGCCCCCGGCGGCCCCCAGGCTCCGCGCACGGTTCGCCTTTTTTCACACGGGTGTCATGGCGGCGAGACGACGTCGTGCTGAGTGACTGTTTGCGCAATCAGTCTGAGGATTCCCGAAGGTCTGAGTGAACCTGACAGAACTCTGAGTGAAGTCTGCTGCTTCAAAGAGTTTCAGGAAAAACATTTATTGTTTGTGTCTTTGCAGTTTCTCTTTGTAATTGTTATGTGTCACTTTGTAGTTTGTTTGTTTTTATCTCTTTGGAGTTGTTTTGTGTCTCCTTGTAGTTATTTTGTCTCTTGGTAGCTGTTTTTTTGGCTCCTGGTAGTTGTTTCTCTTTGTAGTTATTTAGTGTCTCTTTGTAGTTGTGTTGTGGCTGTTTGTATATGTTTTTTTTCTCTCTTTAGAGTTCTTTTTTTTCTCTTTGTAGTTTTTTGTGTCTCTTTGTAGATGTTTTCTTCCTCGTAGTTTTTTCTGTCTTTGTAGTTGATTTGTTTCGCTTTGGAGTTATGTTTCTCTTCGTAGCTTTTTGTGTCTCTTTGGAGTTGTTTTGTGTGTCTTTGTAGTTATTTTGTGTCTCTTTTTAGATGATTTGTGTGTCTTTGTAGTTATTTTGTGTCTCTGTGTCGATGTTTTGTGTCTCCTTGGGTGTGCTTAGCACCACATGAATGACCAAGAACAGACATTATGTTCTTTTCGGTCTGTTTGACGTTGTTTTGCATCCTTTGACGATGATTTCCTTTGCTGTTTCTTTCAGATTGTGACTCTGTCGCTGGTTTCAGGCTGCTTGACATCATGCTGTTGTCTGAGTGTGTGACTGTTGTGTTGCCTGGGTGTCTTGTGTGTGTTGAGGTTGTTGGTTTGTCTGCGTTTCTCCTGTGCTGCTTTACAGACTCTCAGCATTAGTCTCTGAGCTCGAGGTTTTTGTTTGGGTTTTTCTGTTCCCATAAAATGAGCTACTGTTCCACCGACGACGGTGTCTGACATCTCGAGTCCACACTTTGTGGTTGTAGTTATGTTTCCTTGTTATCGTTCTTATCGTTTTTTTGTTATGTTTCTTTCTTATTGTATTTGTTGTTGTTCTTTTGTCACAGTTTCATTGTATACCTTCGTAGTTGTATTTTGTAGTCATGGTTGTGTTATGTTGTTTTGCATCGTTGTGGCCTGTTCTCTTTCTTATCTTTTTTTTTTTTCTTTTTTTGGTATCACTTTGTCTGTTCATAGTTTCTTTGTGCCTCTTTCTGGTTCTGTTGTGTAACATTTCCAGTGTTACACAAAATGTCCTGATTTACTAAGATCCAGAATATAGCGTGTTAAATTGAAAGATGCAAATCGACTCAACATCTGGTATTCACATCAGGAAATAAGGATTCAAACAAGACTCTGAAAGACCTCAAAATATCAAACAAAAGTCATGAAGAGCCAGCTGAGAAAATGTCTCTCATCCTAATTACAGAAGATGTCCTGCTGTTTGTGTTTGTGGTGTGTGTGTGTGTGTGTGTGTGTGTGTGTGTGTGTGTGTGTGTGTGTGTGTGTGTGTGTGTGTGTGTGTGTGTGTGTGTGTGTGCGGGACATCTCCAGGTCAGTGAAATGTGAGGAAAGGCTGCCTGCGCCCGTTAGTAAACACTCCCACGACCCGCTCCGGACCCTCCGCCATATTTCTCCCGGCTCTCTGCCCCTGGGGCACGGCGGCGGCAGCATCAGCAGCCTGCTGACACCTGCCGGCCCCGCCCCTTTCTGCCTGATTGACAGATGGTTGATCCATTAGATGAGAATGATAAGTGGCTCTCTGTCAGCAGAAAGGACTTCCTCTTGACCCCCGACTCCGGCGACCCCAACTATTGACCCCTCTCAGACCCCGCCCCCCTCCCCCTCCATGCCTGTGAGGGTCCCTCGCCCCCCTACAGGTGTAACTTTTGTTCTGAGCAGCAGGACGAAGAGCTGCAGTCTGTTGTTCTGCTGTCTGCGGGGAGGAAAGAGGAAGAGACTGATGGTTTGGGGGGTGTCGGCCCACCTGATCCCACTTCATTCATCGACCAGTGAAGTTGTTGAAGGGTCACTCAGACATCCTAGAGTCCTCACATGTTCCTTTTGTGAACCGAGGAACTTCATACTCGTCTAGTCCGTAAGGTGTGCGAACTTTGAGTGTTGGACTGGTTGTAAAACTTTTTCAAACTTTGATCTGATTCTATCCAAGCTTGAGGCTGATTTCTAGACTTTATTTAAGATTTGGACGATCTTGGTGCTGGTACTGTTCTAGTTTACTATTTTATACAAGCATTTGATGATCTTTGTACTAGTATTGTGCTAACTTCCGGATGGTCTCAGATTTAAGACAACTGAATTTTGGACCTGGTTTTATCTTTATTGTAGCTTTGGGACTAGTTTCTGGCCCATTGTCTTTTTTGTTTTTGTTTTTTTTTGTGCTAATTTTAATGCTAAATCTGCATCGTAATAAAGCTCACTGCTAACTAGTTTTACTGCAGCTTTGGATTTAATTTTTATTCATTTTTGGTCAACGTTGTCCTGCGATGCAGTCTGACCTCCATGCTTGCAGTAAAGCGAATCGTTGCGATGTTGCAGCTGTCAAAGTTGTCAACAAATCTACAAAACTTTGGATTCTGTGCAAGAAAACTTTGTCTTTTACTTGAGTAAAACTCTGGATCTGCCGGCGACGTGCCGCACTGTCTCTCGTCTCAGACCGCTGGATTACCACCATCTGACTGCTTGCTTTTATTCTTAATCCTTGCTGTAATCTGGAGTGTGAAGCCGCTGTTGTTGGCTCTCGCCTCTCTCATCAGCCTCTCTGTTATTACTGTAATGATTTGTATTATTATAATTGGCGAGCGGTTTATTTCTTACTTTCCAGAAGTACTCCGGGTCCTGGAGTCCGGCGGGAGCCGTAAACAGGCTGAGGGTCCGCCGCTCGGACACAACTAATAATTATGATAATTCAGGTTGCGGCGACGCACTCTTCACACTCCAAAGTGTTGACGGTAATAGTAGCTGTGCGGCGAGTGGACCGACTCTCTCTCTGCGTATTATTAAGCGGTGCAGTACTCAGCACAGCGCGTGGTAAAGCTTCGCCATGATTACAGTACGCCATCAAGAAAATTAGTTGTTTCCCACACACAGCACAGCACAGCGAGGGGTTTGCAACATAACAAGTTGCTTTTGTTTACGGCGGCTCGCTAGCTGTTTTCATTATGCCGAGATGAGCCGGAGACTCGGAGCCAGCTGCCACAAATCACACCTTCAATTATTCTGCTTTGCTTATGAGCATCCAAATATTTAGTCCACTTACCGCGAACAAAAACAGTAGTAAAGTGATTACAGCCGCCGAGGAGTCGACTTCTCCTCCTCCGCCTCCTCCAAACGAGAAAGAAGAGGAGGAGAAGAGGAGGAGGATGTGGAAAGAAACAGCTCCTTTAACTTTCTGTGGATCGCCACAGGGTCAAAAACACCTGGAAGAAAGGAAGGAAGAAAGGAAGGAAGAAAGGAAAGAAGGGCTGTGAAAACTATGGATGAAAGTTGGACGAAAGCTGCTGAGAAGGAAACAACCGATGGAATAAAAGGATGCTAGCTGAAGCAATGATAGCTAAAAGAAGGTATTCAGAGGATGGAATGAGCGGTCAAAGGTCATGAACTCTGCACCCCCTCAGGTTTCTGTGGAGGATCACGATCAGTTCACCTCCTGAAGACCTTCAGATCGTCTCTGGTTTGATCTTTGCAAAAGTGCAGACAGAATGGTTACAGCTCATCAAAGCTAAAGTTTATCAAACTGTCTCATCTGTTCATAAGAACATCTCCTGCAGATGATTTGAAGGGTTTGCAGTTCAGCTGCCCTTTGTCTTACTTTTTACGCTTAAATTAACGTTGGTTTCCAGATGGTGTTTGAGCCCTGAGTTGGTTTTGTTCAGTCCAGACCATCAGACTCCAGACCAGAGCAGCCAAACTCCAATGGAGATGTATCATTTTCATGCATCTTAAATAATTAAAGGCCATTATTTAAACAACAAGTAACTGTGAGTAAAGTGAATCAGCAATCAAGTCATGAAATGTTTAAAAAAAAAACTATTTGAACAAGAAATCAAAAACAAACTACCAGAAAATATGAGCTGAAGAAAAATAAAATACATGATGCAATCAATACAATTACTTCTTAGCTTTATAATGCTAACAGTTATATTTTCAAAGAAATTGCTGTAACCAGTTTGTCCACATGGGGTCGAGATCCAAACAGAACACTGAGCCCCAGAGCTGACGAGCAGATTACAGCAAAACTCAGCAGAGAAATCAGTGATGTGGCCAGCAGTGGAAAGCATCGTTGCTAACAAACTAGCATCATCATCAAAGCTAAATGTGACAGTGAGTTTGTAGAAATCCTGACTCTGAGATATTTAAAAAAAATTCTTCCTAAAGGAAAAAAATGGTTGTTGTGTGTCTGATTCAGCAGAAAACCTCGACCTCTGAGTCTGGTTTTGCAGGTTTATGCTGTTTATTTTTTCTACTACTTATTCTTGCTCCTGTAGAATCGTTGGCTTTCTCACTCAAACAGGTCCATGAAATTATTGATTTGGAGTTGTTAGCATTTATTGCTTCGGCCCAATTAAGATGAAAATACAATGAATGTAGTCCCTGAACTAAAGTAAGACTGATCCTCTCGAGCTCAGAAGAAACAGTTACCTGATGAAGTATTCAAAAAAGGTTTCCAGAGAGGAGGATTGTTTGTTTTGCTTTTAGGAAACACACAGAATTTGACATGAGCTTTACTTCTAAAACTTTGATCTTTAAACAAACAATTAGAAGCACAGTTTGTAACCTCAGTAAAAACAAAGCCTTGCACACTCACCACCACACACACAAACAAGCCACTACATGTAAACACATGACAAAACACGTGGCTGAAAACAATACACAACCAAAGACAAGCAGTCAAAATCTAAGATATAACCAGAAATACAACCAAAGACAACTAAAGACATAAGGACTAATGACACACAGGGAACAAGGATACAGTCAGAAAGCTTTACCAAAGAACTAACAGAAGGCAACACCACATATAAATTTGCAGGCAACTACAGGCCAAACCAAACACAACTCGAGGCTCAACCAAGAGTCAATGAAAGACTTAGCTGAAGACCAAACAATAGGTGCAAAGATGCAGTCAAGGATGTGGCCAGTAAGATAACTACAGGCAGAAACTGACAACCAAACACAGTTGACGACAGAAGTAAAGACTCAGCAAAAGACACAACCAAAAACACAACCCAAGACTCAAAGACTCAACCAAAGCCTCAACTAATGACCAAGCCAACGACTCAACTAAATACACCAAAAAATACTCAAACAAAGCCACGACCACAAACTCAGCCAAAGACACCACCAGACTCAACCAAAGATACAACCAAAGATGCACCTCAAGACTCAACCAAAGACTCAGCTCAAGACTCAACCAAAGACGCAACCAAAGACTCAACTCAAGACTCAGCTCAAGACTCAACCAAAGACGCAACCAAAGACTCAACTCAAGACTCAGCTCAAGACTCAACCAAAGACTCAACTCAAGACTCAGCTTAAGACTCAGCTCAAGACTCAACCAAAGACTCAGCTCAAGACTCAGCTCAACACTCAACCAAAGACGCAACCAAAGACTCAACTCAAGACTCAGCTCAAGACTCAACCAAAGACTCAGCTCAACTCTCCAACAAAGATTAAATCTGAAGAAACAACTAAACACCCAAAGACAAAATCAAAGACTTAAACAGTGTTGCACCTAAAGATTGAACCAAAGACTCAAGAACAGGCGACCACAGACCAAACAATAGGTGTACAGATGCAGTCAAACCCGTGGCCAGTAAGAGAACCAAAAGCAGAAATAAACAACTAAACACAAGTAAAGACAGAAGTAAAGACACACCTACAGACGCAGACAAACTCACAGCTGAAGCCAGTGTGCCGTGGATTGTGTTTGCATTGTGGGTCGTCTGCAGACTGACAGCATCATTTAGGAGTGAAAACAGAGGAGGAGAGGAGGTGATGGAGAGGAGGATTCTCTGACATGCAACACACACACACACACACACACACACACACACACACACACACACAGATCCCGCGGGGAGTGTGGAGCAGACGGGGAGAGGAGGAATCTGAAGGAGGTCGGGGGCCACACAGTGAAAGTCGGAGAATTTAATTTGCGATGTCGGACATGTTCATAATTGTCTCTGTCCGTCTTTTGTGGAGGTTAACTCACTTCATGGCCTCCAGTCTCAAAACCAGCAGTGGAGAACATCACTTCAGGGACTTCAGGCCACTGCTGCATATTAAAATCCTTCCTTCATCACCATGAACACACATTTCACAAAACACAAAAACATCATGAAATCTAAAAGATTGTTTATTTTGAACATGCCTAAAAAAAAGCGTGTGTGTGTGTGTGTGTGTGTGTGTGGGGGGGGGGGGGGGGGGGGGCATTTACATGAATAAAATAAATAGCAAAATTAGAAAAATCTAATGTATACATGTACAAACAGGAGTAGAAGCAGTAGACGTGTTTCTTGCCGCCTCTCAAGTGTCCCTGCATCCTTACACACATCCTGCAGCTAACTGAAGCACAGCTGTGTCCACTGAAATCCACATGTTGAACAAATGTATCATCATCAAATATGCAATTTTTATTATTAGCAACAAGCCCATATAATTATGTACGAATAAACGACTGTGGTTTCGGTCTTGACTCTGTCCCGACAGTCTATGGTCTCGGTCTTGGTCTCGGTCCTGGTCTCGGACTGTCTGAGCGGTCTCAGTGGGAGTTGTAAGTTGTGGCTGGTGGTAAATTGTAAGTTGGAACTTCATCACTCTTCAATTTCAGTGCGTTTATGTGCACTTCTTCTAGGCATCGACAACCAGCAAGATTGTATTTTGAAAAAAAACTTCTATTTTTAGGCCAACTTGCAAACATTTAACAGAAAAACTTTCTCACCGGCTGCTCCTCTCATCAAACATGTCTCTGCTGCGCTGCTGCTCGGCAGCTTGTGCCTTAGTGAGGCGTTCAAAACTATTGGAAATTCGCAATGTTCGCAATGTTTACAGAAATAAAGAAATGACAGAAAAAAAAGTGGAGCATCTGTGAACCTTTTACAATATAAAAAATATTTGAATCATGTTTTTCCTTTTATTGGCAACAAAAACAACTTTAAATTTGTGTAACTGTCCACATCTCTCACACTTAAAGAATGTCCAGATGTCTTAAATAATTTTATCACACTTCAATCATGTGTATTTATCTCCAGTGTTGGGCAAGTTACTTTTAAAAAGTAATGAGTTATAGTTACTATTAACTTCTTCAGAAAAGTAACTTAATAACTGAGTTATGATATTATAAAAGTAACTAATTACTAGCCAAAGTAGCTATTGCATTACTTTAGGAAAAGAAGTGTTAAAATATGTCAGAATTTGGATTCCGTCTTGATGGAACTTTATTAACATGTTCAATTATTGATAATAAAACTGAATATATGATTAATAAAATAGATGAACACTCGACAGAATAAATTACAAAAAGGAAACACAACATTAATCTGAATGATTCAAACGTTGCTGTGTGATATGAGTCAAGACGCCGATCAAATTTAATTTTGACCGGATGATAGCGTTTCTCTGAAGTTATTGGGTCAAAAGCTGCTTTAAGTCCTCAACAGCCCCTAAAACGCAGAGTCAAAGTGAATAATGGACAACTGCAGTCAGCAGGAGATAACAGCTTCAGCTGTTAGAACATCGGACTGTGGCCGTACATGTTCTGAGGGCTAACCCGTACAAGTTTAGGTTGAGGTGTAACGCAGGGTGACAAGAGGAGTAAATGTGACAGTTTTTTGTGCACATGCGTGGGTAAGGTCCTGGAAAGGGCATCGCCAACAAACTCCGACACGGCGACTTCAATGCTCAGGTTGGCAAAGGTTTGGTAACCAGGAAGATGACCTGAGAGGAACCCGACTGGGAGGAATGGCCAGCTGATATATGTTCTCTGTGCTCGTCATGTGTCCATAACAAACATGTTTGAACACAAGGATGCACTTGGACTGAAGGCCAAACCCAGCAGATCCGTTCATGGTGGGGAAGGCCAGCAGAGGACTCTGTCCAAACGATTCCTCTCATGTCCCAGAGGAGGTTCGGGACAAGGAGTTCAAGTGGAAACTTTTCAAGACCCTCGGCTTGTGCAGCGGCAGACAGAAGCTTGCTGGAGGTTGCCTTGATGGAAACCGGAGGACTGGTGGACAGCTGTCTGGGAAACGGAGACCATTCAGGCCTGGTTGACGCAGAGTAGCTTTGACTCAGAAAGAAGGGCCACAGCTGCAGCAGTTACAGAGACAGAATCTGCGGAATAGAAGTTTGGGGAGGCCATAATGAGGAACTTTCCATTGGCTCACACATCCGGCAGTACAGGAGGAGTCGAACCGGTCTTTCTTCAGCCGTGCTCAGCAAGTGAAGGCATCCCCTGACATGAAATGAGGATGTCCTCCTGAGATGGAGGGGATAGTCTGAGGATCTCTGGAGTTCAATTTATTTATTTTCAATTCGTTCATTTTTCTTTATTTAGTATATTTTTTGTTAAATTATTGACTTGTTTTGCTGAGGTCGTTAATCTCGGGCTGATTTAATTTCTTTACTTCACTGTTTGTATTCATGTTCCACTTTGGGAAACTAATACTTGTATTTTAAATATTTTTGACTGAATCAGTTTGAAATTTCAAACTCCTTTTTACAAAGCTTAATTTAATCTTTTTGAATCTTTCACTGATGTCTGTCTTTTTTTTAAATTATAAATAATCGGCTATTTTGGGCCCTCAACCTTCGATCCTTTTACACCCTATATTTCCTTTTATGTTGCTGGATTTTATTTTCACATTTTCATTATTCCCTGCCCTTTGGGTCATTCTGTTCACTTCGTTTGTCTTTACAGCTGCTTCAAAGATTCAAGTCGTCATTTTTAGACCTTTGGCCTGTTCTGCTGACAATACTGACGGACGGAGCGCCGTAATTGGCTGCCTGGGCGTCTTTTAAAACCCAGTAATTTCGTTGTAACTTGTAACTTCGGTAACTTGTTGCGATGACAATAAAGGCTACTCTGACTCTCTCTGACTCTGACAATATTGAAGTTTTACAGCAGTTTTTTTTTTTTTTTTTGTTAAAAGCTTTTTGAAGACTGTAAAAACGCCTTGAGTTGATTTGTGGTTATAATCCCCTCCCTGACAGATATCTTCGATTCAGTGTCTGATAAATGTTTCATGTCCAAATGTTGAAAAGTTTATGTGGAACACTTACTTCTTGGTTATAAAGTGGCATTTGTCATGCCACTTCTTTTTCTTGCATCTCTATCATTATTTTTTTAATATTTTTTTCTTGCTTCAATTTTCTTACATCAATGTTTAAATGGCTTTTTCCACTGTGAACCCTGTCAGAGGCCTTCGAGGCCCGGAGTCCGGTCAGGAATCCGTCCAGGTCTGATGAGCGTTTCCTGTAATCAGTTTCTTTTTATGTTGTTCTTTTGGGCTCATTTCTTTGCTGCTGTGTCACAGTTATTTTACATCCACTTTCTTCCACGGTTGATGATTCTGCTTTTCTCTTTCCACTTCAAAAGTCCCAGCTCGTCTCCATTGCTGCAATGTCTGGGGTCCCGGAGTCGGGTCCTGGTGTTCGGTCTCATTTGGGGTCCTGGTGTCAGGTTCTGGTGTCGGGCCCTGTCTGGGGTCTGACGTCGGATCCTGATGGATTCCATTCAGTCATTGCTCCATACACAACTCTCTAAGTGTCCATCCAGCGTGGCGTTCACTTCCTGCTCCTTCCTCAGAGTGACGGCTGTTGGCTGGATGGATCCTCACTGAGCTTTCAGGACTTATATATATATATATATATATATATATATATACATATATATAAATAATCTGTTGCTGTATTTGAGGACAATCAGACGCTTTCAGACAAAAAAAAAAATCACTGAAAATAAAAAAAAAAGTTATGTATGTGAGCTTCAGGCCCTGACAGCAGCAGCTCCACCCCCCCAACCCTGTCTCCATCCAACCTCCTCCATGACCCTCGCCCCCCCCCCGCCCCCCTCACCCCGCCCCCACCCGTCCCCATTAGCTGCAGCTATTACAGCCCCTGAGAGGGAGTCATTACCGCTCCCATCCATGATGATGAAGCTCTCAGCTCCAAACACCGGCAGCTTGCACAGGCTGCGCTTGATTGGCAGGATACAGGGGGTGAGGAGGGAGGGGGGAGGGGGGAGGGGGCTGGTACAGGGGGTTTGTGTGATGGGAACTCCACTCGAGATGTGAATTGGCTTTGCCACTCCAATCAGGCCGCTGGATGACAAATGAAGTGTGTCTCTTTCACTCTCTCTCTCTCTCTGTCTCTCTCTCTCTCTCTCTCTCACCCTTCCTCTTCCTCCTCCTCCCCCCTTCCTCCCCCCACTCCCTTCACACTTCTCCTCTCTGTCCGGGTGCAGAAAGAAAAGGGGAGTTCATGTGGGAGCGCTTGACAGCAACACAATCACATTTCTATTCAGCTCCCCGCCTGCCTCCTTTTACCTTCGCCGTGCACGCTAACACGCTAACGCGCTAACACACAGGCCCGGCCGGCCAATTACGACGCAGCGCCGCCACTCCGTGAAAGACACAAAAGGTCTTTAGAGGTTTGGACAGGTGTCTCATTTGGCCGCGGGACATGAGGAGGCTGTCATTTCTTCTGACTCGCTGTCTGTCTGTCTGCGGGCCCCTGACCGGCCCCCTCCATGGGAATGATGGGTAAATCCGAGGCTGGGGGGGGGGGGGGGGGGTTGGTTATCGACTCAGCTGCTGCAGAGTTTAAATTTCTCACATAATCACAAAACATCAGCAGAAGAAAACAGGGAAGTGTCGACTGCCTCTAAAATCAAGTCACAGTCCATCAGAGGGAGAAACCTTCAACTCCACGAATCTTTTATCTCTTTGGGTCCTGGAACTTCACCAGTCCATGAAACAGATGACTTCCTTTAACTATATGAGACTATAAACATTACAAATCCTTGACAAGTCAGTTAACTCTACGAGTCAATTAAATCTACAAGTCAGTTAACTCAATAAATCCTTCAACTCTGCCAGTAAACTCCACAGTTCCCTTGATTACACAGGTCTTTTACCTTTACCGCTCCTGTAACTCTTTACCTCTCCACCTCTTTAACCTCACTCAGGAAACTCCACCAGCTCTACAAGTCCTACAACCTACAAGTTCTTCAAATCTCCAAGTCCTGCAGCTCTAAAAGTCCATTGACTCTACAAGTCCAGAAACCCAGAAAAAGCTGCAGTTCACATGTCTGACCACTAGGTGGTGCGTCTTTTAAACTGCCCTCCTCCATCGTTTGCGTGTCCGGATGTTAGAAGTTTCGTCTCTATGCAGATGATGTTGCACTAAATGGTAGAAAATATAAACGTTCGATTCTAAAGCTCCAGCAACATAAATTCAGACCGAGACGTTTCGAAAGTGTTTCGCTCTGGAAGCTGCTTTCAAAAGTTCTGATTTCTGCGACAGTCAACATTTTGGCTTAAAAGAAGAAAATATGTAAAAGGTTGACAACAAAACTTCACATCAAGTAAAAGTCTTTAATTCTCAGGATCTTTTTTAAGAGTCCAAGAGTTTCGTACGATCTCTGCAGATCCATTTCTTTTTAATAACATCTCTTTATTCCTTTCACTCATTCAGTTTTCTCTTTTCTTTAGTTCACATTTATTTCAAGATATTTGATTCCTTTTCTGGTATTTTTTGGTTTGTTTCTCCTCATTTTAATTTTGGATACCACCATTTGTTGATTTGTCTTTCATGTAAGTTATTTTGTCTTTTCTTTCCTGAGGTTTAGACTGAGTGTGTTTTGTTGAACTGGTGTGTTTTGTGTATTCTGTATTATTCGCATTCCTCATATTTTTTCATCTGTAATTTGGAGGCCGTTTTATTGGATTTTCTATTTGTGGATTTGAGCCTCCTGTATTTATAATACCTCATTTTCAGTCATTATTCGCAGATTATATGGTCTTTCATGTATTTTTTTGTTGTTATTTTACATTATTCAACATGTCATTTTGAACACATTCATGTTGGGGTTTTTTTTGCTTTTTTTGTATTTTCTTATTTCCTGTCCTATTTTAAGTCCAAAATTAGTTACTTGCAAGTCTGTATTCACTGTGTTTCTCTTTTCCTTTCCAACATATCACATTTTTTTCCCAGTAATGCTCTATATTGTTACTGAGTTTGGGATAATGGCTTTTTATCGTTTTTGGCTATTTATTGTTTCAAATCATTTTTTTAACTCATTGTTTCTTATTGAAGGTGATTTTGGACCGCAGCAGTATTTCCATATTTTTAGTTTTGGGATTTCCAGTTATTGCAGTTTTTGGCCTCTATTCATTCCTTTTGTCTTTATTTCTTACAAACTCACATTTATTTTCTGACACACTACTTATTTCAGCCGCTTTTCACTCTTTCTATAGTTGTTTGCATAACTTGTTGATGATTTTTCTCTGGTTAGTTGTTGCCTCTTAATAAGCATTAAATAAACTCAACGGTTTCATTTGTCCTGTTGAGGCCTCCAGTCTCTTTTTCATGCTTTTTCAGTGTTTTTTCACCTCATTTTTTTTACTTTGAAATCATTTTGTGGTAGTTTTGTGGTGTTTGTGGCTGTTTGGAACCTGAATTCAGTCATTTTGTTTTTTCATTGTGTGATTTTCATTATTGATCTCTGATTCTGTGTTTTCTTGGGGTTTTTTTTCAGAATTTTTTTGTATTTCTTGTGATTCATTTATTTTATTCATATTTGTTATTTTGACTCTTGTCATCGTCATTATTGAACTGTTTCTTTGTGGGTTAACTTTACTTTGTTTCTTTTGCTATTTTATGATTTTACTTTTGCATGTTTGCTCTGTCTGTTGTATGATTTTGTTCATCTTTTGGGAATTCAATACATTATTTCTCATCTTTTTTTGGCTCATTTTAAGCTTCTGTTTGATTCATCATGTCTATTTTATCTATATTATATTTTGGTCTTTCTCTTATTTATTATTGTCGATTTGTCTTTTGTCTTTTTGATGTTTTTATGAATATGTTTTTTCATTTTTTGGTCGTTTCACATCTTTAGACACAGGGTTTGGTTGTTTCCTCAGTTTTGTTTGGACCTTTTTCGTTATTTGTGGCCTTGAATATTTTGACCTCTTCTTCACATTATTCACATCTGTTTGCTTTAATATGATATTCTTTGTTACTTTTTACTTTTGTTTTCACTGTTTCTGTTGAATATGATCTTCTCACATCTCTCTATATTTATTTTACTTCCCAGTTTGGTCATTTGTTATTTCTTCTGGATGTTTAATCATTATTTTTCGTCAGTTTCACAAGTCTCGTTTTTGTATTTTGTCATCTTATTTTTGATTCTCATCTGTTTTCTTTTGTTGTTTTTATTGGTATTTTGGTATTTTTGATTCTTTTTGTAGTTTTCAATGTATTTTTGCTCATTTTAAATTGGTCTCTTTCTTTTTTTTCTTTTGTTTGTATTTTTTTAAGCATGTCTTTTTATTTTTGGTTATTTCCCATATCTCTTCAGTTATTCCTCTTTTATATTTGCTCTTTTATGGTTTTTTTTTTTCCTTTTTTTTTCTATTTCCCATGTGTTGTTGTCCACATCGTCTCATTTGGTGTGTTTTTTTGTGTGTCTTTGCTTATTTATTAGCAGTGAAATGAAATCTGATGAATCTTGGGGACTTGCGTCGGGTCACTCGGGCTGAAAACACGGCCGTCTTTTCTTCCCGTGTTGGTAATTACAGCGGTGCCGGGAGAAGAAACAAGAGCAGAGATAATTGGTTTGTTGGTTTGTTTTGCAGGGTTATTATCCAGCAGCTCCATTATGGCTGCCAGCACTGAAATTCCTCATTAGCATACACAAATATATACAGAGAGGATGTGGGAAGAGAGGAAAAATGCACCGGTGTTTAATACACACACACACACACACACACACACACACACACACACAAACCAGCCACGCACAAAAACATGCAAATGCAATCCACAATAGCGCGGCGCTGACACTGCCTCCAGCTGTGAGGAGACGCAGGGAGGTGTCAGGAGGAGTAAAGAGGAGCGTCGGAGGAGGGGAGGGAGGTGGCGTGAACTGTTTGTTCGGCAGACAACGGAGGAACGAGGGAGGAAGGAGGAGAGGCACGCTGAGAGACAGATGCAGCGGTAATTAGCGCCAGGCCTGGCGGCGGTTTGGGTTGGCGGCGCTGGAGACGGCTGAGGAGGAAGAGCGCAGGGCGAGAGCCTCCTCTTCCTCACCTTCATCGTCGGGGCCTACACAGCACCAACAATGCTGTCAGTCTGTGTCAGAGCGGCGTGTCGGCGAACAACAATGGCGCCTGTCAGCTCGCCGAGTTCAGCCGGATCGAGCCGTTCCGTCGCACGTTAGCTCAGAGACGGCGGCGGCTTGTTTGTTTGTTTGTTTTGTCGTCATTGTTTTCGTCCGTTAGGTCGAGTCCTCTCTGAGGGTCTCAGCACAGGAGAATCCTGCATTGTTTGTGTCGAGCGTATGGGTTTCTGATGTGGGTTGGATCTGATCGATTGGTTTCGTTAGTCTGGGCTGGTTTTGGTGGATCTAGATTGGACTGGTTTGAGCTGGTTTACATGAGGTCTGACCTTTAGTCTTCTGGTCTGGATTGGACTGGGTTTGACTGGTTGACTGGACTGGACTGCTCTGCTGTGGTCTGATTCGACTTGTTCTTGTTTAGGGTCAGACTCTACTGGGTTGGTTTCTAGTCTGGACTGGACGGTCTGCAACTAAACTGATCTTCTGTGATTTGATCTGGTCTGGGTCGGACTCCTCTGGGTTGTTTTCTCGTCTGGACTGACAGGGCTGTGTTTGCTGGTCTGGACTGGTTTACGTTGACTTTCTACTGAATTTGACTGTTTTGTCATTCAGTTTGGACTGGGTTGGACAGATCTGTCATGCTCTTGCTCATGTTGGACACATCGGTTCAGATCTGAAAAGGGTTTGACTCACCTTCCCTCTGTCTGCCCTGTAAAGGACCAGATGCTGAGTTATATTGTGGTTCTCCGGTTTGAATTCAACGTGGTCTAGTTTGACTTGGACAGATTTTCTCTGTACTTAACTGGACGGAACTCGGCTGACCTGATCTGGATTTGGTGTGGTTGGATCAGATTGTGCTGGATAGATCAGTTGTGGTTTGGTTTGTTGTCGTTCAGTCTTCATTGGGTGGACTTGGTCTGGACTGATCTACTCTGTTCTGGACTGGACTGCAGTGGATTGGATAGAACCAATCTGAACAGGACAGGTGTGGTTTTAGAAGAATCTTCTGCCTTTGTCTGGTTTTTATGAGCTATTGTGGCCTGGTGTAGTTTGATCTGGAGTGTCCTGGTCTATTTGTTCTGTCTGATTGGGTGTTCTTGAGATTCTTGGGTCTGGCTGGCTTTGACTGGCTACTTGTGTGTAACTGGTCTCATTTGTGCTATTTGGCTTGGTCGAGTTTGTCTTGTCTGGTTTTGTTCTGGTCTGGTTTGTTCTGGTCTGGTTTTGTTCTGGTCTGGTTCTGTCGTGTCTAGCTTGTTTGGGTCTGGCTTCATTTAATTTATTCAGTCTCATCTGGTCCTGGCCTGGACAGGCTTGTTCAGCCTGGTTTGTTCTAGTGTAGTCTGGTTTGTTCGGTGTGGGTTGTTCTGGTCTGATCTGGTTTGGTTTTGTTTGTTCAGCCTTGTCTGGTTTATCCTGGTCTGTCTGGTTTGCCTTGCCCAGTCTGGTTTATTCTGGTCTTGTTTGACTTGTCCAGTCTGACTTGTTCTGATCTGGTCTAGTTTATTTTGTCAGGACTGGTCTAGGTTTTTGTATTGTTATTTCTGTTCCTCTCTGGTTTTGGTTGGTTTGTTCGGGTGGTTTTCTGGTCTGATATGGCATATTTAGTCTGGACTGGTCCAGGTTTTTGTTTTGTTGTCTCTGGTCTGGTCTGGTCTGGTTTGGTTTGGCGTGTTCAGTCTGGTTTGTTCTGGTCTGGTCTGGTTTAGTCTGGACTGGTCTAGGTTTTTGTTTCAGTGTTTCTGATCTGATCGGCTTTGGCTTCTTCAGTCTGGGTAGTTTTGGTCTGGTCTGGTTTATCTAGTCTGGACTGGTCTAGGTTTCTGGTTTCAGTGTTTCTGGTCTGGCAGACTCTGGATGGGCTGTTTTGATCTGTGCAGCTGGTCCATTTCCTGGTTACTGGTCTGGACCTGATCACCTCATTCTTTTAGATACACTTACAGAAACACATTTTGAATCCAATCAAATATGTAATTTGAACATTTTCACACGCCTTTCTAAAACTGTATATGTAGAAGATGTTTATTGATATGCCTTTATATGTAATTACAATAATTTCACAGTTTTTTTGGATATATTTTCAATCACGAACATTTTTGATCAAAAAAAAGTATTTAATTAAAAAAAGTAAAGATCATAAACATGACATTTTGTTGTCATGGTGACGTAGATCTTCATCCCGAGCTTCAAGTTTTAAAAGAAACATCAGGAGAGAGAAAAGTGAAGTTTTAAGAAAAAAAAAAATAAAGCTGTGTGTTGTTTTTGGCTCTTTTTTCCTGTCATTAAAAATCAACAGTTTTTTTAAGTCGTTCCTGTGAAATCGGACGATTATTCACAGTAACGAGGTCAAACTTCCTCTTTTTATTGGTTTGTTGTAAACACACTGCAAGCAGCTCCAACTCATCTGTAACATCCTGAGAGATTAAAAAAAAATAAATAAAAATTAAAAAAAGATCCAGAAGTTTCTGCTGCGGCTGATTAAAATCCATCAAACAACAACATGGGAGAGCTTAATTAAACGGGGAAGAAAGTTACTTCACTCTGCTTGACTGAAATGTCCACAAAGTCTGTCACTGAAATTAAAAAAGGAAATTATTCCAAACAGTTAAACTCTCTATTCTCTGTATTAATTCAACTGATGAGTTTACCAAAAATATTTTTAATTCTTTTTTTGTTTTCTTTTTTAAAGATAATTAACATCAGTTTCTTTTTGCTTTTCTGTCTCATTAATTCATTTATTGTAAAACATTTTTATTATTTAATTTGAAAAGATTTTTTGCCATTAACTTACTGAAATACATTTATTTACATTATATTTCTGTTACATGAATAAATATTTAGTCAGGATATATTTAATTTTATACTTTTATTCAATGTCTTCTTTTGAATATGATTGTTTTTTGCGGCTAAAACATTCAAATGTTGTCAAACTTAATTTTGTATTTGCTGAAACTGTTTTCTTGATGAAAAAATATCATTTTCTAGTTTATATTTTATTTACTTTAATTTATTAAAGTTACAAAGAGTGACAAATTTCCAATAAAATGGGTTTAAAAAAAATAATTCCCATTTTTCACCTGTCCTAGAAGAAACACTCCCTGTAAACAATCTGTCGTCTCCGTCAATAAATATCTTGGTAAAGTTTTTTCCTTTCAAAAGGAATGGAACAATGTCGGTGGGCGGGGCTAGACCATCACACTTCCTGGTTCCACAGCCATCATATGTGAGTTCTCAGGGTTGCCAAACAAGCAACGCAGCAATCCGTATCTTACAACGGCTCTGTCGACCAACCGGCCGTGTACATCGAGTGCACGAGACTCCAGCTGTGCACGTGCCTGACGCATGTCCGACGCCAGTCGTGTGCGCAACATGTCTGAACTGTCTACACTTACTGGAAGTCTCCCAAACTGGCAACCTGTGCGAGGCTCACTGGAGAGGAGGAGGAGGAGGAGGAGGAGGAGGAGGAGGAGGAGGACGTTATGTTACGTAATTCAACTTATTGCTCCTTTAACTTTTATCATAAGATTTTCTTTATATTTTGTTTTTACAGATTTTTTTATTATGCCTTATTTCACCAATGTTTGCATTTATTTTATATTTATCTAATCTTAAATGTTGTCAATTATTCCAATTTGTTTTAGTTTTTCTCAACAGTTTCTTGTTGTCATTTTATGTTGTCGTTTATTTTTGTCGTTTTATTTGTAGAAATATTCAGGAAACGTTTTGAGACTTCAGTTTATCAGAGTCGATGCTGTTTGATCCGGCTGTGGGTGAGGAGGGGTGAGGATGGAGCTGGGGGCAGGGTGAGGATGGGTGAGGTGGAGTGAGGACGAGCAAGGAAAGGGTGAGGATGAGTTGGGGGCGGAGTGAGGCAGGATGAGGAGGGGTGAGGACAGAGTAAGGACAGGGTGAGGATGGGTTGAAGGTGCGGTGAGGATGGATGGGGGCGGGGTGAGGAGGGGTGAGGAGGGGTGAGGATGGATTGGGGAAGGGGTGAGGCGGGTGAGGATGGATTGGGGAAGGGGTGAGGAGGGGTGAGGCGGGGTGAGGATGGATTGGGGAAGGGGTGAGGAGGGGTTGAGGCGGGGTGAGGATGGATTGGGGAAAGGGTGAGGAGGGGTGAGGCGGGGTGGAGGATGGATTGGGAAGGGGTGAGGAGGGGTGAGGCGGGGTGAGGATGGATTGGGGGCGGGGTTGAGTAGGGGTGAGGCGGGGTGAGGATGGATTGGGGCGGGGTGAGGCAGGGTGAGGAGGGTGAGGAGGGAGGTGAGGCAGGGGGAGGACGTGGGCACCAGGAGGAGGGTATGTTGAGAACGCTGGAGGTGACAGCTATGTGTGAAGGTGTGAACGAAGGAGTGAGAAGAGAAGAGGTGAGGAGGCCTTGAAAAGTTCTGCGAGGAGGACCCTAGTGCCCTCCCCGCCCCCTCCCCCCTCCTCACCCACTGTCCCCCCAATTAGACAAACATTAACATCAATTAAGGGCCCTCACAGGAACACGGGCTCCATATAATTACCTTAATGGGCGGACGCTTTCCTCTCCGTCCCTCTCTCTTTCTGTCCCTTTCTTTAGACCCTCAATCTCTTAAACAAACTCTGAGGGCCTCGGTGAGAGGAGCAGGGGGGAGGGGGGGGGGTGAGGGGGGCGAGGGGGGGGGTCGCTTCCCGTTAGCTTTTGTGGTGCAGCTCTTTCTAAAAAGGCCTCGCTTGAATCGGAGCTATTGGCCGACAAACAGAGGAGCTGTTCCCACCGAGAGCCGAGAGGGGGACAATACAGACCCCCGACCGAGGGGGGGGACGGGGGGGGCAGGAGAGGAGCAGGGGGGAGGAGGAGGTACAACAAAGTTAGGAGAGAGAAGAAGGTTGCAAGGGAGGAGGAGGAGGAGGAGGAGGAGAGGAAGATTTAAAATGGAGAAAAGTTCAATGTGAAGGTGCAAAGGTCACCTGAGAAGAGCAGAGGAAACATCTGAGGAGACGAGGAACATAGAAGGAGAGAAGGAAACATCTGAGATGAGGAAACATCTGAGGAGAGAAGGAAAGGAGGAAACGTGAGGAGAGGAAACATCTGAAGAACGTAGGAAACAAGGAGACGAGGAAACATATCAGGAGAAGAAGAAACATCTGAGGAGGTTAGAAAACAACGGAGCGGAAAGAATCATCGAAGGAGAAGGAAGAATTAAAGTCAGAGAGGAAAGAAGGAAAGGAAATTAAACCAATAATGGAAAAATATCAATACATTTTTTTTTGTTTTAATAAATTATTTCATCACAATATTCTTCCAGCTGATGAAAATGTGGCGATAAGTTTCCCTTCTGACTGAATCACACTTCAGTGTTACTTCATATATTTATTTATCAAGTAGCAGGATATTCAACTTATACTTTTATTCAGTGCTGAATTTTCTGATGTACCTCAAAGTGTAACTGTGGTGAACGTTTCCCGGGAGCCTCGGCTGCTGATTGGCTGCAGGACGTGTTGGTGGTCTCAGAGGGAGAAACCTTTCTGGACGTTATTCCTGTTTTTTCATTTCCTCTCCTTTCCCCGCTCTGTTTCTCCGCTCATCTCTGGGAGTTTTTCTCTCTCAGCCAAACGTCTGCAGACTTCATTAATCAGTCTGATTTCAGGCGACAGTGATTTGGAAAACGATGGCGCTGCCTTCGAGGACTTTTCGAGGAGTTTGTGATGGTGAAAAGTGCAGAAAAAAAAAATTCTGCCTCCAAATTGCGGCGCTCACATTTACATTTCACACTCGAATCATTTTCAGCTCGCCGAGTCGCGGCTCTCAGATTTAAAAAGTTTCTGCTTCAACTTCAGCGAGACGCTCCAGATTTCAGCTGCTGCTCAGAAAAATTTCGGGGA
This sequence comes from Salarias fasciatus, assembly GCF_902148845.1. Taxonomy (NCBI): domain Eukaryota; kingdom Metazoa; phylum Chordata; class Actinopteri; order Blenniiformes; family Blenniidae; genus Salarias; species Salarias fasciatus. The sequence goes on along the minus strand of NC_043763.1, from coordinate 23,006,924 downwards.
CTCCATCTTCAGCCTGTCGGAGCCGCTCTCCGCTCAGCCGACGCTTCCCTTCCCATCACCTTCTGTCTCCAGGCTCCATCAGTTTCCCATAAGTTTACTGTTTTCAAATCAGCTTCTCCTCAGTTTTCCGGCAGTGTCTCGTGGGTTTCCTCTCATATTTGAGTTTGGCGTCACTTCTCCGGAAGCTTCCCGCTGTCTCAGGGATTTCCAGCCCGATGCCTGTCAGCCGAACCTCAGCTTTGGCTGCTTTCACTTCACTGTAATGTCAGTTTTACATCAATCTCTATTCAGTCCTGTCATTGTTCCACGGATATCCCATCAGCTTCCAGTAAGCTTCCTGTTTCCTTTTAGCTTCCCATCAAGTCCCCTTCAGCTTTCCCTCAGTTTCCTTTTTCCTCTCAGTTTCCTTTGTTTTCTCTCAGCTTCCCATTAGTTTCCTGGAAGCTTCCTGTCAGTTTCCTTTAGGCTTCCCCTCAAGTTTCTTTTTCTTTTCAGTTTCATTTTCCTTCAGCTTCCTTCAGTCTCCTCATTTTGCATCAGTTTCCCACATGTTCTCTATTTTTTTGTTGGTTTCAGTTTTCTGATAACTTGGTAATCGTTTCATACATTTTCTGCATTATGAGTGGACATTCGTAACTTTCCTCACTGACATTTGTATTTCTTCACTCTCAGATTCACTTTATGCAGATTACAGGTTTGCAGTCATTGTGATTTTATATATTCTGGTAATTTAGTTGTAGTTTGCATTTGTAAGTTAACTTGTACTTGTTTTGAGTGAAATCTGTGGTCACTTCAGAATCTTCTGTCCTTTTTGGGACTTCGACACACTGTTTTTATTGTTTATTTGTATTTATCTTGTGGCATTTGTCTTGTTTTTGCTGTGACTTTACGCTCTTTTCTTGTTGTATTTCACTGTTCTGGGCAGCTTTGTGACCTCTGAAGACACCTCTGCATGTCTGTCTGGCTGTTTTGTGTCTCTTGCAGATAAATTTGTGCGACTCTGTTCACTTGGTGTCTCTGAGGTCTCCCTTCACGGTGGATTTGCAGGTTTTGTTCATTTTTGTGGTTGTTGGTGACTCTTTTGTGCCCAATTTGTTCCTCTTCGGGGCTTCATTGTGTCTACACGTTGTGTCTTGATTGACTAACAAGCGAGACGTGTTAACAGCTCCTTCAGCCCGCTGCCCTTTGACCTCTCCAACCCTTCAAACCTCCGCTCACTTGAGGCTTTCTCTCCCTCCTCCAGCTTCCAGCCTGCAGACGGCCGCACTGGACTGAAATAAACTTGCATCCGCTGGCAGGTTGAGAGCAAAAACACAAAACACAAACGCTGGTTTGTCAGTTTTTTGGACGGTGCTGCAGGAATAAAGTGCGTGATGCTCCTCTGCAGAACAAAGCTGACTGTTGCTGCAGTCTGGCAGTGCGGAGCTGCAAAGTGACCGTGCGAGGCCCCAGCAGAGACGCGGGACCAGCGTGCAGCTGAAAACAAGCTGACGTTTGTTCGCGACGGGCTGATTGACGGCCACGACTCGATTGTTGGGCGGCCAGTTGGACTCCCGGCCGCCTGGCAGGAGCTGGCTCGCTCGGAGACAGCTGTGTTGGAGAAAGTGCCAGCGGCGGGAAAATCTCCGCAGAGTTTCACTGAGGACGTGTTGGTGCGAAATGGTGCCCTACACCCCCGTCTGCAGGCGCGCTCTCCGCCTTCTCTGCTCCAAACTCGCCGCCGCCGAGACGCAACACTGAGCGGCTTTGTGAGAAAATAACTGAATAATCACCTGCTTCCTTTCATTGTGAGTTTTGGTGAGCAAACAGAGGATAAAACTCCCAGTTCCAGAGCTTCGGAGTGGCCCAACAGCGGCGTCGCTCATCACGTGTCGTTACAACACGCCTCAGACATTTTAAACATTCACGCTGACAGCTGGCCGATACTCAAAATCAAACATCCAAACACTTCACAAAAGGCCGAGTTCCTCCAGATCCGCTCCTCCTGTCCTCAAACACTCTATCAGAAACACATTTCTACTAAATCCGGTGTGCCGGGTCCATGTGTGACCTGCAGGAGGCGCCATCACAGCACACAGCGGCTGAATGAACAGCGACTGCTGCTCTCCAACTGGACTGTTACTGATTACTTTGTTTTAGTTATGAGTCAACAGTGTCGCTAACGTAGCATGAGGCTACGACGTCACATCAAGCAGATTTCAGGCAGGTAGGAACGAACGCAGAGTTCACAGCTTTTCTACAGGTATGAAGAGCAGAAGAAGAGTTGGGCTCTTTGAAGAAGAATCATTTAAGAGCAAAAATGTTCTGTCACACAACAGACCTATCGCTCTGCTAGCTATGCTGCTACGCTAACATATCCTCTGCTATGTCTGCAGTTTCTCTGTCTGAGATGAGGCTCAGCTAAACATTATGCTAAGCTGAACTACTTGTTTTCCTTGAGAACAGGTGAAACACCAAGAGGCTCCAATGTTACACTGAGCTGTTAAAAAAACAAAAGTGGCACCTTTACGAAAAATTATCTTCAACGTCAAAGAGGAAACCTTTTGTAGTAATTTGGTTGTTTGTTTCCATGACAGCGGTGCTGCAAGCCACAGGAAACACAAATTCCCTGAAACGCTGCTACTGCTCACGTCTATCACGCATACTAAACAGTTCTTCTGCACATGCTCAGTAGATGAACAATGTATGGTTTCACGACAAAAACAGCCAACAGCGCCCCCTTGTGGCCTGGCATGTTTTCAGCATTTCTGGCATCTCCCAGGAAAAAGATGTTTTCAAAACGCTGCGGTGTAAATGCAAAACTTTACAGAAACAAAAACCCTAAAGGGGTGAAACTGTGCCTGAGTCGCTCTGCTATCTTTGCTGTAATGCTCAACGTGGCTAAATGCTACGTTAGCAGCCGCTCTGCTAACGGCTCAACGTGGCGCTAAAGTCGCTCTGCTAGGCGGGTTACGATGCTACGCTGAGCGGTTCGCAGCTGTACTTCAGATATCAGGAGCAGGAAACTCAGGTCCACTGATAAACCACATGAATGCACAATAGCTAACTGGGAATCAAACTTCAGTCTTCCTGCCTTGAAGCAACACAGCTAACCACTACTCCACCGCCATACTTCAAAAAGCTCTCCAAAAAAACATGTCACACCTCAGAATACACCTCACAGTTTGGAATTAATAAAGTAAGGCTCTACTCTACTCAATATGAAGGTAAAAGCTTTTCAGATCTATTATTTAGAGATTGTTCTCAGCTGGAGGAGAAAAAGATCACAGAAATCTTCACAACTTGGATTATTTAACCAAATAATCACCATTTTTAAAAACTAAAATGATGAAATCAGAAATACAATTAAAGTTAACATGGAAAAACATCTGTAATGTTTGTCAGAAATAAAAGGAAAATTATTGGAAAACCCTGCAGTAATTAGTTAATTCCCGCTGCTTTTGTTTGTTTGTTGATTTGTTTTTGTTTTTTATTTGACACAAATACACCGTTTGTTCCTTTAAAAAAAACACTGCTGAGACGTTTCTTTTTATGCTGAGATAATGAAGCCTTCGCAGCTGTTCTAGAGATATCAGGAGCAGAACTGACGGGTTTCTTCAGGAGTGTGTGAAGTCATGCAGAGAATTCCAGGACATCGGTGCAGACTGAAGAGAACTGAAGGGACGCAAAGTGTCCAGAAATGTTCTGTTTCTGTTACTGAGAAATTAAAAGCTTCAGAGAGTCAAGTCTCGTGTAAATCAGGAAGAATTAGCCTGAAGCTACAGACGTTCATCTGGATGAAAGACTTGCCTTAAAGGTGTAGGAGTTATCTTGAAGCTCTGAACCACAAAGCTAAAGACGTTAGCCTGGGAGCTAATGAAGTTAGCTAAAGACATGACACTGAACCAGTTCACCTGGATGTTCAATGAATTATTAGCGTGAAGCTAAAGATGAAGTAAACGGGTTTATTTATACGTTTGGGATGGCATTCATTCATTTCCCAAGCTTCATGTCCTGTTCAGGGTCGTAGGGTTGCTGGAGCCAATCCCAGCTTCCGTTGGGAGGAAGCCAGAGAACCAGGAGGGAACACACACACACACACACACACCTGGGGAGAACACGCACGCTCACAGAAAAGCCCTGACCCGGTATATGAACCCAGAGCCTTCTTGAGATGTGATTGGCATTTTTGTTTTCCAATTGAACCTGGTGTGGTCTTGGTTACCGTCAATAATGGATCAAACTTTGCTGTAGCATTAGCCTGTTAGCCTCCGTTAGCCTCTGTTAGCATCATTTCTTGTTCAGATCAGCTTTGACTGGGTTTGCTTTCCGTCCGTGGCGCCTCGTTGCGAAGCCGAGGACTGACTGGCTCCTGAAGAGGTCAGCGGCGGCGGCGACCTGCCGGTGGCGCCGCTGAGCCGAGCGGTTTTATTTTGAAGGTGCTGATTTAAGCTGTCAGGCGGCAGCAGTTTAACAATGCTTCCAGAATAACGTGAGAGAGGAGTGAAGGAAGATGGCGGCGGGCCCGGGCGCGCCGCGGAGCGGAGCGCCGCCGTGTTTGTGCTTTTGTGCGCGGCTCAGCCGAGGTAACATTTACTCTGACATATTTCCCAGCAGCACAAGAATAATATTTCAGAACAAAAGGCTGCGGGCCATTCAGCCGCCTGACGGCTTACTTTGACATGGCTGCTCGCGGCTCGGCGGGGCTCCGCGCCGCCGCGAGCCGCCTTTCACACCGCCTGACAGCCAAACATTAGCCCGGGCCGCAGGTTCGATTCCCTGTAACAGCCGGAGCAGACGTCTGACTCTGAGTCACTCCGACTTCACTTTGCGTTTCTCTGATGGTTTAACATCACTTTTCCACTATTTTATGTCCTTCTGGAGTCATTCCTGGTCATTTCATTCCAGATTTTCTGTATTTTTGTGTCGTGTTTCTGTTTTTTGCTGTTGTCTCTTTTTGAGGTCATTCTGCGTCTCGTTCTGGTCGGATTTTTTGCATTTCAACTTTTCTTTACGTCTGTCTTTATTTGTTTCTCTGACATTTTATCACTCTCAACACTGACTTTGTTTTTAAACTTTCTGTGGTCGTTTGTGTCTTGTAGTCGTGGCTTTTCATGTTTCTGTGTTATGTTTGTGCCATTTTGTTTGTGCCAACATGAGGTTTTTGTGTCTTCCTGGGAGTTTTATGTCGCTTCTTCAGTGTTTTTGTCTTTCATTTGTCATTTTGTCGTAAACTGTTTTTGTGGGAAAGTTTTTGTTCTTGTGCGTTTTTAGTGATGATATTCTGTTTGTCAGGTGTTTTGGTGCTTTCCTGAGGTCTTTTTGGTGCTTTTTATTTTGGATTTTCCACACTGTCACGTTTTGATTCTTTACATTTATTTTTGCTGCTTTTTTTAAATTTACATGTCATTTATTTGGACGTTTTGAGATATTCCACATGATTTTCAGGCCTCTGCTTGATTCTTAAAGTGTTTTCAGACCTCTATGTGTCTTTTTACATCTTTTTTTTTCATCATATGCGTTTCCTTCCGTTGTTTTTCCATCCCTGTACACGGTTTGTCATTTTTTTATCTTTTGACAATTTTTTTTTAACGTCCCCTTCTCTCATGTTAGGCTCCTGATTGTGATTTTCTGTGTTTTTGGGGTGTTTTGCACAGTTTGGAGGCTCTTTGTGGTGTTTTTATGTGTTTGTGGTCACATTGTGTTCGTCTGTGATTCTTCTCTGTTCTTTTGTTTGTGTTTTTTTTTTTTAATTCAGACAGAATTTGCGATTGTGGACGATGTGATGAAACCTGACATGTGTAACAAATGAGCCGCGGTTGTTTTAACCTTCAGTTTGTGAGTAAAAGGAGCTGTGGAGGAGGCGAGCGCTGAGCCCGAGCCGCAGAGTATTTTGGGCACTTTGCTGTTTTCTGTGAGGGAAGCTAATGATTTAAACTTGACATGTCGGCGCAGCTTAATAACGGCAGAATAATAATATTTCAGCTCGCTCTTTCATAATAGCAGCCAGAGAAAAGAGAGCGAGCGGGCGAGCCATTCATGCGGCATGATGGGTAGTTTGACACGGGCTGCTTTTCTGCTCAGCACGATGTTTCCACTTATCCGCCGCGCATGCACACTCGCTCCGAGAGCTGAGCGCCCGGGAGAGAGGCTAGCTGAGGCTAACGGAAGCTAACACACACACACACACACACACACACACACACACACACACACACACACAGAGCGTGGTGTGTATCTGAATTATGCTGGCATTGCATTGACTTTCATTCATTTATTGCACACAGTTTAACCCGATATTAGGAGAAAACTTCACCTCAACATGCCAACACACACACACACACACACACACACACACACACACAGTGCTGGTTGCTGGAGAGGCTAACTAATGCTAACAATAGTAGTCTACACACATGCACGCACACACACAATCAAAAGACTGCTTGCAGGCCAAAGGCTAACCAATGCACACAGAAGGCGGTGCATGTGAACAAATGCACGGACACACACACACACACACACACGCTCACACTCTGCAGGCCTGTCATGTGTGTTTGATGAGGAGCATTTAAAGCTCGCTCTCCTGACACACACCCCTCATCTGCACTGACAGCTAGCAAGCTATTATTAACACACACACACGCACGCACAACACAGGTATGCGTGTCAGTCTGACAGCTCAGTCATTAACCCTCGGCCCGAGTCAAATCCATGAACGCATCACAGCGGGACGCGGGGTGTGTGTGTGTGTGTGTGTGTGTGTGTGTGTGTATAAAGTTTGGTTTGGTCGGGTCAGAGAGTTTCCCGCAGGTGGAGATGGAGGATCTTCAACCAGCTGCCGTCTTTGTTTCCTCCGATCATTTCCAGGTTAACGGTGTGACGCAGCAAACTTCAGGCAGCAATTTAGCCGCCTGTTCAGCGTTACCACGGCAACGGTCGTTTTCTGACTGATTCCTTAAAATGCCGATTCCTCCGAAATGCCGTGATTTAATTCATCCAGCTCAGAGCGTCGGGGTGCTGATCTGATCCCAGCTGAGTGTGTCTGGAGGCAGGATCCACCTGGACAGGCGAGCAGTGCGAACCACTGCAGCACCGTGACGAGCAGGCCCGTCCTGCAGACAACATGTCCGCTCACTTTGCTCCAGTGATGATAAAACTCCCCACTAGAGGGCAGCGTAGCGGCACAGGCGGTAAGATGTCAAAAAGTCTGTTTATACAGTCGGGCAAAAATGCATTTATTCAGCCACCGATTGTGAAATTTCTCCCACTTCAAATGACGACAGAGGTCTGTAATTTTCATCATCACTACTCTTCAACTGACAGAGACAGAATGTGGAGAAAATTCCAGGATATGACGCTGTCGGGTTTTTTTAAAAAATTGTTTGTAAATTATGTTGGAAAATAAGTATTTGGTCAATAATAGAAGTTCAACTAAATGCTAACTAACTAAATGGTAGCATAACCTTGATTGGCAATGACCAGGTCTGGACACTGGCTGGGCCACTCCAGGGTCCAGGTCTGGAGACTGGCTGGGCCACTCCAGGGTCCAGGTCTGGAGACTGGCTGGGCCACTCCAGGACTTTGAAATGCTCCTTGGATGCCCGGCGGTGTGTTTGGGATCCTGGCCATGTTGGAACATCCGGCCACGTTTCATCTTCAATGCTCTGACTGGTGGAAGGAGCTTTTGGCTCAAAATCCCACCATACATGAATCCATCCAGTCTTTCCTGAACACAGATCAGTCGTCCTGTCCCCTGTGCAGAAAAACAACTCCAAGGCATGATGCTTCCACCCCCGTGCCTCACAGGGGGTTTGGTGTTCTTGGGATGGAACTCAGCACTCGACCAGCCGAGTTGGTCCTGAAAAGATCTATTTTGGTTTCATCTGACCACACAGCGTTCTCCCAGTCCTCTTCTGGATCATCCATTTATATCCCGGTGTCATTTGATGACGCTTTGGTCTTGGCCATGGTGGAGTCTGACTGCTTGAGGCTGTGGACAGGCGTCTGTCCTACAGCTGACGAGTTCCAGCAGGTGCTGATAACACAGGTAACAAGTGGAGGACAGAAGAGCTTCTTAAAGAGGAAGGTACAGGTCTGTGAGAGCCAGAGACCTTGTTTGTTTGTAGGTCACCAAATACGTTTTTCACCATAATTTACAACTGAATTCTTTAAAAATCTCACAGTGTGATTTCCTGTATTTTTTTTTCTTCACATCCTGCCTCAGAGCTGAAGCGTACCTGTGATGAAAATTACAGACCTCTGTCAACATTTTAAGTGGGAGAACTTTCACAATTTGTGGCTGACTAAACACACTGTTGCCTCACTGTATGTCTGTTAATGCTCCAGCTCTCCTTCTATTAAATATGATTCACAGCAAGTAGTTTGTCTCGCCGTTGTAGTTTTGAGTCTCATTATGGTAGTTTGTGTCTTACTGTAGTAGTGGAGCGTCTCACTGTGGTGGTGTTTTCCTTCACACCCAAAGAACCTGCAGAAAATTCATTTCCACACAGGAAGAAACTAGACAAGCTTCAAAGAATAACAGACTCGAACCGAGGATTCTGTCAACGTGAGGTGAGGATGTTAACCACTACTGTGTGGATGAAGAGGAATGTTGAGGAAACAGTCGGACCAGAGACTGACGCTGTGACTCAGCAGAACCTCCAGTTTCTCCGGATTAGATCGGAGCCAAACGGCAGATTTACGAGCTGCGGCGGTTTCCACAGCCCGGCCCGGAGCCTCTCTGTGGGTTTTTATTGTGAAACTCCTGGGATGTGTTTGTTTTTGCAGCGCCCGGCGTGAAATCGATCACTCATGGAGCCGATTTGTCCTGTTTTCCCCGCACAGGAAGCGGCGCGGTGTTCGATTCCAGCGGCCCCCCCCCGGGCCCGCACACTGCGGCTCTTTGTGCGGGGATGTGAGGGAGCCTCCCGGGTTACCTGAACATCCCGCTAATCTGCCGTTAAGTGGCTAAGCCGCTCCGCCGGGGGCGGGGCTTAGCTCCCAACGTGGTCCAGCCTCTCAGGAGGCTTCGTTACACTGAGCTGGAACGTTGTGTCAGTCCGTCTCACACGCACACACACACACACACACACACACACACACACACACACACACACACACTCAGCTGGTTGTCCTCTGAAGGCTTCAGCCCCGTTTACAACCCGCTTCAAGTGAAATGTCGTTGTTTTTGTTTCAGAAAAGATTCAAGTTTACGACACGTTTTGAAACCGATGGCAGAAACACTGAAAGAGGCGTAGTGAGCATGCCGGGCCACCGGTTGGTGCTGTTGGCTTTTTTCTTTTTTTCTTTTTTTAATGAAACCACACACCTGTGCAAAGGAAAACACTAAGCGAAGACGGGCATTCGTCTGAAGAGACGAGCGGCTGGATCGTCACCGCGGCGACTCGCTATCGGCCATCTACTGAGCACGTGCAGAAGAGCCGTCTGGATCAGGTTTATCAGGAGTTTAAGTTTTCAGCCAAGCGAAGGCATCAAGGTCAGTGAGCCAGATGTTCACAGATGTTCTTCAGATATGAAGAGCAGGAAAAATAAGCTGATTAATAAGCTGGTTACTTTATTTTTCTTAAAGAGACAGTACATATTTTCCTGTTCCTCCCGAACCGAACGTCCGACTGTCAAGAAGAAAGATTAGTAATAAAAAAAAAGATTAAAAGGAGGAGGTTGGGGATGACGGGATACGTTAAAAATACCTCCGCCTCCTCCAGCTCCCTCCCCGTCTATCAATAAAGGTGTTGATAAAAAAGATGGAGGGTCTCAAACACATGAACACAATCTGTCACTCTCCTAAATATACCTCCCTCACCTCCTCCTCCTCTTCCTCCTCCTCCTCCCTTCCCTCCCGAAGCCCCTCCATCACCTCCCGTCTCTGACTCCATCTCCTCCTGCGCCGCGTTCTACATTTATGTCTCTTTCTCTACAAGTCAAAGTTTGCTCTGTGGTTTGTTCCAAACTTTACTCCAGGAAACTGAATGGATCTGAGTCATCAGGCCGTTTGAAGACAAAACACCCACAATGCAACGGGTGTGAGTGTAGACAGTCCTGACGAAAACAACAACAGCAGGTAAAAAAAATGAGTTTCAATAAGGATGGAATCATTAAATGCGGCATTAGATCACATCAATCTGAGTTTGGAAAAGAAAAACACAATATGGGAGAAGATCGACAACAAAGTGGAAATCTGAGCTTGAAACAGAAAATATCTTATAATGAAGTCGACAAATAAAAGTCGCGTGGCGCCAGCTGAGGAAACGTCTCTCAGGTCCTTCTGGTCCGTCTTCACCGCTCTGATGGACTCGCTTTAATCGAAGCTTCGAGTGCGACTTCAAGCGTCCCGATCTTGGTTCTGATTCGGTGATTATTTGGTTTGAATTGAAAATCGGAACCGTTTGGAGAAGAGTTCCATCATGGGGTCAAAAGGTCACTTCCTGTTTGGCTGCCGATAATAAACCCAGGAAAAATCAAGGAGCACAACTCTGAACGGACTCCCATGAGCTGAGCAACGTCAAGACTCTGATGTTATTTCTTTTGGATATTTTTTAGGATATCTGGGAACATTTGATGAGTCTCTGAAAGCAGGGAGACGGGATCACTGCGCAGGATTTACTAGAATCGTTTTCTGTCGTTTTCTCTTTTCAAATACTTATTTAAAGCAGACAAACGGCCATGAAGCAAGCTAGCTGAGGATGCTAAGAAACTAAAAAGTCTCTGAACTTCAGTAAAGAGGCAAAAGACCAGATGATTCGACTGGACCTGAGTGAGGAAGGCAGCGATCAGAGAAAAACAGCAGGAGGAAAGAGTGGACGATCCTCAGCGATACAAATGAACGCGACGCCTCCCGACACACAGATCACAGCAGCTGAGCTCCACAGCATTCCTCACAAATTCTCTATTTTTCACTTATAGTACCATACATCTGGAAAATACAGACTCTTAACTCAAACCCAGAAAAGGGCAGTGAGAAAAATTATAGATCCCGATTATTTTGAGTCTACAAATCTATAGCTGATATGATCCAACGATTTTCAGACACTGTAGATTAAACAACTTTTGGTAATCTTTGCAGCCAGAACCAGGAAGAGGGATTTACCACGCCCATGGTCTTCATGCACAGTAGCTGTGCTTCAGGAAAGTTGTGATTTTCCTCGTTTCCATGGATACGGAGTCGGATCGTTCTCAAAAAGTTGCGTTTTTTTGTTTTGTTTGTTTTTTCCCCCACAGAGTCAGAGGCAGAGTATTTTCAAAAAGCTCCACCATTTTCAGAAAGTTGCCTTCTCTCTGTTTCCATGGAGATGAGGTCGGAGCTTTTCTCCCCACTTGGAAGCCGTTTTCAGAAAGTTGCGTTTTCTCTCTAAAGCCTTGTGTAAACGGGTTGTGATGGGAGGTGTGTGACCCGGTGGAGCAGTGGACGGCGGGATGCGCCCTGACGTTTTCTGACGGGTTGCTTCAGTGTTTTCGGTGCATTTTAAAGTCTCTTTTTGTTTTGAACGTGTTTTCTGAGGAGTCCCGTGGAGGACGAGACGGGGGGAGTCGCAGAAAACAAATTGGAGGAAATATTTGCGCTCGCAAACAAAACAACAAACAAACAACAGCAAAAGCAGCTCCAGCGCTCCGTCTCTGCGAGCCTCCACCGCTTCCTGCGGGTCACACGGTTCGATCCCCCCACCCCCGCCTCCCTCCGTCTCCACCTGAGGCTGGCTGTCAATCAGAGGAGGAGGGGGGCGAGGAGCAGACAGATGGAGGTGAAGGAGGAGGCCTCGGCGCTGCTGGCACGCGCTCCGCCTGCGTCTATACGCCTCTATATATACCGCCGCCAGTATACATCAGACTAAACATGGAGGACGGGCGCAGATGGAGGCGGCGAGGTCGCGTCAGCCCGTCTGCTGCAGCACTATAGAAGGTTTCCGTCCAACATTCACTTTGACTGTTCCAAAGTTCCCCAATCTCTGTTTGACTCAAAGTCTCCAAAACAAACATAAACAGCAAAAACACAAACCAGCAGTTCGCAACTTTAACAAACTCCAGCAAGCGTCGTTTCAGGAAGATTTTCTATTTCGACACCTCTAAAGTGGAAAAATTAATAGTGATTATGTATATTTAAGGGAAAAGTTGTACTTTGTTCCGTTTGGTGGGATTCACTAACTTTCAAACAAAATGTACCACAAAGTTACAGAATAATCACAATTTTTCTCATCAAATCATTATGAAGAAACAATTTTAACAGAGTCACTCAACCACAACTGAAGACCAGTTTAGGACATGGACAGAAACACCGAACGGACAAACCCCTGAAGCAGCAGTGGACGTTCCACCAGCAGAGACACGAACGGTGACAGACCGGGAGAGAGGAAAGCTACGCCGACGCTGAAGAACGGAACGTTCTGAACGAGTCCAGACCAGATCCAGAGCCAAACCACCCATGCTGTCCACATGTTGCATAACCTTTCCAGGAAGGCCCCATTAATGACACTTCAAACTAAAACGCATCGTTTTTGTGTTCTTGGTTCAGAAAGTGTCACGTTTTGAATATGATGTTGGTTTACACAGAAATAACACACACATTGAAAACGATCTCCTTTTCACGTAGAGCCAGCTGGATTGTTGTTCCAGTGACTGTCAACTCTAAAACTACTGAGGTGCACGAGAATCTGGACTGGAACCAGGACCAGGACCAGGAGAGTATGGACCGGAATATGGACCCAAATCAGAACCTCTGGAGTTTTTCCCAGTCCAAAGCGAACTCCATACTGTGCCATTCCGACACCATCTGATACCGCAGGACAAGACCGAAGACATCGGCACGATCCTCTCACCGTGGTTATCCACTGCCTGGGACAGTCAGTGTGGGGCGAAGGATTCAAACCTTCAACACCAGTCTGAGGCTCTGCTCACACTGCCCGACGCCGGAGGGACGCTTTACGATTAAATATTCTAAAAAGAAACACAAAAACATCTCTCCTGCGACTTTGTGCCAATTGAATTTAGAGAGAATAATGACTGTGAGATTACAAATTTATAATCTTGTGAGGACATCAGACTGGATCTGTGTGATTATCTGCAGGTTCTCTGACCAAAACACCGAGATTAAAAAAAAAAAAAAAAAAAGGGAAAAAGAAATGAAAGACGGAGTGAAAACAGCTGAAACATGAAGTCTGCGAATGTAAATGTGTGTTAGCAGCTGTCCTGTAGCAGCACCTCCTGAGTGTGTGTTTACTCTGCAGGACATATTTCACACACACACACACACACACACACACACACACACACACACACACAAAAACAGAGCAGGTCGTGTTGGTGTTGCTTCAAATCTTCCGTCAGCTCCGATCCCTGAAAAAATAAACTCTCAGAGTTTATTATTATTGTGTGTGTGTGTGTGTGTGTGTGTGTGTGTGTGTGTGTGTGTGTGTGTGTGTGTGTGTGTGTGTGTGTGTGTGTGTGTGTTGTAATCGTCCCGCTCTGCACTTGGCCGACCTCTGAGAATCACTTCATCTTCATTCCTCGGCCGACTCTTCGCTCGCCCTCTCTTCTGCTCTCCTGAACTGGAGCTCCGGTTGTTTGGGATCAGATCAGCCGAGGCTGAACCAGGAAGTCGACCGGAGCGGACGACACACCGGGACCTCACCGATCCGGCTCCACAACTCCAAACACACAGTGCGAACATGTGGTTGATGACAGGGCCTGAAGGTCTGATCTTGATGGGACTGATTGGATCTTAGATGTTGATCTTCTCTATTCATAGTTGGTGAGCCAGAAGGCTTAGATGAGACTAAAAATCATCTAAATCATCATAGTCAATCATCTAAAAGCAGATATTTAGCTGAACTGATGCAGTTTTGTTAAACGAGGCAGAAAGTCAGTGACGTGGTGAAATCTGACTGGATATGGACTCAGAAAGAAAGAATAATCCTCTCGATGCAGCATTTTGAATCAGTGAAGAATTCTTCAGCACTTATTCCAGAATAACAAACAACAGTCGACTCTGGAAGTAACAGGCATGGATTCATTTATCAGTATCACTCTGAATAAAGACGTTCCTGAACTTAGAGACATTTAAGAAAAACAGAAAACAGTCCTGTAGATTTATTAAATGAAGAAGTTGAAGGAGAAGTATTGCTCAAAAGTAACTCCATTTTCCTCACAGTGTACTAGAGGTCAAAGCAACCATCCAGAGTTAATATTTGTTTAGATATTTACTGTGAAAAGTATCGGTCCTAGGACAGAACCCTGTGGGACTCCATGTTTAACTGTAGTCTGAGCTGAAGAGTCATTAACGAAGTGGAACCTGTTTGATAAATAAAACTAGAATTTGGCACTCAGAGAGCGCAGACCTCTGCCACAGCTCAAATCAGTCACCAACAACCAGAAGAACACCATATATAATCAAACAACATTGTGATCGGGGGAGTGATCGGAGCGGAGCACTGCGGCGTGCGGTGCCTCTCTCTCTCGCCCTCTCGCCGTGTGTGTGTGTGTGTGTGTGTGTGTGTGTGTGTGTGTTTATCTGAAAAGGAAAACTGAAAAGCAACATAATTTATGTTATTTTACTTTATTTTAATTTGAAAATTTACCGGATTCTCTCATATTTTCTGTTCCTGACTTCCTGTCTGGTGTGATCTGCTCTGTCCAGCTTTACAACTGGCAGTACACGGTGCGCACAGTGCGCAGAGAAAATAGAGAGGAGCGGAGCGGCCGCGCTCCACGGCGCGAACCGCTACGCACGTGGCGGTCCCCCACGCCTCCTGTATGAACCGTCAGATAGGTTAACAGGGGCGCCGATCTGAAACTTAGTGCGCAGCGCTTCCACTTCTGCCTCGGAAGCAACGCGTCCTGTGTGAACCAGGCGTTTGTCCCCCCCTGTCGGTGGGCCTGCCCAACTATGTGACAGACTCCGTATCTCTCAATGATAAAGAATCCTTTAAAAAATTCCTGGATCCAGACAGTGATCCGGATCATCACCAAAATTTAATGGATTCTAAGTTAGCCCAAGACCCACCTTTCCACAAAGTTTCATTGCAATCCGTCCATTACTTTTTCCGTAATGTTGCTAACAAACAAACCAACAAAGCAACCAACCAACAAACGGACGTGATTCCATAACCTCCTTGGCGGAGGTAATCAACAACCAGTTTAGTGCTGTCCCTTTAAAGGTGCATTATGCAGTTTGCTCGTTTTATGCGAAACGCCGACCCCTGCAGGCCTTGGGGGTAACTGCAGCTTAGTGAAACGCTCATGTCTGTGGCTTGAGCCCATGTACGTGCACAGAAGAGGGGAACTCCTTCCTCGCTCTTTTAGTAGCGCTCGAATAAAATTTAAGTTTCTTTTGCCTGTGGGGTCTGTGCTGGAGCTGTGGCAGTGCTAGAAGCCGGTCTTTTCTTACTCTCTGGAAGCTCCATCCTCAGTACTGCTCAGTTGTTGCTGCTAAGCGTCTGGAGGAGTAATGGCGGAAAAAAACTAAACTTAAGGATATCAGGCCAGCGGGAGCGCGCATTACGTCAAGCTGCACTATTCTCCTTTAACGCTGATGATCAACAATCTCTGTAATCGGATATCAGGATGATCAAAGGAACACAGAATGCAATTCAAGCTATTTGACAAGGTTGATCAAATATGTTTTATAAAGAATTTGTAAGAGACTAATGATGACCCAGGTGGTGGAGTGTCAATCTAGATGGACTCCTGTGATCTTCAGCTGTGTTGTTGCCGTTTTATACAATGGCCGTTTGTCCGAGTGTCCCTGAACGTGTCACAGCGGGCTGAAAACGGCGGGCTGGTCCTTTAACGGAGCCTCAAACTGCTCTAATGTTTGTTTTCCAAAGGCGCCGTTTTATCCGCTTTCTGAGTGTCGCTTTATCATCAAACCATCAAATATTTCTC
Organism: Salarias fasciatus; assembly: GCF_902148845.1. NCBI lineage: Eukaryota > Metazoa > Chordata > Actinopteri > Blenniiformes > Blenniidae > Salarias > Salarias fasciatus. The sequence goes on along the minus strand of NC_043763.1, from coordinate 22,991,048 downwards.
ATCATGTGTGTGTCAGTAACACACACACACTAACACACACACACACACACACACACACACACACACACACACACACACACACACACACACACACACACACACTAGCTGCATCTCGGGGTGAATCGACGCCAAAACCAAAGTTCTCACTTCTCCTGCAGGACAAGCTGGGATCACAGTGTGTGTGCGTGACTATGTATGCTCTTATCACCTCTGCCTCGTACACACTGCACCTCAGGGCCGACACACACACACACACACACACACACAAACCACACACACACAACCACACACGCACACTGTGAGAGCACAGATGGCCTCATATTCATGTCTCCTGCCAAACAGATGGACCTGGCTGGATTCATTCAACGGTGGACACACAACACACAAACAAACACACACGCACTACGCATGTACACACTGACTCACACACACACACACACACACACACACACACACACACACAGAGGGAGAAACCTCCTTATTAGCCGCAGCGTGTTGAGGATCTCAAACACTCGCATGCGTACACACAGCTTCACACACTCACACACACACACAGAGTGGCGGTTGTCCAATGCTCGATGCCCTCAGTCTGTCCGCACACACACACACACACACACACAGACGCACACACACGCTGGCAGTGGCGGCCGTCCAATCACAGTGCCCTCAGTGTGTCTCTGTGAGTCGGAGATGTGAAGTCTAATTAACAGAACAGCATCAATATTGATGAGGGCCATTTTATTCCCTCTATTCCCAGTCCTGCTATTAAATTCACTTAACTTCACTTCCTGTTCATGAACGCCACGCGCCGCAGCAACAAGGTCAAAGGTCAACGCCGCCACTCTACCAGTCGATGGTTTCAGGCAGATCCTGACGGGCTGGAGGCCGCTGGGGGGGGGGGGGCGGGGTCACACCCAGCAGGTGAAGTGTGCACTTCAGGCGCCGCCGTAAACCGAAGCCTTGAACCGGCCACCAGCTCCAGGTTCTGGTACCACAGAGAGGCATCAGTGCTCACACTGGGTTTTGGACTTCCGTTAATTTAGTTTTTCTTTCTTCATCATGATAACGACAACCATCTGTATGGAACACAAAGTCACCATCTCTCACAGTCAGAGGACTGAAACTCAGCTGGCTGAGTTTCTGTGACATTGTGGGAATTAAACTTCATATTTAATCTCATGAGTTTATTGAAGAGTCCAATCATCTCACTATCCAACCAAATTGGTCCATGACACAGAAAACCACAGCGCCACCTGGAGGCCTGGCATGCTAACTACAACTGTAGTTAGCATGCTGTAAAGAAAAAAACCTTTAAAGATGGAGAATTGTGTTTTCACTAGAAAAGTCGTGGTGCAAACAGGGCTTCAGATTTTTGTCTCCCTCTGGTGGTGTTAGGGATGAAGACAGCAGCAATGGAGGGAGGACAAATTGTGACTGTGAAATGATGCTCAAAATGAAGTTGTTTTCCAAAGTCCAACTCAGACAGCTGTTCTAGATAAAAGATGAAAATCTGAGGTTGAAAACGTTCTGATCCACCCAGGAGGAGAGCTGGCTCGCTTTCCTCTGATTCCCACTTAAAATAGAAAGAATCTGTAGAAAACTCTGAGGTTGTGTCTGAGCGTCGGGAGTCCCTCAGCCCTTCAGCTCCACCCGCCTGCGGTGCGGGGCAGAGTAAAACAAACACCCACAGAGCTCTCTCTGTTTGGACTGAGAAGGTGTTGAGCTGTTGTTGAGTCTTTGGTTTGATACCATCCACAGGGTTTCCCATCATCCATCAGCGCGCGCACACACACACACACACACACACAAACATACACGAACATGCGCGCGCGCACGCACACACACAATGTGTCCGTCAGTGTTCTGAGGTAATGGAGAATGAAATAACCACGTTTGCTTTTTTAACAGATTGAATGTGAACACACACACACACACACACACACACACACACACACACACACACACACACACAGAGTGAGATAATCAGGATTCCACCCACTCCAGCTCATTTTATTTTGCTGTTGACTTGATTCACATAAGTTACTGAATTACATTAACTGAAGTTTCAGTAGATTTATTACTACAGCGGTAGGAACAAAAAGGTTGTTTTCAAGAGTATCATCCTCCTCTAACAGATTATAGAGCATCTTCCTCCTCTCCCAGTACTTAAAGAATCAAGTACTTTTTACTTGCAGCAAGGCCCGGTTTAAAGCAACAACATTTCCCTGCAGACCAGCAGAACAGTGTACAAAAACATATAACGAAGAAGCAATGTACATTTTCAAATTAAAACCTTTTATTCTGTCTTTGCGGCCTGGAACCAAGCGATCCACGGACCTGGTGGCTGCGATCCCTGCTGTCAAGTGCTGTGATCTGAAGAGCTCACTGGGGACTACTTTCAGTGGTGGATTCAGTGGTGTGTGTGTGTGTGTGTGTGTGTGTGTGTGTGCGCAGTTAATTGCAGTGTGTTGATTGACGCGTTGGGGCTGGAGGAAAGATGAGAGCAACCTGTTGTATTCACTTTCTGTGTGTGTGTGTGTGTGTGTGTGTGTGTGTGTGTGTGTGTGTTGGGGTTAAAAGAGCTCCATAAATCCTGCACTGAGTTTTTTCCAGCAGAGACGTGTGAGTTTGTTGAGTTTGTGCTGAAATGGATGTTTCATGTTCATTCTGCGGAGCGCGAGCGTGTGCGTGCGTGTGCATGTGAGTGTGTGCGTGCATGCATGTGTCAAACTGGAAGTGAAAGAAAAGAACAAACAGTTTCAAGCTCTGAGTTCAAACTGAGAGCAGATGTTTCTGGTATTCACTGACAAGGCCAACATTTCCCCGGGAACAGAGAAAGAGAAGAATATTCAGCTGAAAGAGACGATGTCCTGTTTTTTAACCGCAAAAAACCACATAAGTGTTTCTATCCAAAATAGTAAGAAATACTGCACATGAATGATGGAGAGCTTCAGGGTTCCTCCTAATGTTTCCATCACACACGTCCAAATGTCGCCATGTTTGATGTCCTGACTCGGTTTCTATTGGACAGTCGTCTCCTCAGGCGAGACTGTTGTAAATCTGTGTGTTATCTGCATAGTTGCGGTCAGGCATGTTGTGTTGCTGTTTGAAGTGTGAACCAACATGTGGATATTGAACAGCAGTGAGCCCAGGACGGAGCCTTGAGGAACTCCACACGAATCTTCATTCCCCGCTGTGCCTCGTTTCTCTCCGTGTGTTCCTTTATTGTGTGTCTTCTGTTTATTCTGTTTTCATGTTCTCATCTGTCTCATGTTTCTTCCTCACATCTTTCTCAAGGACTTTTAAATAAATTTTGCATTGTTTTGTTTTTGGATTTGCTGAACTTTCATTAAATATTACCTTTTGTTGTTCTATGTCGGTGCATGTGCATTTGAATTCAACATTATTTTTCCACATTTTATTCATTTTTCATTTTCATTTCACGTTTTTCTTCTGTTTGTTTTTTTCAGTATTCATCACTTTCAGCAACTGTGAGTAAATAATTTCATCAAAATATTTGTGCTAATTAATTTTCAATGCTATTCTTGTTAACAGTAATCTTGTCTGTTAATTTGTGTTTGTGTTTATTGTTTTTGCTAGGCTCTGTAAATCCCTGGTTGGTATTTTTGGTCTTTTACATCTTTTAAGAATTTTTAATGACTTTTAAATTGTAGTTTTTAGTGTTAATAGAATGAGCGAACCTGCGGACCTGGACTGGCTCCAGGCCACACGCTGAGGCCGTCTGGTTTTATTCAACTTTCAATCCCATTTGGCTAATAATTTAATTATAATTATGTTTAACTTCATTAATTGATATTTATGGATGTGCGGTGGTGATATTTTGGGATAAAGTGTAATTTCTCTCAGTATCAGTAACTGACCTGGTTCTGCTGAAGCTGTTGGTAAACTGCAGCGCTGCAGTAAATCATTTCAGGCTCTTGAAGTCCAGCCTCAGAAAAGGTGGAGCGAGGCTTCGGTGGACCAGAGCCAGACGTCTTCATTCACACCTCCTATTCTAGAGAGTAAATTTAACTCTGCAAGTCTCAGAAAAAACCCTCAAAGAACGAGTCTCAGCACAAAAGAAACACAAGCCGTTGTGGATCTGCTGAGCATCTCCAGGAGAACAGAGAAGCTTCTGGAGACATGAGACGAGGGTGATCACCTGTCGCACTCTGTCCGGGACGGTCAGCTTTTTCATTTCTAATCAGACGCCCCGAGGTGGCATTCTGCCTGGTGATGCTAACATATGAACAAATCGTTCAAAACCTGTGATCATCACATCCCTTAACTCCTTCACCGAGTCATTCCAGCTCTAGCTGACGAGCTACAAAACGGACAACGCTGGCTATCGGGCAACTTGGACAGGCCATGAGTTCAGTCAGCTGTTAGCTTAGCCGCTGAATGACAGCCATTGTGGTCACGTTTCATAGACTGTGTTTAAAGACTCTCCATTCATCTGCATATCGAGGACATTTTCAGAGGTTTAGATTCTTTTGTGTGGGACTCAGACATTAATCCAAATAATGTCTGCATTTATTTATTTATTTGTTAGTGATTAGATCCCTATTACTTGCTGCCAGGGTGACAACTAGTCTTCCTGGCATCCATAAATACTTAAAACAATCATAAAATTTAGTAGTACACATGAATAAAATACAGAGATAGAAAACAGAATACAGAGAATAAAACAATCATGAAATGCAATACATAAAGCCATTAATCAGTAGAATACAAGGAAATATAAAGTGAAAGGATAATATACACAATTAAATTAGAATGAAACAAGACAATAATACAATTAAAACATAAAACAAACACTAAAAATGCACCAATGATTTAACCTTGCCGGCTAGCTGAATTCTCGCGGTATTTGTTCTCACACACCACGAGAATCCATCTTGTACCGCTCACAACTATGTGCTCGGGATCTCAATCAATTCAATCAATCAATTTATTTTTGTATAGCCCAGTATCACAACAACAGTTGCCTCAGAGGGCTTCAAGATGTTACATTTGTCGGTAAAAGTAAAAACAGTGAATAAGCATAATGGTAATATGTCAATATTTACAGTAACGAGACAGAACGAAGCAACCACCGCCTTCGACCCTCACATCCGGCAAGAAAAAACTCCAAAAACCCAGTGGGAAAAGAAGAAATCTTGGGGAGAACCACAGTATGGAGGGATCCCTCTCCCAGGGACGGACAGCTTTGGCAACAGCTAGCATGAGACAATAAGAAGTAAAGCCTAGGACTATGTTGAGGACAGTCCGTTGGACGGTCCAGCACAAGAACCACGGATCCCAGCAGTAGAACCGAAGCCAGTCCACGGGCAGGACCGACAGGGGTGTCCTCCCGGTCCGGACGGAGCTTGTTCATAGGCCTTCGTAATAGTGGAGTCAGCAACTGAAACTGGAGAAGACTCCCCCTCGAAGGGGGGGACAACAGGTGAAAAGCAATGAACGGACTAAAGGGAATAACATTCAGACATTAGAGGAGGACAGGGCTCAGTGCACCGTACTTCCCACAGCATTCTAGCTCCTGGGGCAGCTTTGTGGATACTTAACTGTTTAAACTAGTATTTAGTTAGTATAGTTTAGTTTAGTTTAATTTAGTTTGGTTTAGTTTAATTTTGTTTAGTGTAATTTGGTTTGGTTTGGTTTAGTTTAATTTAATTTAATTTAGTTTAGTTTAGTTTAGTTTAGTTTAGTTTAGTTTTGTTTAGTTTTGTTTAGTTTAGTTTGGTTTACTGTAGTTTGGTTTGGTTTACTTTAGTTTGGTTTGGTTTGTTTTAGTTTAGTTTAGTTTAGTTTAGTTTGGTTTACTGTAGTTTGGTTTGGTTTGTTTTAGTTTAGTTTAGTTTAGTTTGGTTTACTTTAGTTTGGTTTGGTTTGTTTTAGTTTAGTTTAGTTTAGTTTAGTTTAGTTTAGTTTAGTTTAGTTTAGTTTAGAATCCCTAGCTGACCTGATCATAGGCTGCATCGAAGAGAAACGTCTTGAGCCTAACCTTAAATGTGGAGACTGTGTCTGCCTCTTTGACACCACTTGGAAGCTGGTTCCATAAAAATGGTGCCTGATAGCTAAAGGCTCTTCCACCTAGTGTCCATTTAGAGACTCTAGGAGTCACCAGTAACCCTGCATTTTGAGAGCGAAGTGCTCTGATTGGTTGATAAGGCGTTAAAGCATCTTGGAGATAGGTTGGAGCCATCCCATTTAGGATTTTGTAAGTGAGGAGAAGGATTTTAAATCTAACTATAAACTCGACTGGGAGCCAGTGAAGAGATTTTAGAACGGGAGTAATGTGTTCACGTCTTCTAGTTCCAGTTAATAATCTGGCGGCTGCATTTTGAACCAACTGAAAGTTTTTTAATACACTTTTTGGGCAGGCTGCGAGAAGGGAGTTGCAGTAGTCCAATCTCGCAGAAACAAATGCATGGATGAGTTTTTCTGCATCGCTTCTAGGTAAAATGTTTCTTATTTTAGCTATGTTGCGCAAGTGGAAATATGCTGTTTTACAAGCCAGGTTGATGTGTGCTTTAAATGAGATATCCTGATCAAATAAGACCCCGAGGTTCCTCACAGTAGAGGAGGAGGATACACTGACGTTATCTAAGGTAATAATCTGTTTGGATAGACACTCTCTCAGTTTATGGGGGCCTAGTATAATGACCTCTGTTTTGCCAGGATTCAGACGGAGATAGTTCGTAGTCATCCAGGTTTTAATTTCTCTGATACAGTCACTGAGTCTGTCTATTTGATTAGTTTGATCAGGTTTCATAGATAAATACAGTTGTGTGTCATCTGCATAGCAATGAAAATTGATATCGTGACTTCTAATTATGTTCCCTAAAGGAAGCATATATAACAGAAATAAAATTGGCCCGAGCACGGACCCTTGAGGAACCCCATAACTGACCTGGGAGCACGGTGAGGACTGTTGGTTAACGTGAACAAATTGGTACCTATTAGATAAATAGGATTTGAACCAGCAGAGGGCTTTTCCTCTGATGCCAACCTCACATTCTAACCTCTGCAGGAGAATATTGTGGTCGATTGTATCAAAAGCTGCACTGAGGTCTAGGAGAACCAGGATTGAGACTAGACCTGCGTCAGCCGCCAATAGCAAGTCATTAGTGACTTTAACTAACGCAGTCTCAGTGCTGTGATAAGCTCTATATCCTGACTGAAATTTCTCAAATAAACTATTGTCCTGTAGGTGGCGGTAAAGCTGTTTAACCACAACTTTTTCCAGGACTTTTGAAATAAAAGGCAGATTTGATATCGGTCTGTAGTTAGCTAGAATATCAGGATCGAGATTAGGTTTTTTCAGCAGTGGTTTGATTACTGCGAATTTAAATGACTGTGGCACATAGCCATTTTCTAGAGAGGTATTTATTATAGTTATGATCGTATTTAAGATAACTGGAAGGATATCTTTGAAAAGCTTAGTTGGAATTGGATCTAGGAGACAGGTTGAGGTTTTAGAAGACATTACAATTGAAGTAATCTCAGCCCCATTTACTAATGAGAAACTATCTAGTATTTCAGGTATTTCAGGTGGAGGCAGTGGCTGGATTCCCTGAGCTTGATCTGAGGAAAGCGCTTCACTGATTTTACCTCTAATGGTTATGATTTTATCATTAAAGAATTTAAGAAAGTCATGGCAGTTTAAAGATTCTGGGATTACTGGTTCCACTACAGTATGACTGGTTGTCAGTCTGGCTACAGTGTTGAATAGAAACCGAGGGTTATTTTTGTTTATTTCTATTAAACGAGAGTAATATAATGTCTTGGCTTTAAAGAGAATTTGTTTATAGCTTAGCAAGCTACATTTCCAGGCCTTCAGAGATTGTTCTGATTTAGATTTACGCCACAGTCTTTCTAATTGCCGAGTTTTTTGTTTGAGAACACGGGTTTCAGAATTAAACCATGGAGCAACGCGCCTGGGTCGATTGGTTTTCAGCTGCAACGGGGCCACTACATCAAGGGCAGATTTTAGTGAGTGCATAGCACTGTCAACAAACTGATCACTATTATCACCACTGGCCAATAAGCTCATTTCTGTGAGTTCACAAGATAATGCAGCAAATGCAGGCTGGATCAATTCTTTGTACCGAGCCACAGATTTTTCAGATAATGTCCATATCAGCTTAATTTTATCTTTTTGAGCACAGTAGTCTTCAATCAAAACCTGAAAAGTAATTAAAAAATGGTCTGAGAGAATAGGGTTCTGAGGGAGAACATTTAGGTCACTGACTTCTATCCCATATGTTAAGACCAGATCCAGGGTGTGCTTGTGACTATGAGTGGATTCATCAACATTTTGAGTGAAACCGATACTATCTAATACTGCAATAAACGCATTACTCAAACTATCACCAGAATCATCCACATGGATGTTAAAGTCACCTATTATAAGGATCTTGTTATGAGTCAATACTATATTGCTTAAAAACTCTGAGAACTCAGTTAAAAAGTCAGAGTAAGGACCAGGAGGTCGATACACAATAATTAATAGCACAGCTTTTTGATTCTTCCAATTTGGACAAGTAAGCGTTAGTATTAAGCTTTCAAAAGAGTTGAATTTAACATTAGTTTTGGGTTTAAGAAGAAGACTGGAGTGGGAAATCACTGCCACACCTCCACCTCGACCTGTTGATCTAGCTGTTTGGAAATTAACATAGGTTGGAGGGGTACATTCATTGAGCCTCACATAATCATCTTGCTGGAGCCAAGTTTCTGTTAGAGCAAGGAGATCAATGTTATTGTCACCGATAAGGTCATTAACTAACACAGATTTAGTGGAGATTGCTCTAATGTTTAGTAGACCACATTTTATGTATTTCCTACTGGAAAAGTTATTTTGTCTTGTACAGATGTTAAGCTTTTTACCCATTGACTTTTTTTTAATGCTTTGAGCACTTTGGACAGACTCAGTCTCTGTTAGCCTAGGTAAACCTCCATGCTTGACTTGTAAAAATCCGGGAGCAGGATTAGTGACGGGATCAACAAGATCAACAGGAGTGTTCTACACGACTGCTCTGCGCCCGGGGCTCATAGCTGGATTGTCAATTTAGAGTTCGAAGCCGATCAGCCATATTGTGAGCTAAAAGGGCTGCACCATCCAAAGTTGGGTGGATGCCGTCCCTGCGGATGAGCCCAGGCTTTCCCCAGAAGGTGCACCAGTTGTTTAGAAAAATAACTCCGTTTTCCTCACTCCATCTAGACAACCAGCGATTGAATGATGAAAGTCGGCTATACATTTCATCATTGACCAAATTGGGCAGGGGACCAGAGAATATTACGGCATCAGACATCGACTTAGCCAATTCACACACCGAGGCTACTTGTAATTTGAGCACCTCTGATTGTCTCCGCCGGGCATCATTACCGCCTGCGTGAATCACGACTCGACGGAATCTCCTACCTTCCTGTTTTAAAAGCCTAAGGTTCCCCTCGATGTCCCCCACTCTGGCCCCCGGGTAACACCTAACCTTCACCGCTGGCAGCTTCACGTCTCTAACTATAGAGCTGCCAATCACCAGCGTGTCCAGTTCAGCCGGCGTGTCGTCGCTGAGGGGAGAGAACCTATTGCAGACGTGAAGCGGTTCTTGGAGTGCTACGTGGCGGTGCTTAGCACTAGCCTTCCTCCGGACTGTCACAAACCGGTCCTGGTCTTGTCCCGGCTGCTCGGGACACGCTGCGGGGCTAGGCTTGCTAACACTCCTCTCACTGCGGGAACGGGCTGCGAGCCCTGCCGCTACCTCGCTATAGCTAGCGCTGCCCTGCCCCTCACATCTGCGCAGCCGCTCCTCTAACTCGGTTACCCTGGCCTCCAGCGCTGTCAATACACTGCACTTTACGCAAATACCCCTATCGTCAAGGGAGGCAGGGTTCTGACTCAACATACGGCACACTGAGCAGGAAAGAAAAGAAGACAGAGGGGAGGACGCCATAGCGGTCCCGGCGGACCAAGCTAGTTAGCACGCTAAGCTAGTTAGCGCGCCGGTGGCGCTAACGGCGGAGAAGAAATGTAATTCACGAGAGATCGCTTGGTCAATCGGGGGCGAAGTAACCCCGGGGGCGTAAATAACCCCGATTTTTGATTGCTTCGTGAATTAACAGTAATAGCAAGAGAGAGACAGCAAGCACTTCAGTCGCTCGCAGGCTTCAGCAAGCTTCACCAACACGGAAAACACTCACCGGAGTGACGTCAGACGCTCCTGACGGATCTGACTTTTTTTAGTCGGACCAATCACGCTTGGATTTTTTTCGGCCGGACCAATCACGCGTCGTTTAGGGCGGGACATGAAGCTTTGACGGAAGCAGGAAGCGACGGACTGCTAATAATATTAGCATGGCTAGCGAAAACAATGGATATCCCGACAGCGATTAAATCTGTTTTGGATTAATCCTCTGTTGTGTCTGAGAAAAATGATCAGCAACAGGTTTTTTCTTTGCAGTGATTGGCTGAAACTAAAGATGGTTAGGCGGGCGCACTGTGTCCTTCCGTCCAAAGAACGCAAAGAGTTCTACAGCGAGTCCCTCCTTCCCCGAACGGATGTGCCGAGTGAAATCCCAGATTGACATGTGAAGCAATTCGTTGCTGCGCATGACATTATGCCTTTTGCCAGGTTACCAACGATTAAATCAAGCTTTTAAATTTTTCGCCACCATGATTTTAAAAGTTTTTATGTTGTTCTCTTTTCTTACCGCTGAAGATAAATTGTTCCACAGATTTGCAGCCCTGTACATCAATGTTCTCTGCATTGCATCTGTTTGAGCCTCTGGAAGATATATGTAATCTGCCATATGGCACCGAGTCAAATGGTTATGGCGTTCATGAACATAGGTAATTTTCTCATAAAGAGGCCTTGGTTTAATTTTTTTCCTTGTATTCTGAAAAAAAAAATTACAAGATTCTTCTGTAATCTCCTCTCCACATGTAGCCATGAGAGACTCTGGTGCATTCAATTAAGATGAGGAAGTTGAAGAGAACTGGTACCAAGACTGTCTCACTCCGCCTCGAATTAAAAACCTCACACTGAGGTTCTCGAGCTTGTATCCCATCATGCAGTTCCTGTAGGACAGAAACGAACTCAGGAGGATTTGGGACTTGTTTCAGAAGAATCTCAGTTTCAAGTGTCAAACTCAGAGTGGAGCTCAGTGAAGACCAAGAGAAGGTCATCGTACGTCTGTCTGCTGTTCAGCAGCAGCGGCGGGATGAAGACCGCGTCAATCCAACGTGGAGTGTTCCAGAAACCACGACAGGTTCTGAGACATCTTCTGACATGTGGTCCACCGCTCTGTCCAGTGAGATCTCTGTGAGCACAAAGACCGAAACTGCCCTCAAAGGACGGCCAACTGCAGTTGCCATCACGGGTAAATAATGAGGACGCAAATAAATGAAAATAAAATAAAGACAGAAACAATAGAAGTAAATAAGGTATAAACAAACCGTAAAAGCATCAAATCATGAAATAGAAAATAGACCAAGAAAAAATAGACAAAGTAACTTTATATGAAAAAATTTAAATGGAGACAAACAATAAAATAACAGGTACAAAACAACTATAAATAAACACAAAGTAACTGAACAAAGTAGCTATGAATAGACAAAATTAAAAGACACAAAAGAACTATAAATAGACAAAGAAACAATAAATAAGCACAAGTAACCATAAATAATCACGAGGTGGCCGTAAGTAGTATCATCGATACAAAGTAGCTGTAAACATAAAAAGTGACTATAATAAATACAAAGTAGCTGCAAAAAGACAAAATGATTATAAATAGACATAAAGTAACTAAAACTATTTCACAAATAATTCATGTGCAGTATTTTGTTGGAAAAAAAAACAAAAAAAAAAGACTACTCGTTCCACCTGCACAACACACACACACACACACACACACACACTTGATCTCCACAAAGACACAAAATCACTTCCTCTGACACAAAGCTGCTGTTTTCACCCCCGACCTCCTCTCGGCCAATCAGAGGCGGAGCTGGGACACCAGCTGAGTTGAGACAAAGTCGCTAATTAGAGGACGGACCATCGGCGGGACACTACACACACACACACACACACACACACACACACACACACACACACACACACACAAACAGAAACACATGTACCTGCTGAGCTCCAGCCTGTGTTTCCTGTGTGTGTGTGTGTGTGTGTGTGTGTGTGTGTGTGTGTGTGTGTGTGTGTGTGTGTGTGTGTGTGTGTGTGTGTGTGTGTGTGTGTCAGCGGGTCAGCGGAGGTTAAACAGTTTGTTCCTAACAGGCTTTAAGCTGCTTTCTTCCTCCTTTCTTCCCGCTCGCCCTTCACAGCTGTGCAGGATGTGACCTCTGGACGAGTCGGCGCTCCTCGCGCTGATCCCAGGTCAGCAGGAAGCCCCTCAAACAGAGCCGGGAGCCTGTGATCCCGGCCTGCTCTCTGACCTGCACACACTCGGCGGCTTCATGAAGACCCAGAGAGCAGCGAGCGGAGGAGCAGCAGACGCCTTCAAAACATACATCCAGGACACATTCTTATCTTCAATGAAAACTATTCGTTTTGCTTTTGATTCTGTATTAATGTGTTTTTTTTTTTATGAGTTTGATGTCGAAAGGACAAACTCAAAAATTTGTCTTTATATACATTTTAAAACTACTACTTCTTACAAAAACACCTGCATGAAATGCATGAAATATTCTCCTTCTCTCTCTCTCTCTCCCTCACACACACTCTCACACTGAACGGCAGCAATCGGCAAATCTGTCACTTTTCACCGCAGGTAGCGAAATAATAAAGTCTGTGATTAATTTTAATGAGACTCTTTATGGATCAAATATTAGAGAGGAGAAAAAAACCTGATGCAATTAGAGCAGGAGGAGGAGGAGGAGGAGGAGGAGGAGGAGGAGGAGGAAGAGGAGGGAGAAGGAGGTGGAAAGTGAGAAGAACAGGAGGAGGGAGAGAAAAGATGAGGAGATGAAAGTGATGAAGTTAGGAGGAGAAAGAAGGGATGAGGGCGGAAGTAAGAGATGGAGGAGGAGGAAGGCTGAGAAAAAAGAAAGAGGAGGAGGAGGAAGAGGAAGAGGAGGAGGAGGAGGAGGAGGAGCAGTTTGATCTGAGTGGATGTGACGGTGCGTTCAGGAACTTCCAAAAGCTCCGTTATCTTCAGCACTCTGAGGACGGAGCAGCTTCCGTTTGGGGAGTCATGGAGGTCAAAGCTCCAACTTCAGAGGATTCCTCCTCCTCCTCCTCCTCCTCTGAGATAAGAAGTGTCCACAGACAGTGGTTTCAGACGGTGGCGTTCAGATTGAACATTGCTGAAATGACGGTGTTCACATACAGTGGTTCAAACAATTATTCGCCAGTTATTTCCCAGAAGTCTTCATCCTCAGTTCCCCAGTCCCGTCCAGACTTTGGAACTCCGTTTCCACGACAACGTTGCCTGGAGTTACTGAGAGTGGAATGATTACAACACACTAGAAAACGCCATCTCCATGGAAACGGGCGAAAGTAACTTTTCAAAAATGCAAAAACATTGTGTTTTTACAGATGTTCTATTTACAGGTGATGGTTTTTCAAAGTGTCCGCAGACAATGGTCTTCAGACGACATTCAGCTGAAAAAACAGCGAAGGTGTTTTGATTGCTGTAAAGCTGTTCCAGTTCTCCGTGTTCTCGGTGCATGTCGGACTGACTCGGAGGAGTTTTGGTCTTCGGACTCGGAGGAGTTTTGGTCTTCGGACTCGGAGGAGTTTTGCTCGGCGGACTCGGACGACCATCATGGATGACATCATGTTCTGGACACCAGATATGGAGTTTGGGTCGCGGCTGGAGTTCACTGAACTCTGCGGTTTGGATTTCAGCGTTACGAGCTGCTCCTTCTGACTTCCTCTCTCAGACTCCTCTGATTGGATCAGCCGGATCGAGTGTCACAGCCAAGGAACCAATTAGCCGCTGACACTGACCTCCTCCTGCTCCTCCTCCATCCACCGCACTCATACAGCTGTCGGCGTATTAGCTACTGGCCGCCGCCGCTAACCACACCGCCCCCCACCCCGCCATTAAAAATGAATGTGGAGGGGCTTTGATAGTGGGTGGGGGAGGGCGAGGGGGGGTGAAAAGCTGCTGTTTTCCAGGGAAAATATTGTTATTGATCTCATAGCGTCGTTTTAGACGTAAACCGATCCGGCCTCAGATTTTTCTCCGAGTGTCTCTGTTGTAGCGTCCATCACGGCGAATCCGATACCGCGCTGACAATCCTGGGCTTAATGCAGTGGGACGGGGACGGGGGGGGAGGAGGGGGGGGGGGGGGAGGACGGGGGGGTTCACATGTCCCGGGAGAATGCCCAGAGCATCGGGCTGTTGTCGCGGCGACCAGCGCGATGGAGTCGAGTTATGAAAATGAAGTGGGCGTAATTGATTGGCTCGGTAAAGTTTTTATTCCTGCTTATTGATTCTCAGGCAGCGAACAATATTGATACCAGCCGAGGAACAACTCGAGATGAAGTGAAACATAAACACAGCGGCAGCGAGGGAGGGAGGGAGGGAGGGAGGTGACAGGAGAAACAAAAACAAAAGAAAATCAGGCAATTTGAAGGATGTCCGCGAATGTTCGGAAAAATCACAGTGAAAAAACAGTGAATTGACTGTTTGTATTCATTTACACTAATAAAGAAAATATGGAAAACTAAAACTTGCCAACAATTGGAGTTTTAATTTTATTAATGGTGAAATAGCTTTACTATTGTGTTAGTGTTTGCATTGGCCAAGCTGTGTTTCAGTCTAAGATTCTACTGAAGTTACATCTGTTAGTTGAGGAAGACGCTCTATGATCCGAATGTTACTGGGAGGAAGATGCTCTAAACTTCCTAGATGCAAACAGATGCAGAGAGAGAAGCTCACAGATCCTGCAGACCGGCTGATGGTGAATCTCCCTCCGCTGGAAGGTATTTCGTGTTGTGAGGAACTATAAGTCATCTCTGAAGTTAACAGATAATTGAAGTTGAAGACTGCAGTTGTGCTAATGCTAATGCTAATGCTAACAATTAGTCGGACGGAGCAGAGCTTCCTGCAGCTCTTCTCACATCGTCATGTAAAGTACCAATAACTTGGAACATGATGGTTTCTGAAGAGTCCCTGAGTCCATTAGGACTGGAGCCAAGGATTAGTTCTGTTGTCGACTAATCTCCTGATTATTTTTTTCCATTAGTAGATTAGTCACGATTATCTCCTTCATTTTGAAGCACCGGTTCTGAGTGGTTCGTGATGATCCTCCAGCGCCGGTGCACGGCCGTAGAGCTATCAGTAAGGATTCTGGGAAATGCAGCATCTCTTCCTCTACTTACTTGCGTGTTGGAGAAAATACAGCATGTTGCTGAGAAAGCCAAACGCGGCCGTAACGCATCCAGTGGAACCAGTGGAATATCGGCCACTCACTGGAACGGGGATTATTCAGCCAGCAGCAGGCGGGGTCGACACACACACATTGGTGCTGAAAGATTTCTGTCATCGATGAAAGACTCACTGATCGAACAGATCGAACTGAAACCAGACAGAAACCAAAGCACGGACCCGGCAAGGTTCTCTGAGTCTTTGAGACTTAAATCCACAAAGTTCTTTATAAGCTGAGAAATACTGAAGCCTGAGCTCATCCCGCTGACCTTTGACCTCAGCACCCGTCACACGTTTCCGTTTTCACTGAAACGGTTTGATTTGGCCGGTCGGCGCTGGTTTTTCATGCGGTCACCGGATTCCGACGTGACGAGGAGGAACTGTGAGGTCCCTCCGTCCTCGTCCCGCCGTCCCCCTCGTCTCTCCCGTCTTCCCCGTCTCGTCCTCCCACGCTGCGGTGAGCGCCGAGGCCAAACAAACAGAAACCACCTGAGAGGCGTGGAAAGTAACTTCCCGAGGAGGATGGGGAAGATGTAAAGCGAGACGTAACGTGAGAGAGTGAGCAGCCAGTTAATGTGTCCATCTCTGGGGTGCAAGTGTGTGTGTGTGTGTGTGTGAGCAGTCTATTGCTCTCCATCACGCAGTGTGTGTGAGGCGATTACAGATGGGGGGGCTTCGGTTACACCGGCGCTCTCTCCTGCTGCCGCGCCGCCGCCGCCGCCGCGGCTTTCATGGTTTTAGTGCCTCCCCGCTCGATGCAAATCTCATCAGCAGTTTTCAGACACGAACGCTGGGAAGCGACAAACAGAAACCGGAGAGAGGCCGCATTAGCGCCGGCCGCGGCTCCTTCAAGAAAAGAAAAAGGAAACCAGAGGCTGAAAATATGGAGTCCGGTTTCAGCCGTTTGGAAAATATCCTCAATTTGATCAAAAATTTATAATGCGACTGTGAGAGCAGCTCCAGTTTCCTGCTGCTGCACATTATACAGCTCCTTTAATGTGGTTAACACACTTTAACACACCGCACTGCCTGTGTGCACGTGTGTGTGTGCAATATGACTCTGCAGTGTGTGTGTGTGAGTGTGTGTGAGAGAGAGGAAGAGAGAGAGAAACAAAAACACTTTTATCTTCACTTTGTGCACACAAAGAAGACAAAC
Source organism: Salarias fasciatus (assembly GCF_902148845.1). NCBI lineage: Eukaryota > Metazoa > Chordata > Actinopteri > Blenniiformes > Blenniidae > Salarias > Salarias fasciatus. The sequence goes on along the minus strand of NC_043763.1, from coordinate 22,974,502 downwards.
GGAGGCCACAAAGTCCACATTTCCTCACAGCGTGATTGATTAGCTGAAACATGGAGAAAAGATAAACGTGACAAACACATAAACAACTCCGAGTGGAGGAAAACCACCACAAAACAACACGGAATTACACAAAGCAAGGAAAAATCAGCTGAAAGTCTACTGACATGAATTCAAAGGAAAAAAAATGTCCATCACCAAATTCAGAAGAAGAAAATAAAATTAAAAGCTACAATAACTTTGTTTTGCATGTGAAGAAACATAAATCCCAAACGCTCCGAAACATCAGACGTAAATATCAAACACGGCGATAAACGCAAAGAGGCTGAATTACAACAGGAGAGAAAATCACTTCTATAAGACTGAAAATATCACAAATCATGTAGAAACAATGGATAAAAATTCCAAAAGAGTCACGAAAAGTGAATCAAACTTATATGAAATGAAAGAAATGGCAGAAAATTAAGCCGAAAAACACACAGCTGAACAGAAGAGACAAAAAAAAAAATACTGACACAAAGTTTTGAGATCGAGAGACGAAGAGAAAATCAAGTTCAAACAGATAAGAACACACACTGCACAGCTGCAGCGTGTCGCCACGGCGACCTGACATCAGTAATGTGATAATAATCAATCAATTAATCAATGAGAGCCCTTCACCCTCACTGTGTTTACAGCTCCGTTAGTGATGGCTGCTGCATGACCCTCCTGTCTGCAGCGCCATCCGTCAGCTGATATTAGCCTGCTCCGACCGCGCGTGTGCGTGTGTGTGTGTGTGTGTGTGTGTGCTGCTGCTGGCAGGGCTTCATGTTTTAGAGATGTGGTGTGTTAATAAGAGATGAGTGTTTACTGCACAGTCTAAGTGTCTTCCACCAAAACACACACACACACACACACACACACACACACACACACACACACACACACACACACACACACACACACACACACACACACACACACACACACACACACACACACAAGCCTGCTGCTGACTGGGTTCTATGATGTGTTCAGGGTCTGTGGGACTACACAGTGCTTCGTGGCTTCATGGTTATTTAAAACCTGAGAAAAACTTGCCACCTGCAGCGTCACCACGTTACCATGGAAACCACTGTTACAAACCACAGAGACACAAGATGATGAGGGTGATGATAGAATAGAATAGAATGGAACAGAACAGAACAGCTCCACAGAGGAAATAAACTCAACAGCAGTTCAAATATGAAAACAGCAGTAACGTAAAATAAGTTATAATAAATGCAAATATGAAATCCATGAAGAGCTGAGTAGGAAAACACATCCAACACTGTTTCCAGGAGTTCTGGAGCGTTGCTGAAGGTTCTCCTGCTGCCGGCCAGGACGGCATGGAGGACGGAGATCCTCCACCGCCACCAGGGATGGGTGCTCAACTCCGTCAGCACTAACGAGTACCGCCTCACGGAAAACAGAAAGGTACCGCGTTTGTACCACGTCTGTGAACTACTCGTCTGCAGCCAGCAACAAAGGAACGTTTATTACCACATAAACACACAAAAGTACCGATTACTGGCACCGTGTGGGTTCAGGTGTGATCAGACTCTTCCCTCCCACCCATCATCCGTTCAGCCCGTTGGTGTCGGCCCCCCTCGGCCCGCTGTCCCAGCATGCACCGGTACAGGGGATCACGCTCGCCCATTACAACAGAAGTTGAAGGAGCTCAGTCGACTGTGTCCCCTCTGCTGAGGCCGTCAGTGTTCCTCAGTCCAGGTGAGACTGGTTCTACGAAGACGATGATGAAGACGATGATGAAGACGACCCCTCGTGAAAAGCAGCCGCTGTACGCACCGTCACCTTCTGGCCTCAGATCGGAGCAAACAGAGCGCGCGCATGTGCGTGTGTGCGTGTGTGTTTGTGTGTGTGTGCGCACACAATGATGATGAACTGCATGCAGTCGATGAAGACGATGCGTTCGCTTCCTTTAATGACTCGGGAAGACATTTATTAAAGCGAGAGGGCAGAAAATCAATGCTAACCAGACTGCAACCACATTACTGCCTCACCCACCAGTGTGTGTGTGTGTGTGTGTGTGTGTGTGTGTGTGTGTGTGTGTGTGTGTGTGTTTGAACTGAAGCAGTTGCATTCAGGGCTCAGCATATCTGTGGGATATTTGTCTTTTAATCCCAAAACAACACCAGGAAATCACACACAAGCAATGTTATTCAAGGTCCTGGGTCACCGTTTGGATTTCTTAAGTTACCATAGTTAATGAACAAAATAAGCAACTAGTTACTTGGTAAAGTTCCTGTGGTAGAGTTAGCCGTGTGTTGCAGTACTAGCATTAGCTGAGCTGTTAGCACTGCAGGTCAGCAGGACTGATTCACTCTCTAAGGTGATGTGAATTTATGTCACCTGGTGGGAGGAAGATGCTCTAAAATGCAGATGTTAGCTCGTCTGATGACATGAAGGAGCAGCAGCAGGACACACAGCAGCTATGAATCAGTTAAAGTTCAATAAAAGAAAAGCACACACACACACACACACACACACGCTGAGTGGTGCCATCTGGGAGGAACCGAGGTTTCAACCCAGTCCAACGGCAGCTGAAGGAATGTGTGTGTCTGTGTGTCCGCATGTGTGTGTGTGCGTGTCTGTGTCTTTGTACTCTCTGCGGGTGTGTTGAAAGCTTCAGTCTTCATCAGGAGGAAGACTGTGTGTGTGTGTGTGTGTGTGTGTGTGTGTGTGTGTGTGTGTGTGTGTGTGAAGTGTAAGTGTGAGAGCAAGTTGTTCAGTGATCCTTTAAAATCTCCTTCATGTAAATTGATAGCACACCCCCATATATAGAGTGTGTGTGTGTGTGTGTGTGTGTGTGTGTGTGTGTGTGTGTGTGTGTGTGTGTGTGTGTGTGTGTGTGTGTGTGTGTGTGTGTGTGTGTGTGGCCTGTGTAAGTTAAGACGCAGCTTTCGTGACCTTTGACCTCTGCCATCGGCCTCAGTCTAAGCAGATGCTGGTTTTTTCTCCCCTCTCTTCTCGGACGTTTCCACCTCATCGTTCTGTTTCAGCACTTTCTTCTCTCCTCTCCGTCTTCACGCCTTCATCTCTGCATGTTCTGATTCCTCGACTCGGCTTCAGGCCACTGGATCCTGAGCGCTGAGAGACGTTTCTGTCAGGCTCGCTCGGCTGGTTTCGTCTTTATTTGCTTTTCTTGCGTCTTTGTGCGATTGTGAGTCTCTGTCATCTGAAACGACTTGCTGACCTCAAGCCTTGTTGATTATTTGTTTGTTTATTTGTTTGCTTGCTCGCCTGCTTGTGCCTGGAGTTGATCAACACGAGCACTCAGTCATCCGGCGCCGCGGCCTCGCGTGGCTGTTGTTGCTGTAATTGTCGCTTAGCAACAGGTTGGTGCCCTCTGTTATTATGTTTACTGGAAATGTTTGCGGTAAACAAGGAGGAGGAGGAGGAGAGGAGTGAAGGAGGGATGAGGAGGACAGAGGAGGTGATGAAGGAGAGGAAGAGATGAGGAGAGTGTGAAGAGGTGAGGAAGCGACCTGCAGCTAAAATCTATCATTATCCCAAACAAAGCGCTCGCCGGCCCGTAGGCCACGCCCCCCGCCGCCCGACTCCCAGGACTCACTCTCCCATAATTCCTCTGACCCCCCGCCCCGGGCTAAGTAGCATTTGCCGACCAGTTTGTGATAATTACCGCTTTGAAATGCCAGCGTTTCGCGGGGCGCGCCGGGCGCCACGCTCGGGCGGCGTGCTAGCGCGTGCTAATGGCTAAACGACATGGTGAGACGCTGGAGGTGACGCCGAGCTCCCTGCGCGTAATCACCGCTTAGCCGCTAGCCGCTAGCCGCAGAGGCGCTCGCGGCTCGTCATTAGGCGACGGAGCGGGAATGTGAAAAACAGCAAACTTTCAAAACAAAAACAAACACTGTGTGTTTTCGCGTTCTTGGCCGTTCCCGCTCAGACCTTCAGGGTCGGCGGCTCCCATTCAGCTCATGTTTGTGTTCATCGTGTGTCTCTTCATTATTGTCTTTTCTGGTTGTTTTTTTTTTGCCATTTTTGGGTTCAGATGAGTTTCTCTGTGATTCTTTACCCTCCTTCAGGGGAAAGTTTAAGCGTTGCTGAGATTATTTGACTTCTTCTCTGTAGGTTTCTGCCCTTTTGAAGTTTGTTATTTTGTTTTTCTTTGCAGTTGTTTTTGCGTTGTAGTTGATTGTCAGAGTTAAAGATGGACAACAGGTTGATGAGGGAATTTTAAACCAAAAAAAAAAAAGAGTACAGACCGTGAAAGCGGGGCCTCACGATCCGTCTGACTTTTTGGGTTTTAAGCAGGAGGTGTCAGAAAAGTTACCACAGGGATGACTGGCTTGCGGCGTTCATAGCGACGTCGCTTTCTGATCCTTCGATGTCGGCGCTTCCTGTCACTGTGAAGCAGAATTCACCAAGCGTTGGATTGTTCACCCACTAATAGGGAACGTGAGCTGGGATTAGACCGTCGTGAGACAGATTAGTTTTACCCTACTGATGATGTGTTGTCGCAATAGTAATAGTAGTGTGCGTGTGTGTGTGTGCGCGTGTGTGTGTGTGTGTTCTTGTACATACCCAAAAGTAAGGACCAAAATTCGTTTTTCACCAACAGAGTGAGGACATTTTTGCCGGTCCACACTTTTCGACAGGCCTTTTTTGACCTTTTTGAGGGTTCAGACTTGGTTTTTGGTTTAGAGTTACAATTGGGTTTAGGTCAGGTTTCGGGCATGGGTCAGGGTTAGGCATTAATTTTTGATGGTTAGGGTTAGGGCGAGGGGCTAGGAAATGCATTATGTCAATGAGTGTCCTCACAACGATATAAGTACAAACGTGTGTGTGTGTGTGTGTGTGTGTGTGTGTGTGTGTGCATTCAAACCGCGGTTACTATGGCAACAGCACACAGTGCAGGATGAGCCTCAACATGCCAGGAAGTAGGAGAACTGCAGTGCATCATGGGAAGGCATGTGTTTCAGCTCACCTTCCATCAGATGACGACTCTGACATCACACACACACACACACACACACACACACACACACACATACACACACACACTAATCTAAAAAAACTAATACAGTAAACCATGGAATAGCCCAGAAACACACACAAAAACAAAAATATTAACACACAAGCACAACTCACTAAAAACAACTCAGAAACAAAAAAAACAAACCCAGAATAATGTGGACAAAAAAAAAAAAAGCAAAAACACACACACACACACACACACACACACACGTCAACACACACCTCTCCATGTAAACAGGCTCAACAGGCCTTTATTGAACGAGTTCTGCACATGACCCAAACAGCTGCAGCGTCTGCAGAGCAGCAGGAGTGTTCCGTCATTGTTTTGTGTCTCGTTGTGGTTGTGTGTGTCTCTTTGTCATCGTTTGTATGTCTGAAGTCGTTCGCTGTGCCTCTCATTCCATCACTGCCGCCCATCCTTCCCACAACCCGTCCAGCCCACTGAGCTCTCACCCTCCGACACACACTCTGAGATGTGGCACCTGCACATCACAACAATACTGTGTGTGTGTGTGTGTGTGTGTGTGTGTGTGTGTGTGTGTGTGTGTGTTCAGACCTGTCCAGGTGACACAAAATTCATCTCTGACACACACACTCACACACACGTTGGGAGACATAAAAAGATGAACATACACACACACACGCCTGCACACGAACAAATATGGAGCAGCATCAAATAAATATGGCGAGGACACACACAGTGACTCACATACACATACGTGTGTGTGTGTGTGTGTGTGTGTGTGTGTGTGTGTGTGTGTGTGTGTGTGTGTGTGTGTGTGTAAGTGTGAATTGAACAGAGCTGGGACCAGATGGGCTCTGTAGATCAGGTTACCTGTTTATAGAGCAGCATCTGTCCACCCTGTCAATCAAACGAGGAGCAGCGACGAGGAGGAGGAGGAGGAGGAGGAGGAGGAGGAGAAGAAGGAGGAGGAGGAGGAGGAGGAGGGGGTGAAAGGGAGGAGACACCGGCAGATTTGAGTGATACACAGAATGAGTCGGGACAGGAGGTCAAATGTTGAGTGTAAAGTTTGATTTCAGTCTCGTCCTCGATCTTCCGTCTCCTCCTCCCCCTTCTTCTCCTCCTCCTTCTGTCTGAACTCTTTCAGCTCCTCCTCATTCTTCTTCATCCTCCTCTTCCTCCTCATGCTCCCACTTCCCTTCCACCTGATTCTCTCCCTCTCTTTTAGTTTCTTCTTCTTTGTACTCCTCCCTTTCCTCCTTCACCTCCTCCTCCTCTCTACCCTTCTCACCCCTCCATCTTACCCTCTGTTTCTCTTCAGCCTCACCTCCTTTCTCCATCTCTTCCCCACTGCTCCTCCTCCTTCGCTCCTTTTCTTCTTCATCTTTTTCTTCATGCTCCTGCCTGCCCTCCCTACAGCTCCTCCTCTCCTCTCTCTTTCTCCATCCATCACCTCCTCCTCCTGTTTCTCCTCTTCCACCCGTCTCCTCCATCTCCTGCTCTGTTTCTCCCTCCTCATGTTCCTCCTCTTCCTCTTGTTTTTCCATGATTCTCTCTCTTCCTCCAACCTCTATTTCCTTCCATTCCACCTGTTCAGCTCATGTCTTCACTTCCTTTTGTTTCTTTCATTTCCCTCCCTTCACTTCCTCTTTTTCCCCTTCCCTTCTTCCTCCACCTCCTCCTCCTCTTCCTCTTCCTGCTCTCCTTGCAGGTCTTCCCATTGTTTCTCCTCTTCCTCCTCCTGTGTTTGCAGAAACTCTTTACATTGAGACTATTTTCCCTTCCTGTACAAATCGATGATATTTTCCTCCTCCTCCTCCTCCTCCTCCCTCCGTCTCTCTGTATTTCCTCGTTTCTCTCGTGTTTCTCCAAATAAACGTTTCTTCCCACTGAACAAATCAATGCAAATGCTGCCATTGATTTCCGCTCCCTTTTCTCTCCTTTTGTTTTTCTCTCTCTCCTTCTGAAATCAATACAAATATTTTCCTCTCTCTCTCTCCCTCTCTTTCTCGACCTCGCGCGCCCTCCCTCGCTTGTTTTGTCTTCAACTCTTTTTCTTACAAACATCTATTTTTCCTGCGAGATCGATGCAAATATCCCGTTTTCTGTCCATTTTCTGCCCCCCCCCACCTCCCCTCTCTCCCTCTCTCTCCCTCTCTCTCTGTCTCTCACCCTCGCTCGCCCGGCAGCCATCATTATGCGGCTGATTGCTGCGTTTAGCCTGGTAATTGAAATAATGAGAGAAGATTACCTCGCCGCTTTTAGTCACCTCGTCTAATCCACCAATCAGCTGTCAGCAGCAGGTCGAGATCAGTGTGTGTGTCTGTGTGTGTGTGTGTGTGTGTGTGTGTGTACATTATATACATGTGTAGTGGTGGATGTTTGTTGCATATAGGAGCGTGTTTGTGTCACGTCTGCTGTCTGCGGTGACGAATCGGGAAAATCAATGAGGCTGTGTTCAACACGGCCGACACAAACAACACACCAGTGCCGAGTGTTGTTGTTGCGGTTGTTGTTGTTGTTTTCCATCTGATGTTGTCACTTCGTGTTTTTCTTGCTTGAACTCATCTTCAGTGGAGGAGAATATCTGGACTCAAGTCCTCCTGAACAACCTGTATTTCTCTGGTGCCTGTCAACAGCAATGACAGCAACGCAGCAACCTGTCACACAGGGGATATATCGGCCTGCAACACAACAAGCAGCAACAGCGTCACCATGCAACAGGTCAAGCAGACTGAAGCACGGCAACGATCAACAGCACAGCACAACGAGCGGAAACAAAACACCCGGAAACGGGCAACTCGGCATCGATCGCAACCGAGATCCAACGAACTACTTCACAGCGATCTGCAACGGGGACGTGCCTCATTCCGACCCCTCGTCCAATCACAATCCAGGATGTCAAGTCATTGTCCTGTCTCCGTGAGGTCAGCTGGTCCTCACAGAGATAGAAACTCTGAGCTCAGACTTGGTCCTCCTCCTCCTCCTCCTCCTCCTCCTCCTCCTCCTCCTCCTCCTCCTCCTCCCCCTCCTCCCCCCTCCTCCTCCTCCCCCTCCTCCCCCTCCTCCTCCTCCTCCAGCTGAGGCCTGGAGGCTCCTCTTTTGTCCTCCCTCATCTCCCCCGTCCTTCCTCCTCTCCCCTGCCAGGATAAGCTTTTAGCCGCGTCCTAGCCGCCGCGGCTAACTGCCGAGAGGCAGCGCTCCGCAGCTCCTCGCTGTTCCAGCCAAATGCCGCCACACCGCAACCGTATAATTAAGAGCTCTGGATGTGAGCGGGCAAATGCGAAGCAATTTTGGACGAGGCGAGAGGGGGAGGGGGGGCGAGGGGAGGAGGGCGGCGGCGGCGGCAGCTTCGATCTAATCGAGCGGTATCAATTTATTTCCCATTTCTTAAATGTCACGCCTCGATGTGAAGCTAAGAGAATTTACATTTATGTTTCTGCCTCGGATGCAAAGTGTGGACCAAATAAACAAAGGCGGCAACAAATAGACCCAACGAGAGAGGAAAAATGTCAGCAACGCTGCCGACAGCAGCAACTCAGCAATCTGCAACGCTACTGCCGGAAGCAAGCCATCAACCTTCAACCAAAATGCCAGACACAAGTAAAAGAAAATGGTTAAAAACAACCAACTACCAGAAGAAATAAATCTGACCGAAACACCTGGATCTGCAACAATCCGACAACGCAACAACCCTGGAAGTAAACTACCGGAGACAACGTAAGAACTCAGCAACCTGAAACAAACTCACCAGAAGAAACTCAGACTGAGCTACCAGCAACAACTCAACAAGACAATTATCAGCAACTCCCTGACAAATTATCAGCCTGCGACAAAACTACCAGAAACAACTCAGTGAATCAGCAGCCTGCAATAAAACTATGGGAAGCAACTCAGTAAAACAATGACCTCCCAACAAAAGTACCAGAACTCAGCAACTGGAAACAAAGTTCCAGGAAACAACTCGGGCACTCAACAATTTGAAGCAAAACTACCAGAAGCATCTGAAGGAATCACCTACCGCCAACAAAACTACGGGAAACATTTCTACCAACAAGAACGAGACAATTCAGCAACCTCACAACAGAACCACTGCTGCTACAATTCAACAACTCGGCAATCTGCAAACTAACAACTCAACTATTTAGTCACCTGCAACAAGACTGCAACAAAACTACCAGAAACTACTCAGCAACTAAACACTGCAACTCAGCACTTTCAGCACTTCAACTCCAAAAAGGCAAGCCTCAACAACTTCCAGACTCACAACCTGAAATTTCCGTGACCTGCACAGCAAAAAAGAAGAAAAAAAAAAAATCGTTGGGCAAAGAAACAGCAAATCAGCAGCTATGATTGGCAATGCAACATGGCAACCTGCCAGAGACCCCGGAAACAAAACAAGGAAAAAATACAGTGCAGAATGAATCAACAAGCTGCAAGATATTTTGCCGGTTTTCCCTGGCAGTTCGACGCCGTTCCGGTTCTTGTCCATTGCAACAGAGCTCCACCTTGGCTCCACGCTGCTGACTTCAGCGCGTCACTGATCCTGATCGTTTCTGTTGTGACTGCATTTTAAAACCAACGAAGTTGACTCGTACGAAGGAGTCGCTCTCCTGACTCCTCAAGCGACGTCGCTCCCGCCAATCAGTGGCCGCCGGCCGTCTGGCGACGTCGCATTTTTGGTTCGACTCAGCTCGCTTGGCATTGCGTTGGAGTAGGTACTGAAAACGTATCTGTTATCAGGAAATAACACAGAATGGAAAGACCGAAAAACCGAATCGAGTTGAATAGAAGAGCGACCAAAGAGTCTGCGCTTGAAGTCTACCCTGATAGGCTCGTCTTCACTCTTCCATATTTTGCTGTTCGAACTCTGCTGCTCTCTGTAACTACCCCCCCCCCCCCCCCCACACACACACACACACACACACACACACACACACACACACACACAGCCTCCATCTCCCTTTCCCCCCTTCCTCCTCCTCCTCCCATGAATGGTTATCCAATTCAAACCAATTAGAAGTGCTTATTTCTCAAGAGCTTAAAGTTCATCTCTTTTCCCTCTTTTCCGCCCAATTGCTCCATCTATCCTCACACACTGTAACACACACACACACACTCACACACACACACACACACACAAACACACACTGGACATGTTTTGCTTTGCCATTTGAAGTCATTACCACAGGAGTGTTTAGCAAACAGCAGCTAAGAGCAGTTTGACATTTGACTCTGACAGACCTCACTCCTCTGTCTTTGTCTTTCAGGAATGTGTGTGTGTGTGTGTGTGTGTGTGTGTGTGTGTGTGTGTGTGTGTGTGTGTGTAAAAAAGTGAGCAACACAGTGTGTGTACTGTATGTTAAGGTATGTGTGTGTGATGGACGTGACAAGAGTGAAAAGCTCAGTGTGTGTGTGTGTGTGTGTGTGTGTGTGTGTGTGTGTGTGTGTGTGTGTATCATGTATCCACCACTCAGGGCAAATCCTGGCTCCAAGAGACAAAAGGGTGGCAGCGGGTCATCGGTAGTGCATTCCTGTGAGTGTGGTGAGTTCACTGTCGGTAAACACAGTGGGAAAGCTCACTTTCCGTGCTGAGTTCACTGTCTGTTCAGGAGGTACTACCGATCTGCTGCAATATACTGCAACGGTTCAGCATCTGTAACCCAAACTTCAACCAAACAAGGTCCAACCAGCAACCAAAACCAAAGCGCAACCAAGCAACCTGCAGCAAAGCTTCAAAACCTTCAACCTGCAGCAATATGAACCTGAGACAAATCAGCCATCTGCAATTTAACAGGTCAAGTGTGTCAACAAGCAACCAGACAAGTGTTACCCACCGCCAACCTGGAACAAAATCAACTTCAGCAACAAAAACCTGCAATGAAGGAAGCTGCAACCAACCAAACAGAATCACGTCAACCAGAGGCAACAGCAGCTCAATGGTTGGTTGGTTGGCTCTGAGTGAAATAAGAGATATCTAAAACTTCAGTTTCAATCATCATGGAGTAACTGCTTCTTTTCTCAGGTTGTGATTTCTAAAAAAAAACTTTCCATCACCTCACACTTCATAAACACTTCACTTTGCTGTGGAATAATTGTCGCGTCGCATTTAAGGTTCTAAGTTTGGATTCTTTGTGTTTGCTTCCATTACCGTACATTTCCTGCTGTATTTAGTATTTGTGCGCTGTGATGTTGATCCATTTTTCAGCAGCGTTTTCAGCCACACATTTAAAAAAAGTCACATGTTGGGCTGTCACACAGGAACACGTGTGTGCATTTAATCAGCGGTATTGTGAGATATTTAAGAGTTCGCTCAGTGGAAATATTAAGAGCAACACTTCACCTGAAGGAGATTTCATGAAGCCACTAATGCACACAGCCAGAACACACACTTCACTTTATCATTTAAATAAGAGTTATAATCAAAAGGTCACGTGATCCCAGCATGTGGAGGAAATACAGCAGGCAGCAGGTGCGCACGGAGCCACTCTGCCGCTCTGCTCCCGCCACTTTTATTATTATTAGTATTACTGTGTTATTATCATGATTGCCGCAGGGAGAGCGTGCCATTATGCTTCACATCTTTGTTTGATAAATGTGAAAAAAAAGGGGGGGGGGGGGGGGGGGGGGGGGTAGTAAAGAGCAGAAGTGCAATTGTTTTGTGACTGCAGTGTGAGAAGTTTCTGTGAGCGACAGCTCATGGTGAATGTACAGGCCGGAGGTGCAACCAGAACCACAACCGGAACCACAACCGGAACCACAATCTGGGCTACAACCTGAACCACACCAGAACCACAGCCACAACCAGAACTACAAATAGAACCACAACACGAACGACAACCACAACCACAACTACAAATAGAACTGCCACCTTAACTACAACCAGAACAACCACAACCTGAACCACAGTCATAACTATAACCACAACCTGAACTAAAACCACAACCAGAACCACAACCTGAACAACAACCATAAACGCTTTAAGACGAAAAGCAGCTTTCATCAGACGTGGAGAAACTGGACTCTAGCCTGCTGTGAGGGAAATCATTCACTAAAGGTCAGGATGTTCTGTAAGACGTACTGGAAGCAGATCTGTGTCCACAGACGATGATTTTCAGAAGCATGAAGGTTTACAGAAACGTTCACCGATGACGTCTTTGGCCCCGTTTCCACCTGGCATTAAAATGCGTCTCGGGGGATCCGGCCACAAGCGTCGAGAGCTAAAGACAAGTGACAACAGGCACCAACACAGTCAAACCACTTCCCGAGGTGATCCGGCTCACATAAGCTCGATGGAAACGAAATGCGTCTTCACTGCGCTCGGGGACAGCGGCGTAGACAGAAGATACATCATATGCAGTGGAGACTGGTGGTAAATTCCTTAGGTGTTGTGCTTAATCATTCTTCATTTTCAGTCCATATTCTGAGTGTTAATTGACCGTGTGCCAATAAACCAGACAGCGATGGACGGTATAAACTTCCCTCTGAGCTGCAGCCATCAAATAGCCTTGCTTGGTTTAACTTTATGTCATTCAGTTATGTTGTTGTGTACCGATAATCAGTGATTGTTGGAATCACTATCGACTCTGCCATTGCAAAGTATTGACAGTTGTTTATCATTTAGGATTCCAGTTTTTGTTGTTTGTTTTCTGAGTCGCGATGGCGTGGCACCAACCCTCATCAGCTGCTCTCCGCCCCACTGAGCTGCGGCAAGAGACGCTGAGCGATTGCTGGATCCGGATCTGAACCTTGCCTGGTACCGATGACAAAGACCAGTGGAAACAGCGCCGGTGAGGCCACAAGGGCTCCGATCACCTGAGACGCATTTTAATGCCAGGAGGGAACAGGTCCTTTGAGAAACAAGTGACGGTTTCCAGAAGTGCTCACACACGATGGACTATAGAAGTGTTGACAGACACTGGTTTATAGGAGTGCTAAAAGACGATGGTCTATAGAAGTGTTCACAGATTATGATTCATTGAAGTGCTCACAGACGATGGTTCACAGAAATATTCCGGAGTCCACGCAGTGGTTTCTGTCAGTTTCATTCCTGTGCAGATGTCAGACAGTAAAACCCCTTGAAGCTTCTCTTGGGGTTTTTTCACTGACATGTGACCTTTGATCTCATTAAATGTCACACATTGTTTCCAGTCTTTGAGCTGATTGGTCCCATCTTTTATTGAGATTTTGGTCTTTGTATTATTCGGTCTTTGGTCTGAAATCATTTCTGCATCACTGCACAGAGTAAATCTCCACAATGTACAAAGGTTTCCGCTCATACGACAAAGCCCGCCCTCAGCTTTTACCTGGTATTGAAGTTGTGTTCATGTCTTTCAGACAGCTGTGTACCATCATTGTGTGTTGATCCTGTGTGAATATCGAGGAGTTAACCACAACCCCACCTCGTTTTGTCCTCCTCTGTGTGGCTCTTTGAAGTGAAGGTGGAAAGCTGAGCCCGGCATTAGCCGTCTCTCTCGCCCCGGGGCCCGACACTAATATGTGAACGCTGCTGAAATGAACAATACAGCCTTTACATTCATTACACAGAGCCATCAGTCACTGTTTAAACCCAATAACTGTGTGTGTGTGTGTGTGTGTGTGTGGGAGGACAGGTAACCACATGATACCTGTGTGTACATTTGTATTCATTGTGCCTGACATGCAGGAGTAACACAGAGAGCCGAGTTCATATTTAATTGTCTGAAGCTCCCACGTGCTCGACGCATGCTAACAGCTAACGCATGCTATCGGCACGTTAGCGGCATGCTAACATCAGCAAGTTACATACCTGATGTTATATAAACGTTGGGGTCCAGATCGAGGAACATTCTTCTCCATACCGGGGATTCTGACCTTGTCGTTCACCACAGCTTCTATTAGTCAGATTCAATTGTTTATAAATCAAAAACATGAATAGATCCTAATGTATTCATCTGAAACACCTGAGTGTTTCTCTTGACCAGCAGCCACTGCTTGTGGCGTGATCTCTGGATTGTTCATCCGCCAAATCTCTTTCCACTGCAAAACTCAACTTTCGTTTTTTTGATACACAGAAAAATCCTCTCCCTCTAAACACGAAAAAATTCTTTTCCCAGTTTTCAGACTTTTTTCCAGATTTCTAGTGTTTTCATTAATGTTTCTTGTTGCTATTTTTGAAAATTCAAAAAAAAAGGAGGATGGAAAAGTTATGACTGTCAACATCTGACGACTTCCAGCAAGTTTATCCCTGATCAGTCAATTGTAATTGAAACTTCCTGAATGAAACATAAGTTACAGTTGCTGTAAATGTATCACCGCTAAACTCCAGGAGCAGGGCTCACCATGCGTCTTCAGGTCATCCAGGTAAATCTGATTTAGTGGAAAGTCACTTCAAACTGATCAGCGGGAGCAGAGAACACAAACAACAACAAAAAATAAAGCGACTTCCTGTTTTCCTGCTCAGAAGCTGCTTTGTTTGATTCTGAGACGCTTTAATGATCCATCATGTGATCTTCATCCTGCCTCCAACATCAACACAGGAGCTCACCTGAAGTCCTCACCTGTTCACACCTACAAGCCTGAGCTCATCTGAGCAAATTCCACACACACACACACACACCTGCTGGGATGGATCGGGTTCAGGTCTTTGGAAAGTCGACGTGTCGGCTCATTTCTTCTCCTCCCTCAAATTTACCCTCCATCTCCTTTGTTGTCCAACTTTCCTCCCCTGTGAAAAGACTTCAGCCCACACAAACATGACAGCCTACACACACACACACACACACACACACACACACACACACACACACACACACACACACACACACACACACACACACACACACACACACACACACACACACACACACACACACACACACACACACACACACACACACACACACACACTCTGCAGTCGGTGTAAGATGTCACCTGAGTCGCTGTAATTACGCCCAGGGTGCTAATAGCATTTCTCTCACCTCTCTGGGAGCCAGCCAGCGTTCACCCAGACGCTGGGGGGGGGGGGGGGGGGTGGGGGGGGGGGGGGGGGGGCAGGTAGATCATGGTGTCTGTGTCGCTGTTCTCTGAGCTCCTCCTGTTGCTCAGGAGGTGTGTGTGTGTGTGTGTGTGGAAGCGGCAGGTGAAGCGGAGGTGTGTGGGTGGGAATATTTCGAAGCCTTACACGGGGCAACACACTTCTCTTTCCGGTCGGAGGATCGAGAAGAAACTTTATTGAAATTCTGAGGTTTGAAATGTGCAGAGCAGTGTGAAGAAGCCGGGAGACGGACGAGGAGAGCTGGAGTCTCCTCAACACATCAGTACTCTTGATCGCTATTTATACACGAAAAATAGAATTTCAGGACTTCATTTACAGGGAAATAGTTTATTCAAACATTTCAACCATGAAAAACAAAACAAGAAACAACAAATGAAAAATAAATGAATTATTTGGACTGATCGGATTACCACACACATCCAGGCGAGGCCCGTTTACACGACATTTCAAGTGAAAATTCATCGCTTCTGCGTTTTCTGCATTTATACGGCAACATTTTCAAAATGACGTAGTTCTGATGATGGGCCACTAGTGGGAGCTGCTGCTCGTTTTTATCATAAAGCTATAAACACCAGCAATGGGAGGACTTTGTGGAAGCTGCCTTGGTGGTTTTCTTCCAGACTTGGAGGGAACGGAGGGACGGAATGTTGGACCCGGCCGTAGTGTCTCGTCTCCTCACAGCTGTTGGAGTTTCTTCAGCTTGTGGTGAAACAGGCGTATTCAGTCGAGCACACGGCGAGACGTTCCGCCGTCTCCCGGTTCCGCCGTCTGCGGCTCAGAGCAGCCGACCTGTGAACTCCGGGCTGACGGATCGTTTCCCCGCTGCCCTTCTCGTCTTCGTCCTGCTCCTCCCGACACAAAAGCCTTCCTGTGTTCTCGGGGTTTGTTTGATTTGCTCGTTGAATTCGCGCCGTCGGTTCCAGTCAAAGGTTGTTTTCATCGGAGGGGGGCGGGACACGTCTCCTCTGTAATCACAGTGAAAACAGAGGAGGAGGAGGAGGAGGAAGGTTATCAGTCAGGAGGAGCGCTTGTTTCGACGATGGGCTGCAGCTCGCTGTCATCAGCTCGGGTTCAACAACATTTTCATCGACCGGAGCTCCGAACAGCTCCGACTCATTCAAACAGCCGCAGAGCTGCTGTCTCTCTCAGTCCGGGTCACTGGAGCCCCGTCAGCATCAGCAAGACCGTTATCTGCCCATCTGTAGGAGGAGAAACCGACACCCAGTACAGAGCATCTTCTTTTACATAAAATCTAAATTTTAAACTTTTTTTTGGGGGGAATCCAGGAGAATTTCTAGGAGCTTTCAGGAACTTTTTAAACAATATTTTGGACCTTGTATGGAAATAAAGGGATGGCTTGGAAGAGAGAATTTTTAGTAAAACACCGAGGGAGAATATTCATTTCGAAGATAAAATAACTTTCGGGAATTCCAAAATTTTTTTAAAAATACTTTTTGTTTCTAAGATGGAAGTTTGTTTATTAAATTGCTGATATTTTATCAGTGGGAAAAGAAGACATGAAACAAGAGATTTTCCCAACACTTGGTCAAAGTTTGGAAATTTCAAGCTTTTTTTGTAATTTGTGCCATTTTTGTTTAAATTCATAAACAAATGAAATTGTGAACTTTTGGAATTTTTTTTTTTGTCCTTTTTGTTTTCAAAAAGCTCAAAACATTTTAAGTTTGACCTGCAGGATACAAAAAGTCCCACAACTGAAGAGACAAATGATGCAGCTCGGAGATGATTATCCACAGGAGGAAGATGCTGACTGTCAACAAACACACACACACACACACACACACACACACACACACACACACACACACACACACACACACACACAAAGCTCTCATTCATGAAGAGAAAACTTCTTCCTCTTTTTCGATTCGTTGGGAAAGTAACTCACCTGGAACAAGAACCTGTCACACACACGTCAACACATGCGCGCGCACACGCACATGCACACACACACACACACACACACACACACACGCGCAGTCTTGTATTTCTATCCTTGTGGGGACCGTCCATTGACTCCCATTCATGTCTAGCCCCTAACCCTGACCCTTACCCTAACCCTAACCCACACCACAACACAGCCTAACCCTAAAGAAATGTTTTTGCACTTTTACTTTTTTCAGTAACAACAACATGGTCAAGAAAACACTGTTTCTCCTACTTAGGACCGGAAAAAGGTCCCCACAAGGCACGTCGTTCCACGTTTTGCTATCCTTGTGGGGACATTTGGCCCCGACAAGGATAGAAATACAAGAACACACCCACACACACACACACACACACACACACACACACACACACACACACACACACACACACTCTGATCAGTTTCACACAGGTATGTCCTGACAGAGAAACAACACACTCAGTTGGAATGAGCCCCAACAGTTCAGCTGTGAGTGCGTGTGTGTGTGTGTGTGTGTGTGTGTGTGTGTGTGTGTGTGTGTGTGTGTGTGTGTGTGTGTGTGCGCGCCACTTTGTAGTTTTGTTTCAGTCACTTCATCTTTTATCACTGATGAAATTTGAAGTTATTTCGTCTGTTTTCCGTCGCTCTGTCCAGATCGTCCATATTGACATTTGTTTGAGTCCTTCAGTCCAATTCCTGCATTTTGCTCAGTTTCAATCCTTGTGTTATTGTGGGGTCATTGTTTCAGATTTGATCGCCCCGGCCGTCTGGTCTGTCGGTTTCATCTGAGCTGCCGTGTGGCAGTCTGACGTCTCCGGAGTTGTGGGTTTGATTCCCTCTCCTCTCTGCCGAGGCCCACGGCCGTCCTGCTCTGCTCCTCTGTCTTCCTCACGCCTCCTCTGACAGTCCACCTCTGACCTGTGCTGCTTCACAGCGAGGGTGTGTTTGTTTCGCTGGCCGGCGTCGCCGTGTTGGTTTCACAGCGCCGTTGTGTTTTGCTTTTCTTTTTTTTTTTTTCTTCACTCCTCCGACGCGCCGACACGCGGTCATGAAATCTGAGAAATTAATCAGAGCCATTGTTCTTCCACTCAGGAACGTAACGTACTGCTGTGTGCGTGTGTGTGTGTGCGCGCGTGTGTGTGTGTGTGTGTTTACACACTATCAGCTTTCTGTTTGGTTTTGTTTATACTGCCTTCTTCCTGTCTCTCAGGACAACAACACTGGCGCTCCTTTGTTTGTGTGTTTGCTGTGTAATTGTGTGTATTTTCATACTTTGCTGCCCTAAGTACAGTGCAAGTGTTTTCTCTTTAGTAAACAAAGACAAAACAAGCGCTCCCCTCAGAAGGCGAGGCTTTCACACGAGTTTTGATGCTTTTCAACACCAACAATTCACACAAACATGCAGTTTTTGACCAGAAACATGAAACACACCTCGTCCCGTACTCTGAGAATTCAGCTTTTAAATATTTTAAACTTTTAGTGCAACACTGCTGTTCAGTACTGCGTCAGATTCTACAGATCCGACGGACGTTCAGAGAATCTGACTGACGAGACAAACTACAAGAAAACCAGACGGCGTCCGGTGGTGAAGTCATGGCGGCTCATGCTCGTTCCTGACAGTCATCACAAATTAACGCCAGTGTACAACGCCGTGATGGCTTCAAGTCATCGCTGTTACATATATTGTTTTTTCTGGGTGTTTTTTAATCAGCGGCCTGCCATCTGCCAACGTCACATTTTTAGCTCTGCTCGACCGGGTCGGTTCTGGAAAAGTACCTGGTACCAGGTTCTAACACGTAATGGACCAGCCTAAAAACCGAGTGGAGGAAAAGCACCAAGAGTGTCAGGACTGCTGTCAACCAACTTTCAGACCTGGTTTCAAACCTCTTCCAGTCCTGGTCTGAATGTTGAGCTGAATGTTCAGTTATTGATCTGGTCTTAACTGATCATGATCCAACCCTGAACCCAGTCGGTGAATGGGAGCTTCCGCAGCTCACACTGGAAAATAAATGACTAATAAAATGAACCATATTCTTGTGTTTGTTGGCGTCGCGGATCTCAGCCTCAGACCTTGCTCTCTCGTCTCTCTCTCTGTTACAGGGTCATTAGATGAAGACATCGTCAGTCACTGGGAGCTCTAAAGCTGATATAATCCCACCTGCTCAGACCTCCACCCTCCCCCAGGAGGACACACTCAGTGGAAACACGGCAACACACACGCAGCATCTATCTAAAGGGAGAGCGAGCGCCTTGTCATATGTGACTTGTGCAAAGTGTAAACATACAGTGTTCCTGGACGAGCAAACGAACGGATGGACGGGCGGTCATTCTGTCCGGTGCCTGGTTGACCGGTCCGTTTGTTAACTAGTCAGTCGTTCTGTCAGTTGATTGATTGATGGGCCATTCTGTCCAGTGGTTGGTCCATTGGTTCAGTGGTTGGTCGGCTGATTGGTTGGTCAGTCACTTGGTGGCTGCTGGGTCGGTCATTCTGTCGGTTGCTCGGTTGGTTGATTGGTCCGTTGGTAATTTGGTCAGTTCTTCTTTCGCCTCCTGATCTGAGTCTCAGACCGTCGTCGACCTCGTTCTTTCTCCGGTTACACAAACCGGCCTGAAACTCGACCGCGGCTCATCATCTATTTACATATTTCACCTTGCTAAGTACATGTGTGTGTTGTCCTTTCTGGGGCCACAACAAAACAAGCGCTCCCTTTACCGCTCTGTGTCTGTTGACATACCTCCACCCTCTAAATTACCTGTGTGTTTATGTGAGCGCGCGTGTGTGTGTGTGTTTCCACTCGTCGGAGGCCTCGCATGGTGCAAACCAAGCGCTCCCCTTCCCGTACCTGTCAGCCCCGGCCGGCTTGTTTACATACTTTGCGGCTCTAAGTACATGTGTATGTTTTCACAGTGTTTCCTTTCTTTGGGTACAACAAAACAAGCGCTCCTCTCTTGAACATGACAGCTCGCTCTAAAGCTAATGTTGCCCTCGGGGGCCGAGGAGGGAGGGAGAGAAGGGAGGAGATGATTCATAACAACCTGCCATCCTGTCAACACACACACACGCACACAGAGGCACGCACACACAGACACGCACACACTCGGCCTGCAGGGACAATAGGTGCTGTTGCTTTTAAGGGTGAGTCCAACCTGGATCGTCTTACCTTCCCTCTCCCTCTTCAAGTCATTTGTACCCCCCTCCTCTCCTCCCGCCTCCTCACCCTCCCAACACCACCATCATTAACAGCTAAAGTTACTCTCCCCCCACACCGCCCCCACCTTCCCCCGAGCTAAGCACACTCATCACTGTCCATAGGTATGTGTGTGTGTGTATGTGTGTGTGTGTGTGTGTGTGCACCACTGAGAGCCACTCCTCCTCAGAGATTAGAGAAAACATGTGGAGATTAAAGGACTATTACAACATTTACTCAGGGCCAGACGTCATTAATCCTGGATTTGTTTAACCTCAGTTCAACTTAAACAGTTAAGGCAGAACTCGTGAAAAGAGAAGCGAGACCATTCAGATATTTCACACACCGTCGCTGCTTTTGCGTGAAGCGGTATGGTCAGTCAGGGGCCTCACAAAGTCGCCTGTTCCTGAGTCTATTTTGAGAAATACCCTCTTAAAGGAGTGTAGTTCTGTGCTCTGTAAGCGTGCCAGAAGCCATCATAATAATAAATCATGATACGCAACAGTGTATCAGGCATGTATGCAGGCAGAGTCCTCAAATATCATGATGGTGAAATCCAAGGAACGGGGCATAACAGAAACATGCTGGAGCAGCCGTCAGAAATAACAGGAAGAGCTCAACCACAATCAAATAAAAAGGCTCTGTTAAAAACTGCTGACCCACATTTATACACAGCTTCTCACACCAGTAAATTATTGCAACCACTGCAGCTTGATCCCAAGTATTTCCAAGTGCTCCACTTGTGTGTTGTATTATTGGATGCAAACACTGCAGAGTAACACTACAGACAAATGTACCTGCACCTCAAGGCCGGGTGCATCGACACAACCGAGCACAGGAAGAAAAGGAGGAGTTCCTACCCGTCGTCGTCATCATACAGCTGCTCTGGGTTACTTTCCCGCTGGTCCCGATTACACAAAGTGTTCACACTGGTGCATGAAATCACATGCACTTTGTACAAAGACAATAGAATGCAAACATTGAAAAGTGACAGCAGAAAGTAACCTGCACCTCAAGGCTGGGCGCAGGAACACTACCAAGACCTATTTAATTTTTACTGATCCAACAAAACACAGAAAACCCAAAGAGTGCAGCACTCTTATTTTACAGTATGCAAACATTATAGAGCAACACAGATGAGAAAACAACTGCACCTCAAGGCTTCATCACAACCATGCATGAGGAAAATAAAGTTAGAAGGTGCTACCTTTCATACTGCAGCTCTGATTGACTTTCTTGCTGGTCCAAATACCACACACACAGCCCTAAGTGTGCACACACTCACATATGAACTCATTTGCATATTGTACTATTGTACAGTATGTAACAGTCTGCAAACACTACAGAGTAACTCAACAGCTGCACCTCAAGGCTGGGTGCATCAACAGAACCAAGCACGAGTAGAATAAAAGAAGAAAGTCCTACCTTTTGCAGTCAAGCAGCAGCTCTGAGTTACTTTGTTGCCCGGCTGTCCAAAGGTTCCCACCTCTCCAAGCAGACATCCAGAATATGACATGATGTTTGGTTTCAGTTCTCCTCTTAACTCCAGCTGTGCTGCACCAAGATGAACACACCATCAGAGGCCATTGAGTGCATCAAATTGGAAAAACAAAAAGACAAATGCATTGCACTCTGTAAACATTGATGCTATTAGTGGAATATATGGAACAATAATGTAAAAAGTTTGTCATATGGTTTCGTTTTCAGTCTCGTCCTCCACATCAGCTTACCTGGCAGTTGAAGAAACTCTGTTACACAATCGATTTTCATCATTAAATCAAGTTTTACATGCATGCTAATTATTTTGAAGAGCCATGCTTCTTTATTCAAGAAGAAACACACTACATAATTCAGAGACTGCTCAGGTTGATTAACTTCAGGTGTGAAGAATTAACACTCATGGTGCATTCAGTGGAAACTGGGAAAAGGGAAAACTACATTTCTGAAGTTTGGAGAAAAAAATTGATAACTCTCAATAAAACTGAACTTGAAAATGATACTGATAGCTGAGTGGTCTTGTATCTGGCTATTAAAGGATTTTAATTGTTTTACTCTATTTCATTACAGTGTTTGCTTTGAAAATATATCGATGCAACAGAAAAAACTTTTTCCATTTAATTTTTAACAATTTTAATTTAGAAATCCAGATGGACTTTTTATATTGTTTATTAAAGACACTGTGGATGTTGTCAATACTGGGAGAAAAAAAATGCAACCTTAAATGCGTTAATACTCAACAATGAACTCACTTCATGTATTTTCAAAAGCATTCTTCTCAGAAAAAGAGAATTTGATTCCTCCTCACTAAACTGGACCTTCTGCTGATGGCCGCTTCCGGATGTGATACCTGATTTAGAAACGAACTTCATAATGATATATTTGGTGTTTTCATGTGGGAAACAGACAGATGGGGGGATGCTTATGGACTTTCAGGAAGTTTGTTATCAGGAGCGAGGTGTGGCGCATCGTGCACGCCGGCGTGCGTGGAGCAGCAGCGCGTGTTTCTCATCAGCAGACATCCCGGTGGGAAACATTCAGGACAGCCTCGCCGTGTCTTTCACACCGTGCACGCGGTCAGAAGTGGAGAATACACTCACCACCAACACTTCCTGCTCGTGCTCAGCTCTGTTCCCGTGGAGAAGCGCGCGCCGCTGTACCAGCGGTTCACCTGTCTGGCAGCAGGTGGAGCATTCCACTGTCTGGAGGGGTGGGGGGGTGTCGCTGTTGGTGTATTTGTTCGCGTTTGTATTTTTATGTAACTCCTCGTGGGGGAAATTAATGTTTTTTACATATTTTAAATGATTATTTCAGTTTATTTTTTATTTAAATCCAGTTATTCTATTCAATTGTGGTGAAGGTTAATTTAGGGTGTTTGAAACATCCCTCTGTGTTTTGGTTCAGCCCAGTCTATCCTGATTGGACCAATTTAGGAGGCTCAGCTGGCCTTATTTAAGGAGGCTCTCACTCAGTTTCTCAGTCTGAGTCTGCAGGCTTTCTGTGGGACTGGAAATGGAAAGTTCCAAATAAATAAAAAAATTAACCTCTGAAGAAACTCTGAGCTTCCACCTTGTTTCTTTCCAGCCCTTCTTACAAAGTCTGGGTTGGCCACATCCCGAGTCGGGGTGAAAATAAACGTGGCAACTTGTTTTGCAAACAAGCAGACATAAAGACTTGGCTTGTTCCTTTACTGCGCTATATATATAAAAAAAATACAGATTTGAAAGTAACAAAATTATTGAATGAATGAATGAATTTATTTATTTCGAGATACAAAAAATACAAAATAAATTAAGAATGTACTGTACAATATTATATACAAAAGAGCCACATTTGGTAAACCAACAAAACAAAACAAGAAAGCAAACAAACTGTACAGTACTATTTCCACATTTCTTTAGAAACATAAGTTATTAGCATTGGAGTAAGAAGTGTGTTATAGAAAGATTTCTTGTCTGTACCTCGAAGGAATGAGAAATTTTACATACATGAACTTATGAGATAGTGTGTTATTTCCAAGCAGGACAGTCAAAAACAAGCAGAAGAATACGACGGTGACTGAAAAACACTTTTTTAATAAAAACCCAGAGAGAACAAATACTGGAGAGGCAAGATGGAAGCAAATCGCGCAAAAGCGAGTTGTTCAAAGAGCTCTGTAGCAGAATACGAGCATCGCCCGGCCGGTGTTATGGATTAACTGGTTCTCGTGTTAACGAATGACGGCGGACTTCTGTGTAAACACATGCTGATAACAGCAGTTGTTAAAGTAAGACTCACAAAAGACTTAAAACTTATACATTCATTGTAACTGTAGATAACCGACATTCATTAGAACGAGTACAAGTCTCAGTCACATATTGGTCACAAGTTAACACGGGCACCAGTTAATTCCAAACATCAGCATGCTGAGCACAAAGCACAAAGTTTATGAAAGCACTTTTCGGAGTTAATAACAAAAAATATCTTTAAATATATGATTGTATGTGCTTTATCTGAATGGAATAAATTTCCAGTTAGGCTGTGTTGGAAGTCTTTTTGTATTTTGTGTTAACTTGTGTTTTAGTTGATAATGGCACACACATTGATGAGAAAATTTTAAACTGGCACTCCATGACAGAAAGGGTGCCGACCCCTGGTATAAACTCTCATCTCCCCTCAGTTAACTCTTCCTGGTGTTCCCAAGTCTCCCATCTATATTCTGGCCAAGCCCTACCCTGCTTAGCTTCTGAGACCTGACAGGATCAGGCATCAATATAATTGTTACACATACAATAAAAGTCTATTTTCATTGTCACATTTTAATAAGTAGTGAAGTACAGATGTTTGGTTTTTCTGAGATCCATGTGAAACTATTTTTACTAACTTAAATATTGTCATTGTGATAGAAATTTGCTTAATTGATCTGAAACGCTTAGATTGATTTGTTATAACCAACTGCAGCTCTCACAGTGTGTGAGGAGCCACGAATGCTTTGGCTCGAATTTCAATGTGCAAAGACAAATTTTTCAACAAACAACACAAGACCAGATATGTGAGGCTCTCCGTTCTCCTGAGTTCAACTGGTTTCAGCGCCCTCGGCCCACCTCAACTCCTTATAGCTCACGCTGGCCCCATCGGTCCCCTTCAGCTCCCATCGGGCCCCCTCAACTTGTTTCGCCCAGTGTCGGTCCGGGTCTGGGTCTCCTCGGCCTCCCTCGGCCCCCCCCCCTGGCTCACCTCAGCTCACCTCCCCCCCTCGGCCCGGCTCCGGGTCTCCTCGGCCTCCTCAGGTGTGTTTGGAGGCGTGTCTGCAGGATCAGCCAGGTGCTGAGGATTAGTGTCGCTAAAGTCCGTGTACCTTGAAGAGCAGCCGGCGTTTTGTCCCCAAAACATCAGAGCAACGAAAAGCAGACGATTAGACTCCAAAATGTTCACGTCTGACTGCAGGAACCCGGAGGAACCTCCACGGTCTTCCTCCCTGAGGAGCCAGAAAACCTCCGGAGAGGCTCCACGTCTGGATCCTGTCTGACAATCAGACCTTCATTCATAAACATTTATTCTTTTATTGTTAATTTTCAAACAGTCATTTTTTTTAATGAAAAAATACTTCATTGCTATAAAATTTGCTGAAATAGTTTTGAATTAAGAAAATGTGTGAATGCGTCTTTGAAAGGAACAAATCAAGATTTGTTGGAATATTTTATGACTATATTCTTATTATTAGTAGTAGTAGCAGTAGCAGTAGTATTAGTAGTAAAACATTTTGTGTAATAAATCCTTTCCTTTGATATTTAAAGTTTCAAGATGACAGAAACATTTCTTCTTACTAGTTAAAGTTAAGGACTGTAGACAAAGATCAGACATTATAAAATGATTTAATGATGAAAAGTATGTCATTTCAAAAATGAATTAGATTTTTTTGAAGTTGTTTCACAAAACCAAAAAATTATATCATTAAAACGTCACATTTTCAATAATTGATTGCAATTATATGAGAAACATCTATAATACCAGAAATCTACAGTGTCATGAAGAAAGAATAAAATCATATTAAATGAGAAACGTTTGTATAAATTTCTTTTTAAGTGTGATGTTTACATTTTAGAGCAATTGAAAATAAATTACCATTTGTTAATCTATACCAATATAATTTCTATTTTCCACTGTGGAGTTTTTTTCTTTGTTTCATTTATTGTTTACATCGTTTGTTGGATCGATTTGTGTTGATTGAACGGCTGATCTGACAGAAAGAGGAGAAAATGAAGAAAAACTGTTTTGGAAAAGAGATCGGGCGTTCATGTTGATGAAGGAGTGTCGGGTTTTCTCTCTGTTATTGAATGTTGGTGATTTTGTTGCCTTCATTTGTAACATTGTGGTCAATGCTAATGCTAACCGGGGGCTCAATAAGCAGGACAGAGAGAGACAGCAACATGAACTTTCTAGAAAATATAACATATAAATAATGTTTGGTATTTTTTTCATTTGAAACCTTGTGCAAACAGGGCCCCAGTGTTGAGCCTTGAGGGACGCCACATGCGAGGAAACATGTGAAGCTGCCATTCATTTTCTAATAAGCGCTGCCGTTTTGTCTCTTGAATTTGTCAATTCAGTTTCTTTTAACATGTGATTTTGAGCAGCAGAGTCGGTGTGTCAGTCTGCACCTGCTTCCTTTCCTTCAGCCCACCACTCCGCCATCGACCATCGACCGGTCCAACACTCTCATCACCGTTTATCAGAACAGAAATACGATTCGTGGATTTTCAGTCACATATTTCTGGTGAAATACCTTCTCACCTGTTTCCAGGTTCCCTCATGTGCACCTTTCTTGGTCTCAAACACACAATAAAAACAAACATCAGATTAAAACTGGTGTTTGAAGTAGAAACTCAGCCAGTAGAAAATCCGTCTGGTCTGTTTCTCTGTTTAGTCTGCGAAATCTGTGTTTCATGCACATGTTTATTTTCTTCTGTGTAATCTTTCAGTTCTTCCTCACACACAGAGTCGGGTGGCGGCGTCACATGACTGGAACTCGTTCAGGGACTGCTGTGAGATTACTCATGTCCCTCTTTTAGACTGGCTCTGGGTCTGTTTTGGTCGCTTATGTCCTGGTTTGAGGCTAATCCGAAATTCTTCTTCACTAGAGTAGCAACATTTCAGGGGACAACGCATCAATTTTGCATTTTTGTTTCAGAAAAGTTTTGCGTTTACACTACAGCGTTTTGAAAATTGTGCCTGTTTCCTTGGAAACAGGTGTTGTTGGCTGTTTTATAACGAAACCACACAAAAAAAATGCATGAAGAGAACAATCCACTGTCGACACCAACAACGAAGAGTTCACAGACGTCCGAGTGGGCGGTGCTTTCCAAAAGTCCCATTTTCAGTCAGTCCTCTTGTCTTGCATTTCAACTGATCTTCAGCTCTTCTCGAGAGACTTCGAAGTGTTTCATCCAGTCTTTGGATTTGTTTTTCACTCTTCAGTGTGGGTCATTGTTTTCAAGTGAAAACAGAAGACTTTGATTGGTTTTTGGTCCATTTACAGAACAACGGTGCTCAAAACCACCGAAAATGAAACTTTTTGAAAACGCGTTCTCTCGTGGTTAATGCTTGTAGTGTGTTGTTCTTTGCTCATGTGTGTTTGTGTGTGAGTGTGTGTGGTTTAATTTAAAAATCAAGCAACCGCACCCATGGGGAACCCAACAAGAAACCAACATCATTTTCAACATTTCTGCCATTTCTGTGTGATCGGACGTCGTTTTCAAAACATTTCCATGGAAACACCAAGTTTTTATGAAACGAAAATGCAAAAACGATCGACTGGAAACATTTTCGTGTCAACTTGGTTTAACTGTTTACCAGGATTATTTAATTCTGGTTTGAGATGAGCTTCAGATTAGAGTACAGATTATTTTACACTGAAACCAGATTTTATCATTTTAATAGTTTTTTAATTAATTTATGATTTCTTTTCAATCACATATTGACTAGTTACTTAGTTTAATCTAGTTTCACTCTGCACATATCCATGTTTGACACTACTTCTTGGTTAGTCTGACAGTGGATTCATTTTAGAATTCATTTTTGGTGACTTTTAGAACCTTTTTAAAACTCTCACGGACTTTTAAGGGGCTTTTTTTTTTTTTCGTCTGTTTCTCACTGAATTTATTTTTTACACTATGTATCTGAAACTCACTTGAGCCCACAACTACAGGTCTGAATTCACGTCATAGTGATTGTTAATTTGTTTGAGACTCGTTTCCAACCATCCTTACTCTGGATCCAGATCAGCGTTCACATCAGTGGTCAGGTTTGGATTTGTCGGTTCATTGTAGACGAGCCGCGGCGGCTACAGACCCAGGTCTGGACTGATAATGTATATTTACTTTACACTTGTTTAAAGCCAGTTTCACTTTAATGAGCAGGTTTCTGTATGGAGGACTCGCTCGGGGTCTTTTTGTCCTCCCGTCATTCCTCTGGAGGAAAAAGTTCCACTTCATTGAGCCTCCTCTTCGTCTTTCTTTACCTTCTCTCAGCCAAACAAAGCCCACAAAACACACTCGCCGAGGACACTGAAGGGGCTGCATGAAAGACATTCACAGGGAGGGGGGAGGAGGGGGACTTTTAGCCGGGGGGTCAGGGGTCAGGGGCCCTTAAACCAACACTCCGGCCCCTCTGAAGCTCTCAGCAATTACCTCTGAGACGCACTCTCACGGGGAGAAAAGGCTGGATTCACCGCAGCACCAATTAATGGTGGTGGAAGTGGCTGAAAGAGAGAGGCCACGGACACAATCACGGTCAGCCAGAGAGGGGCCCCGGATCCCTCGCTCACTTTCTCACCTGAACACAGAGGCGGAGAGAAAAGACGAAGCGGGACGAATTAAGAGTGCAAATTGACTCCCTTTTCTTCTGGGCGCTGGCTGGTGGAGCGATGCGGCGTCTTTTCAGCCAGATAATGAGGCCGTCTTTACGTGACGGATCAGACGCACAATGCCACACTTCCACGCCGCGTGACACGGTCATCGCACCTCCAGCACGCCGGCTCGCAGTAATTGGCCGACGGGGCCGCCGCCAGCAGCCTGTTTCGACGCCACGGGAAAACTGCCGCTGTTTGATAAAAACACAATTCTACCAAAACTGACAACTTCAGGTACAGAGAATAAAAACAAAAATACAGAGAAGAGCCAAACATTTAACCAACAGATTTGTCTGAAAAATAAAATTATGGTGGGAAAAACTAGAAATTTCCAGTTGAAATTTTTGACTCGATGCCGAGTTTCCCCTCCTTACTGACACTAAGATCAAACATCAACAGTCTGATCGCTGTGTCTCTGACCTCCTTTCACACAGGCAGAATGAGTCAGCCGAGGTCTGTAGATCGCCATGGACTGCCGTACGTGACAGTACGGAAGTGTACGAGAAGCCATTTCTCAGTGAAAACAAAAAAAAAAGAAAAGGAACTTGCGTTTGCGCACTGATGTGGCGCCACTTCGTCTAAGGTGCACATATAGTCACGTCAAACCGCGGTTCGATGTCGTACATTTCGTAGAGACGGCGTTCTGCCAACCTACAATTCAGTTTTATCTCGTTTACATCTCACATCAACGTGGACATTACGTCGATTGATCTCATAAAAAAAGGTGTTTTTAGTTGAAATTCCATGTGGAACGGTTAGCGTTTCATGCTGGAAGTCTGCATGTGGACAATCCACGATGAGCTGGTTTCAGACAGACCGAGGAGGAAGGAATAGACACCCAGAAGGAGGAGGGAGCTGGAAGGGGATTGGCTAATAGGATGATTAGCGAGGCGAGGGGAAGCAGACAGACACCTATCCGTCCTGGAAAATTTCACAGATGACAATTGACAGAAGTGTTCACAGGCCATGGCTTAGAGGTGTTCATAGACAATGGTTTAGAAGTGATCATTGATGATGTTTCAGAAATGTTCATTGACTTTTTTAGAGAAGTGTTCATTGACAATGGTTTAAAAGTGTTGACAGATAATGGTCTTGGGAAGTGTTCACAGATGACTGTTTTCATAAGTCACTGCAGTGAGGTTCTTGACTTGTGAGCATTCATGAGTAACATCTGTAACACAGATTCTAAAAATCCAGTTTCATTTCTCAAAACATTTGGTAATTTCCTGTAAAAACTGATGGAAATAACCGTAACTTAGAGGTTTTTAATGAATCCGATTTGGAAACATCGAACTGATTTGTGTCAGTGCGATTGAACTGTGTAAAATGTGAATAAACTGCCGTTTGTTGGATCAACTGAACCATTTCCAGCCATTTCAGGTTTGACATTAACTGGAGTTGAAGGAAACGTCACAGCTGCCCAACGCAACGTTGATCTGAGGCGACACCACAGTTTAATGCTGCGAAGCCACATGAAGACAGTTGAGAGCACCGGCTGCTCTCATTGGTCGAGTCTGTCCACTGAGACGAGCCGTCAATCCAACGCTTCAGCCGTCATCAGAAGAGACATGGCATGGACAGGAAAGCATGAAGGAGGGAAAGAAAGGTTGGAACAAAGAGGCAGAGAAAGAGAAGGGACACTGATGTGATATTGAGGTATCGAAGGAAAGTGGCGGAAGATGAACTCAGAACATGTGGAGATAAATGACTGAAGAAATGATGGTTACAAATGAACAAGTAACTCACTGTTTTGCCCTGTTAGGGTTCTTTCCCTACTTCTCATACATACGGTTTAATCCCAACTAACCAAATTACAATCGACCAATTAAACACCGAGCCAGCTGTGCTACAGTCTCAAGACTATAGAATTGGTAACATTTGTGTCCATGTTTCTGACAACAGAAAGCCCTTTGAAAGCTCACTGTTTGTACGAAATGATATTTTTTGCTCGGATTATAACTATGATGATGGACATAATATTAGGTGCACCTAGTTAATAGAAGGTTGGACCTTCAGAGCTGCCTTCATTATCAAAGTCATGGATTCAACAGAGTGCTGGAAGCGTTCCTGAGAGACTGATAGAGTTGTGTGTCATCTGTGTAGAGTTAAACCTGATGTAAAATAGTTAGAATGAAAAAAATATTTTAATGAATTGACATGCAATTTGTGTGAAGGTTGCATGTTTGTCCAGGTTTCTCCCACAAACCAAACACGTATGTTTGGTCCATCACACACTGCATGTTAATGTGCAGCCACAGCAGCACTCAATGAGTGTGTGAATGCTCACAGTCACAGTCCGTTATGTTTGTCTTCGTTCCAAAAGTGAAACTAACTTTAAAAAGTGGAAACATCCTTTAAATGAAGAAAATCTGTTTTAGTCGAGATGACATGCAGCAGTGTGAGAGTTCATCCGTAAAACATTCATGAGCCACCTCATTCCCTCATGTGCTCACTCTCACACACACACACACACACACACACACACACACACACACACACACTCATATATATATATATATGCACTGTTTTACCCATTCACACATTTATATATGCACAGAAACACATCAGTGTGTATGTGTCTGTGTGAGTGTATGTTGATATGACGGATGAAACCCCGCCCCTTGCTCAGCCCCGGGCGCTGTGTGACACAGTGAGTGTCGGCAGTGTTAATGTATTCATGTGACTTCTGTCTGTGTGTAAGTTCAGATTTACACACTGACAGTCCCTGCTGACTGAAACACGCTTCACTCTGCAGCTGTGTCAAGTTCACACACACACACACACACACACACACACACACACACACACACACACACTTTCTGTGTTTTGTTCATTTTTGTTGTGCGACATTTCCGGTTCTGGATCGTGTTCGGGATGCGGAGCGACTTTTGTGGGGGGTTTAAACACTCGCAGCGATCACTGTGGTGAGTGAAAAACGTTTCACAGAACTGCAAAACACAGCTAATGCTGCTACAGCTGCTAAAGCTGAGGTTAGCTGTGATTACGCGGTCTTTATCTGGTAAGTGTGTGAAGAGAAAATGCGATTAACAGTCCTCTCAAGACAACGACCACACGTCCTGATTTAATTAGCTTCAATTAGCTGCTCAGTTGGAGACCTGAGGCCTCTGAGTCTTCAAGTTCAACCACAGTTCCAGTTGCTAGCTGCTCTTACAATCTGCCCTCATCAAACCAGAAGAGACCGTTTGGTCACACTTGATCATGTCCTGAATAAATCATCAGTCGAGTCTCATGTGCCAGATTTTCATTTTCGCTACAATAATTAGGCTGTATAAGGACCGCAACTTCCCGAGAACAGTGATCAGTTCAGCTTAAACATCACTCTATGCAGACAA
This sequence comes from Salarias fasciatus, assembly GCF_902148845.1. Taxonomy (NCBI): domain Eukaryota; kingdom Metazoa; phylum Chordata; class Actinopteri; order Blenniiformes; family Blenniidae; genus Salarias; species Salarias fasciatus. The sequence continues at coordinate 22,942,616 of NC_043763.1, read as the reverse complement.
CACACGTGTTTACGTTAGAGCTGAAGTCCTGAACAGATTACACTGTTTGCTTGTGATCATTGTAGAAAATGAGGTAGTAGGATCTAACCTCACCCAACAGAGTTGGAACATCACCAACCACTGTGTGAATGTCTGTGAGCAGTTTTGAAACTATTGCAAACAAACTTCTGGAAAGCAGCGTCTGTCTACACATCTGAAAGCCATTGTTTGTGAATACTTTGGAAAAGACTGTCAGTATTTGTCTTGTATTGTGTTTCCATCGAGATTAGAACAGTACGTATTCAATTTTTCACAACAAATAGAGCAGGTCTTCTGAATTGAACTAACCTGGTGGAAATAATGGCAATGAAAGCAATGCACTGACTGAAAGCAGCTGGAAGACTGTGAACATCTGGTTCAGGTGCTTAAACTTTAGGAAAAACAAGTCAACTCATTCCTCGGCATCTCTCAAATTGCAGATATTTTTGCTGAAAACATGTGGAGTTCTTCGAGTTGGGACAGAAACTTCATGTCTTGGATGTGTTTTGACATTTTTAGTTCAGAAATGTTGAGTTTGGACGATCCTGAAGTGAGTCACAGCTCCACAGCTCCACAGAGGGAGGTCAGGCCGGCACTGATATATAGGCCTCTAATGAGCTGACCAATTGGCTGCTGACGGAGAAGAGGAATATGGTCCTCACACACACACGCACACACACACACACACACGTCCCCGGTGTGCGATCCATTGTGTGTGCGCTGAGTGAGCCTCTGAAGGTTTGGTCCTAACACGGCGGCCGATAGATCAGACGGGGCTGAAGTTTGACTCCAAACACTCAGAGCTGGCAGGGATCAGCCAGAGGTCGAGTGCTCTCCACTCCAAACTTTACACCGGCCACAATTAGAGCCGCCGAGGAAGAAGAGCGATTACCAACAGACAGACAACTGCGTCTCATTTAGAGGCGGTGATTAAAGTTCATCGGTAAATATTAAGACCAATCTATCAGCTGGAGGGAGTTCACGATCTGTCGGACAACCACAACACACATGTCCCGGGAAAGTGTGTGAGCTGCAGAGAGACCGAATGCTCTGCAGGGAGCTTATTCCACCAGCTGTTTTCAACTGCTTCTCACACATTGAAACCAGGAGGAAAAGTTCAAAACACACCACCAGAGAACATGGACTGCAGTCAGGAAAAGAAATTCACCCACTTTTTTCTGATCAAACTCAACAGTCTGGATGTCAAACATCGAGAGACCTTTGACCCAAATAATTACACAGGATTCATAAATGTTGGGAGTGTTTACAGGAATGCGATGGTGCTATGGGAGGAGCTCTGTGGTCCAATGCAGCAAATTCCGTTACTATAAAAAGTAGTGGGGTTGACTAACTGTCTAATGCAGGTTAAAACATTGCTATTTGCTTTGTAATCTACTTCACTGTCATACGGTTTCACAGATAAATTGCTTATCATCTGCATCACAACTGGATTTATTGGAGTGTTTCCTGATAATATTCAATTTAGCTTTATTTACATAGTGCAAAAAAACCCCAGCTATTCCACATGAGCAATTAGGAGTCACTGTAGAAAAGAAAAACTCCATTTTTGAAAGGAAGAAACCCGCAAATCCAGACTCAGAGGAAGAGACTTTACGCTATTCCAGTCGGGGTAAAGGGAATGAAGGAGAGAAAAGAACGGGACAGACAGACAGATTGATTCTCTGAGTGTACTCACTATTGTTCCAGTAGCTGCAGATGTAAAGGACCTGAGACAGAACCCTGTGGAACTCCATGTTTAACTTTAGTCTGAAGAGTCATTAACATTACCGAAGTGAAATCTGTCTGCTAAATATGATCTAAACCAGTATAACGCTGAACCTTTAATCCCATTAATATGTTCTCGTCTCTGTAGGAGGATGAATAAATTGAGGATCGACATGCAGCACTGAGATCTAACAGGACAAGAACAGAGACCAAAATGTTATGTTAGTTTGGTGAAATAGTGACCGAGCTGTTCCTCACTGCAAACAACAGATTTGGTGATGCTAATGCTAACGCTAACAAAGGGAGAACACACAGAGAACAACAGTAGCTGCAAATGAGTCACTGATGTCTCCAAAATAATGATTTCACTGCCAATTGAATGAAGTTAGAGTGACTTGATATTTAGAAGGCATTCTTACGAGGCGGTGGACACGTCCAGCCTGCAGACAGTCTGAGGGAGTCAACGAGGACGCAGCTGCCGTTTCCATGTAAATGTGCTGCAAATGTGAATCAGTGTTTCCACGAGCGGCTGCGATGTGAAGCTCCTCGGGAGCTGCTGAGGACGTGACGGCCTCTGCTTCTCGTCTCCGTTCGAGGAATAAAACCCACTTCTGCAAACCATTTGTCTGAATACTTCCAAAACAACAACAGTGAGACCGAGCAGAGATACCAGTAAAGCTGCCATGAAAGCAAGTTAACCAGCTTTAGCCTGAAAGTCATCCTGTCGAGAAGGGGTTTGTAAAAACATGAATAAATAAATCGCTGGAGGAGGATTTTTTTTTGGACATTTCACTGTTTTGTGCACCAGATGTGTTCATTAAAATTGACTTCATGTTGAAATTTTTGGTAATTTTTCTTAATTACTTTTTGGTTTTGCGAAGACAGAAAAATTGACACCATCTATACTCAGTGCCACAACAAAGAAATAAAAGTTTAAATCAAAAGGTTATTATGGTGCTATTTTTACTGATCCCACTCTGGCCCACTCAGGACGAAATTGGGCTTTAAGTGGCTTTAATGCTCCCTGGCCAATCACAAACACCCTGTAATGTTACCACTGGCTGCTGAAACGAAAAGGTGGGGCTTAAACAGCAGACGCTGACTTCAGTAAAACTGCCTTGTTTTGTATAATTATTGGATTATTGGTCCAAATCTAACTTTCTCTGGAGGGGTGTCAAACCCAGAAACACCCCCTCAAATACAGTATTTGCTTGTTGGGACTCCAGGTGGCGCCCTTCGCTGTGTAACGACCTGCAGGCGGCGCTCTTTTCTGCCAGCATCTTCCTCTCATCCAGAGAATCACAGCTTCCTGTGCACGGTCCTCTCTTCGCTCCACTCACACATCTACGTACCCCCCCTGAAAAAAAACAAGCCCACTTAACCCCCCTCCTCCCTCCTCCACCCTTCCCGCTGCTGTTGCTATTGTCCTAAAGCTCACAAGCCAATTTTCAGCAAACCCAGTAAAGAGGCTGCAGAAGTTCTCTGAGCTGATAGACTGACAGCTCTCCCACAAAAGGAGAAAAATCCCCCCGCCACTAATATCTGCTGTCAGCCCGACGCATCCAGAATGCAGCTAATGCGACGTCGCCCCTCCAACACCTCCTCCTCCACCTCCTCCTCCTCTTCCAGCCGACGCACCGACAGAGAAAAGGAGAGAGTGATATGAATACTCTGAGAATAACAATGCTAAAAAAGAGAAAAGGGTGAGGGGGAAAAAAAAAAAAAGAGGATGCGCACTCTAATGGCGGCGGCGGATAGCGAAACATCTCGGTCGGACAAAAGGAGGCCTGCGTGTGACGCCATGTTCCATCTCTCCAGGTGTCAGTGCCTTCACACAGGAGGGGAGAGGGGTGCCAGACGCAGACACATCCAAACCCCACAAGTGCATCCTAAGTAGGCGTCATGTTGCAGAGAGCCGCCTGATAGTGATGATGATGATGATGATGGTGATGATGATGATGATGATGGTGATGATAGTGCAGCTATTTGCTCGTGATGGGACGCCGTTTTCACTGCCGCACAAACAGTTTGTGTCTCACCCAGAGCAAAGCTGGGAAAACAAAAGGGGACTTTCATTGTAGCAGGAAGCGAGAGGAAGAGGAGGAGGAGGAAGAAGGGAAGGTGGAGGAGGAGAAGGTGGAGGTGTGTTTGTGCAGCCTCTTGTCTGATTCAGGGAGAAGATTTGTGCTTTCGGAGATAAGAGGGAGAGTCTGAGAGGTCAGATCGTCCCCGAGCACACAGACATCTTCATCTGAAGGAGCAGAGACGAACAGAGAGCTCGGTTGGTTTGTTGGTTGGTTGTTCAGGTTGGTCGGTCGGTCAATGGTTGGTCATTTGTTTGGTTGGTTCATTGTTTGGGTGGATCAGTCGGTCAAAGTTAGTTCAAGGGTTTCCTCGTCCGGTCCTCAAGGACCGCCTTCCTGCATGTCTTCACTTTCTCCCTGCTGCAGCTCACCTTAGTCTAACCCTGACGTCATCCTCAAGCTTGTAGAAAAGCCACGAACGAATGTCTCACTGCAATCAGCTGTGCTGCAGCTAGGAGAAAGCCGAAAGCTACAGGACCGAGTTTGGACACCCCCGGGTTAGTTGGCCGATCAGTCGGCCGGCTGGTTGTTTGTTTGGTTGGTTCATTGTTTGTGTCATTTGTTGGATTGTTCATTGTTTGGTTTGGTTTTTCGGTCAATGGTAAGCCAGTCGGTTGGTCGGTTGGTCGTTTGGTTGGTTGGTTCATTGTTTGGGAAGGTTGGTCGGTTAACAGTAAGCTCGTCGGTCGACTGGTTGGTTGAGCAGTTGGTTGGTTCACTGTTTGAGTGGGTCAGTCGGTCAAAGGTTAGTTGGTTAGTTGGTCAGTCGGTCAGCCGGTTGGTTGTTTGGTCATTTCATTGGTTGCTTCACGTTTGGGTTATTCAATGGTAAGCTGGTCGATCGACCGGTTGGTTGATCAGTGGGTTGGTTCATTGCAGTGGTAAGCTGGTCATTCGGGCAACCACTTGAGTGATCAGTTTGTTGTTTGGTTGGTTTATTATTTGGGTTATTCTTTGTCTAGTTCATTGTTTGTGTAAGTCAATGGTTGGTCAGTTGTTTTGTTGACAGGCTTGTTTTCTCGATGTCTTCTTCATTTCTTAGTTGGTTATTTTGTGAGAGGAAAAGAAAAATCCATCTTTATGTCATTGTGGTTACTTTCACTATGAGTTGGTGCATTTATTCAACTCTGTTTTTTTTTTAAGATAAATTTGAATAATGGAATGTTTTTTGGCTCCGTCACTGAGCAGGAGGTTGAAAAATCTGACAAATCAAAACAAATGTTTGAAATCTTTTAACTTCTCCTGTGAAACAAAACCAGTTTTATTCTCCCTGAAATAAAGAAATGTTAGTTTCTACGAAAGGTGTTGCTCAAAGTGCACACAGCTGTAACCATAGCAACCACCTCCCATCCTGCATCCTGCATCTTTACCTTCAGACGTACCTGAGACGCACGCACACGCACACACACACACACACACACACACATACGCAGCGCTTGACGTGCATCGAACAGCTGTTTTTTTCTTTGCCGATGGGATTCTGATAGCTCATGTGTGTGTGTGTGTGTGTGTGTGTGTGTGTGTGTGTGTGTGTGTGTGTGTGAGAGAGAGAGAGAGAGAGAGAGAGAGAGAGAGTAAGTAGCCTTTTCTTTGTTTAGTTGAGATGACAGAGGCAGCTTCTCCCTGTCTGTTGAAGTTGGATGTCAAACACACACACACACACACACACACACACACACACACACACACACATACATAACTTCCTACAGGAGAAACACAAACAATCAGCACAGTCCCATAACTGAGTATCTGAACACAATAGTGTGTATCAAGCTATGTATTGTGTGTGTGTGTGTGTGTGTGTGTGTGTGTGTGTGTGTGTGTGTGTGTGTGTGTGTGTGTGTGTGTGTGACCCCCACATTCACTGAATGCTGTCGGCCTGGAGATGGTTACCATGGAAACGAAGGACCGCGATGATGGAGGAGACACAGCGTGATTGACGTCCCTCTCTCTCTCTTGCTCTTTCTCTCACTCTCTCTTGCTCTCTCTCTCTCTCTCTCTCTCTCTCACTCCTGCTGTTTAATAATCTCCACTCACCGCTGTGATGGATTGATCCTCCAGATGAAAACAGAGCACCTCCCTGTCTCCTCCTCCTCCTCCTCATCTTCTCTGTTTATCCATCTATCTTTTCTTTATTATTCTCTCTATCATCTGTGCTCCCTCCTGTTTTATGATCATCAAATCATCTTCAGTGAATGCACACTGTTGATCAAAGCCTTTGATCCGTCCATCCATCCATCCATCCATCCATCCATCAGAAGCTCTCGTACTCCCGGTCATCATTCCATCCTTCCGTCAGGGTTTGGTTCAGGACTCGGGCAGGTCTTTGTTCTGCTCTGCTTTGTCGTGTTTCTGTGTGTTTGTCCATCTCATGTTTTCGTCACATTTTCACATCGATCAATTTATTGAGCGAAGCTCTCAAATCTTTGTAAACTTCACTTTTTCTACCATTTTCTGCTGCCTGTGTTCTGCTTTTTGTCATCATTTTTCCTCTCCATCCATGCGGTCTATCCACTTGCCGCCTCCCAGCAGTCGTCACTCAGCTGTACACACACACACACACACACACACACACACACACACACACACACACACACACACACACACACACGTCATTTCTTCCAGCACATCACTGTGTCTTGTCTGGGTCTTTGTGTGAAAATCTCTCTCCCTCCATGTAACAATAGCATGTTGTCTAAACACATACACACAGACACACACGTGTGTGTATGCGTGTGTGTACGCAGTGGCAGCGTTGTTGTTGTTGTTGTGGTTGTTTTCCCGAGGCATCATGGGAAAACAAAAAAGGAGGGACGAGATGAGGGATTTATGACAAGAGAGCAAGAAAAGACGAGCTCATGGGGGAAATGGCGGTCGCAGGAAACACACACACACGCAGACATGCGCACACACACACACACACACACACACACACAAACAACAGTGGCAAGATTTAATACGGCGTTGAGGGTATTGAGGGTGTGGAGGTGAGATTCGGGGGGAGTGGGAATCGACGCCACTGCTGCTGCTGCTGCTGCTGCCGCCGCCACCTCCTCCAGTGAATTGGATCATCAACCACATCCCAGGATGCTGACACACACACACACACACACACACACACACACAGTTATTAGGTGGAGCAGGTACAGCTGGGACTTGGATTTGAAGACAACACCACCTGGCCTGATGGTAGTCTGGCGGTGATTAACACACACACGCTCGCCACACAAAGACACAAAGGCATAGCTGTGTGTGCATGTGTGTGTGTATGTGTGTGTGTGTGTGTGTCGACTTCACGTGTACACAATGATTCACATCACACGTTAAACACGCCGCACATCCTCGCTCTCCTGCTGCACAGACGACGCTTCGATGTCACATCCTGCCCGACGGACGAGCCGCAGGAAGAGTCCGATCCTCCTGGTCCGACATTTATCCGTCATTTATTCAGTCAGTGGAGATGTAGGAGAACAAGCACACAGTGTGTGGACAGGAAACCCACCGAACAGCAGGCTGGAGCAGGGCGTAGCTCACCTTCACATCATCTTCTCTGCGTTTTTCAACCTTCCGTCGGTCCACTGTGCGTCGGCTGTTTGCAGCAGGAGGGTGTCGAACACACTGCAGTTCAGGGGCCACATAAATAAAGCCCAGTTTCACCTGGAGTGGATCAGACTGATAAAATAACATCATAATAACCTTTAAATTTAAAGTTTTTTCTTTTTTATGGTGCAGCATGTACGTGACAAAAAAAAGGTTATACTTTCAAAAAACAATTTATACAGAAAATGACAACAATCTAAACATAAAGCAAATTTTGATGAAACTTCTGTTAAAAAGTACAGCGAAATATATAAAAAAAAACTATTTTCCTAGATCTGTCATTTGCTGCATGTTTTCACAAACTCCCCCTGACAGCACGAGGCTAATGCTAATCGGCTAGCGATCACGTCTCAGTGTCATGTTGTTTCCTCGTGTGTGTGTGTGTGTGTGTGTCTGAAGAAATATTCCCAAATCAAATATTCCCAAATCAGTGTTTTCAAATCTCTCCCAGTGTTTTGGTGGTTTGTCGGCCGGGATTAGAGCCTCTTGCCGATCAGTTTTGGCCCACGGGCCTCATGTTTGACACGCCTATGAACCACATTTCATTCATGTTTTAGTCCTTCTTTAAGCAAATGGATTTTAAATCATTTTCCTGGATTTTTCTTTGTCCTTGTTCACTTGATTTCAGCCAAAAACTCGAGTCAGTATTTTTCTTTTTTTGACATTTTAGTCTAATTTTAATTACAACTTGTTAAGATCTTGTTCAGTTCTGATTAATTCCAACATTCATTTCTATTTCAGTGTTGAGGAGAATCAGGATTTAATGTTTGTTGATGTTTGTTGACGTCTGCTGTTTAAATCCTGCTTCTTTTTTGTGTTTCAGTGATGAATTAATTCTAATTTAATTACTATTTCCTGATGTTTTACGCCACCATTCTGTAAACCTGACACTTATTTTTGTCGCGCGGACTTTCTGCCGTTTGTGAAATTGATAAGTTGTGTCTCTGTAGAGGAAAAAAAAAATCATCACCCTTCAACTTGATGGCAAAACACGGAGGAACACGAGCCGTCAGCTGTCCAGAAGATCTGGTTCAGAGGAACTTCAGGAATTCTTGGCACGGAGGAAACAGGAAGTCTCTACCTGGTATCATAATAACACAATCAACTCCTTCATGTCTGCACAAATCTGAGCTCGTCAGCAGGTTTAAACACCAAAGGTCTGACGCAACAACGGGCCGTTTTCAACATTGGTCACAAGAAGAGACAGTCACAGTTTAATTCAATAAACAGTAATAATAGCAAAAAAGAGAAAAAATAACAAAACCAAAATGCTCATCATATCATGTGCTATTAGTTCTAAAACACAAATATGATGCATGCACATTTGCACAATGCAATTTCTTTATGTTAATTTAATACAACATTTTTCCTGAAGCGCAAGAAATAATGAAATTTTGCAAATGTCTGCAGTCATTTGCATTAACCAGCCGTGTTATTCAAAACTCGTCAGTGATCACACATTTCAAAATGAACACTTCTTAATTATGCAAACTCTGGAGTACCCCAAGACTTTGCTTTGGGTCCTCTGAAGTTTTTAACAAAATTAGGAATTTTCTTTATTTCTATACTGATTCACACCATCATACATGAACATTACTACAAACAATAAGAAAGACTGGAATCTTAACAGAACAATGTGAAGCCCAACAAAGTCTAGATGATTAAATATGAATAAATTCATAATTGTAGACTAAAAAAGGCAGTGAATGATACAAAAGACATAAATCAACAAATATCCAATTAAAACTCAGATTTGTTGGATTTTTATGGTTCTGATGTATTTTTTGCTTGAAAAAGTCAAACATTTTCCACTTCAACTTTCATATCGTATGAGAGTTTTTATAGAAATGTATTTCTTTGCGATATTGAAAGATTAAGAAAGAATCCCCAGAAGAAGAGTAAGAATCAAATACTTGCTGCTGTTTCATTATTAATTTTGCTCTGTTCTGATTCAATCCACTACTGGTTTTCATGTTGTTGAACCATTCTGAGTTGGTTTTTCTGATATGCTTCAATGAACTCTGATATTCTGAACCTGGTTTACTGACTAATCTTCATTATTTTCTCTGCTGTTCGGATCGATGAATCAAACAAAAAGTATCCTAAAACCACCATAAACGTCTCCTCTGTGGGAAAAAACCATCCGGTTTCATATTTGGAATTTATATTTCGATATTCAGAGGTTGAGAGTCTGTGTTAATGACAGAACGCAAAAAAGTCTGTAAAGGATGAAGGAGGAAGTAAACAAAGACACAAAGACATAAACAGTGACAGACTGTTGGAGAGCGGCTGAATTCCCCTGATCACTGACACACACACACACACACACACACACACTGAAGGATGTTTTAATATGAGTTACAGACACACTCTCAGAGATAAACCCCCGAGACGAGTCGAGCTGAGGGGATTTGTAGCTCAAGTCTTTGTGTCTGTAAACTCCAAGAGACTGTTGGGAAAACAGAAGGCCCTGAGCTGAGAGTGACACACTCACACACACACACACACACACACACACACACACACACACACACACACACACACACAAAGTCAGGAATCTAGACTGTTTGATTTGATCTGTTAAACTTTGCTGACACAAGCTGCTGCTCGGTGAATGCAGCCTGAACCGGATGAAACTGAAATACAGATGGGAAACCAGAAAAGTCGCCAAAAGATCAGAGAAATTAACAACATCAGTCATGACGAAAGGTCGACGGAGAGTTTTGATCCGGTTACAGCGAACAACGTCGCCGAACTGCTGATTAAATACAGCTGGGAGCGCCTGGGTCTGTTGATCACCGGCTACAGGTGTGTGATCTGGTTGCCATGGAGATTACAGAACCTGCAGGTGTGCTGTCAGGTTGCCATGGAGACAAAGTGACCCGCAGATGTTCATCAATCATCAGTGTCTCAGAAACATAACTTCTGAAAAGGAGAACTTCTGCAGATGTTGGTCCTGTGGGCCGAGGCTCCGTCTGTCTCTCAGGAAACGTCGACACTGATCAGGAATGTCGGGAAACGTCTCGCAGGCAGACGTGGAGCGGTGAGGAAGAGCAGGCGCTGACTGACTTATGGAGGACATGTGGTGCTTTTATTGTGAAAGGGAGTTATTTCCTCCTTTGGTTTCTACTTCATCCCGCTGTTCTTTCCTCTGTGGTCGGTGTTTGTTTCAGGCGGTTTCCCAGCTGTTGTGATTCCGACACGCCGTCCAGGCGGTTTGATCTGCTCTCTAAACCAAACGGTCGTGATGTTAGAAGACTGATTTCTGTCTGGACTGACAGTCTTTCTTTTTTGGTTCTGGGATTTGTCGTTTTAGAACGACAACATCTCGCTCTAAATACGCTTTCCCATCTGGTTAAGTCCTGATCTTGACCTGTCGGGATTCGGGTTTGATTCCGGGTTGTAACAGGAAGGCACGAAAACAAGTCCACAGTGCGACTTTAGTGCCTTGCTGCGGCGACCCCCGGAAGAGGAGCCGCCAAAAAGACGCTCACTGGACGCATAAATGAAATCTGTGTCGAACTTCGAGTTCAAAGTTAGATTTTCTGAAGCCAAGAAGTAATTAGAAGCTAACAGGGGGCGTGAGAAGCGAAGCGCGGCGCCGAGCGCTCGGCGGCTCCGAGCAGACTTGACTCCTCAGCGTCGGAGCGGCTCCACTGGGCAGCTTCCAAACCAAAAACCACCTTCAGCGGGTAACAAAAGGAGGCTGACTGGAAACAATAATATTGATTTGAGGAAAGATGTCAGCTCTGAGCGTGATGCTGACAGTGATGCTGCTCTGTTTGTTTCAGCGGAACAAAGCAGAGAGCAGCAGCATCAGCTGGCTCATTAGCATGGAAAACAAAGGCAGGCGCGCGCCGCTCATTCGCTTTATTAACACACTGTTGTCTTGTTGTAATGACACCTAGATGCAAACAGGAGGACGCTTTCTCACACTGTGACAATGACAGACAGCCACACACACACACACACACACACACTCACACTCACACACTGATATCTGAGGCCCCTCACAGGTTTTTTGGTCGAGAGTCGTAACAACCTGACGGATGTGAAAACGTCTCACAGATTCGATATCTTTGATTTTTTTTTTTTTTTTCTCAAGGTCAGGCCGAAGTTTCAAAATGTTGCTACAACAAATAAATTGTACTCTGATCTTTCAGAATTCCGTTTCTGTTTGTTCACAAGAAAAACTCAGTAGAGAGCCTCATGAAGATGTACTGTAATGACAGACTGCAGACATTTCCAGTTCCGGTTCCGGTCCCGGTTCCAGTTCCGGTTCCACAGCAGACCTGTTGGATCCGTCCATTTGCCGGTCAGTGTGTTTTTTTCCCCTGGTCCTGGTCCTAATCCTGGTCTTGGTCCTGGTTCTGGTCCATGCGCCGTCCTGAGACACTCAGTCAGGTGTCAAGTGGTTTGTTCCACACTGGACTGTTTGAGAAATGATTTCTCCTCCTCCTCCTCTCCCTCCTCCTCTTCCTCGTCTTCCTCCTCCCTCCTCATCCTCCTCCCTTCTCCTCTTCCTCTCTCATCTTCCTCCTCCTCCTCTCCCTCCTCTTCCTCCTACTCTCATTCTTCCTCCTCTTCCTGCCTCCTCCTCTTCCTCCCTGTCCTCCTCCTCCTCCTCGTGTGATCACTGTGTGTATTTGTGGTTTAACAGGAACACAGATGTGAAAATATCATCACATCATAATAATGATTTTGATGTTATTGTGAAATAAAAGCACAGATGTGAAAAATACGACGACGCGAACACAGAGGAGGACTCAGCGGAGAGCTTCCCCGGACCAGCACCTTCAAGAAGGTTTTCTTCAGGGTCCCAATTCAAACTTCAGGCTGTAAACTGATCCATAAAAGATCAACTGTAAACACAAGTTTTCAATATCAACAATTTAAAAATTCATTTTCACATCTGCTCTTCTAGTATTCAGATAATAATAATAATAATAATAATAATAATAATAACAAGAAGAAGAAGAAGAAGAAGGAGAAGAAGAAGTTTTATTTGTAATGCACTTTTCATTTAGGCAAAATCTCAAAGTGCTCCAGAAAAGATGAAGATACCTGCACAAACATTTATTGCAGCAATTTGTGGCTCAGCGGATTCCCCGTCCCACCTCGTCCTCTTCCTCCTCCTCCTCCTCCTCCTCCTCCTCCTCCTCCTCCTCCTCATCCTCCTCCTCCTCCTCCTCCACATGAGAAGCTGAGAGGACAGTGAAAACATATAAACTTGTCCAGTCTCTGAGCAAAAACTACCTCAGTGGTGTGACACTGCTCAGACTGCAGTGTGAAACACACACACACACACACACTCACAGAGTAGAGAAGTTGTGTACTACTGTTTTTGTATCTCTCAGTTCACCAAAATTGAATATTTAATGTGTCTGGGTTCTTGTTTGCTGCTATTTTCTCTATGTTTTGCTATTTTTATGAGACTTTCCGTCCTTTGTGTTATTTTGCCATAGTTTTGTGTGTGTGTTGTAGCTCAACTTTTTGAAAAAGCTTAGACTTTGTCTCCGTGGAAACGGGGAAAAACACAACTTTTCTGAAATACTGCCGCCGAAAGGAAACCGCTGTCCTGCACGTTCAGAATGGAGATTCAGAACAATGGTTTCCTGCAGCGTCACGACTCCCGGTGCAGATTCTCCTGGTCCTGGTCCCGGTCCAGATTCTCCTGGTCCTGGTCCAGATTCTCCTGGTCCTGGTCCAGATTCTCCTGGTCCTGGTGCAGATTCTCCTGGTCCCGGTCCAGATTCTCCTGGTCCCGGTCCAGATTCTCCTGGTCCTGGTGCAGATTCTCCTGGTCCTGGTCCAGATTCTCCTGGTCCCGGTCCAGATTCTCCTGCACTTGTTGGTTTTAGACTTGACGGTCACTGTAATAACAACCCAACATGGTCGTCTGTTGTGCTGTTAATGTTTATAGCGTCTCATTCTCTGTGCATGTATGTTTGGTTTCATTACAGAAACAAGCAGCAGCCCCCACTAGTGGCCCCACAGGAAAACTACATCATTTCTGCCATTTCTGTGTTCACAGACGTCATTTTCAAAGAGGTGTCGTGTAAACGTGTAACTTTCCTGAAATGAAAACAGAAACAGTTCCTTTTCTCTTAAAACATCCTCTGATCGAGGCCTCAATAAACCATTAAACGGACTCCCTGTCAGCCTGCGAGCAGACGGAGAGGCTGTCACCTCGCAGGCAGAGCCCTCCTCCTCCTCCAGCCAGCACAATTTGTAGAAACTTTATTCAAACTGCAGCAAAGCGGCTTTCAGGAGCGTTTCGATGACATGTGATTAATCCTCTCCTGTCAGGGAGCGAGCGGGCTTTAATCCCAGGGTCATGTTATCAGCGGCCAGCTGTTCGGAGGTATTATGCGCCTGCTCTCCGTTTTCAGGCTGTTTATGATTGTTTGTACATGTCGCATTATCTCTGTTTGCTTATCAGGATCCGCTTCGTCCCCTCGGGGATCATCAAACTTTTATCTCATCCCTTTCTCCGTTTTTGTCTTGGAGGTGTGTTTTCCTGACTGAGATGTTCTCCTCCTCCTCCTCCTCCTCCTCCTCCTCCTCCGCTCCTCCTCCTCGCCGCCTGTCTGTCAGCCGGCGAGGAGGCGACAGTCAGTCTCCTCGCCGTAAACCGATCCGCCTCGGAGAGAGCGCGAGGCCGAGCGGGAGAGGACTCCTGATATGGATCTACCTCAGAAACTGGGCCAAACAAAGCCTCACCTGTTTTCACCACCCTGCCGTGCTCCTCCTCCTCCTCCTCCTCCTCCTCCTCCTCCCCCTCCTCCTCGTCCTCCTCCTCCTCCTCCTCCTCCTCCTCCTCCTCCCCCTCCTCCTCCTCCCCCCCCTCCCCCTCCTCCTCCTCTTCCTCCTCCTCCGCCACTCTCTCTGCTCGGAGGATTGTGGAAGCTTTGATACAGAGAAATACCTGTTATGAGCTGGCGATGCCCCCCCCCCCCCCCCCCCCCCCCACACACACACACACACACACACACACACCTCTTCCCTCAGGCCTCACCGGAACAGAAAATTACCCATTTGCCCTCCTCCTCCTCCCCCTCACTTCGGGTGTCCCAAACCGCGGCCCCCGGGGCCGGGCCCAGACATAAAAGTTAGCATCCAGGAGCCGAGTGTCCGATATCAGATAATGTGAGATACAACTAATTAGTCCATTATCGGGCCCCGCTCTCACCGGCTCATAAATTGGAGCCACTCAAAGGTCGTTTATTATTTATCAGACTGGGGGGGCTGCTGGGTGGAGGGGGGGGGGACAGGAGGGGGCAGGAGGGGATATTACTGCTGCTGCTGCTGCTACTTTGCTTGTTCAACATATCAAGATTAGTTTCAACTCACTGTGGGATGACTGCACACACACACACACACACACACACACACACATAGGCCTCAACCACTGAGTGTTCCTTTAAAAATGAACACAAAGTGGATATTGTGTGTAAAACTCCGGAAGCTGATCTGCCCTCATTGGACTGACCTCCATTTGGGTTCATGTAGGATTTGCTGGACGTTTCCTCAACTGGCTCCCCGCGACTTTGATTTGTAGACTTTACAATGAAATGTTTTCTGCTGTTTCATGTTACATTTTTTCTTGTTTTCTTCACAGTAGTAGTAATACTCACTCAGATAATAACTGAGTGTCCACACGTGAGCTGTAAAATCATACAGTTCTAAACACTAGGGATGTCCCGATCAGGTTTTTTTGCCAGTCCGAGTTCGAGTCCTATCATTTTGAACATCTGCCGATTCCAAGTCCCGATCCGATTCTTTTCTAATATAGTAAAATATGTACATTATCTATTAAAAAAAAAAAACTAAAAAAACTTATGAAAAGTTCTCCTTTTTTGTTTTCTTTACATCAATTCAGAACAACACAGCAACATATTGCTGTCTCTCTGTAATTACATCTTTCTGTAGCACGGAAAACCTAAATACATCTCATTTAACCCATCAAAGCCGGGCACGCGTTACCGCTTCAGTGTGCAGCAGTGGCCAGAAACATTCAATACAAAAAGAAAAAATAAACACATGTATCCAACCGAGTTCAAATCGGGAGGAAACTTCGGATCCCGATCAAGTCCGTAATCACGTGATCGGGGCCGATTTCTGATCACGTGATCGGATCAGGACATCCCTACTAAACACACACATCAATTGTGAGTCCAACCATTCATTTCAGACTCGCACATTAGCTCTGATCTCAGACTATAACTTCAAACTCACTCATCAGCTCTGAACATAGAACTCTAAACTCACAAATCAACTCTAAATTCACACAAAACTCATATATGAACTAAACTCACACGTTAACTCTAAACTCAGACTAAAATTTTAAAGTCACATGTTAAATCAAACAAACTCTAAACTCACATTTCAACTCTGGCATTACATAGTCCTTCTAACTCACAGAAACTCTAAACTCACTGTTACCTTAAAATCTACACAGTTTATCTCACTGTAATTGGTTGTTGGTTGGTCATTCATAAAAAGAAAATCTGTTTCCAGAGATTTTTGTTTCTTTCAGCTGTGTGAGTGTGTGATGGATTTAATGAGGTGAACAGGCCGATGTCCTGCAGGAACGCTCTCCTCGCTCTTATCTGATTGGCTCCAGTTTGGTCAGGTGTGAGAGGGTTTGATCAAATTTTCAGAAGCGGATGTGACGGGTCAATGAGGAGAGACGGACACGGCGCATCACATCCTGGCGTTTGTCACCAAGTTCATCACTCTGTCACTCCATCCCTCGCTCCTGTCGCCGGGGCCTGTGGGGGGGGGGGGGGGGGGGGGGGGGCAGGTGAGGAGTAAATGTGAGCAGTAAGTGAGATGTAACGCAGGTTTGGATAATTAGTCACCTCATTTCCAATTAATTAACACTGAAACACAGATCTGTAATCTGTGTGTGTGTGTGTTTGTGTGTATTGTAGCAGTTTAGCATGTCTTGAATCATTTTTCATGTCTTTGTGCTGCCTCTGCATTTAAATGTCATCACCTTGAGGCTATTTTGGTTGAAATTTTTGTCTCTAATTTGTGTAAATATGAAACAAACATATTTGCTTTGTTGCTCTTTTGCTCTATAGTTGTTTAGTGTCTCTTTGTTGCGCTTGTGTCTTTGAAGTTGTTTTGTGTATGTTGTTTGTGTCTTTGTAGCCTTGTGTCTTTGCCTTTATCCTGTTTGTGTCTCTTTGCAGTTGTTTTGTGTTTTTGTAGTTGCTGTTTGTTTTTGTTGGTGTTGCTTGTCTCTGTAGTTGTTTTATGAGTATCTTGTCATTTTGTGGTTTTTTGAAGTTTTTGTCGTTGTAGTTTTTTCGTCTTTGCAGTTATGTGTGTGTGTGTGTGTGTGTGTGTGTGTGTGTGTGTGTGTGTGGATATTTTGTCTCTCTTTGTATGTTTTTTGTATCTCTTTGAATCTGTTTCTTTCAAAAAGAGCTAACTTCCATATTATAGAGCATCTTCCTCCCACTAACTACATCAGCTCACACAGACCGCTCAGCTAATGCTAATGCTAATGCTAACCCTACATGAGTACAGCTAAGAGGAACTTTACCGGGTAAACTACTTCTCTTTTAATCTTCAGCAACCAGTGATATTCCTCAAAGAACTTGTAAAGAAACAAAACTAGTAACGGGAAAAATGTTCTGATCTTCAGAGTCGGTGTTTTTCTACATTTCCTTCAGGTTCGATGCGTTGTTGTTCTGTGAACTCTTCTTCAGCTCGTCTGCTCTGACGTGTCAGAGCATCGTCCAGCCGCTAAAAGCAGAGCGTCGTCCTGCAGCGGGACTCCGACGCCTCCTTCAGCTCAGGTTCACTAGAGCAGAAACCTGCCAGATACATGGCGTACTGACAAACACAACTTGAAACATTTTGGTGTAAATTTGGCTCCTTGGTCCTTTTTTCATGATGGTTTCTGGTCAGTTTAGCTTGAGCTTCACCTTTAGCTCATACCTTTTTAGATTATCTTAAACCTCTTTTTTGTCTTGTTTATTTTTACCTCCAAAACACTCCGTTAGCTGGATTATTAAACGTGAAATTGCGGCTCCATTTCCAGCGCCGTCTGGAAGTATGAACAAACCCCTGGTTTCAGACGAGCGTTCACACACTCGTGGCTCCATTTTGACAGCCAGCTTTGTGCGTACTCATTGTTTGGTGTGTTTGGTCGTGTTAAGCCGTGGAACTGGAGGCTGTTTCCCCCAGAGCGGCCGAATCGAAGCTGATTGATGAAAATAAAGGAAGGACCCGTCGCGGCGAGCGCGCCTTCGGAAACGTTTCTCGTGCCGACATGTTGCCGCGTTCCGTCTGCAGGTTGTGAAAGTGAATCGAAGGCGTTCCGGTTAATGAGCGGCTCCGTTCTGTGGTTAAAAGTCGATTTTGACAGGCAATTATGTGGAAAAGGCCTCAGAAGTGTTTCTCAAACAAAGGCTCTTGATAGCTTAATGGTTGGTAAATCCGGACCCCTGCAGGACCGAGCCGGTGGGCCGAGCCCGGTGCAGAGGCACGGCGCAGCTCACACACACACACACACACACACACACACACACTACAGTGTAGTGAATACACACACTACACACAGACGCCACTCAAGCTCCACACACAAACTAACAGTGATGGAGTAACAGTGTGACTATTTTCAGGAGTAATCTAATTACTTTTACCAGAGTTACAGCATCGTTAGTTACTGCCACAGCTGAAGGTCGTGTCCAGAAAGAAGGAACTTGATAAAGTGCATCACGTGACGCGACAGAGATTCAGCCATGGAGAACCCTGATCATTCAAGCTTTTAAAGAGAAGTACAGACGTCTACTGACTTCCGCCTGTTGTATTTTAATGTTCTTTTACAAATGTAGAAACGCCATCTGCAGTTACAAATCAAATTTGGTGTCTTGTCTCAAATTATCACACAACAATCTTTGCTGCCTCTTGGCCAGGACTCCCTTGAAAAAGAGGTTCTTAATCTCAACGGGATTCTCCTGGTTAAATAAGGGTTAAATAAATAAAAAATAAAAAACAAGATTTGGATAATTGAGATTAATGTAACATTTCCTGTTTGTCATCTATTCTGTCAAGCGTCCATTTATTTCATTAATCATACATTCAGTTCAATAATTGAACATGAAACTTGAAGTTTCATTAGGAATAGATTCAAATTCGTTGACATGTCTAAACACTTTTTTTTTTAAGTAATTCAATGGTTACTCTGCACTAGAGGTAATCGGTTCTGTTCATCATTTTTGTGGACAGAATTTCTAGGTGCAGCCAGGGGCCGGAGGGGGTCCGGTTCGAGGACCACAGAATTTCATCTCTGCTTTTTGCAGATGATGTTGTCCTGTTGGCTCCATCGAACCTGGACCAGCATGCACTGGGGCGGTTCTCAGCCGAGTGTGAAGCGACAGGGATGAGGGTCAGCACCTCCAAATCCGAGGCCACGGTCCTCGACCAGAACAAGGTGGCCTGCCCCCTCCTGGTCGGTGGAGAGACTCTGGCCCAAGTGGAGGAGTTTAAGTATCTCGGGGGTTCATGGGTGGGGGGGCGGATGGGCATGTCCCACTGGGAGGAGACCCCGGGGAAGACCCAGGACACGCTGGAGAGACTATGTCTCTCGACTGGCCTGGGGACGCCTTGGGATCCTCCCGGAGGAGCTGGAGGAAGAGTCTGGGGACAGGGAAGTCTGGGCATCGCTGCTGAGACTGCTGCCCCCGCGACCCGGCCCCGGATAAGCGGTAGAAAATGGATGGATGGACTTTGCCCTAGTAACAAGTTACTTTTAAAATATTGTAACTTAGTGACTAAGTCATTTACTCAGTAACTTGTAGCTACAACTAATTACTTTTTTGAAGTAACTTGCTCAACACTGCAAACTACACACACATGCTGAACAAGCTACTTATGCTACACATATATTATACACACACACGCTCTACCAATCTACACACACTGTTCACACACTACACACTTGGCACACATGAACGACACACACACACACACACGCTAAACAAGCTACATACGCGCTACCCAAAGTACACACTACACATAAAAGTTATGAACACACACACATGCCATAAAAACATGTTACAGAAACTTATTCATTCATTCGTTTTCTTGTGGGGGGCTGGAGCCAATCCCAGCTCCATACAGGCGAGGGCGGGTTTCATCCTGCACACTTGAAATCACAATGATTACACACATGCTACACACACACCACATACAATTGAACATACAAGTATACACACACATAGATATATATACAAAATCTACTCAGTTATGCTACTCAAGCCAAAAATTACACACAAATGCTACACACACACACACACACACACACACACACACACACACACACAAACGTTAAGCATAAAGACTAAGAATATAATGAGAATTCAGACGCTTCAGCCCACACACACACACACACACACACACGTACGCTTTAAGCAGAGTGGAGCATCGTCAGTAAAACGGCTGGTTTCTTCTCATCAGTCTGATCAGAAGTGAAATCCAGTATAGATTTTCTTTCTCTGTCTTTTTCTACTCTTTCGTTTTTAAGCTGTTTTGCTGTTGTCCCAAACGTCGGTGACCCAAATGGCCCAGCGGTGGAGTTGAAAAGGTTTATTTAACCAAAGTCTGGAGGGGGTCGGTCCAAAAACAAAGAAGAACACAAGAGGCTGCAGAACAACTGAGAACCAGCAAAGTGAAGACAGGCTGGCCTCACACAAGAGAGTTTAAATAGAGAAGAAACAGGTGCAGCGCATGAGATCAACGAGCACACTGGGAAAAAGATTGGATGATAGGAAACACGAGGCGGAGACACACAAGGCAAACACTGACGCCGTTTAATCCTCTTCTGTTGTTTTAACTGTAAATCTGTTGTAGAAATCTGCTTCATTCCATCATTTCACATGTCGAATATTAAATTATTCCCAGAAAATCAGTTGATTTGCTTCCATCCTTCATGAGGAAATCCCTCTCAGACACATGTCGACCTCTTGTTTTGCCACTTCATGTGTGTTTGACATCACATGTGAGGGATTGAAACGATTAACGGCCGATAAAGCAACACGTTGAAAACACACAAGTGAAAAAAATCCTCTGTAATCCTTCAAACGCTTCACAGTGAGACTTCTGTGAAACACAGCAGCTCTCAGGCCCATTCACACAAACAGACGACTCAGCAAGTTCCATTGAGAAAAGCATCGCATAAACACACACGGGTACATATATCTTCTTTCCTTTGTTCTGTTCTTCACGTGACAAATCACCCCAACTTTCTGGAACAGGGCGTCTTTTTAGTCAACATCCTGATAAATGATCTCAAACATGCACATTTTTATTCATATTTAACCAAAATCAAAGCAGAGGAGTTTGTCTTGGTAACATGTTAAATTCTTTACAGAACTGAAAGCTTCCTATAAGACAGTTCCTGGTTTTTCTGACTGTCACGTTGTTTGAAAATCATCCCAGCTCCTCCTGCGGCCCGTCGTGTCTTGCAGTGTCAGTCCAACGTTCTCCCTCTCCACCGGTTCTCCCTGCTGTCCTCGCTGCTGTGAGTTTGACCCTCCACAGGAACATCGGCCTCTTCCGCCAGGCCGAGGAGCTGGAACCGGTCCAGGAGAGCGGTTCCTGGACAAGATCCGGAGGAACCACCCCGAGAGCAAGTCGTCTGGTGGCACCGTGGTTACTGGCGACCGCAGCAAGCAGGAGAACCGTTCCTCTGGCCCGCCAGGAGAACGGTGCTGTAAAACCTCCATACGTTCCAGATTTTAAGTATTTAATTGAAAAGAAAAAAATTTAAAGCTGTAGTCAGATTTAACAGAAAAGTCAAAACTTCACAACAAAACTACTTTCTCTTTTTCAGTTTTATTCACGAACAATTTTCTTAACAAATCTGATGTGATTTTTTTTTAAAGTCACAGCTTCACAATAATAGTCTCATCTTTTACTAGATGTTATCCGTTGTTAATATTTACAAAAGTTAATCACTTCTCAAAAATAATTTTTCAGAAGTTTTAACAAAACTTAAAAAAAGCTTTGAACCATCCAACTACAACAATCGACCTGAAGCTGCATCAACCTCAGTTACAGAAAAGTTTCACGTTTAGATGGAAACATTTCGATTACAGTGGAGAAAAGCTGCACTTTGCACATCAGACCAAAGTGTTGAGTTTTTGTAGCACAACCTCACACTCATGAATATAGAGAGCATTTAGACAAAAACATTTTAAAACTGTAATCTCAGGTCCTTCTTCATGGTAAAGGTAAACTCAGAATCTGCATGTATGCAGACGACGGTGTGGTAAATGTTACTAAAGAGCAAGCATCATTTTGAAAATGTTTAATCTTCAGTTCAGTTTCTTTTCAACGTGAAGCATTTTGAATAAACTTGCTGCTGAAACGTTTAATCCAAATGAACTGTGTGTGGCTGCAGTTCCTGCTGAACATTATGTGGCCACTGGGGGGGGCTGTGAATGTCACTTCAATAAGAACAACTTCTCGGTGAGCTATAAGCTAGCTTTTTCTACAGCAGGGGTGCCCAACCAGTCGATCGCGATCGACCGGTCGATCGCAGAGTGTCCCCAGGCAGACCGCGAGGTGCAGGGAAAAAAAAAGTTTGTGCGGTCAAAAAAACAAAGAAGAAAGCAACAAGTGTGTGCGCACGCAGCACGCTCCATGCATGACAATCATCACGCCTGAAGCACACTGGATGCGGTCCGGCTGTGAAACGGCTGTGTTCCGTCTACGGAACGGAATCACCGCATCACCGCCTGCGGTGTCTCTGCAGTCTGCTGGAGGAGGTTGCCAGATCTGTCGCTCTCCCGCGTAAACAATATGACACCCGCTTAACTCAATAGAAAGCAGCCCAAACCGCCATCTCAGTTGAAAATGCACATTAAAACCGTATTTGTATAATTAAAAAAAAACCACGTCATAAACACAATCATTTCATCAACCCGTCTGACGTGTTCAAAAAAGAAGCTTGATTTGGCAGAAATACGCCCAATCTGGCAACACAGAGCCGCTCCGGTCATAGAGCTGTTTTGTGCATTTTTGGAGTCGTTTGACTTTCCTGCAGTGACGAAGTACAAAACCGTTCATTCTCCTAATGCGTATAATGACTACATCACATTGTTTTTGTATTCTACCAGAATAAGGCATATTAAGGCATTACCTTCCACTACCTCCCCCCCTCCCCTTGAATGCATCTGGCCACGCCCACACACCCACTCACACACATACACACACACACACACACAGACACACACACAAGGTGGGGGCACAGTCAGGGGGAGGAGTTAAATCCGCTTATTTCAGGATAAGGGAACCAAACTCAAACTCTACAGTTTCAGCTTCAGTTTCATTTTCAGAAAATGTGATGTAGCAAGACAGGGAGGAAACAGACAGTTTTCACTTTTGAACGTCATCTTTAGGCTACGACAACACATACTACTATAAGAAAGTCTTCACAAAGTGAAAAAAGCATAATATAAGACCTTTAAAGCCCCAGGGCAGTTTGTGTCGTCCAGTGTTGATCTGAGCAGCGTTTCTCATCCACTCCCCCATCATCTGGATGAGCAAACCAATCGCGGCCCTCCTGGTCTGCAGACTTCCTCTTCCGTTCTGTGTCACTTTGATGCGTACAGGTGGTTCTCAGCGCCGCCATTCGTTTGCATGAGATTAAACGAGCAGTAAATTGGTTTGCAGAGTTGCAGTTTCTCCCTGTGGCCAGCAGAGGTCGACACAGAGTTCATCTTCTGGATTCAGGAGAGAGGTATAGTCTCAAAACTCACCGGAGAGTTTTTCTGGATCAAGAATGAATGAAGGAGCAAAACTTGGATCAGATTAGCAGCTCATTTAGCTTCAGCCACAGTCCTGAGGCCAAACAAAGCCTCACAACAGGTAGATAATCAGTTAGCTTCTTTAGCCGCGGCGACGTTAGCCGCATTGTGAGAATAATTGAGGTGAATGTGGAGAGAGCAGAGCGGCATGGAGCTAAAGCGCCCCGAGAGCAGTGAAAAGATGAGCAGATAAAAAGGATCCAGCGCCGTCGAAGCTCCATTGAGGCGAAGCAGCGGAGCGCGGCGACGCTAGCGGAACGCCGGCGTTTAGCAGTCTGCGCTGAAACAACACCAGGAAGGATCAAACCAGGTTTAAGAAAATATTATTATGTCCCGTAATTGGCAGGACTGAACCGGAGGGGGGAGGGGTGCAGGACGAAGGAAAGGAAGGCAGCAGGGTGGATGGAAGGGGGGGCAAATTGAAACGACACCACTTTGCACTTTGACAATCGGATTTGCAGAGTTTGTTTAACCCGACAGGCCCTCGCCGAGCCGCCTGCTCTTACACACTCATTAAAACGATTATTCACGACCCGTCGAGTGTTTTCGTGCTCGCTCACATGAACTGGCCCCACTACCACCGCCGCCACCTAACCACACACATACCCTCACCAACCAACCAACCAACCAGCTAACCAACCAGCAAACTGACCAACCAACCAGCCAACCAGCCAACCAACCAACCAACCAACCAACCAACCAACTGCATCGACATTTAACTCACCAGCAGCAAACTCATTCCTGCTCATACTCATTTAAAGTTAGTTTCTTTGGTTCCGCACTGAGGAAAAAAATTATTTAAAAAAAAATTATTCTCTTGGAAAAAAAAATTGTAGCTACTTTGCGAAAACAAATCTAAAACCTTAATTTAAAAAAGTTGGATTTTATTTGCATTTTATATCACTTCCTCTCAATTAAATCAATAATAAAATACATTTGTTTAAACATTTAACAATTTTTTGTAAAGAAAATAAATATTTTTCATTTAATTCAACTTTAAACTCATTTCATTTCATTTCATGAGCACAAAAAGCTATGGAAATATTTTTTTATTTTAATTTACGGGCATAATATTAGATCAAAATCATTTGAAATCCTTTTATAGGTTTTTAATATATAAACTTTTTCATTGGTTTAAAAAAAATGAAAAAAATAGTAAAACACATCACTGAGAAAGCTGAGAATTTTGAGTCTGTCAAACTTTTTGTAACAATCTGAAAAGACTCTGAATTGACCCTGAAATCAGCCTAAAACTCACCAAGCACAAATGCAACACCACAATAAAATAAAGTCCTAAATGATACGCTCAAGCCAAGTTTTGACCCAAGAAAATGCCAAGTTCAAACCTCTAAAACCAGTCCAAAAGTACTTTAAATGATCCAAAATGGGTTTGAAACCAGTTGAAACCTCTTGAAGCAACTCAGATCTGGACTGAAACAAGTCCCAAGCGTAAATGAGTCCCACTCAGGAAAATCTGACTGAATAAAGTCTAAAATTCGACTGAAACCAGCCTGATTCCAGTTAAAAGTAGTTTTAAACAAGGCCAAAAGCTAAGTATAGTCTAAAACGGAGTAAACCTGGCTTACAGCTCGTGGTTGTCTGGACCTTGTGGGATTACCTTCTCTTCTCGCTCTTTCGATGTTTTCGCCCTCGATCTGCTGAACATGAAGCCGAACAGCTGACTGCAGTGAGAGGCTCGCTCTCAGGCTTCCTGCTGAACGTGGCGACGAACCTTCAGGTGTGCTGAAGCAGGCAAACATGCAGGTCTGCAGAAATCCCAGTTTGACACCTCAGATGGAAGCACACTGGCCTTTAGGTTCACTTTTCCTCAAGATAAATATTCTCAGTTTTCTGTGTAGTTTTTTTTTTTTTTTCCATTAAATTTAATTTGTTTCCTCGAGTGTCGTTGATGTGAAGCCATAGGAATCAACCATCAGGACCTGTGGAAATCCTCAGTAACACACACGCACACACACACACACACACACGGAGACTAGAGATGAAGATCAGGTGTTTCCGGGAAGCTGGACTTCTTTTTCTGTGAAAGAGAACCGTGTGAGGAGGAGTCCTGCTGGTTCACAGACGTGTGGCTCAGGTTTGGTTTGGACCTCGTTCAGGTCTGGAGGCTCGGGGTCTTCGGTCTCCTGACGTCCTGCAGCATCTGCAGAGCTTCAGCGTCACAGTGTGAAACCTTAAAGCTGACCACCGGGAGAACAAGTGAGAAGACAAACAAGCAGCTTTTTAAATCAGCCGTGAAAGAAAGACTCGGACCTGAAAGCTGTTCACTTCCTGGTTCAGCAAACCTCCGATCAGCTGAGCTCTGCTACAGCTGGGAGCTGAGCAAACCAAAGACAGCGAGGCACAGCACGGTGCATTATGGGTAGAAAGAAACAACGTTAACAGAGTGAGTGAGCAAAATAAACTGGGGGCGGATCAATGTGTGTTCGGCTGCTGGTCCGGCAGAACCTCGTTTCAGTGAGAAAATAAAACAAAAGAAAAGACATCGTTCAATCAAACGGGGCCGTCCGACTGTCCAGATGTGGACGAGGCTCAGAAAAACAGCTGCTGGATTTCTGAAGCAGGTCGGGAGGAATGAATGAAACTCAGGGAAACGTCTTCAAGCAGTCAGGAGCAGAGCTTCCGGGTTTTACTCACCATGTGAGGACCTGAATCTGGAGACACTCAGTATGAGGACAAAACCCTCTCTAAAGTTAGAGTTACTGAGGTTAATGTTGGAGTTAGGTTGAGGCTAAAGTTAGTTAGGCCACAGATAGTTAAGTTGAAGCAGGACTACGCAACTTTTTTAGGTTAGGTTGAGGTTAGAGTTTCTTAGTTTAGAGAGAGTGAGGTTAGAGTTACCTCCAGTGGTTCGTTACGAGGGTTTTTAAGGTTACAGTTGGAGCCAGATGAAGGTTAAGGCTGGGTTAAGGTCCGACTGAGCTGGATCAGTGAGGCTGAACTCAGAGTTCGTTAGATTATTGTAGCACTGCTCAGGTTTAATCACCTGTTCAGTTTGGAAAATCAACAATGAGAAAACAAGCTGGTAGAAGAACATGAGGTGCTGCGTGCGTGCGTGCGTGCGTGCGTGCGTGCGTGCGTGCGTGCGTGCGCGTCTCACCTTGTGGAGACCTGAGGCCGGAAACAAACATGTAAAAATCCACACATTCAGGAGGAAAACTGAAGAATGAAGGTCAGATCAAAGGACCAGGATGAGGATGAAGATGATGAAGACGAAGATGTCGTCCCGACAGCTCAGCATCCAGCCGCTCTTCCGGGAATCGATGCACATGTACTGAGGATTTCCTCTGAAGACTGATGAACGTGATCCGTGTCTCGAGTCGTTCTGTTCGTCACTTCCATAAAGCTGAGTTCACCTGAACCACTTCGTTCTGCTGTGCGGCTCAAACGCCCTGAAACGGCTCTGAAAACAGCTGCTCTGTTTCAGATCGTCCTTCAACTAGCCATCAACTACCTAACCAGCTTTTTACACTGTTGACCTCTGACCTCATGGCGGGAGAAGACCTGTTCCCCAGAGGAACCGCTTGAACCGGCCTGCTCCACGGTCTGAGCTACGCTTCAGGTTCTGGAACCGCGAGTTCCGATCAGAGCAGATCTGCAGGGAAAGAATGTGTGTGTGTGTGTGTGTGTGTGTGTGTGTGCGGTGTGTGTGGTGGACATTCCCCCCGATCCTAATCAGAGTTGATCGACAGCCGGTCCGACAAGGCTGAAGAGAATAATGGACACACACACACACACACACACACACACACACACACACCATACTCTAATCCCAATTATTTTTTCGTATTTATATCCTGCTCTTTGGCCTCAGATCCGCTTTTATCCAGCCTGAGGTCACATGGCAGCAGCAGCCTGACTGGATCCACCAGATCCACCAGGACCTCCTGATCCACCAGATCCACCAGGACCTCCTGATCCACCAGATCCACCAGGACCTCCTGATCCACCAGATCCACCAGGACCTCCTGATCCACCAGATCCACCAGGACCTCCTGATCCACCAGAACCATCAGATCC
This sequence comes from Salarias fasciatus, assembly GCF_902148845.1. Taxonomy (NCBI): domain Eukaryota; kingdom Metazoa; phylum Chordata; class Actinopteri; order Blenniiformes; family Blenniidae; genus Salarias; species Salarias fasciatus. The sequence goes on along the minus strand of NC_043763.1, from coordinate 22,915,321 downwards.
ACCAGAACCACCAGATCCACCAGATCCACCAGATCCCCCAGGACCTCCTGATCCACCAGATCCATCAGGACCTCCAGATCCACCAGCAGCAGTGGGAACACATCTCTCATTCGAAGCTCTTCTTCCTGACTCAGGTTTTGCTTCGTTCCCTCGTTCTTTCATTCCTAAACCCGTTCCCTCCTCCTCTGGTTGTTTCTTTGTTCCTTCACTTCATTTTCCCGACTTCATTCAACTGTTCAGTTTTATTTAAAGCTAGGCTCGGCGATCTTGGAAAACTAGCATGTAGCACGAATGTAGCATCTCCCCGAGGCTCCGCCCAGCTCCCACCCCATTGGAGGAGCTCCGTTGGGAGCGAACGCACTGGACGCAGAAGCGCCACGCGCACGGAGTTTGTGATCGCCTCCAATGTTATTAACCTTTCTGACTGCCGCACACAACCGCAGAGGAGCGCAGCGCGCCCGCTCCGCTTCGTTCTGTTTTTCACGCGAGCCGCGAGCGCCTTGGCAACGCGCGCGCTCTGAACCAGGGCCAGTGCACGCCATTGAAATGTAGCGCAGGGGGCTGGTAGAACGGCGAAGGGATTTGATTGGTTTCTTAAGAGCGGTCCACGCTTTACGATTGGTGGTAGTTTTTACAGTCCTGTGGCCGCTGCAGTTGTCAGATTTTTTCCGCACCTTTTTCCGTCCACATAATGTATTGACGTCTCCCAGGGGGCAAGGAGCGTTTCACTCAGTATGACAAGGAGTGCTTTTGGACAACATCGTCTACCCGAGCTTTAAAGTTACTTGTTTAATTTTTTGTTCCTCAGTTCTTCATTTATAAATCTGTTCTAGTTTTAAACTTGGAGTTTGGTTCCCTCGTCGTATTCTTTTGTTCCCTTAGTTCCCTTCAGCTTTGCTTGCTGGACTCCTCTGCCGTTTATTCTCATTCTGTTGGTGAAATAATGTGTTCCCTTGAATTTTATCCTGAATTATTTCTCTGTGCCTGAAGAGATTTATGGTTCCCAAAATCTATTCATTAGTTCCCTTTGTTTCAACACACCTGATTTATTAGATTCTTCCCTTGTTTGGTTAATAGTTGATTCCATTGATAGTTGGTTTCATAACTTTGGTTAACTTTTCTTTTTTTTTTCTTTTTTCTTTTTTTGTTGGGGGGGGGGGGGGGGGGCTGGGGGGTTATTTTGTTCCCTGTTTTTTTTATTCTTTGATTGTCCGGTTTTTAAAATTTTTTCACTTGTTTTTATCTTTTAATTCGTTTAATAGTTTTTCCTCTCATTTTTTCCAGGGCCTTTCTTCAGTCAAAGTCTATTATTTTCTGAAATGTTTTAATCTGTTCCCTCAACTTGGTTCCAGATCCATCCGGTTCACCAATGGGTTTCATTCATTTTGGCCTTTTTTACATTCTTGTCCTGTTAATTGAACTTTTTGTCCTCAGATAAACCAACATTTGGAAACCGTTCCATCAGAAAATCACTGATTTATACAATATGTGTCTTTTTTTATGTCATTTTTTTCCTGCAGTTGTATCACCAGTTCAGTCCAGATTAAGGAGCTACATTTGAGTTTTTAGCTAAAAATCAAGGAGATTTTTATAGATGTAAGTTTATTCAAGCATTCCTCTAATTTGTTCTTCTTCAACCTGTTTCATCTCTTCAGGATTGTGTTTCTGTGATTATAACAACTATATGTGAGCAAAGTCAACATGAACAAAGTAATGCAGGTTCGTTTTTTTTTTTTTTTTTTTTTTTTTGTTTGTTTGTTTTTATGTATTTTATTAGTTCTATGAAGATATTGAAATCAAACTGTCAAAACACATCAGGTCAGAGCAGGATATGAGCTGAGTTTCATTTATAAAACACGTTTTGATCCCAAAAACACAAAAACTCTTGAAGAAGAGATGAAGGCGGATTTCAGGGAAGCAGCTGGTCTGGAAACCACTCGGATTTAAAAACAGATCTTCTAACTCCTTTTCTCAACTTTCTTTTTTTTTTTTCTTTAGCAGAACTCAGACGTGTTGACTGGACTTCCTGTTGTTCGTCAGTGTTTGTTTGTTTGTTTGTTTGTTTGCTTGTTTGTTTGTTTGAACATGTCTGTGTAAAAACACTCTGACGTAGCGCTGTGACGTCGACAGGACACGTCACGTGCTGTTCTCAGGCACAGGTGTGGCACGTGGTCGGTCTGTTTGTTTGTTTGTTTGTTTGTTTGTTGGTGGCAGAAGAAGAAATTAGGATTTCACAAGGAGAAGCGAGCACGCGCACATACATTTTATAAGTAAGCACACATTTGCACAAATATACTCATACATGCACTTGCTCAAGCGCGCGCACGCCCACCTAAATGTCCCACATGGCTGATTACCACACACACACACACACACACACACACACACACACACACACACACACACACACACACACACACACACACACACACACTTAAATATCCTAAATGGCCACGGAGTCTTGTCACGCGCACACCTTTCTCCTTAAAAAAAAAAGCCTTTTTTCATTTAATTTTTTTTTTTTTTTTTTTTTTTGCGTATTTTGGTGAGAATTTAATGAATTAGAATTGTAACATATGAATCCTATATTGTTAATAAAAGTATCTGATGTGATAAAATCGCGGAGCTGTGTGTTAAAACGAGTTCTTTATATTTAAAGCGCCTTTTCTCTCTCTTGCCATGTTTTCCTCACGTTTCCCTGCAGTTCGTTTTCCATCAGTTCGACCTGCAGAAGCAAATATTCGTTGAATTTCTAACAAAACGTGTAAAAATCTGCCAAGAAAAACAGAGAGAAGTTCATATTTTCAGCTTGAATTGATTTATTGATTGAATGTTAATTATTTGCTTCACAGCTCAGTTCAAAGCTGTTTGATTTAGTTTTTAAATTTCTATACATTCACAAACAGTTCCTTCCCATTTACAGCAACAATCTATTTTATTTAATTTTTCAGATTCAAATTTCTTGGATTTGACCTTGCGACACTGTTAAATACTGAAATTAATCATTTGTTCCTGAAAACTTTCGCTCAGACACATTTAAATTAATTTAAGGTTAAAAAGTTAGGTTTGTTTTCTTAAAACCTTCAAACCAATTTAAAACACATTTTGTCACATTTAAAGATTAAATTGACAGATTTCAGTTATTGATAAAACACACCGACCTCTATTTGAAAATTGTGTTCTTTAAATGTTTAATTTCGACTTTGTTAAAGCATCTCAGTCTCATAAACTGTAAAACAAACACAACAGTGAGTTAGAATCACTTTTTCTCAGTGAATTTCATATTCGTCCATTTAAATTGATCAAAGCTTTTGTAATAAATCAAATAATCAGACCAAATCAGTGTCTTTGCCATAATTTGATCAGTTTCCATCTTTGTTGCTCTTTTTTCATGAATTTGATCGATTCCTTCTTATGTGGTTCTCAGGGAAGAAAAACAAAACCAACTGATCATTAGGAATTGAACATTCTAAAAATCTACAGCCTTTAAATGTCCTTCATACTGCTGTACTGATGCCGTCAGATGTGTTTATAATAACAATAATAGAAGTTGTAATATTAATAATAATCGATTTGTCCTGAGTTTATTGACTTCTGATTCTTCTGAATTGTCACAAACTTCCATATTGTTCTGATATTGATCTTAAATTCAGCGTAATTTCATGGAAAAAACTGATAAAGCACACTGATCTGAAATGTTTTCTCCACTTGACAACATGTCAAATTAAAAAAATTCAGTTATTTTTTTCACAGTAGATTTTATTAGAAACATTAAAAACTTAAAATGTTTTAAATTCTGAAATTCCGCATCAGATGAAACTGAATGAATGACGTCACACGAAGCGCCTGTTTATACACTGTAAAACATCAGTTTTAGTTAAATCAATATCATTCTTTTTTATTCCTTGGAAAGGTAAAATATGAGTTGATTCAACTGGAAAATTCTGCATTTTTTAAATCCACTCAAAAAAAAATTGCCATCGATATATTATGTATGTTATAAACTTTTTTGTGTGGGATCATCACATCACATCACTTAAAATATCAGCCGAAATCGAAATACATTTCACAGGAAATTTTCTGTCTTAAAATTTGAAGTCTGAAACTGAAACTTGGTCATTTCTACACTGTAAAATATCAGGCAGGAATTTGGTCAAATCAACTCGGGGATTTTAAAACATTTCAAGTTGCAACAAACTGATTTCAACACTTTGAGCAGCGGTTCACATCAAAAAAATTTAATCTAGATCTCTTTTATTATTATTTAATTTCTCAGTGAATTTAAAGTTTTTGAATCTAAATGAGATTCATGAAATCACTCAAGAATGTAATGTTATTGCAGCTGTAACGTAATTTCAATAAATATTTCAGTTAAATTCATTACTTGTGTTCCAGAAATGTTTGAAAACTGTGCTAACCTTTTTTCCCCGCAATGAACACTGAAACTTTCCTGAGGAAAGTTAAAAAAAAAACTACTTTTTGTGTATTTTTTCCTATTTATTGAAGACATTTTTTTAAACACGTCTAAGTGTCAGTTTTCATGTAGTTTTATCTTGTTAAACCACCACAGTTGTTGAAATGACTCATTTGTGTTTTGTTTTATATTACAATTCAAGTAAAAAGACCAAATTCAGTTCAGACTGAGACATGAACACTGCAAGCTTCTTACAATAAACTGATTTTGTCTCATGGGAATAAATAAATTCACCTTAAAGTGTAATTTCACCTTTTAAAGAAGATTCTACAAAATGTCACATTTAAAGTTCTGGGATATTAGAGTAGAACTTTTTTTATGTGTAAATTACATTTAAAGACAGAATTCACTCAAATCCACCAAAGGCTGTTTGTTTCCGCTCAATAAATTCAGTATTTTTGAATTTTTGAGCTTCTGATGAAAAAAAAATACTGAAGACAAGATGAAGAAGTAATTTACACTGTAAAAAATCCCATAATTATATTTGCTCAGTAATGTTTTAAGATGAAAAACATAACATTTCCTGTTTTTCATACTTTTAAATTGCTTAAAATGATTTATTTTGTTGATTTTACCGAACTGATCTTTGATTTTCAGTTTCTTTGTGAATAGTTTTTCTGTTTATTTTATGCATTTATTTATTTATTTTTACTATTTTGGCTTCATGTTGGAAGAAAACTGTAAAAGACACCATTACTGTTTTCATTTCCGGTGATGTAACTTCATGTTTTCTACTTTTAAAACTCAAATCCTTCCAGATTCCTTGTTTGACTGATTAAACGCCTGAACTTCAACTGTTTGCAGTAAATATTGAGAGAATCCGATCACCTCCGGCCTGCGTTCCGAAACAAACGTGACCTGAGAGGACGTCACGTGAGAAGCCTCGGTGAGAAGTTTCCCCGTTTGAGTCCTGCTCTGAGCTCTTCAATTATCTGACCTCTTAACCTGCAGGGTTTAACCCTCTGCGACCTGCGACGGCCAATCAGAGCGGCCGGATTAGAGCCGGGAGCACCGAGGGACAGTCGTCCAGCTGGAGGAGAGGACGGATCCAGATTCAATCCTCAAGTACAAACACGGCGTGACGCTCAGATTTACAGATCAGCCTCCTCTAAAGACACAAACACACACACACACACACACACACACACACACACACACACACACAACTGCAGGCAGGGGGGCGGGGCCACAGCAGACCCTCACAGAGAGCAGTACAAAGACCTGAAGGAAGGAAAGAAGGAGAAAAGAAGGAAGGAAGGAGAGAAGGAAAGAAAGAGGAAAGAACAGAAAGAAGGAAGGAAATGAAGTGAACGGGGGAGAAAATGGAAAAGGAGGAAGAAGGAACAGGAAAAGGAATCAGGAAGGGAAACGAGAAATGAACAAAGTGAAAAACGGAAGTAAAAAGCAAGGAAAGAGGGAAAAGAGAAGGAAAGTTTATACCCCCCTCCCTCCTCCCCCTCCTCCCCCGTGTCCTTCTGTTGCTTCCTTTGTCTTTTGACTGCTGGTCACCCCATTTAACATGGGGCAGATAGCATCAGCCGGACAGAGATTGGGTTCCCCGGCAGCTCCATTGTCGGGGTGGGGGGGTCGGGGAGTGGGGTGGGGGGCTGTGGGGGGGGCAGGAGGGGTTATTGCGTTACACAGGGACTCGTTTAACTCGCAGCCTTCTATTCGGAAACGAACAAATTGTTGCTGAAAGTCGACCTTTGTTGTGTGCTGAAGGCGATCTGAGAGCGGGCGGCCGGATCGGAGGGGCCGAGACCGCCAGGCCCAGAGTCCCACCGTCAACATCTGCCCAACATCTGCCCAACATCTGACCAACTTCTGCCCTACATCTGACCAACTTCTGCCCTACAGTGACCAATACTTGCACAAAAAATGTCTGAACATCCACTAATAGTCTGTCCAGTGTCTGCATAGCAACTGTAAGACCATACCCAAAACATCTGCCCAACATCTGCACAACATCTTCACAACTGTACAACCATGCTCCAACATCTGCCCAACATGTGTATGACATCTGCACAAAGCCTGTCAAAGACCAACCTTTCCACAAAAATGTCCCAGCATGATATATCTGTTCGATATCTGCACAGCAATGGTACAACCATGGTCCAACATCTGTCCAAGGTCTGCCCAAAATCTGCACATTGGTACGACCATGGCCCAGCAACTGCTCAACGTTTGCCCAACAACTGCGCCACGACGGTCCGGCCATGCCCCAACATCAGCCCAACATCTGTACAACTGTCCAACCATGTCCCAACATCAGCGCGGGATCTGCCCGACAGTTGTCCAAGAAATGACCAACAAAACGCCAACTGGCCTCCCCTGTATCTACCTGATATCTGAACAACCACTGTCGGCTAATCCCCCAACATCTGGCCTCTGTCTGCCAAACATCTGGCCAGTATGTTCCCAGTGTTGATCTGTTTGCCATGCATCTGTTAAACATTGTTCCAACATCTGCCAAAAATCTTCCAAACGTCTTATTAAATGTTTACTGAATATCTACCAAACATCTGGATTGATCTAGAAGCCAAAGACCCCTGAAGACCCCAAAGCCTCCAGAAGCCTCCTGAAGACCCATGAAGACCCCTGAAGATCCCAAAGCCTCCAGAAGCCTCCTGAAGACCCATGAAGACCCCTGAAGACCCATGAAGTCACCGTCAGAAGCTCTAAGATCAGAATTACCACGGATCGGATCAGTATTTGTGAATCAGGCATTCGAGCTCTCAAATGAAAGTGTTTAGATCAGACAGATGAAATAACGCCGAGCAACTTTTGGAAAGAAAAAAAAAAAAACTTTGGAGTTCAATGAACCACAAAAATCTGTCCTTGCTGCTAAACAGTCACCAAACCCGAAACCCAAACCGAAACTGTTCCGATTTCAGAGACCAAACGCCTGTCTTTGGTTTCCAGATGTTCGTGGGCTGAAATGGTCCTTCAGAGCTCTCAGGCGCCCGGCTGAAGGCCGACCACATCCTTTCTGTTTGTCTCATGATTCATGATTCGGACTCTGAGGTTTCAGAGATCTAATTTCACTGACTCAGCTTGATTTCACATCCTCCCAGATAAAGCTCCCAGATAACATCATTTTGAGGCTCTGGAACTAAGTTTACAGATTCTGGGGCTTTAAGAACCTGAGTCTTCCTTCTGACTCTCATCTTTCAGTGGGTCCAAAACAGCTGTTGATGCTGTGTGATTTTAAAACCTTAAAATCAGTTTTTGGAGCCATCAGATGTTTTTTTTTTATTCTTTTAACTCATTCAAGCTCTCAATATGGAGCAAAAAGCTTCAGTTTTAAAAACCTGAAACGGAATTTTCAGAGCTCTCAATTCAAACGCTCCAGTTTGAGACATTCTACTGTTCTCATTTTTAATTTTGCTTAATTTAACCTGCTGAATCAGTGTTTTAAATCTGAAACGTTCGGATGTGTCATTAAAAGACCCAAACTATCGTTTGATTTCATTTCATTTCGTCAAAAGGAGCTTTCAGCTCAGCTCAAATCTTCACTTCCATCTAATTGGACACAAAAACTGTCTTGAATTATTTAAAATTTCATAAATTTTCCATTTGTTGACAAATAAAAAGAAGATAAAGAGCATTACTGTGTCCTAAAAGTCCACTTGAGGGAGGATGAAGATGTTCAATCAAAGAAATTTCAAATAAATTCCGTCATTTGATTAAAGCCGGGTTTCTTTAAGTCTGGATTTGATGGACGAGCGCTCAGGAAACTTGGTTTTTTTAAAAACAAACTCTTGGACTTAATCACTATTTATTGCTTTGTTTGGTGGCAAAATGAAACTAATTTAATTTAGAGCTTCAATGGAAACAAAACTCCAATAAAATCTGACACTAAAACAACCAAACATCTAAAAAAAAAGCATTCAATTTGTAAAAACTCTAAATATCTCACAACAGGCAGTGGGAGGAAACTTGCTTCCTTTTATTTCATCCTGCAGATCTTCTTCCTCGATGTTTTTTTTTTTTTTTTTTGTTTAATTTCAGATCTTCTGTCAAATGTTTCAGTTTAATGTGTTTAATGGAGCTGATTCTGTAAAATCCATTGAAATTAACATTTTAATATTTTAAACCTTCAACTTGTTGCCATGAAATTCAAACTGTTCCACATTTCAGTCATTGGAATAAAATGAGCTTCAAAGGAAGATTTGAAGGAAGAATTCTGGATCGGACTGATTCAAACGTCTGTTGTACTTTCAGACCTTCTTGAATCCACACTCACTCCTTTTTTCTTTTTTCAGGCCTGAACTGAACTGATTTTATCCTCGGAGGCAGGAAACTGTTTATTTTGTTCCGACTTCCTGCAGAGCGTCAAAATGTTCTGATTCAGAGTCAAGCAGCGGATTTACACACTTCCAGCAAACCGGCTGCATCAGGATGTTTCAGAGATCAGCAATAAGAGAAGTCTCACCTCTGGAGCCGCAAAATGGAAAAAGAAAACAGATTCTTACAGTTTCATTTTAATTCTTATGTCATTTTTACTAACTGTGAAGATGAAACCGTTTTTTGACTAAAAACATTAAAATCTCGACTCCTGATCAGACTTTTTAGAGGAAACTGTTTATTTTCCATTAAATTATGTTAAAATAAGAGAAATTAATCTCAAAATGTTTTTGTGTTTCTTCTTACGGCCTGATATTTATGTGAACAAATAAATAATCTGAGGAAATTTTAAAGTACACATATCTCTGACCTTTGACCTCTGGACTGTGCTGCAAAATGCATTTTATTTTGATGTCAGATAAATCGCCATAAACCAATAAAAACCAAATCTGCAGAGGAAGGAGGGACGTCTGACCTTTGACCCTCAACCAGATAACAGTCCTTAAAATACAAACACAGAATGAAAATAGAAAAACTTGATTCCTCTCTGCAAAACAAGGAGTTCCTAATTTCAAACTGTGTTATGTTTTGTTTTTTTTGGTACATTTAGTTGAAAATAACGTTTGAAAATGTAGAAGTGAAATCAGGATTTGGGACATTCGATGAGAAATGAAGAAGAAAATCGAAAACGAGTGAAGAGGTGAGCTTCAGCAATCACAGAAGGAGCAAAATAAGACGAAATCATCAAACCTGCAGACAGAAAACTCATTTCTACACAAAAAATATAAGATTAGATTTTTAATAACCAATTCTAAAAAAAAGACATTTGCATTTTTAGTGTTTCGATTGAAGCTGAGGCTCAAAATGAAGAAAGTTAACATTGTCTAAATGGGATGACCTTTGACCTCCAGCTTCAGGCTGCAGGAGGAGTCAGAGTAGGGTCAAGTCTCAAAAGGAAGGTTGCGGGTTCGATTCCCTAACTGTGGAAGCGACGCTTTCCGGACTGCTGCAGGAGAGGCGCTATGAGAGAAGAAAAAACTCCAGGCAGAAATTCTGAGTTTTGGGATTTAAAATGACGAAGACGCACAAAATAATCCAAGATTTGATCTTTGATCTGCAGACTGAAGAAAAAAAATGTAAATAAATTCTCTTCCAATTAAAAAAGAAGCCGCTGGATGCTTTCTAAAGAATACGGAATAATTTTCCTTCTTTTCAAACATTTTAGATAAATAAAGATTGATCCAAATCTTTTTTCCTGTTTCGACAACAACGCACTAAAATAGAAACACTGCATTGCATGTGTCGTGACCTTTGACCTCCAGCTTCAGGGGCTGCAGCAGGGACAAAAAAAAAAAAAAGTTACATTCCTGACAGGCAGCCAGACCTGATGAGGAATCAGAATATTTCAGGTTTGACCTTTGACCTCCAGTATCAATGGCTTCAGGAGGAGCAGAGGTATTAATGGAAATTATAAACAGAATTCTGCAGAAGAAAAGCTGCAAGAAAACACAAAACGCTTTTCTTTAAAGTGAAAAGAGGATATTTTTTGCTTTATGTATGAAAAAATAAAAAAGAAGGAGGAACGTGAGCGGAGCTTCTTCTGTCTGCTCTCAGCGTTTGTTTTTATTCCAAATCAAATAAATTATTAACAAGCAAAACATTGTTTTTGGTGCTGATGCACAAAAACATCAAGATGACGGAGGTTTGACCTTTGACCTGCAGTCTGTGGCTGTGTGTTTTAAAGAGAAATTAATACAATTATAATAATAAAAGCTGTGTGTGTATGTGTGTGTGTGTATGTGTGTGCGCGCGCGCGCGCGTGACCTACAGTGTTCAACCAGCAGCAAAAACAATCATCACACAGCTGCTTTTGGGTTTTGTTTTTTGTTTTTGTTTTTTTTTAAAACATCATTTTCGTATTTGAATGAGCCACGTTATTTTTTTTTTCTTCCTCAGACTTTTGAATTTTAATTCCTCAGCAGAATAAATAAATCATCCCGCTTTGCAGCAAAACGCGGCCGCGCTGCGTCACCGCGAGCCTCTCTCTGCGTTTTTACGCACCTGCGCGTAAAACCAACACCGAAACCTCCACCAAGAAAACAACAACAGCACCAACAAGCGCCCGCGTGCGAGGAGGCCAAAAACACACACCAACACCTCATGAAAACACACACGCAGAGACAGGTGAGGTGGGGCCTCACTTTGTCCAGAAAAAGGTTTTTTTTTTTCTTTCTCTGCGAAGCTTCTGCCTCATTTCCACTCCTCAGGCCTGCCGCACGCGGACGTGAACGCGGATTTGTGAGGAGAGAAAAGCAGGAGGCTCGTTTCAGCTGCTGCTCTCCTGCAGGAGGTGATCAGAGGAGCGCAGAATGGATTTCCAAAGCCTGAGACGCGACAGACGCACAAAAGAAACAGGAGGGAGAGAGACGCGCCGCGGGAGGACCGAATTCAGCCGCAGGACAAAAAAAAAAAAAAACACACACTTTCTGAGGGGAAAAGTGCAAATGTGCAGCGAGATTAACGAGTAAAAATAGAGACGCAGACAGAAACACAACAGCTCTGTGGAGAATAAATCCACTGAGGAGCAGAACGTGTCAGAATTAAAGCAAAATCTTCCAAAAATCAATCAATTCAGCTCAAAACAGCATTTTGAGAGGATGGAGTTTCCACACCTGCATCCTCAAAACGAGGAGCTCCTCGCATCGCAGACAGAAGAAAACACAGAAAAGCTGCAGATCCGAGCCGCATCCGGACGCTGCCGCACATCTCTGCTCCTGTGCAGAAAACTGCAGCAAAAACACGCAAACGCGTGAAAAAACGCACAAAATCAGCGCACTGGGTCTGACTCACAAGGCACAATGCGGAGAAAAGACTCCAGAAAGCGCAAATCTGCAGATTCCAGCCAAAATTCCGCATTTTGAGGCGCAAACAAACTCAGCAGTGGCAATACAAAACAAAATAACACGCAAAGCAGCGCAGACCGATGCTGATAAAAAAAAATAATCAAAAATTACTCTGATCCAATAAACCAATAAACCAAACCTGCTCATTTTAAGGATTGAAATTCAGGTTTGCGCCTCAAACTCAAACAGGCAGCAGCAGAAAGACGCAAACACACACAGCAGCTTCACAAAGAGGCGCAGCGGATCCTGGAGAGTCTCCACAAAAGAACAAATCTGCAGCTTCCAGCGACAATTCCGCAGTTTGAGACGCAAAAAAAAAACTGAGCAGCAGCGCCGCAAAGAAAACATGCAAACCAGACACAACATGCACGTGCTCCAAAAAATGCGTGAAATCAGAAAATCGTCAAGCACAAAGAGGAAAAAAGTGTAGTTTTGTTTCAACATCCTGCAAATAAATAAATAAAAAATAATTAAAACTAACAGGCCCACCAGAACACAATAAAAGCCTCAAATCTCAAATGCCTCCATGACTTATTATTTTCAACCAAAAGGTGAAATTTGCAAATGTGCGGAATAAAAAGTCAAAGTTGCAAATATTTATCGAACTCAACAAAATGCTCAAATTCACACCGAAAATCTCACATAAAAGCATAAAATCTGCACAATTCAAGGAGAAAATGTCAGAGTCTGCTTTCAAGACAGGAGCGGAGGAGATTCAACCAGACGCGCCACTTTTCTCCAAACAGGCTCAAATCTGGAAATTCACGGATTAAAGAGAATTTCTGGCTCTCACTCTCACACAACCCCAAAAAACATTTACACAACACACACTCTCAGCGTCACCTGTTTTAAATAAAAGAATAAAATCTGAAAATGTTCAGATTAAACTGTCAATGTTTCACACGTCGACGCGCACGGACGCGACAAAACAACACAAACGTTCAAATTCAGCCTGGAAACGTCAGAAAAGCATCAGATCTGCAGGAAAAGACACACATTCACACGCTCAGACTGACACGCGCAGAATTCAGCCTGGAACTGTCACGTTACTTTAAATAAAAAGCTATAAATATGCCAATTTAAAGATTGAAATGTCGTAATTTCTGGTCTGAAGCCACAAACGCAGCAGAAAGAAATAACACATTTAGACAATCAGAATGAACAAAACGCTCCAAAATCATGGCTGGATTTTCACTGGGGGGGTCAAATCTGCAGATACACACATATACACGGTCAGACGTGACAAAATAACACGAACAGTCGTCCCTTTGGGACACAAATGAGAAAAAAGCAGGAAACTGGAGGATTAAAATGTCAGTATTTCTGGTTTTCCAGTCACAGACGCTTCACTAAAACGCACAACCAGGCAGACCAGACTGGAGGAAAGACTCCGGTGTGGAGCTGCAGGAGAAAACCGGAACCGACTGCGCCACGTTTGGACCTTCAAGTATTTTCCTTTAAATAAAAAGAAAGAGAAAGAAAGAAAAAGCGCATTTTGGGAGGATTTCTGCGCACAAAGCGAGAGGCCGCAGCCCGCAGAGCTTCAGATTTCACTGCTCCAGAATGACACACACGCACGCACGCACACACACACGCACGCACACAGTCTGTCAGGCTTCAGCAGCCTTAACGCGACCTCTGGTTGCATCATTTGACACAGTTTTTCCACCCAAACGCGCGTAAATCTCCATGCGTAAAAGGAAACTTTACGCACAGGCGCATTAAACAATAATAAAAAGGGGGAAAAAAGAAAAAACTCTCAGACATGTAAAAGGGAAACATTCCAGGTTTCTGTGTTTGGGGGGGGGGGGGGGGGGCTTCTTCTCATTTCAAATGCTTAAATTTAAGAACAATCCCAGAAAACATTTCTGCGTTTTCTTTGAAAATCTCCGGAATTCGTGGAGAAATGTTACCGGTTTGCTGGTGAATCAGAGACACACGCACGGCGGGGGAAAGAAGACAAAGGGATTGGCGTTAGTTAAGAATGTAACCTATTCTTTTATTTGTGTTTTTGTTTGTTTTTTAGGATTAAAACATTTTTTTCTCTTTTTTTAGCTTTTGTAAGCGACAAACACGGGAATAAGAAGAAGACCACAATAGTATCACAACCATGAAAAATTATTTTAGAGACGACAATTAAAGGACAATCATTCCAAGTAGTATTTAGATAATGAGGCTTTTTTTTTCTTCTGGCAAACAAACGGGTTTTTACATCGTTCCTCCTTTTTCTTAGAAAAATAACCAAAAGCAAAAAGAACCCAATTGAAATTACAGGGAGATAAATTTGAGCTTTTTGTTTTTTTTTCCTAATTATACAAAAAGTGACTGAAGAAGAGACGTGAGCGTCCGTTTGTTTCCCGGCGGTCACATTTCACAAAGAAATAATAAAAAGACAATGACAGGCGGCCACTGCGGAAAATCTCCACCAAACGAGACGTTTTCACAAAACTGCGCGTTAATTTAAATAAATCAAACAATTTAAGGCAAAACTTTCCCGCACCTGCACCAACTAAACGTCCACTTTTTCATTCCAAAAAGCGGCGCCGCCGAACTGCATTCAGGTTCCCTCTGATTTAAGGGGAAACAAATGGAAACAAAAAAAATCTCGTTTAAATGGACATTTTCTGCAGCGAAGGAGGCGACATTCACTCCCTCACGCTCTCACGCTCTCACTCCGTCACGCGCACCAGGCCTCTGAAATCTCCTACGAACCGATTCTTTGGTCTATAAAAAGTTACAGGAACAGTTTGAAATGTAACGATGAGGAGAAAAAAAAATAAAGTTAAAAACAGCCTCGGGAGCCAGAGTCGCTTCACTTTCTGCTTCAGGAACAAACACGCCGTTTTTTTTTTTCACTGCGTAGGAAAAAAATGTTCAAATAAAACATTTTGTGAAAAGAAAAAAAAAACTGACTTCCCGCCGCTTCTTCCTCTTGATACCTGATAATACTGCAAAAACATGCGGGCGGAAAATCCGGCTATTAGAGATATTATTCTTAGTATTTTTACCTTTTTTTTTAAATCTCAAAATTAGACCAAACTATTTTAAATACACATTCTATAAAAAGTAACGCCTCCTCCTCCGACAACAACAACAAGAACAACAAACAGAAAATCCTCATCCTCCTCGCGATCAGCCTCCAGCTCCCATCATTCCCTCTGCTTCGCACAGCGCTGACTGACAGAGGAATATACAGAGACGGACCGCGGACACTGATAGGAACAGACGTTATGTACACACAGAGTCAAACTGCAGGAGCAGGAGCAGAGAAGAAGAAGAATTAATGAGAATAATAATAAAAAATACCTGGAAACGTCAGGGCTGCTTTCTGTGTTTGTGCTGCTCGTTTCTCTCTCCTCTCTCTATAGTTTATAATCATTCTGTCGTTTTTTCCTTTTCTTTTTTTTTTTTACAGTGTTAATGTTCAGTGTAAAATGTTCAACTTACAGTTCAGTCTCTGAGTTTTCACTCCTTTCAGGGTGCAAATGACAGGATGGACGGATGGAGGACGGGGTGAGGCTGAGGGGGGGCAGGTTGGGGGGGGGTGTTAGTGTATAAGCGGGTTGGAGGTCGACCCCTGGTTCTGGTGCGTAAAATAGTCAGATAAACCCCCGGAAAGTCCCGAGGAGAAGGCCGGCAGCGAGCCGGACAGCGCCGGCCGCAGAGAGTCACAGGGCAGCGCGGAGGAGGACGGAGCCTGCGGGGAGTTGGAGGCCGACGCGCGGGCGGCCTGCAGCGCGCCGCCGCCGCCGCCGGCCCCGCCGCCGCTCTGCGCGCTCATGGACGGGTGCGGCACGTGCGGGAAAAAGTAGCTGGTCTGTCCGGCCAGCAGGTTGACCGAGCACGGGTTGAGGGAGTACGTGGCCCCGGAGCAAGGCACGGAGAGGCCGCAGGGCACCGCCGAGGCCGCCAGGGCCGCCGCCGTCAGGTGGTGCGTGGCGTACGGGAGGTCCCCGCCGACCAGCCGGTCCATGCTCAGCCCGTTGGACGACGGGAACGACGAGTGGTTGTTGCTCATGTTCTGCGTCAGCATGGTGCTGTAGGACATCGGGTGCGCCGGGTAACCGGACGAGGCGCCGTTGTAGCCCAGCGCGCCGCCGGCACGCGGGTGGTGCAGCGACAGGAAGGGGGACATGGGCCAGTACAGGGACCCGGCCCGGTCCATGAAGGTCAGGCCGGAGGTCAGCCGCGCGCCGCGCTTGAAGGCCAGCTTGGCCCGGGAGGTGGTGGAGCGCCGCCGCAGCTTCCCGGTGGTCCCGCCGATGAAGACGTCGTCGCTGCTCGGGTCCAGCATCCAGTAGTTGCCCTTCCCCGGGTCGTCGTAGTGCCGCGGCACCTTGACGAAGCACTTATTGAGGCTGAGGTTGTGTCGGATGGAGTTCTGCCAGCCCTGCTTGTTCTCCCGGTAGTAGGGGAAGTTCTTCATGATGAACTCGTAGATGCCGTTGAGCGTCAGCCGCTTCTCGGGGCTCTGCCGGATGGCCATCATGATCAGCGCGTTGTAGCTGAAGGGAGGCTTTTCGTACTTGCCGCTCTTCTTCTCGCCGTCCTTCCCCGCGGAGCCTCCGTCCGCGTCCTTCCCGTCCTTCTTCTCCTCCTGCTGCTGCTGCTTCTCCTTCTCCTCCGGGCTGCTCTCCGGGCTCGACGAGTCCCTCTTCGGCTCCGCTTTCCCGTCCTGCTGCGCGCCCGGCAGCGGCGCCTTCTGCTCGGCGTCGTCGGCGCCGCCGGGCCGGTGGTTCTGGTGGTTCTGGTGGAGGAGGTGGTGCTGGTGGTGGTTCTGGTGGTGGATCTGCTGCGGGGTCTGGTGGTGGCTGCTGCTGTTGCTGTTGTTGTTGTTGTTGTCGCTTTGCACGGCCTCGGGCACCAAACTGTTTATACTGAACGACGATTTGGGAATCATTTTCACCTCTTTGCGCTCTCCCATATCCAACATCACCGGGCTCTGAGGGGGGAAGCGGCACCGAGCAGAAGCGACGCACACAGCTGGGTTTCAATCTGTCCGCTCTCTGCCTGCGAACCAGGACGGGAAGGAAGGAAGGGGGGACAGATAGGAAGAAGGAAAGTATAGCCCAACAAACTATTTCATGTTCGGTTTGGGGAGAAAAAAGGAAACACACACACACAACACACATGTACACACACATCGATAGGAGACAGATAGCTGCAATTAATTAGTGAGCCGCAGCCACTAAAGCAAGTAAAAAACATTGGTTGGACCTTTCCAGTCCTCAGCCAACCAGGGGAACATTAGTATTAAATATTAAGGCGTCCTCTGCGCTTTCAGCCAATCATGACGCACAGGGAAACACACACATCCACCAATGCCCTGCACGCTGCAAAAAGTGCCCTCCTCCGCCGGGCGCACGGCGGCTCCGCGAGACTTCAAACACCTTCATTCGATGGAAACAAACCTGGAAATGTCACTTTTAACTTTCTCTTTTTATTTTACGCAAAACGCGCGGAGTTTTATCAAACCCCAAAGTCTCCAAAGTGAAAATCAAACCTCTGCTTCGAGTCTGATCTGGAAAAAACGAGCATCTGAATTGTAAGAACGACCGAAACGCGATGACGCTGCTGATAGTTTTATCGTTTCCTTCTGCTTTTATTGACATTTAGGAGGGAGAATCACACTTTCCGAGCGTCTTCCACGCCCAACTGCGCACACTTTTTACAGCGTGCAAAAACACACTCACCCCTATCAGCACTCCTCCTCCCTCCCCTCTCTCACCCCCACCTCCAGCAAAAAACCGTGGCTGGAAAATACACGCCGTGCATGCGTAAACCCAAATCCCCGCCGCTCCTCATATTTACACTCCTCCGTTTCAAATATTTGCCCCTTCGGCGTCTCCGAACCTGTTTACATCCCGGCTCAGAGGGTAAATAAACAGTGAGAGGGGATCCGGAGGGCACGCGGACACGGTCAGGACACGCGGGGGTGATTTGTGTGTCAGATCGCGGCAGACCGAAACGAAACGGGACGTTTTTCCAAATTAAAAAAAAAAAAAAAAAAAAGCCGCCTCGAGCTCCGTGCGTAAAAACGCTGCGCAAAAAAAGTGCGCCGCCGGGGAGGCGTCACGGCAACGAGATGTCACGCTTCGTCTCCTCCCGGCGGAGCAGAGGTAGTTTGCCGGAGGAGTGGAGTTAGTTCAGCGGCGGAGCGGAGGCTCCCGGCGGCCTGACGGCGCGCCGCGGGCCGCCGAGCGCGCACGGCGCACGGCGCTCCTCCAAAACTCCCCGAAATCCAAACTAACCATGAATCACCGGAGAGGAGGAGGACACGGTTTAAAGCCGCTGGTGTGTTTCCACCAGGATTTCCTCTGGAAAATAGCAGCGCAGCGTCACGTTTTCACCAAAAAGAAGCGGAAATAAAACCGGAGCGCGCAGATTCATCTCCAGTGACACATTTCACATCCATAATGGAGACATTTCCGCTCCGCTACAAGCGCCTCGCAATAAACATCCACAACATATGAGGTTTTTAAAAACTCAAATCTGGATCCTTATTCATTTTTTAATGTTTTCACTGATTAGACCCGCGCGGGCCAAACGGCAGGTTGAGTTCTCGGCACCGAGCAGAGAAAAGCTGGGAAATCCCAGACGCGCTTTTACGCAGAGTAAAGAAACGATCCAGTTTAAAAACACCAGGTTCACTGAGGTCCAACCGCTTTTACTTTATTTCCTTATTATTGTCAACAACTGATCCAGAAATCAAGATTAAAGTTCAAAGAGCAAACTGCGTTTAAAGCAAGAAATAATCCTAAAATCTGCAAAACTGCCAAGAACATGTTGGGTTTTTTTACTTGAATCAAGTTGAAGGTCGCGAGTCTTTTCTTTATTTTCATTATTTATTCTACTGATTTTAACCTCTGACACGCAAATCAAAGCGGACAAACTGTTTCCTCACAAACAGACACAAAAAGATTTCTGTCATCCTCAGAAATATTTCACTGAGTTCAGCTCTGCTGCAGAAACTCACAATAAATACACAAATACAACAAAACGTAGACACAATGAGAAAAAAACTCAACATAAATCAACAATATGCCACAAATAAACCACACATCAATAGAACCACAACACCACATCTAACTAAACACAAATGTATTCAAAAAGTATATGAAACACACAATGAAGCCATAAGTCAGAAATACACAACACAAAACTCAGACCTTCACCAAAATGACACGAATCAACAAAATAACACAAAAACACACATCAGTAGAGACACACAGACACCGCAGGATAACAAATTCAACAACAAATTCAAGAAAACAAGAACTCCACTCCAAACAAAAAGCTGCAGCACTGACGCCATCTGTCAACAAACTCCAACCAAACTCCCATCATGCTTCTAAACTCCAACCAGACTGGGCTGCAGGGCAGCGGTGTGTTCTCTCACCGCAGCTTCAAACACCAGCCGGGCCTCTCTGTGTGGAGTTGGCATGTTCTCCCTGTGTGTGAAACATGTTTTTCCGGTTCACTGCTGACCCTAAATGTCTCCTCGGTGTGAATGTGAGTGTGTGTTTGTCCTGTGATGGACTGTGGATCTATCCGGGTGTGTTCTGCCCTCAGCCAAGAGAAGCAGGGAACACGGAACCGGAACACGGAACCCGAGCAGGACAAGATGGATGAATATATGGATGGATGACCGAACACCATCATTACTCTACAAATTTCAACATCGGACGGCAAACTACAAGCATACATGACTGTGTCGTACTTGGCCCTATGGAAATAAAGCTGAACTGAATTATTCTGTTATTATTCTACAAACTACAATCAAACTCCATCATGATTATACAAACTACATCCAAACTCCTCCATTATCGAACAAACTACAATCAACTCAATCAATATTTTACAAACTACAATCAAACTCCATCGTCATTCTATAAACTCCAACATGATACGAGAAACTACAGCCACACTCCATCAACACCATCCAAACTACAACCAGCTTGATCAGCAAACAACAAACCACTGCTCCTTGCTGGAGGAGTTAAGTGAGTCCAGAAGATTTAAGGTCAATCGTGACGGTTTTTCAGCGAGTTTGTTTCCAAAGTTTGTGTTTTTTAGCTTCATATTTCATCACCAAGGTGGACAAAGGAAGACAAAGAAGAAAAGCCTCCAAAGTGAAAGAGAGTTTCTCTTCTAGGGCTTCAGGACTTTTGGTCGGAGATTCAAAGAAATCAAAGATTCTCAACAGATCTCCAAACATCCCAGTTCTACGGAGCTTCTAACGGTACCCCGTTGAGTGTTCTCATCGTTTGTCAAATCGGATCCAGAAGTTAGAATGGAGACAGAGGTTCTTGAGAACAGGATCTCAGGTCTCAGGTATGTTCCTGATCCAAACGAATGTTTCTTCTTCTCTTCTCAGAGGTCTGAAGGTAGATTGAGCCACGACTCTGACTTGATGGAAAAGGTGACAGAGCTCAATGAGGCTCAGGAACTTCGACGGTTCATCGTCTTCGACGGACGCCGTTCGGTTCTTCAAGAACGTCGGTTTGGTTCTGGAGCTTCCAGAAGATTCCCTGAACAGGGTTCCAACTGCTTCAAGTTTTATTGGATCTCTTGGAAAAAATAAGAGTCTGTTTGGACTTCAGACCCCAGAAGGGGTCAGAGAGTTCTGGAGGGTTCTTTAGGGGTCTCAGGATTTGGGTTTGACCTTCTGATGTGGATCATATCCATAAAATTGAAGCTCATGAAGTATTTCTTAGGCTCTCATCAGGAGATTCTGAAGCGTTGTGGTTGTTTTCCAGGAGGCCTGATGAGGTTCCTGAAGAGTTCTGCTTTGAAAGGACAGTTTGGGGAATCAGCTTCCATCTTTAAGTGTGAATTTATAGAGAACGTTGAGTTCTCTGGAGCCCAGGAGTCCTGAATGGATTCCAGAAGACGTCGTCGTGTCTGAGAGCATCATGAATGTTCCTGGAGGTTCTGTGGTTTTTTTTTAAATTCACCTGAAAGATGTTTTTATTGGTTCTCAGCCGAGGTTTGAGAACAGTGTCAGAGTTACTGCTCTGCTGACGAAGAGGTTTTTTATGAGTTCTTGTCGTCCCACAGATATCAGTGGAGTTCTAAGGCTTTTCTATCAGACTTCTTCTCTCGGCAGGATCTTCAGGCCATTTGCTGAATGTCTGTTATTTATTCATGTATTTTATTTTATTCATTGTATTTTGTATTCTTTCTATTTCCTGTGGCTCCAGAAGGGTTCCAGAGATAGTGAGACTTTGAGAAATTTTAGCTGGTTTTATTAACACCCATCTTGGTTTTGAGAGCAGTTAAATTGATGGATGGATAAATTTTGAAGCTGGTGATCTTGATATTCTTGAGTTTTTGGGGATTAATGAAGATGAAAATAAAATAAAGTAAAAAAACAAAACAAACAAAACAAACCAGAATACCTGTTTAAAGCGAAGAGAGGCTTCAGTTTGTGTGCGAGCAGCCTGCAGGGTTAAAACGATCGATCAGAGAGGCTGGAGGCGTTAATCTGCTGAGTTTTCTGTCCCTGAGTGGAAATGTTTGAACACACAACCGGAGGAGGGCGGAGGACGCCCCCCAGCGGCCCGCAGTGGAACCACCCAACCCACAGCTGACATCCACTCTCAGTTCAGTCCCACCTGCAGCTTAACGCGTCCAGTTTGTTTTTATCGAGTCAAAACTTCTCAGACATTCTTTCAACTCTCAGGATTTTTTTGAGGATCCTTAAGTTTTTAATTTATTCCATAATCTATTGTGGTGCAAATTAACCCCTCACAGTTGTAAAACTCAGAAAAGAAGGATTTTCACCGAGTTTTTGAAGAAATCTGAACATAATCAGGAAGAAAAAATGCGTAAATCTGAAAACAAACGGCGTGAATGAACTGAAACGAAGGAATTAAATACGGAAATAAACATGTTTATTTATAATTCAATTCGAAAAGGGATTCATGATATGTTTCGCGATGATTAAGGGTGTTGTTTTTTTAATGATTTTAAGCATTATGTTCATTTCACGCACCAATTTCCGTTTATGAGACTATTTTCATTGCGGAGAAAAGTCTTGAGAAAGTTTGAATGAGAAGTTTCGTCACGCCTCTTTAAGTAGAAGTAAAAATAAAAACTTTAATTGAGTTTATTTAAATTAAAATAACGGATCAGGAAATTACTGCCGCGCTCTTCGGCTGCGCGTAATTTACTTTTATCCAAAAATACACATGAATGCGAACATTGGAACATCATATTAGACATGTATTACCTTTATTTAAAACTCCAAGCATTTTAGTTTATTCTTTTTAGTTTTTTTTTTTTTTACCTAAAACGAGCAGAAACAACTTTATTTTCAATTCTGTTTAAAAAAATATGAATAATCAGCTTGTTAAAAAACTGTGGTGGGTGTTTCATTTGATCATTTTCACATAGAAAAAAAGTTCAATCTTATTCGTTTGACTTCGATAAAAAATTTGAAAAAAACAGTTTTTTACACTAAGAATACATTAAATAATGTTTCCCGAATGAAGTGGCGTAAAAAGCTTGTTTCGTGCAGAGGAGGGGAAATTATCTGCACTTAATCAGGGGAGAAAAGTGGATTTTGAAAGTGTTTAAACACGGGGTTGTGTTTGGGCAGTTTGAGCTGCAGCTCTGGCGCGTCCGCTCCGTTTGTCTGCAGCAGGAGGTGCGTCGCTCCTCCTCCTCCTCCTCCTCCTCCTCCTCCGTGAGCGGAATGATGAGGAGGGAATCAGACGGAGGCCTGCGGGGATCCAAACGGCTCCAACAAGAAAAGAGAGGAGAAAAACGAAGAGAAGGCAGAAGGGGCGCGCACATTTTTAAACAATCCGACGCGTGAAAACCTCCAAAAGTGCGTCAATTCATCTGCAAAGTGCCGCAATTCTGAGCACAAATTAGACACTTAAATGATCCGCTTCAAGAAACATATCTACATTTTAAAAAGGTGATAGAAACAACCTCCATTGGGAAACGTTTCAAGTCAGGAAAACAGAACGGAATCAACTAATTTAACAGATTATTTTCTTTTTTTTCCCTTTCCTAATGAAACTGAATCCGATTTTGAAATAATAAAAAAACATATTGCAGTTAAAAAATGATTTATTGATTAGTGTGCGCCACAAGTCAGTAAAAAATGTCTGTATATGTGGAAACAGAGAATTTGCTCTTTAATAAACTTCGTATTGGCTGCGACGGACGGACTTGATTTTTGTTACAGTAATGAAAATAAAACTTGACACAGAGGAACGCAGAGGAGGAGGAGGAGGTGCAGCAGGAGGAGAAAGAATACCGGGGAGAGGGAAAAGGCGCGCGGGCGGACACGCGCAGGCCTCCTCATTAGCCGTGCACGCGCTGCGGGGTTCAGGCTTCAATCAATGAGGAGCGAGATCAAAGCGGCGGGAGGCCGCGCGCTCAGGCCGCACCTCCGCGAGGAGGTCATTCACGCTCCAACAGCGACACGCTGAGGACACACGAGGAACTGCAGGAGCAGGAGGAGCAGGAGGAGGAGGAGGAGGAGGAGGAGGAGGAGGCACACAACCTGTAATTTAACTTGGAGAGAGGATTTTTCTTTTTGTGGTTTCGTTTTAGTTTATTTCTCGTCTCCCTTTTTGTCAGATTACATCCAGATTATCAAAGGTCTGATGAACCTTAATATGAATTTAATGAAGCAACTTTACTCACTAACAGGTTACTTCTTCACGAGTCACCTCATGAAATAGTTGGGATCAGATACAAGTAATAGAATATCCGCTCTGAGACCAAGTAACTAGGTACTTTTACATTCCAGTAACTGGTTTTATGTACTAGTAACTAACGTACTGGTGTTCAGTAATATGAAGACTGGATGCAGCAAACTGTAGAGGTGACTGGCACACACACACACACACACACACACACACACACACACACACACACACACACACACACACACACACACACACATCTGAAAGGAACCAATCAAATCCAAGAAAAACAACCTTTCTAAAGAGACGAAGATGATGATGATGAAGTTTAGTGTGAAAGCGTCTCGGTGACACTGATGAAGCTCCCACTGATGGACTCATTAATAAATCTCCTGGATGATTAGCAGGAGTTCTTCTCCTCCTGCGCTCCTCCTCCTCCACCCTTTCTCCTCCTAAATGGAACAGATTAGCCTGAATGGAGCTCGTCTCGTCTCATCTCGTAAACACCACTCGCAGTCCCACGCTGCCGGAAACATCCACGCCGCCAGCGGGACGGCGTGGGAGGAGCCAGAAGCGTAACCCGACACCCACAACAGAGACGGTTCACGGCCAGCAAGGGGCCCACGGGCCACAGTTTGCTCCTCCGAAGCCCGCAGCTTCTTCTGTGGATGAACTGAACACAGGACGAGGTGCAGAGACTCGCTGCACCACCTGCTGGTACGAAGTGGAACCACAGGCAATGAAGACTTCATTTAATCTCACCTCATTGCATTTTTAACCGACATGAAAACATAACCAGTTTCCCGTTCTCACTTCAATCGTTGCATAAATAGTTTTTAACTGACTTACTCAACACACGAAACATTCCAGAACACATTTAATAGATGATATATTCGGATAAAGCAGAATCAGCAGCGAGAGGTCGGAGCGCATCGCTCTCAGTGTGATCATCAACTCTAACAGTTCAGTTCATTTCACTGATTTGTTCGTATTTTAATCGTCACGTTTCAGCCTGAGCTGGATCAGGAAATCTTCCAGATTGATGAGTGTTCATTTAAAGATCTGCAGTGGTTCATTGGACTCGTGTCAAACCGTCTCCTCTGTCCAGTGAAGACGAACGCTTCGCCATACCTCCAGGTCTTTCTGTCTGAGGTGCGTGGCGCCACCTGCTGAAACAGATGCTTTTCCTTCATGAATCAGTCATAAAATCCCCCGACTGTCCCGCTCCGCCGCCGTTTGGATGGCTGCCGGCCGTGCGACTCCACCAGACGCCGAGGATCGCCGTGGAAACGCTCTACTTCTTGAAGAACTTCCTGAAGACGTTGCCCTTGCCCCGCTCTCTGCTCGCCGTCTCCTCCGACAGCTGGGAGGTCAGGGAGTGAGGAGGAGAGGGAGGAGCGGCAGGAGGAGGTGAAGGAGGAGGTGAAGAAGGAGGTGAAGGAGGAGGTGCACTGAGCGGACCTGCAGAGTGACGCATTCGGTTAGAGGGAAGATCCTCCGGAGTGGCGAACGCTTTAAACAGACACACACTTCCTGTCAGCGCGGCACTCGCCGGGCTGCAGCCGTAAGAACTGAAAACTCTGAAAGCACCCAGTGCCGGGGAATAACTCAACGAGGAAATCCACCTCTGCTTCGCTTTTATGGCCTTTTTATTGCTTAACTTTGTTCTTCTTATCGCCCCCTGCTGAACTGGAGGTGTAATACATTTCCATTCATCGTTTTGTCAGTCTGCAGGCAGGAAAACCTCCAAACTTCAGGCTAATGATGGAAAAGAAACCTTTTAGTTCCTCGAAGAAAAACTAAACCTCTAATTTTAGACACTTTGGGTGGAAATACAGGTTTTGTATAAAGTAGTTATGAAATGGAAATGATCCAAATGTAAATGCTCAACATCAAGTATTTCATTTTTTATGTGGAATTATGGTTTGTCTCACACACACACACACACACACACACACACACACACACACACACACACACACACACACACACACACACACACACACACACACACACACACACTGATGGCGGCAGCTGCCATGCAAGCTGCTCACACACCGTCGGGAGACACTTTGGGATCAGTGTCTTGCCGGAGGACACTTGGACACATGGACAGGGCAAGGCGGAGGATCAAACCGCCAACCCTGGGAGAGGAAGTCAGTTTGTTCTACCAACTGAGCCGCTGCACGAGAGTACGAGAAGGTCTGGAAGACGCCGCGACGCACGCGGTCCGGCGAGAGCCAGTTTCAGAGCGGACGTCCCGCGACCCGGGAGCTTCAGTCCTCCTCAGCTCCTCTTACCCGCCTTGCCGGCCTCCCCTCCGTCGGGGTAGGAGTGTCGGTTGTAGTAGGTGTGCGGCGGTTTGGGTGGAGGCTCCACGTGTGGCGGCCTCTCCCGAGGCCTGGAGGCGGAGAACGGGTCGTCCGGAACGTCGACCAGCTTCTCCAGGCTGACGTTGACGGACGACGCCCTCCTGCGCAGAAAAGCAAGGTTCGGCCGCTTTGTGGAAGCTCACGGGCTCTCAGACGGCGGGTTCCAGGAGGCGGTGAGGTCAGTGGGTGTGTGTGTGTGTGTGTGTGTGTGTGTGTGTTTCTGTGTGTGTGTCCTCACCCAGAGTCGTCCGAGTCGTCTGATTGGCTGCTGCTGTCCCGGTAGTGCTTGAGTTTCTTCACCCACAGATGCTGCTGATCAGAGCTGGAGGCTGCAAACACGTACTGACTGCCATCCGACAGGCTGCCACACACACGCACACACACACACACACACCCGTTAGCCTGTGTGTACAGTCGAAGCTCTCCTCTCAGGTTCTTGGTGTTTTCTGCTCTCACTTCAGTTTGAAGGTGTTCTCCTTCCTAATGTACGCTAAGTTTTTTCTGCAGGATGATCCCACCATGCTGATCGGAGGCCACCGACACCTCCCCTGAGAACACACACACACACACACACACACACACACACACACACACACACACACACAGTGATGGAGAAATACCAAACAACTTCCTCATACACACACACACACACCTGTCAGTGTTAATCTGCTCCAGCTGTTCTCTCACACATGGAACATTTTCTTTTGTAATAATTTCTGTATTCGATGGAGAACATGTCACGATTCTACAGCCTCAAACTCAGCTGTTCTACGGAGGGTGTGTGTGTTGCGTGTGATGCCGTTGTGCGGTTGTGTACCTGTGCAGCAGCTGCTGTGTCTTCATACAGACTCAGAGTTTCTCGCTCCAGGACAGCGAAGACCTCCTCCCAGTGCGGCGACCCCTGAACGAGCAGACCAGCAGAGAACAGTCAGCCCTCCACAGAGTGTGTGTGTGTGTGTGTGTGTGCATGTGCGTGTGTGTTCGTTCCCACCTGGATCCCGCCTTGCTTCAGCTTGATCTCCAGATGTCCCTGCATCTTGATTGGTCGATTGGGACTCACCTGAGAGGAACACAGGTCAGCTGTGATGATGATGATGATGATGAAGAACCAGTGAAACATGACAGGAACCTGTTCTTTACCTGCAGCGGCTCGGCCTGGGCTGCTGGTTCGGGTGGAGTCGGCGTGACAGAAGGAGGAGCAGGAGGAGGCTCGGTCGGAGCCACCAGCCTCCTGACGGGTGGAGGAGAAGTAGGCGGAGCCACCGAGAGCTGCTCTGGTTGGCCGGGAGGCTCAGAGCGCCGCACAGATGTTTGTCCGTCCTCGGAGGAGGAGAGTCGCGGTTTCGGAGGCAGAGGAGGTTTGGATCTGGAGCGACGCTCTTGAGGAGGTGAAGGAGGAGGAGACTGAGGAGCTCTGTAGGAGGCTGTGAGAGGAGCATCGACCTCCACCTGGGAGCGTCGGCTCCTCCAGGACTTCACGCTCAGGTCGGAGCCGGGACTTCCAGGAGGACTGACTCCTCTCCTGGATTCTGGAGACGGACTCCGAGGAGAAGGAGACAGAGGAGATCTGTAGGAGGAGGTGCTCACTGAATCTCCGAAAGGAGCATCGACCTCCGAGGCGGAGCGTCGGCTCCTCCAGGACTTCACGCTCAGGTCGGAGCCGGGGCTCCCAGGAGGACTGGATCTCCTCCTCCTGCTCTCTGGAGACGGACTCCGAGGAGGAGCAGGACTGGAGGAGAGCCGAGGAGACCGGCGTGGTTTTGGAGATTGAGGAGGTGACTGAGATCTGTAGGAGGAGGTGCGAGCCGACGCTGTGAGGGGAGCTTCAACCTCCGCCTGGGAGCGTCTGCTCCGCCGGGGCTTCAGGGTCAGGTCGGAGCCGGGACTAGCAGGACTGGCTCCTCTCCATGACTGTGGAGACGGACTCCGGGGAGAAGGTGAAGGAGGAGGAGACTGAGGAGCACTGTAGGAGGCTGTGAGAGGAGCATCGACCTCCGTGGCGGAGCGTCGGCTCCTCCTGGACTTCACGGTGAGGTCGGAGCCGGGACTTCCAGGAGGACTGACTCCTCTCCTGGATTCTGGAGACGGACTCCGAGGAGAAGGAGACAGAGGAGATCTGTAGGAGGAGGTGCTCACTGAATCTCCGAGAGGAGCATCGACCTCCGTGGCGGAGCGTCTGCTCCTCCTGGACTTCACGGTGAGGTCGGAGCCGGGACTTCCAGGAGGACTGACTCCTCTCCTGGATTCTGGAGACGGACTCCGAGGAGAAGGAGACAGAGGAGATCTGTAGGAGGAGGTGCTCACTGAATCTCCGAAAGGAGCATCGACCTCCGTGGCAGAGCGTCGGCTCCTCCTGGACTTCCGGGTCAGGTCGGAGCCGGGGCTCCCAGGAGGACTGACTCCTCTTCTTGATTCTGGAGACGGACTCCGAGGAGGAGGAGACGGAGGAGCTCTGTAGGAGGCTGTGAGAGGAGCATCGACCTCGGTGGCAGAGCGTCTGCTCCTCCTGGACTTCACGGTGAGGTCGGAGCCGGGACTTCCAGGAGGACTGACTCTCCTCCTCCTGGTTTCTGGAGACGGACTCTTCGGCGAGGGGGGAGGGCTGGGGGAGGAGGTGCTGCTCTTCCGAGTCGACCGTCTGCCTGGAGGTTCGCCGTCTTCGAAGGAGGAGATCTGATGAATGCTGTACTCGGGCGGTTTGCTCCTCCTCAAGGAGGACACTCTGACGGGCCGGCGGGGCTCCTCGTCCTGCTCCTCCTCGTCCCGCAGGCCGAGCCTCTTCTCCCTCTGAGAGGAGAACATAGGGTGAGTTCCAGGAGTGTCTGAGGCCGAACAGAGGAAAGAGTCTGGAAAAAGAAGACCTCTGACCTGCGTTTTCTTCTTCTGCAGCGTGACGAAGCGCTCGCTCTGAGCCTGGATCATGGCCTCCAGGTCCTCCTGCCGCTTCAGGAGCTCCAACACGTCCGACACCGAGTCCTGCAGCAACCAGGAGGCAAAGTCAGACCAACCCAGGAGAACGCAGACCGACAGTTTCCTAAATCGCTTCCTGACTCAGACTGTGACTCGAGAATCTTCAGCTTTAATCCCTCAGTAACTGAAAGCGGACATCTCTCCTCGGCCTGCGCTGACCCCCGGCGGCCCGGCTGGCGTTACCCCGTAGTCCTGGGCGGTCAGCGAGTGCTCGTAGGAGCTGAGCCAGCGCTCGGCCTGCTCCAGCTCCCTCTGCAGGCGCAGGATCTCCAGCTCCTCCTCATACAGCAGCCTGTTCTCCTCCCACAGCTGCTCCACCTGCTGCTCCAGCTCCTCCAGCTCGCCCAGGCGCTCCTCCACCTGAGGGGGGAGGAGCCACGGAGTCAGACGGGGGGGGGGACCTCCCGGTACCTGCTGCGCCGGCGGCTCCTCGTCACCTCCTTCCACATGAGGTTCTTCTTCTGGACCAGGCGCCTCCCCTGGTCTTTGGCGCTCTGCGACTTGACGAGCTGCCGGTCGATCTGCAGGCGGCGCTCCTGGTGCTTCTTCAGCAGCTGCTCCAGGTCGCCGCCGCCGCCGCCGCCGCCTCCTCCTGCGCCTCCTCCTGCTGCCAGCGCTGCTCCCTCGCTGCTGTGAGCCTCGCCTCGCAGCAGCGACAGCATCTCCCTCAGCCAGGCCCTGGAACAACAACAACAACAACAACAAGACGGAGTCAGGAACGCAATGACACAACATCTTCATAACAACAATACAATGTCAACAACAGCTTAATACCAACAGCACAGCGCCACAACGTCCTCACAACGCCACAAAGTCAACAACGTCTCAAATACACAATGTCAACAAACACAATTCCACCAAAACAACATCACAATGTAAATAACACAATGACACGAAAACAACAATCTAAATAACAGCAACAATAATACATTGTCAACAATTAAAAAAACAACTTCAAACATTAAATAACCAACACCACAACAGCAGTGTCAGTAAGAAAACAGCGTCAAAACATGGAAAAGATCACAGCACAACATTTAAACACCAACACATTACAACGCTTCACACTGAGCAAAACTCATGTGAAACGTGTTATTTTTAATTTTTGTGTGTTGTTTTCTTCACATTTGCTTCAGGTTTCATCGAACATGTAAACCACCAGTCGCTCAGGAGCCTGGTTCCTCCTCTCTGCTCCTGACGGCTGCAGAACAGCCGAACAGCTCACTGGAACTTCTTATCTTCTTGATATTTTCTTCACTAATAACTCAGAAGCGAAGCAACGAATGTCTCCGCCGTGAGTTCATCTGTCGAGCAGCAGCCTCACATCCCAGCTGCTGCAGAAACACTGATCTCATTGATTTCAGTTATTTCTGAAGCTCCCCCTCGAGAAAGTCGGCATTTATCATTCAACAGTAAATAAAAAGACAGCGGTTCGGTCTTTCTGTCGTGTTTCCTTCACAGATTTTCACTCGGACGCTGAGAGTCCAGGAGCCTTTCTCGGTTCAGAATAAAAGCTGCATTTGTTTGATTCATCTCCTCTTTCAATCCATCAGCGGTAATGATGCACTCAGGACATTTTTCTGACATTTTCAAGCCACAACTTCTCCTGATAATAAGACTGTTTGGATGTTTCTCAGCTCTTCCTTCTCCACTTATCAAAATTTCAGGGTGCTCCGCTGCATTCGTTTCTCTTGTTTTTTTTGTGGGGGAGCGCTGTGAGGCTGGCTCACACATCTGATCCTCCTGTTTGTCTTTCAAGACCTTTACATGCTATTTTTTTAAATTGGTTCTTTCTCCAGATTTTCTGACGTTTTAGTAACAAACTCCCTGACATACAAAAAAAGTCTCCATTTGTTGTTTTTTTAATCTACAGAACAATCTACATTTTTTTTTAGTTTTCCTTCCGGTAATGAATCACACAACAAAGTTCAGACGAAGACGTGCTTTTTATTTAATTTAAACTGTTTTGAAGCCCTTGGTTTGTTTTTGTTGTTGTTGTTGTTGTTGTTGTTTATTCTAAAGCCCAGTTTGTGCAGCAACATGTAGTGAAATCGCAAAATCTCGGTTGCATTTTTGGCAAACGTTTACATGACAATGCTGCTCAGTGTCACTGAAAATGTAACTCCCAAACTGGAACTTCCTGACAACGCTGCGACTCTGTTGTCGTGTAAATGGGTGAAAACACAACTTTCTAAAAACGCAGAGACTCCGTGTCGGTGTAGGCGGCAGATTTGCAACCTTGCCGGCAAGCTGAATTCTCGCGGTATTTGTTCACACACACCACGAGATTCCATCCTCTACCGCTCGCGCCTATGCACTCGGGCTCGGCTTGTTTTCCTTCGGACCAATCGCGCGTTGTTTAGGGCGGGACATGAAGCTTTGACGAAAGCAGGAAGTGACGGACTGCTAATAATATTAGCATGACTTGTGAAAACAGTGGATGTAAACGACCCTAAACGACACGTGACTGGACCGCAGGACAAAAATTCAAGCCCGAGCGCCTGAGCCCGAGCGGTGCATGATGGATTCTCGTGGTGTGTGTGAACAAATACCGCTAGAATTCAGCTTGCCGGCGAGGTTAAGCTGACAGCCGATTTCTGCTAATCCGTTCGCCACGCATTTGTCGTTGGTCAAGCAGGGTTTTTCAAAAATTAGCAGCGTTTGTCAGGACGCCCTGAATGCGCAGATTTTCGCTACATGAACGGCAAAAATCACTCGACATCTTGTCACGAATCTCACTTTCTATCCACTGTGGGCGTGATTGTTGATTTTCACTTGCCGGGCGCATGCTGTCGACGTCATTTTTTTCTTCGCGGTGACTGGCTGAAACCAAACATGGTTAGGCGGGCGCACGGTGTCCTTCCGTCCAATGAACGCAAAGAGTTCTACAGCAAGTCCCTCCTTCCCCGAACGGATTTGCCGAGTGAAATCCCAGAATGACGTGTGACGCAATCCGCTGCTGTACATGTCAATAGGGCTTTTGCCAGGTCAGCTAATTTGCTCTGATTAAAAACTGTTTTTAAAGTGTAGAAAAAAGTGTAAAGCAGAAAAAAAAAAAAAAATTTGTACCAGTTGACTAATTTTCCAAGACCGGCTTAACCGGGGTGATATCAGGAGAGATGTGTTTACCTCGTCATACCTGTAGAAAACCTGTCAACACTGTTTCCTTGTTGATGGATCAGCTATGATTTAAAACGGGCTCAGTCGAGCCGTTCTTCGGGGTTTCCTGTGTGTGTTTTGCCGTGGTGCACTGGGACTGTGTGAGATGTTGGGAGGACCTACATGAGCTCGGAGCACTGGGACAAACAGGTCTGGACCTCCTCGGCCTGACCCAGTCTGAGGCGGCGCTCGGAGGCTTTGTCCTGCACGCTGGTCCAGCAGCTCTGCAGCTCCTCCAGCCGCCGGCTGACGGAGTCCCGGGCCTCCGGCTGCCGCCTGCTCAGGGCGCGGCCCTGCTCCCCGCTGCGGGTCACCTCCTCCGAGATGAGGACCAGGTCTCTCTGTGGACACAGAGCAGACCGTGAGGGAGGCGCTCAGGCTCAGGCTGAGACGGCCGGAGTGTCCCAGGTGGGTTCAGACCTCCAGAGCCTCGTGCTGTTTCAGCAGGGTCTGGATGGAGTGCAGGTCGTGGCCCTGGTCCTCCGACTCCAGCACCGCCTCCTTCTCCGCCATCCAGCCCTTCAGCTCGTCCACGTCGTGGTGGAACTGGTGAACCTCCCGGGCCGAGTGCAGAACCTGGAGGGACAGTCCGCTACGTTAGAGCGATGAACGGTACCAGCTCCGTCTGCAGCGTCTCCGTCCCGTCGGTACCTGCTGTCTGGTCCTGACGCTGGCCTCCAGCTGCTCCCACAGGCGGCTCAGGGCCTCGTCTGTCCTCCGGGCGTCTCGGTCCCGCTGCAGACCTCCACTCAGCTGCTGCACCGCCGTCAGACGGCTGCGACCCAGACCGGACACCTCCGACTCCAGAGCCTCCAGCTTCTTCTGCAGGACCTGTGGATGGACGGAGGACAGCCGCTCGATAAAGACGATAGATCCTCCTGAGTTTTCTGTGCATTAACTGTTCAGATTCAGACACATTTTGCTCTGAAGATCTCAGATTTGGTCACTGTTAGAGATGTAAAGATGGACCGTCACCTCCACGTCCTCCAGATCCTGCCCGCAGTCCTCGGACTCGGCCAGCACCTTCTTGGAGAGCAGCCACGTCTGCAGCTCTTTGGCTTCCCTTTCAAACACGTAGAGGCGGAGCTTATCTTCGAGGGCGCTGCGACGGGCCGCCGAGAGGCGGAGGAGGGTCTCGAATCGTTCGAGGAGGGCCGGGAGGGTCTCTCCAACCAGACGGCTGACACACACACACACACACACACACACGGTTTAGCACAGAGTTTTGAAATGTGAAAACCGAAGTGGACGGCGCTGCACCTGTCGGGGTGCTGCAGGTGCTGCAGCGACGCGCCGCTCTCCTGCAGACGCTCCATCCTGCTCCTCTGGTTCTCCACCTCCACGTCCAGCGAGTCCAACCTCCTCAGCAGGGCCTCCGTCGCCTCCTCGCTCCTCCCGGTGTCCTGAGACTCCAGACCGACGCGCTGCTCCTCGATCCACTGCCGCAGCTCTGACACCTGCACACACACACACACACAGCTGAGTGCCGTCCCCCGTTCTGTCACCTGCCTCGTGTGTGTGTGTGTGTGTGTGTGTTCATTACCTCAGTCATGAAGGTGTGGATGCTGAGCGCCTCCTGCAGGAGCCTCCCCTTCCTCTGCGCCTCCTCCTGCAGCTCCTCCTGGAGGCGCTTCAGCTCCTTCAGACGCTCCCTGATGTCGTGAGACGCAAAGTGTCGACCGCGCACCTGAAACACGCCACAGCCATGACGGCCACGCCCCCCTCTGCCACTTTTACAGAAGCTGGGCGGTCCTCACCAGACTCTGTCCCGCCTCCTGCACCGCCTGGACCAATGGGGCGCGGCCGGAGATCTCCTGCATCAAGGCCTGGAATGACGCGACAGCGGGTTCAGCATCAGATCGCATCTCGGAACATTTTTCATTCTGAAGCAGCAAAGCTTGTTTAACCTTCAAAATGACAGAGTTCATATCTCGAAAACCTGCTGTCACTGTGAAGTTTCATTACTACAGTTTATAACGGTGAACATTTTACAGTTTAGTAGTTTCATAGTTTCTGAAAACTATTTTTAACTATTAATTTAACCACTTTGACTCATTCTACATATTCTGCATGTTTTTCCAACAGTTCAACATATGTATATATATTTTTTTAATTTGACCCATTTTCATGTTTTTTAAACCATTTTTACCTTTAATGTTTTTATATACCTTTATATACCTTTTATTTTTTTTTACCTCTTTTTCTTGACACATTTTTCCAAAAGTTTTTAAATTTTTTTTTGCTTTATTTGTTTATTTGTCCTTTTCAGCTAAGAGATGAGACTCATCTTGAAAATGACCTTGATGTGAAAAGAAAAAAAAAAAGTCCAGAGCAGCAGGAGTCTCACAGCCAGTCGATCGACCTTATGAACGAAATTTTGTGAAAGCTCCGCGGAGCCTCTTCAGACGGCGTGAGGAGCCACATGTGGCTCCGGGGCGGCGGGTTCTGCCGGCGCGAAACGTGCTGGATGCTCTGTGGTCACCTGGTGTTTGTGCAGCAGCTGCTGGGTGCTGCTCAGGGAGCTGCCGCAGTCTTTAGCCGAGACGGAGGGCAGTCTGAGCGCGATCCAGCCCTCCTCCTCCTCCACGTCTCTGTAGAACTGGAAGAGCAGCTGCCAGGCCTCCAGCAGCTCCCGGCGCCTCTGCAGCGGCTCCGACAGCCCGTTGTACCTGTTTCACACGGAGTCACACTGACGATCGGCGTAGGAAATGATACGAAATGATCATTTTTAGTACGAAAAACAAAAAAAACATGGTGCTTCCTTCCTTCGACTTGCTGATCTTTTTCATCAAAGAAACCCGTGAGTGGAGTCTGTGTGTGAGACATGAAAGCGGTCACAGAGCAGACTTCCTGTCAGCGGACCTGTTGATGGTCTGAGACACTCTGGTCTGGATCTCCTCGGCCAGGAAGTTTCCCTGAGAGTGAAGAGTCTGAGCGGTCTCCATCAGAGCCTAGTGGGAAAGAAACACATAAGGAGGCTGAGCTGCAGGGCGAGTGTGTGCGTGTGTGTGTGTGTGTGTGTGAGTGTGCGCTACGTTTCAAACTATTAATCATAACAGATCATAATCATAACAGCACCTGGATGCGGTCCCTGTGTCCGTCCACCACCTCCTCCAGGCCCTGCACAGCCTTCAGCAGCCTGTTGACGGACGGCAGGTCGCTGCCACAGTCCTCGTTGGTCATCTCCTTCTCCACTGAGCTCACGCTGTGCTCCACCTCATCCAGGGAGCGCTGGAACTGCAGCGCCTGCACAGACACAGCAGGGTCTTTACAGATTAGATGCTGCTGCAGCTCAGCCGGCTCCACAAGCCTGACATTCGTCTTCTTCAGCAGAGATTGCTGCTTTGCTCCTCAGACTCTGACTTTGTGACTGATCATCTTCACATTGCAAAGGGAGGGCAGTCTGTGTGTCTTGATCTGAGTGTATGAGGCCCTCAGTTGTGTGTCCTCAGGTGTGTGTACCTGGTAGGCCTCCTGCAGTCGGGTTTTCTTCTCCTTGCAGTTGTGGATCAGAGCGTCCCAGCTGTCCGTCAGCTCTCGGAGACGAGGTCGGACCTTCGATTCAGCCGCGTGGCACTCCGACAGCAGCTTCTCCGCCTCCTACACACACAGACAGACATTGGTGTCAACCTGAGCTTCCAATATTTAGACACAAGTCTTTCACAACTACTGCACCTTATTTTACCGCAAGTTTAAGGACTTCAGCTACTTTGTTGTTTCTTCTTCTTTCAGGTTTTGCGTTTATGGCAACGTTTTTAAAAACATCTGTTTCCACAGAACCGACAGAAATGCTGAAAACAATGTACTTTGAATGTAGAACCACTTGCTGGTGTTGTTGTTTATTTCTGTAGTGAAACCAAAAACACAGGCTGCAGAGGACAAAACGCTGTAAACATGAACATCGGGAGAACACGGACATCCGTATGAACAGTCAAACAAGTTGGACTGTTATTAATGTGACTGTCAAATCTAAAACCACCGAGTCCAGGAGAAACTGGACTGGAAGGCACGACACTGGAGGAAAACATCGTTCTTATTGTTCGTCTATTCTTGCATGTCAAGAAGATCTATTTAATACAGCCGTGGTGAAACATTGTGTATGTTAGAGTATAAATCCAGCACTGAAATGTGTTAATGTGGCTGTAATGAACGAGTGTGTGACGTCCCGGCTGGACGCTGACCTTGGTGAGAGCGTCCACTCTGTAGCGGCTCGCCAGGATCTCGGCCTCGAAGCTCTGATGCTTCAGCAGTTTGGCCTGAAGGTTGGTTGGTTCCCTCCAGTTCTCATCCAACGCCACGGCGTTGCGCTCGTTCAGCCACACACACACCTGGAACACACACAGATGTTCAGTACATAAACACACGCACACACACCTGGACCGCTGCGTGGCGGCGAGTTCCTGATGCTTTTACCTGGAAGCTGCTGGACAGAAACTGATGAAGCTGCAGAGACTCGTCCAGAGATCTGAGACGAGAACGACACTGCTGCTGCAGCTGAGTCCACCTGCG
Organism: Salarias fasciatus; assembly: GCF_902148845.1. Taxonomy (NCBI): domain Eukaryota; kingdom Metazoa; phylum Chordata; class Actinopteri; order Blenniiformes; family Blenniidae; genus Salarias; species Salarias fasciatus. The sequence continues at coordinate 22,878,921 of NC_043763.1, read as the reverse complement.
CACGCGCACACACACACACACACACACACACACACACACACACACACACACACACACACACACACACACACACACACACACATTATGATTAAATTTAAAGCTGATATGATAGTTCTGTGTGTGTGTGTGTGTGTGTGGCGCTCGCCTGGTGGACAGCGCTCTCATCTTGCTTCGGATGGTGTCGGACTCGTAGTGCTTCTCCTGGATCATCTTCTCTCCCAGCTTGTCCACCTGCTCTACCTGGACCTCCTGGGCGTCCAGGGCCTCCTGGAACTGCAGCTGCTTCCTCTGCAGAGCCTGAACCTCCGACACCGAACTCTGAGGACACAGGGGGGACAGGTCAGAGGAGGCAGCGGACAGACGGTGAGGACTGGACTCCAGCCTTACCCCGAGGTCCTGGTTGGACAGGAGCGCTTCACTCTTGCTGATCCAGCTCTCGCTTTGCTCCACTGAGGACAGGAAGGCCTGCGGGACGGAGACCAAACACACCCAGCCTGGTCACACAGTGTCTCAGGACGCGTCCCCGGTGTTGGGCTGTGGTCCTGGGGTCACCTGCAACATGCGGGCCTGGTCCAGCACGCTGAGTCGGCTCCTCCAGGATCTGTCCAGCTGCTCTTTGGCCTCCTCCAGCTGCTTCAGAGCCGCCTGGATCTGAGCCTTGGAGCTGTGACCGGACCGGATCAGACCCAGGCCGAAGTCCCGCACCGAGTCCATGCGCTCAGCACGAGCGTCGATCTCCGTCTACACACACACACACACACAAACAAACACAGCGTGACGGGTGCTGTATTTGGACCTCAGCAGCAGAACCTGTCCCCGGTCTCCACCTTCCAGTCCTGGTGCTCCACCAGAAGGCGCTCCGCCTCCCCGCGGCTCTTCGGGAGGCCTTTCTCTGCCATCTCCGCGCTCTGTTTGAGGCTCCACTCCAGCAGGAGGCGCTGGTTTGCCTTGAAGAGCTGCAGCTGATGTGCCTCCTGCAGCTGCTCCTTCCTGTGAAAACAGCATTTCCCAGCTCTCTGGTTATCGGTAGCATTATCACCGTCACACACTGTTTGGTCAGCAAGCGGGCGGGACGAGAAGAGGACGATGTCCTGATCAGCACCTGTGCTTGATTTCTTGGTCCAGACTCTTCAGCGTCTTCCGCACCTCCTTCTGTTTGCTCTTCAGCTTGTCGCTCATCACCGATCGAGCCTTCAGGTGCTCGGAGACGTCGCTCTCCAGAGACTGCAGAGGCCAGACAGAGGATTACCGGATCACTGCTGGAGGGACTGGAGTTAATCTGGACTGGTTTCTGACTTGTTGTGGACCAGTTTCTGGATTTGTGAATGAGGTTCTTAGCAGGAAATGTTCCTGCGTCCAGGCTGGGTCAGCTGCTCCTGTTCTGAATTGGTGATTATTTGATTTGAGCAGATTATGATACTGGTTTAATTCTGGCTCAACAAGTTTTACACCAGATCTTAACTAGCACGCACTAACTTGTGACCTGGTTTCAAACTGTTGGACCAGTTCTAGGTGACATTATGTTCTTTTGGGTTCCTATATTGAGACGAATCTGATCAAACTGACTTCACCAGAACAGATTATTTCCAACAGGTTCGGAGTAAAAGCGTGTTTAAAGGCAGCAGACTCACCTGCGCTCGCTCCTGGATAAGCCCCACCTCCCTCTCCATCTTCTCGTGGCGTGCCATCAGGTTTTCCACACTGTCCACATCGGAGCCGCAGTCCTGATCCTGCAGCAGCAGCATCTGAACAAAGAGAAGGACCTCGTCATGACCCCCGCCTCCACATCAAACCCGTCTGAGCTCGGATTGACGCCCACCTTCTCGTTGGCTCGATCCCGAACCTCCTCCAGCTCCCGGATGAGGCCATGCACCACGAGCGCTTCCTCCAGCTTCCTCTTGTAGTTGCTGAGGTCTCCATGAAACCTGCTCCACCTGCGGGAGCCCGGAGCTTCAGCAGAGGGACGAGAGGCGGGCGGAGGCAGCCTCGGGCGGAGGCGGCCTCGGGCGGACGCTTACCGGTCGTTGAGCTGCTGTCTCCTCTGGCGGACCGTCCGCAGCTCCTCGGCGCTCTGACGCTTCTCCAGACGAGCCGCCAGCTTGTTGATGGCGGTGATGTGAGCGTCGTCCACCGTCACCTCCTGCACATTCAGCACAGGCTGAAAAACTGATCCCACTTTCACAGATTATAAAGGATCCCTTTACAGGATCACTGGCTGCTGTCCGCCCCGGTCTTACCCCATCTCCACTTCCTCTGAACTCGCTGAGCTTCTTCAGCAGCTGGACTCCATGTTCGTAGTCTTCTCCAACGTCGCCAACATTAATCATCACCTCCTGAAACGCGGAGAACACGGGAGTTCTCATCCAGCTCCGTGATCCGGATCCCGCCTCCGTCCCTCCGTCTGTCGGGTACCTTGTGTCTGATCCAGGTCTCCACCTCCTCCACCTTCTGCAGGAACTCCAGGAAGTCTCGGTTGTCTTCCAGAGCTTTCCCTCTGGTGGCCAGGGCCTTCTTCAGCTCCTCCCAGTGGAGCTCCAGCGACGCTGCGCTCCGCTTCACCTCCTTGGACTTGGGGTGGTGCAGGGAGACCAGCTCCGCCCCGGCCTGAGGAACAGTGGACACGGCACTGAGGTCGTGTCTGTCTCAAACCGTCGCATCGCCACTGCAGACGCTTTGCTGAACTCGTAGTGTGTGTGTGTGTGTGTGTGTGTGTGTGTGTGTGTGTGTGTGTCTCACCTGCAGCACAGAGCTGATGATCTGACTGTGAGAAAGGATTTCTGCCTCGAACACTTGATGCTTCTGCAGCAGCTTCATCTTCATCTGCAGGTCGCTCAGGTCGGTCTTACCGTCGTCCGACATCTTCTGCATCCGCTCCGCCACCCACTGCTCCGCCTGACACACCCCACAGACAGACACCGTGTTTGAACCCCGGGAAACACGGCCTGTGATTGATCGTTCAGTCACGTATTAACCTGATAAAACAGCATCCAATTCCCAGCAATCCAATATTGCCCCTCTGTGATTGGTCAGTTGAGTCCTTACCTCCCTGTGATTGGTCAGTCGGGTCCTTACCTCCCTGTGATTGGTCAGTCGGGTCCTTACCTCCCTGTGATTGGTCAGTCGGGTCCTTACCTCCCTGTGATTGGTCAGTCGGGTCCTTACCTCGGCCACGTCCCTGTTGAAGATGCACAGCAGCCTGGAGAGCTCCAGCTCCTCCCTGCGTTTGACGGACAGCTCTCTGATCCTGTCGCGCCTCTGGAGGAGGGCTCTGAGTCTGGTTTGGACCCGCCCACTCTTCTCGGATCTCAGCTGCTTCTTCAGACGCTCGGCCAGCTCCTTCACGGACGTCAGCTGGACCAACGGGAGAGGACAAGAAGGTTTAAAGCAGCAGCTCAGCAGCTCAGCCGTCCAGGTTAAAGAGAACAGAGAGCAGCAGACCTTCTCCTCCTGCGAGCTCAGCAGCTTCTCGAAGGCTTCGTGACGTTTGATCAAACCTTCCGTCTCGTCCACCGTGTTTCCCAGAGTGCTGCTCTGCAACAGGATCTGCAGACCGCCAAGGAATCAGAACGAGGATCATTTCAGGCATCAGCCCACTGAAACCTGACCTCCAGATGTTGTCAGTACCTCCTGAGAACTGCACGTCTTGTCCACGCTGTTGACGTCCCTGTAGAAGATCTGCTCCAGGTGGACGGTCTCCAGCCAGCTCTGCTTCCGCCTCCACTCCTCCTCCAGTTTGTTTCTGCTGCCCAGGAGAGCCTCCAGCTTCTCCGTCACCTGAGGCAGGAAACACAGGAGGGATCATGACGTGATGTGAAGGACACGATGTGGATCTGTCCGGGAGAGAAATGCTCCCCTCACCTCCTTCCTCCTGCTCCTGTCCAGCCTCCTCTGGAGCTCCTCCCCCTGCTCCACAGCCTGCTGCCAGGTCTGCTGCCGGGCCTCCAGCTCCGCCCACAGCTGCTGGTGCTGAGCCAGCTGCAGGTCGGCCGTCGCCACGTCGCTGATGCTCTCCTCGGCCGCCATCGCCGCCACCATCTGACTGCACCACAGCAGGAAGTCCTGCGCCTGAAACAGGAAGTGAGCGTTCCACCATGTTTTCAATTCAAACTGGAGACGTCCCTCTGAGGTGTGCGTCCCTCCGTCCTCACCGTGTTGAAGAACAGGTACCGCTGGCACGCCAGCTTCAGCTCCACCTCCCTGCGCTCAGTGAGCAGCCGCAGCTCCTCCCACCGGTCCACCACCTCCTGCTGCACCTCCTGCAGGCGGAGCCTCAGCTGCGGCGTGCACAGGTTCAAGATGGAGTCCACCCGGTCCAACTGCTCCTTCAGCTGTGGAGGAGGAGAAAGAAGAAAATATCAGGTGAGCACGGAGTCGAGTCTAACGGCGACGATATGACTTGCACAAAGTACAAGCCCTTTAGTTGATGTTAGCATCAAAACTTAAGGCCTCGTTCACGCGAAAACATTTCAAGAGAAAACTAATTTTTTGCATTTATATTGCAAAATAATTGCATATCTTAAAGGCAACGTTTTGAAAACGACAGAAATGCTGAGAACGGTGTAGTTTTCATGTTGGACCACCAGTGGGAGCTGTTTTCGTAATGATACGCTGTAGACCGGTAGACGGACAGACCTGCTGCTCAGTGGATGCCAGCTCGTGGAGCAGAGCCTCGTGTTTCCTCAGCTGGGAGATCACTCCTCGCAGATCCTTGGCCATATCATCAGGAATGCTCTTCTGTCGCTCCTGGCGGGGAAACAGCAGCAGAATCAAGTCTGCAGCTTCAGCTCATGAATGAAACGTGTGATTGTACTGAGGACAGACGGATTACCCGTATCAGACTGAGGGCGTCGCTCAGCTCTCGGTAGAAGCGATGACTCTCCTCGGCTCGCTGCAGCTGATCCTGACGCTCGCTGGCTGTTGCCTTCACGCCCTCCCAGCATGCACTGCACACACAGACATTGTGAAATCCTGAAGATTTTCCATCATATGCGTAACTTTTTGAGAGTAACTGCTCTATCCTTGTGTGGCCTATACCAGTGGTATGTACAGTTTATCATTCTATGTTCTCATCGTGTCACCGTGAGAAACCTGCATACATTCCTCCTGCATGAGTTGATTAAAGTCTCATCTCGTCTTGATCAAAAATCTCTCAGCTGCTTCTGAAAATTTGATCAAGCCAGCAGGGGGCAGTATAAACTTAAACTCCTGAAAGCTGGTGATTCATTGCAGCCAATCCAACACTTCATAAATTTAGCTGAAGTTCTGCCGTTACTGGGAGGAAAAGGATTGCTAATCTTCCTCTTCCTGAAAGAAACAAAGTGTCCTCTGTGTGTGTGTGTGTGTGTGTGTGTGTGTGTGTGTGTGTGTGTGTGTGTGTGTGTGTGTGTGTGGGGCGTTCACCTGAGCTGCTGCAGGGTCTCCTTGACGGTGGAGCTCTGAGGGTGTTTGCTGCGGGTCAGTCGAGTCCCGACGTCCTTGCAGCCTTGCAGACGCTCCTCGCCGACCGCCAACTGCTTCAGGAAAGCCTCAAACCTCTCACGAAGCAACTGCAACACACACACACACACATTATGCATTTGGCTCCTCTTTGAAAACCAGGGGAACTTCTATTCTGTCGGTGGTGTCTGCCTGTCCGGAGTCACCTGGACGTGCTGGTAGTCTGATCCCAGGTCCTGAGACTCGGCCGTCTCTCTCTGCTGGTTCATCCAGTGCAGGAGCTCCGAGGACTCCCGAGTGAACTCATGCATATGAAGCACCTCGGTCAGCCTCTGACCTCTGAAACACACACACACACACTATGACTATTTGATGCTGTGATATTCTTTTATTGGCGTTTTATTGACGATACTGTGATAACACTGGTTGCTCTTGTTGTGTTGTAATGTTTGTGGTGACCTGAGGGTGGCGCGGTGCTGCAGCTGCTGGTTCAGGCTGCTCAGGTGTGTGTAGGGTCTGCGCAGTTCCTCCAGGCTCCAGGTGTGAACTGCCTGCTCCACCCGCTCCCCCAGCTCCTCCACCTCCACCGCCAGCACCTCCAGCCTGCCCTCCAACACCTGCGGGAGGCGCAGCATCACACAATCAGCCACAAACTGATACCACGAAGCATTCACACACATGCAATACAAGACACTAACAGCTGAAATAATACTGTTAGATAGTAATGCTTCACACTCATGGAGAGGAGTTTTAATTAAAAATTAACCCCAAAAAAATTTTAAAACAGAAGAAAAATACCTGAAGTTTCAAATTTGAAATTGAGGAGTTCCACAGGGAACAATGTGAGGACCTCTGTGTATTTAATGGCTCGCTTGCTGTGCGTGCGTGCGGGCGGGCGGGCGTGCGTGTGCGTGCGTGTGTGTGTGTGTGCTACCTGCTGTGCAGTGATCAGTCTCTGTGTAGCCGTTTGGTCTTTTCCGTACTCGTCGTTGTTGACTTCACTCAGAGTTTCCGTCAGTCTGGACTCGAGCTCCGAACAGTCGAACAGCAGCTGAGAGACAAAAAAGCAGCAGGTAGTCAGGACTACTGCTACTACTGCTACTACTGCTACTGCTACTGCTACTACTGCTACTACTGCTGCTCCTCCTCCTCCTCCTCCTCCTCCTCCTCCTCCTCCTCTCCCTCCTCTCACCTGCTCTCGGGTGAGAGCTTTATTCAGGTGAGCTGCTCTCTTGCTGCAGGCCTCCTCCAGCTCCTCCCACTCTGCACTCAGGTGGCTGCACCTGCAGAAGAACTGAGTCGGTCACATCTGAAGCAACACACACACACACACACACACACACACACACACACGGAGTGAAAGCACACATGAAAGAATGTATGAATGAAAGAATGAATGAATGAGCACCTCCGCGTCACTTCCTGTCCGTCTGAACTGCTGCTTCTAGCGAGGCTGCGTCCTTTCTCCAGGACCGAGGTCAGGTATTTACGATGAGCATTCACCTCAGCCTGCAGCTCCTACACACACACACACACACACAAACACACACATACACACACTGAAACGTGATGCAGAAGAAACTGAGAAACAAAGATGGAGCAAAAGAAACGAAACTGCAGCAAAAACCACAGTTGAAATGCAGAATAGGTTCAGAAACGGCCAGTTCACGCTTGCTTGGCGGCGCCCGGGCAGTACCTTGTGTTTCTGCGTGAGGCCGAGCACGGCCGACAGACTCTGCTGGTATCCGCCGGGCTTGCAGGCGGCGACGCGCTCGGAGATCCAGCTGAGCTCCAGATCCACGTCGTGGTAGAAGCCGAAGAGCTGCACCGAGGCCTCCAGCAGGGCGCGCCGCTCGTCCAAAGGCTTCTGCAGGGACTTGAACCTGCAGGATTCAGAGTGCAGAACCCCCATGTTGAACTCAAAGCTTAGAAAAACTAAAGCATATTTATAACATTATAATATGAAACTTTTCACATCTGATCCTGAAACTTTGACTTTTAAAAAGCTGGAATTTAAACAACAATCTGAGACGGAGGTTGATGGTGAAACGCAGTGAGCAGAGGAACCGGAGATGTCTGACAGGGTGAGGTAGGTGTCGGTCTCCTGCAGGAGTCGGTGGGAGTCGAAGTGGGAGGAGGCCAGCTGCTTGACCCGAACCACGATGGAGTTGATCTTCTCCGCCAGCTCCTTGGCCTCCTGCTCCAGCTGACGATGCTCCTACACACACACACACACACACACAAAAACCAAAAGCCAGTTTTAATGAAAGCAGCTGGCAAAACAGTGAAATGTCTCCTTGCGGGCTGGTTTTGGCCCACGAGCCTCACGTTTGCCACCCCATGTGCTAAAAACACACACCACTTCCTCCTCCTCACCTTCAGCAGCTGTCGGCTGGATCTCAGGTCGTGACCTTTGGCGGCGTTGTTCAGCACCCAGCGGATGGCCTCGATCTTCAGCTTGGCGTCCTGCGGAGACGATTCGGGGACGAACAGAGAAATTCATGTGAGTTAGCTGCATGTCTCTGCTGCAGCCTGTGTCCTTTTTTTCTTTTTTCATCAATAACCCTCGTCTGCTTCCACCTCCGGTCCAAAACACTGGAGTCTGAGCTTCTAGTATTTACGAAAGGCGAGGGTAGTTTCCATGAGCTGATATTGGTGTAAAATATACAGTTAAGATATAAAATCACATCAGTGTGAAAAAGAAGACTCTTAATAATTGTGAAATTGTACTTTTTGTGTCTGAATCGTTCCTGTTGGATGAACCCAGAGCTGTTTTTTACCTGCAGCAGCTCCATCAGCTGCTCCTGCTGACCCGCCTGCCTCAGCTTGTCCCCCCTGTCGGCCATCTTCTCCTGCAGCTTCCTCCAGCGGCTGCTGAGCTGAGACAACGTCCTGCTGATGCTCTGGCTGCTGGAGTGCTCTTCGGCAAGCATCTCCCGTCCCAGCTGCACACACAGGGACGCATTTAAAACGGCTGTCGACAGCAGGAGTTGTTCGGGGCTGTGTGAGTCTTTTTACCTGAAGGAGTCGATCCAGCCACACCTGGTTGGCCTGCATCTCGCTCTCGGCCGCCTCGTGTCTCTTCAGCTTCCTCAGGATGTTGGTGGGATCGCGGTACGACTCGTCTTCGGCCACCTTGAACTTCTCGTCCATCCACAGCAGCAGCTCCTCGGCGTCTCTCTGAAACTCCTGAAACACCGGCAGAAAGCAGAGCGTCGCCGTCACGGCAGACAGAACCGGCCTGATTCACGCGGCGAGCGGAATCGAACCTGGTACTTCTTGGAGGCCAGCAGCAGGTTCCTCCTCTGCCTGCTGCTCTCCTTCAGCCGCTTGTTGGCCTTCTGAATGCTCCTGCTGCGCTCCTTAATGCTGGTTCACAAACACAAAGCAACAACAAACAAGAGAAAAAAATAAAGTGGTTACAGTGACTCGGAGAAATGAGATCAAGATCTCAAAGGGAGAAACGCTGGAAACACAAATGTAAAAAAATATGTCAAATAAAATCAGGCACAAGAAAAGGACAACAGGCGACAAGATCATTTTGTGCCCGTTTTAGAATTGAGCAACAAAAGAAAGAAAATGATGAAAAAAGGAAAAAAGATTGATATACATAGTAGATATAATGGAAGAAAAATATGTGAAACTTATAAAATGAGAGCATAAGAGTATGAAATACAGTATAAGCAAAAGCTATGGGTCCCAGAATCCATCCCTGTGGAACTCCACATCTTAGAATAACTGCGTGGCGCAAAATAATCAGCGCTCGTCCCATAAAGATGGATTCCTCTTTTTTTTTTTAAATCCCTCCTCAGGTTATATAAAGCAGCGGGAATGTAGATGAAAATTTACACAAATACTGTTTTTGTGAAGCAACATTTTTTTGAATATTTGACAATATATTCAACACATTAAAAAACCCTCTTCTGTTGGCATTTGTTTGAGCTGGATAACAACTGTCAGTTAACTATCTTTTCTTTTGTTGGACTTTGTTGGAACTTGATTTAAGCAGCAGAAACTTCGTAGAACTGTTAAAACTCCAGCTCCTGAATCAACATCAAAATCAAGACGAGGAGATAAAAAACTAAAGTTTTCACTGAAAAACACAGACACACATCATGACACATATTGCTCTGATCATCATCCTCAGGTGTTCGGGTCTTCTTACTGTTTGGCAGCGTAGTGCTGCAGCTCGATCAGCTCCCGGCTCCGCTCACAGAAATTATCCACTCGCTGGTCCAAAGCCTTCAGCAGAGCCTCCAGCTCGTCCTGACGTCCCAGCAGGCTGTGCACCGCGTCCACCGAGTCCTGCGGCAACAAACGCAGCAGCACATACGAAGTGAAGGAGGAGGAGGAGGAAGAATAGGAGGAAGAGGAGGATGTGAGGTTCCTCACCCCGACATCTTCCACCCTCAGTCGGGCCTCGTGTCCGGAGATCGCCGCCTCGATCCGGTCTCCTTCCTGGTTCAGCCTCTGGAGCTCCACCCCCTGCTCCAGACGCTGCTTCCTGTCGGCCCACAGCCTGTCCAGCTTCAACCAGTCAGCCTCCAGGTCGCCCAGGGTGCGCTGGACGTCACCCGAGGCGTCCTGATGGAGAGATTTCCCCAACGTCTCCATGTTGGACAGTCTGAGGAGCACAAAGGCAGAGCAGAGACGAGTCAGGCGGATTCAAAGAGACGGAAGGAAACATGTCACATGTGGAGGTTTATGAAAATGGGCAAAAGCATCAATTTTATTTTAATGTGATAGATAGCAACAATTAGCTTTGTCTCTGGATTCAGTCAAAATCATAATTTTTGTTTTGTCTGGATTTAGTACAAGTCTCAAAAACAGAAGTTGGCCTTCTTTTTCCTTGAAGGAAGCTTTTAAACACTCAACAGGCAGCAGCGCAGTTTCCCCGAAACGATAAATGACAGCATCATCAGCAAACAGGTGGAAGTTTGAGTTTTTTAACGCTTCCCAAAAATCATCCATCCATCCATCCAACCATTTTCTACCGCTTATCCGGGGCCGGGTCGCGGGGGCAGCAGTCTCAGCAGGGATGCCCAGACTTCCCTGTCCCCAGACACTTCCTCCAGCTCCTCTGGGAGGATCCCAAGGCGTTCCCAGGCCAGCCGAGAGACATAGTCTCTCCAGCGTGTCCTGGGTCTTCCCCGGGGTCTCCTCCCAGTGGGACATGCCCGGAACACCTCCCTGGGGAGGCGTCCAGGAGGCATCCTAAACAGATGTCCGAGCCACCTCAGCTGGTTCCTCTCGATGTGGAGGAGTAGCGGCTCTACTCCGAGCTCCTCCCTGGTGACTGAGCTCCTCACCCTATCTCTAAAGGAGCGCCCAGCCACCCTACAGAGGAAGCTCATTTCGGCCGCTTGTATCCGGGATCTTGTCCTTTCGGTCATGACCCAAAGGTCATGACCATAGGTGAGGGTGGGAACGTAGATTGACCGGTAAATCGAGAGCTTCGCCTTTCGGCTCAGCTCCTTCTTCACCACGACGGACCGATACAACGACTGCATCACTGCAGCCGCTGCACCGATCCGCCTGTCAATCTCACGCTCCATCCGTCCCCCACTCGTGAACAAGACCCCAAGATACTTGAACTCCTCCACTTGGGCCAGGGTCTAGCCCAAAAATCACTGATATAAAAAAAAAAAATGCATGGGGCCCAAAACAAAACCTTGTGGCACCCCATTCTGGACAGTCAGGATATCAGAAGAGCAACTGTCCACTTCGACACACTGTTTATACAGCGATTATAATGAAAACGTTTTAAAGGGCAACTTTCAAAAATGGGGTCTGTTTATACAGCAGAGGGAGAAACACTGAAAACGATGCAAGAATGTTAATAACAGGAAAACATGGACAGTCGTCTGAACAGACGACCAGGTTGGATAGTTATTACGGTGACTGTGAACTCTATAACTACTAAGTCCAGGAGAATCTGGACTTGGAGTCATGACAGTCTGGAGGGAAACATCGTTATTGTACATCTATTCACACACGTGCATACTATCTATTCACTACAGCCATAGAGTGCAGTGAGTAGTGTACACTGTGTAGTGTTGTGCCGTTTGTACCTGCTTCTCTGCGCCTCCATCTCCTCCCTGAGCTCCCGGTGCTGCTCCAGCAGGGCCATGGCCGAGGCCACGTCTCCAGCCGTCTCCTCCTGCAGGAGGCGCTCTCGCAGCGAGTCGGCCCAGTGCTGCAGCTCCTTCGCCCCCTGCTGGAAGGTCTGCAGCCTGCGAGCTTCCTCCAGGAGGCGCTGTTTGTCTGCGGCCTGGCGTTTCACCTGAGCAACGCCACGAAAACAGCAGCAGCGGTCACGGTGGAGGGAATGGTGGCGACTGGAGCAGGGTGCTGTGTTGTGCCGTTCATGTACGGATTCATCATTTCATTTCACACATTGGTCCCCTGATCGACCGCTCACCTTCTTCAGCAGAGCCTCTAAACCTCGGACCTCCTCCATGATGGCGGCGCTCTCGGCCGGACTGCAGTCCTGCTTCCTGTAACACACACAAACCGCAGGTCACCGATGCTCTCACACACTCACATAAACACACACACAGACACACACGTGCTCCTCTCAGACTCATACATCTTGGCGACGCTCTTCAGGTAGGCGATCTTGCTCTCCAGGGCCTGGATGTCGCGGAGGCTCTGGGCCTGGTTCTGCTCCTCGGCCTGCAGGGTGAAGGAGGTGCGGGAGCCGAAGGAGGCGCCGTCCGGCTCATCGAGCCGCGACAGCTGATCCTGCAGCTGAGCTTTGGCCTCCTGGCAGCTCTGCAGGAAGGAGTGGACGTCGGCGGTGCTCAGCAGCTCGCGGCCTCTCTCGTCCTTCAGCTGCTGGATCCTCTCCCACCTGAACCACAGACGAGAGACTCGTGGCAGATAAATATCTCGACCCTCACTCCCCCTGAGACCGAGCGCTGGCTCCTACCTGCTGGTCACGCTCCTCTGACGGCTCTGGATCTCTCTCTGTTTACTGTGGCGACTGCGCACCAGCTCCTCCGCCATCTTCAGGATGTCGTCCAACTGGCCACGCCCACTCGCCAACTCAGTCAGGAAGTTCTGGAACGGAGGAGCAAAGTTTCACCAGCTTGAAATTCATCCATTTCATAACAGAGCAGAAAACTTCAAATGTGTCTAAAGCCAAAACAAGAAACTTCATATTCATATTCAGTAATTTTTTGACGTTATTTGGTTTTGTGTGCATAAATGTCATTGTGTATACTCTGAAGCACAGCAAAGAAAAACTTTAAAGGTAATTATGGCTCCATTTTGCCAGTCTGTCCCACTCAAAGTGGAACTGTGTCGTACGCAGCGCCTGAACTGACAGGTGTTTGACAATCCTGCTGCAGAGGAAGGTTCAAGTCTTTTCTCCAGTAAGGGTTTGGCGCTGTGCAAAGTCTTCACCTCGTATTTGGCCTGAACCACTCCCAGGTTGTCGCCGTCTGTGCTGAAGGTGTTCAGGATGTTCTCCTTGTCCTCCATCCACGACTCAAACTCCTGGCAGCTGTTGTAGAACCGATGGAGACGCAGCGTCTCCTCCAGACTCTTGGTCTTTGACTGATGGAGTTGAAATTATCATCAAAATGAATAAACTGAGGCAGTGTGTGTCTGTACATTTCCCAGAATGCCACTCTCTCTCTCTCTCTCTCTCTCTCACCTTCAGCATGTCGTACAGGACCTTGTAGTCCCGGTCCAGACCGGCCTGAGTGCTCTCCACGGTCTCCCTCTGGTACTGCGGGTCGGGCAGAGACGTGGTCTGGAGCTCCAACGTGCTGCGACGCATCGAGCGGCGGCGCCTCGGGCGACTCAGCTTCCTGCTGGAGCTCTTCGTCTCGCTATTGGTCGAGACGGGCGACGTTGGGGGAGGAGCCTGAGGAGGCGACGTCACAAAATGTTAACCACAAAGAGAGTAAAGCCCACTCAAACTGACCTCTGACCTCCAGGGGTCGAATTTGAAACGGCACACCGACAGTTTTCCGGCGCCGAACACAAAGCCCTGAGGAACTCCTCCAGTACAGGTGTGGTTTTAAAACGTGTTGATCGTACCGCGGCCGGCAGCAGGCTCAGGTAGGTTTTGGGGATGTACTGCTGGTTTCCTCGAGCGTCTCGGGCTAAAACTCGGTCTGAGTTCGCCTCGGCACCGATCACGGTCACCACCTCGCTATGCTCCCACGGAACCTGACCTGAAACAGAACCAGAACGTCACATTTTGAAGAGCTTTAGAGATGCTGTTACATTTAAGACCAAATGAGACTTTTTGTCATTTTCAACCAATTATTTGTCTGGAGCTGATGTTAAATCATAAAGATAGAAGTTATTCATACAGAAACTGTGCAAAACTTTAGAGATATTCTTTACATTTTTAGGTCTTTGAACTTTTGAAGTAATTTTCAGCAGCTTTCTACGTGACTAACTAGTAACTATAATCGAGTATAAACTTTGAGTACCGTGCTCATCACAGGTTATGGGCAGTTTGCATGTTGTTTGTGTGTTAGCTGGTAGCATTAGCACAGTTTACCTCGGTTGTATCTGAAGCGCACTTTGGCTCTGATGTCCTCGCTCTGGGGGGTGGAGCTCGGCCTAATCCTCCCTCCAGGCCCCGCCCCCTGCTTTTCCTCGTCTTCGGAGGAGTCGTCGTCGCTGTGCTGGACCATCTGGTTGCTCTGAGGCTCGGCCTGCGGGGGGGGGGGGGCAGCTTCAGGTGGGCGGTCCTGCTGGTCTGAACGTGTCGACGGTCTGGAGGCGAAACTCACCGTCTGAGCCGTCAGCTGCGCCGCGATCCTTGCCTGCTCGCTCAGGCGCTTCATGTCCGCGCCATACGCCGTCATCTCCTTCTCCAAGCGTAGGTGGCGCTGCAGCAGCAGCCCCGTGCTGGACTCGTCCTTCCCAAGATCCTCGCTGGTCAGCAGCGGTTTCCTGTCGTCCAGCCAGGAGCTCGCCTCGGCCGCGTCCGCAAAGTACTGAAGGGAGGAGGAGGAGCTTAGTCTCACCTGAAGAGGACCGACCACCTGGATCAGTCTCCACTTCTCCGGCTCCTCCCACCTGCTTGATGGAGGCGGCGGCCTGCAGGCGGCTTCGGCGAGCGGCGGCCTCCTCGCTCAGGTGGCCCCACTGCTTCTTCAGGGTTCGGATCCACTTCAGGATGGCCTTCTGGCTGCTTTGGCTCTGTCTGGACTGCAGGTCCTGACCTCGGCCCAGAACACCTCGGTACAGAGTCTCCTGAGCCTGAAGCTCCGCCTCCAAGCCCTCACAGGACGAATTCACATCGGGTGGTTATTCAAGGTCAAATCAGCAGATCTCATCAAACAGTGAATATCAATATGAACACTTTCAGTACAAGTAAATAATCGCTACAAGATCGACTGAAAACCAGTTTTTCGAACTGATTTCTGGTTTGCTTGTGTGAGAACCCAGCTGAACCTGCTGCTCCTCCAGTCCGGGCCTCACCTTGTGCTTGTGCTGGGCGAGCTGGATGTGGTTGAGGTCTCGCCCGAGCCCAGCGGTCTGCAGCTTCAGCCAGCGCTCGTAGAGCCACGCCTCCAACTCCTCGCAGTCGTGGAAGAACTCGAACAGGCGGAGCTGAGCGTCCAGCTGCTTCCTCCTGACGGAGCAGAGCGGAGGAGGTGAGCACTGACCGGAGCAGGCCTCTGCTCCTCAGTAAGCCATGTGAGAGGAAAGTGGAGGACACCTGCTGCTGCTGAGCGACACCAGAGATCGGTACTGAGTGTCCAGAGCCCGCACTCTGCTCTGAACCTGCTGGACGTCCCTGAACTTCCCCTGAAGAGCACAAGCAGAGAGATTAATCGCTACTGAAACCCAGCGACGACGGCGATGATGAAAGTGATGATGATGATGATGATGATGAAGGTGACCTTGAGGGCCGTGCTGCTGATGGAGCTGATGGTTTCACCGTGACTGGAGATCTGAGCCTCCAGCAGGTCTTGTTTCTGAAGGAGAGACTCCACCTCAGCCAGCTGCTTCCCGACCTCAGAGGAGCCTGCCTGAGACTGCAGATACACACACACACACACACACACACACACACACTCAATTTGTTACCGTTAAAACATGACGGTTTCCAGCAGGTTGTGTTAAAACCCAAAGCAAACCAC
Organism: Salarias fasciatus; assembly: GCF_902148845.1. Classification (NCBI taxonomy): domain Eukaryota; kingdom Metazoa; phylum Chordata; class Actinopteri; order Blenniiformes; family Blenniidae; genus Salarias; species Salarias fasciatus. Next base: position 22,863,370 of record NC_043763.1, on the reverse strand, counting down.
ACCTGCAGCTCCTTCAGCTCCTGGGAAACCAGCTCGATGTCTCGCAGGATGCTGAGGGTTTCAACTACATTTCCCAGCAGCCCCTGCTGCTCCTGGAGCTGCTGCAGCAGATCCTTCCATCGCCCGCTGATGCTCTGCTCCCTGAGAAAAACAAAAACACCCAGCAGGTGTGACGAGTTCGTCAAGGATCAGTCTGAGGAGGAGTTCTGCTGCCCTGCAGACGGCGCCACATCGAACTCATCAGGCCCGCAAGAGGCTCCAATCCCGCCCACAAATCACCAAACAGTGGAAAATATTTGGCCGTTGTTATTTTCCATATTAATTGCTTGATTTTGTGAAAATACACATTTTCATCATGTATACTCTGCACCACGACAAAGAGAGTTTAAATTTAAAGGCTATCGTGGTCCTAAGCTACTGGTCCACTCACTCAAGATGGAGTTAGCTTACATGTGGCTCCTGAACTGAAATGTGTCTGACACACCAAATTTAGAGAATCCTGGGAAAAAAGCACTGTGACAATAAAAACAGGAAGGAATCTGTAAATTAAACCACGGTATCAACCCAAAGACACTTGTGAAAACAATAACTGTCTGTATAAAACCATCATCTGTCAACACTTCCTAAAAACATTTCCTCTCAACTCCAGTTGCATCCGAGGACGCCCCACACACACACAAACACAAACACACACACACACACACACTGACAACCCAGCACAACGATCAACAGGTGATGCTGCGGCCCACCTCCTGATGACCTGCTCCTTGCTGTGGTAGTCTCCTCTCCGGATGGACTCGGCCATGTCCCTGAGGGCCGTGAAGCGCGGCTCTCGGGCCAGAGCGTCGGTGGACAGCGCCTCCAGCCGCCGGCCGGCCGCCTGCGCCTCCTCCACCGTGGACAGGGCGCGGACGTCCTGCCTGCGGATCAGACGCAGCGTGTCCTCCAGGTAGCCTTCCCTCAGCGCCGCCTGGGGAGGAGGGCGGGGTCAGTTCTGCGAGCGCCAGGCGGGGTCTGGACCGGTGGGGCGCGTCTTACCTTTCTGCCAAACTTCTGAGCCAGCTGCTCCAGACTCTCCAGACGCAGCAGCGCCTCCTGCAGGGCGCGCTCCCGCTCGTGCTCAGCTCGCTCCAATAAAACCCAACTCTTCTCGATGTCGCTCAGAGTTTTACCTTCACACACACACACACACACACACACACACACACACACACACACACACACACACACACACACACACACACACTTATTATTTTTCAAGCAGCACTTCAGGAACATGTGTGGCTTCCACTGGATGCTCTGACTTAAAGCAGTTTTAAAGCAGCTTCTATAACGATCCTTTATGAATTACCAGAGTGAAGAAACACCAGTTGACATCCTGGATCATAACTACATGTCTGCAGTTTATAACAAACTAAACTGGTTAAAAATGTCTATATTTTACCAAAACCAAACAATTTATATTGAAAGTGACTGCTATCTCATCAAGTTTTGGTCCACAAGCCTTATGTTTGACCCCACAGTGTTAAGCCCACTGGATGCATTAATGAGGATCCTGCATGTCTATTTATATATGTCTGTGTCTACTTCCATAACTCTATATGAGCAGAACTGAATCTTCATTATAGATTTGATGGTCAGGGTCTTCTTCTGTTTTGAAGTTTTTCTTTTTGGAGTTTTGTGCGTCGTGCCGTTTACCCTCGGGGGGGTTGTACGCCCACTGGTTGTTGGCGGCCAGCTGAGTCTTCAGACTGAAGAGGTGAGCTTCGATGGCGCCGCGCTCCTGAGGGTTCAAACACAGGTTTCAGCCGAGAGGCGGACGGGCGCCGAGTGACGGAGCGCGCAGAGACCCGGTCTGACCTGGTATTTGGGAGGCTTCTCCACCGTCCTGTACGTCTTGAAGGCCGTCATCAGCGTCTGCATCTCCCTCAGAGAGTTGGGGAATTTTCTGTCGTTCAGCTGCACCACCTGAGGAGCACAGCGACCAGACTCACCTGCAGGCCAGACTCAACTCTCTCTGTAAGGCCACGTCTGGGCCGCGGACCACATGTTTGACACCCCTGTACAAACAGGCCAAATCTTCAGAGGATTTGAGGAGGAACTGAACACAGAGACGTTCCTGACCTTGGCTTTGATCCAGTGAAGCAGGTCTGACACCATCCGCTCGTACTGCGCCTTCATGTCAGCGAGCTCCATCAGCAACCCCACGATCTGAGGAAAACACAGAAACACGATCACAGGTTCAGAGGGAAACAAGAAAACCTCATGAAAACTGAGATATTTCTGGTATCATAGCCGAGTTTGCATCTCTCATGTGACTACATGTTTGATGGAACTCAAGTTTTAAAGCAAGTCGGCGTTCCTCAGGGAGCCCCACTGGGGACCCGGCAGCGGTGGGATTCCTCACAAGGATAGAAATACAAACCTACGCGTGTGTGTGTGTGTGTGTGTGTGTGTGTGTGTGTGTGTGTGTGTGTGTGTGTGTGTGTGTGCGCGTGCGCACCTTGGCAAGCCTCTTCTGGATGGTCTGGCCCTGCTTCATCTTGGAGAAGTAGTGGTAGTAGAGCGACACGTAGGTCATGATGGACTTCTCGTCGGGAAAAGGAACCAACACGTCGTCGGCGTCCAGCAGCTGCATGATGCCAAACTGTTTCTCTGCCAGCGTGAAGGCGTGCTCCAGGTTACGCCTCGCCTCTTCGCCACGGAAACGCCGGTAATCAAACAGGTCGGGGCTGGGAGCGAGAAAGCAGGTTGTCTATGAACATCGACCACAGTGACTGTTGAACCAATCCAGGGCTCTTCTTTCAGGTCCCGGGAACTAACGACAGGACCTGTTTTCAGGCACCAGGAACCATCCAGGCACAAAGAACCATAAGAACTCTCCCCATGTACTAGGAACCATCACAGGAACATTTTCCAGGTACCAGGTGTGTGTGATCGTGTGTGTTACCGGTGAGCGTGGATGAGGGCGTTGAAGGCGAGTCCATCCCTCCAGCTGGACGAGAAGTCCTGAACGTTGACGCCTCTGTAGCCCGAGGTTTTCATCTGGCACCAGATCAACAGCGCCTCCTTCGCTGAGCGGCGGGCCATGCTGGCTCCGCCCCCATGCTGAGGAGGAGGAGGAAGAGGTGGAAGAAGAAGAAGAAAACGAAATACCATTTGGTTTTCAGAGTTATCTGGTGGCTGTGTGAAGGGTGTGTTTCATTTTAACTCCAGACTCGTGGGTGCGTTTGCTTTCGTACCCCCTCCAGGTTGATGGGTCCAATCTGAAACCTGAGGATGATGATCCAGAGCAGGCCCAAAATGAGGGTCCGGTCCCCGTCCACCACATTCTCTGGACCAATCAGATCCACCCGTATCTGACAGAGAGGACAGCAGCAGGACAGTGAGACAGCAGTCCCGGCCACGCCCCCTCAGATCAGCCCCCCCTTGCCCCTCCGAGCGGACTGACCTTTGTTTTGAGGAAGTTGATGGCGATGCTGTTGTTTTCCAGGAAGTGAACCCTGAGCCGGCCGCGGCTGGGCGGAGTCAGCGTCTCCCTGGCGATGAGCTCCAGCAGGCGGATCAGAGCCACGCCGGTCTTCAGCTCCGTGTACACGTCTTTCAGCTGAATGGCCTCCTGCAGGGGGAGCAACAGTTAAAAAACATGTCTCAGATTTCACTTTGAGTCAATATATAAGCTGCACCTGAGCACAGTCACGTCCATCAAAACTGTTTCTGTTTTCTGGCACATATTTCATCTTTTTTTATTTTAAACTCCAAGTGTTTATTTTTTTAATCTCTTTTATCTGCCTAATAGACTGTTAGTATATTTAATATTTAAACATTGTTTAAAGTTTGAAAGGATTTCGTTTATTAGATTTGGAAATCTATCGTCCCCATGTGACGATGTGAGGTTGGATGCAGGATGGTTCATTGAATAGAACATCCAAGCAGAGTTTCTCTGACATTCAATCTTGTTTTGAGTAAATAAAATCTTCGTATCACTCACATTACAAGTCAAATTGCTTCATTAGTATAGATTAATGAAAGTTTAGGGGTGCTTTGTCAAAAAAAAAACTATTCATGCGGCTGTAAAATTAGGCTTAAATGTATAATTTATTAAAATTAACAGAAGAAGAACACTCTAATTAACACCTTAATCTACTGCAAGCTCCAATTCAATATCTAGAATAAGTGCAATTCGTGAATGGAAGTTTTTCTGAAAATCTGAGCCCAGAAACTTGAATAATAAAAAAGCTATTTGAAAAAAAGTTTGTCTTAATTTCTGCATAAAACAGATACACAATTTAATGCCAAAATCATCAAATATAATTTGCTGTAACTTCCATAATATTTAAGCTATTTTGACGGTTCATGGTTCGTTTTAAAGGTCTTTCCGAGCTCTTTCTTGAGGACCTATTTCTTTGTGTAGCATTTGAAAACTTTGCTAACATTCCTCCACTCAGTGTTTTGAATGGAGTTTCAAGCTCGGGTATTTCATAATAAAATTTCTGCAGTTTTACGAACTTTCAGATAAGAGAAACAGATTCGGACTCACCCGCGAAATTGTGTCACTATATCAGAGTTACAGGTAGTAAATGATATTTTCAGGAGCAGTAACCGGAAACATTTGCTCCACGCGGAAGGAGCCAGTCGCCATCTTGGATTTCTGACTGGCGATTTTAGAGAACAAAGACTGACGAAAAATAACAGCAATACTTAGACAGTGGTTTCTGAATGTGGAGCGTTTCGGGATACTGGTAAAGGGTGGCGAGTTTGCAGGACCCTGGTTTTCGTGGTTACAGTAATAAGCATGTGGTTAAGGTTATAGGGAGACCACCAGAGGGCGCTTTGGGTGTTTCTTCCCTCCTGCGTTGAGTCTGGCCCACACCGGGTCCCAGACCTGGTCCCAGAGGAGCGCTGAGGGACTGCCTACCCCGTTCTTGGTGAAGACGCTGTTCATCCACTTGGTGAAGGTTTTCTTCTGGACCGCCATCCTCTGCTCCTGCAGCTCCCGCACTCGTCCCGCCCCATCCTCCTCAACCTCCATCCTGATTGGCTGGAAACACGCAGCCCGCCCCCTGATTGGTTAGAAACCACCAACGCAGATTAGAAATGAGGTACTTCACACACATCTTTTGTAGTTATTTGTGTTTGTTTGATTAGTATCTCCAGTTCTTTTAGTGTCTTTTTTTAGGTTGTTTTTTTGTCTCTTCTTTTCAGTTGTTTTGTGTCTTTTTGTGGTTGTTTTGTCTTTCTTTCTAGTAGCTCTAGTCTCCTTGTTGTTTTATTTACTTTTTTCAGTTTGTTTTTCTTTTTGTAGTTTTTTTGTTTGTTTTAATGTTATTCCTTTTCAGCCTGTGAGTCATTCTGAATTTCACTGAGTCAGCAGTGAGCGCAAACCACTTTATTACACACACACCTATAAAAATTCCTTTGCCATTCTAACTAGTTCATTAGTAACGAACAGGTGAGCAGTATCATGATGAAATCCACAGTTCACTGTAATCTGATGCTGAGAAGCAGTATCAATTAATTGTTGAACTATTTTATTTTCTTCTTTTTATTTTATTGTCATTGTTAATTGCTATTGTTTAAAGAACGCCTCATCTGTCCAGGAAGGCTTTTATTTTCTCTTATCATTTTATTTACTGACCTTTGATGTCAATATTTGCCACACGTTCCATTTAGATTGAAGAAATGTGGAATTTTTTTTAGCATCTTATATTTTGAACAGTTTTCAAGTTAATAAACGACACACATAATAAAGTTAATGTGTGTTTGACCAGGCCTGTTTAGTTCCTATCAGGGAAGCACTGATACCATGTTTTTAAAGGATGATTTCTCTGTAAAGTATCTAGTATCAGTATTATCGCTGTTTCCTATAACTGCCTCTATCAAAAGATCTTTCAGCAAATCATTCATCACATCTTCTCCAAAATTTTGCTCAATAATCTGCAATCAGAATCTGAAGTTGTCAAAGCATTCCTCCCAGTCATCCTATCAGCTCCGTGATAGCAGATTATCTATATCATCTGTAGAAGACTGCCAACAATTCTTCAGAAACAGCCTCAAAACAATAAACAAAGGTTCAATAACAACTGGAAAGAAAAGATATTTGGATAAAAAGATTTAGCAAATATTTCATGCCAGCCCTGCTGCTCATCTCACTATACTTCACCTATTCATCAATATATGAGGTTTATTACCAAGAAGCTTTGTCTTAACAAAGAAATGATCAACCACAAAGATTGATACAGAATGCCTTCACTTGTTTAAGAACTCTGGTTTTATTGAGGAAGTTCAGTCAATGTGTAATCACTCATTGTCACCTTTAAACAGGTTGCTCCTGAAAATGAAACAGTGGATCTCAGTGAGACTTACCTGTATAAAGCTTCAATTACTTTTTTTTTTCAATCATACTGGACTAATGGGACACTACAGTGAAGGTTTCTGTGCAAACTTTTCAAAAAGCTGCCTCTGACTGTGACTGAGTTCTTATTGAAGAGGGAGGACAGTCAGAGAAACCACCTGCTGAAGATAAATCAGACAAACAAAACGTGGAGAGAGGAGGAAACATCTGCTTACCTCAAAGTGTGTGTGTTAGTCCCCTCAAAGTGTATGTGTGTGTGTTAGTCTCCTTAAAGTGTGTGTGTTACTCTCCTCTTCTTCAAGTGTCTTCTTCAAGTCTTTTAATCCAGGAACTAGTGAGGAGGTGAAGGTTTGATGCTGTTGTCTGCACTCGCTGCCTCCATAAAGCAGTGTGTGGTGTGTGTGTGTGTGACCTTTGAAGCCATTGGATTTACAGCATGAATGAGTCCTCTCACCTGACAGCAGCACGACGCTTGAGAGGTCAAAAACCACAGGAACAGCAACATACACTTACAAACCAGACTCAGAGGAGACTTTCTGCAGAACCAGACTCTGAGGAGACTTAATACTCGGAAAGAAACGGCACTGATTGGGAAAGGAAATCAATATTATAAGATAGAGGTACAACGTCCAGCAGACGGCGGTAATGCAACCAACGGGAAGCAGGCTGCCCTAAAAACCTCACAGAAGAAGAACAAGAAGGAGGAACCGGAAGAGGCGGGTCCTCGTGCTCTGCGCTCATTCTCTCGGGTGAAGATGGCGGAGACGGACGGTGAGTTTTCAGCTGCGTAGTTTTCTGAACTTCCACCGAAACGCGACGGTCCAGAAATCTCACTCAGATCGGAGAGTTTGTTTCCTGCACGAAGAGCAAATGCGTGTTTCGGAGCAGCTCGCGCTCCCGGCGGTGTGTGCGCGCTTCCGGCCTGTGGTCACGCTGCAGGTTAGCAGCCACGTGCACACTGTGCGCGTGCAGTTTGAAGCAGACTGATAGGAAGACCAGATTAAAAATCAGACAGTTAATTCTGATCCTCCCAAGCGGCGGAGCTGTGCCCGTGTTCCGTCTCTTTGTTTTGTAGTGACCTGCTAGCTGAAATGTTGCTAACAGCGTCGTGCTAATCACCGCGTGCTGTGCGTCTGTCCACGTGGGCCGACCCGTGTAATCGAAGATCTTTCATGAAAGTTCCGGTTAAATAATTTGTTTGGTGAATTCAAAGTTGTTGGTTCACGCTCTAAACGCACTAGCAACGAAGTTTGTCGGGGTGAAAGTTTTACACCTGCATTCATTCAGATCTTCCCTCGGGGGCAGTAGGAGCAACACGTGCTCCCACCAAATCCCTCCGTGTGGATTCCGTGTGTTGCTTTGTTACGCTATCAAAATGGGTTTATAAGTACTGATTTGCGTTCTTTGAGTATTTAATATAGTTGCAGATCTCAATCAATCTCAATCTCCGTTTGGATTAGTTTCTTCCGAAGCTCATTTATGTTCTCCCTTTATATCCTCACTTTTAATTCTTAGTTCCACTTTATTTTTCCCCTCTGACCTGATGCGGCTGCAAATTAGCTCGCTTGATGCAGAGATTGCTTCTGAAAAGTTTTGTACTGTTCTGTGCAGAAGTATTTATCACGGTCTTGGTGTGCAGCAGCAGTGCTTCCGCCATCTTCATAGCTGGAGGGTTTTCTTAAAGCTTTCAGTGACCCTGAGCACCAATGTTCAGTAAATTTATACTAAAAATGTTAAAGTTTGTTTCCACTTAAACACACTGTAAACGGTCTCCATGTCTGTTGCTTGTAAGGCATCATTCACATTCTTGCCACTAGATGGAGCCACACGCAGCAGATCAGTACACTGATTTATATGAACCTGCTGAGGGTTAAATTCAGGCAAACTGGTTTATCTGCACCGAAGTCACTTCATTAAACATAGTTTGACTGCTGATCTGCAATCAGATCAATCTGAAGAGCGCCTCCTGTTGATCAGATCAGAAGTGTTGATGTGAAATTTGTAACAAGGGTTTTTCTTGTTTCAGTGTCCTCCGCAAAGAAGAAAAAGAAGGCCAAGAAAATCAGTGATGAAGAAGTTGGGGTGAGACGATCTCCATCCTCACACAGATCTGAATCAACACAGACTGAGGCCTTGAGTTCTAACTGGTTCCACTTTCTCTTAATTAGACCCTTAGAAGTCAATTTTACATGACATTCCTGGACATCAGGAGTTATTTGTTCGCTCCCTGGTGGAGGAAACATGGAACATGTAACAATTTGATTGCAAGACTGTAAACCAGGGGTGTCAAATATGAGGCCTGTTTCCTGAAATCAGCCCTCAAGGGCTTCCAGTCTGGCCCACCAAGCCTGACCCTGTCAAGGGGGTGGTTTTAAAAACACCCATAATGCAACAGTTTTGATGTTTTCACTGTGTTTGGCACCTGAGTGTCTCATTAGAATTGACTACATGTTTTGATTTTGTCAGTTTTCAGGAGTAACTGTTTGGTTTAGTAAAAAATACCTGACTTGTCTCTCCAGGAGATCCAGCAGAGTGGAAACTTCTTCATCCAGCCAGAGTCTAAAGTTCCCTCCCTGGACACGTCGCAGTGGCCCCTCCTGCTGAAGGTGAGCCGCCGCTCGCCGGTTTGTGTTGGCGCCTCGGTGGGATCACGTGACGTGATGAGTCAGTTTATCCATTCTCTGAGTGCAGCCGCTGCGCCGCAGCTCCCGCCCCGCCCCCCGTTCTGGGGGGCGGGGCCTGTCCGCAGCGTCCCGGGGCCGTCCCGGCGTTCTGCCGGGCGGCGCCGGACCACGCGGGGAGAAGGGCTCGGCTGGCGGCTGCCAGGACGAGTTACTGAGCTGATCTGTGACCCGCGGGGGGCCGAGGAGCCGCCAGGGCTGATCAGAGCCGCTGATGGACGATTGGTGTTTTTCCCTGCAGAACTTCGATAAACTGAACATCCGTACGGCGCACTACACGCCTCTACCGAGCGGCAGCAACCCGCTGCAGAGGAACATCCAGGACTACGTCAGGTACGACTCCCCGCCGCCTTGCTGAGCTCATCTGTTTTCGCTGTGACGCTGACCTCCAGCGCTCTGTCCCCTCGCAGGTCCGGCTTCATAAATTTAGACAAACCGGCGAACCCGTCGTCCCACGAGGTGGTGGCATGGATCCGCCGCATCCTGCGGGTGGAGAAGACGGGGCACAGCGGCACCCTCGACCCCAAAGTCACCGGCTGCCTGATCGTCTGCGTGGACCGAGCAACGCGGCTGGTCAAGTCCCAGCAGAGCGCCGGTTTGTGGCTTTTCACTTGGATCGGTGTCGAGCGGGGATGGAACGGTTCACGATGCTGCGACCATGACACGGAGTCTTAGAGACCCAGTGCATTATTTACTCATCTGTGCTGCAACAAATTGCTCTTTAATCCTGAGACAGGTGCCGTTAGTGACGGTAGGGAATCAAACTAAGGTATATTTTGGTTTTCTTTATAAAGTAGGAAAAGATCTTTAACGATCAACCTGAATTTTAAAATAATTATCACAAATGGAAGAAACAGTCCAGGGTTAATTTGCAGATTGAAATCAGCTGTGGTTAATCCCCCTGCTGACGTCTGCTTTATTCCACTGATCGAGTTCATCACACGTTTCTATCGCGTTTTGACCGTTTGGCGGTGCATCGTCACGTCCCTGGTGTCGAGGCGACTCATCACGCTGTGTGGTGCTGTCTCCGCCCGGCCGGCAGGCGCGTCCCGACAGTAAAACCCAGCGGCCTGCTCACTACTCTCTGTGTGTGTTGCAGGTAAAGAGTATGTGGGAATTGTACGGCTGCACAATGCGATAGAGAGCGAACACACTCTGGCCCGGGTAAGTGTGGGCGGGGTCAGAGCAGGTCGTCGGCGCGTCCTCCCCGCCCCCGTTCCGCGCTCTGATTGGCTGTTTGTGTCCTCAGGCGCTGGAGACGCTGACCGGCGCCCTGTTCCAGCGGCCGCCGCTCATCGCCGCCGTCAAGCGGCAGCTGCGAGTCCGGACGATCTACGAGAGCAAGCTGATCGAGTACGACCCCGAGCGGAGGCTAGGTGAGAGGCGGCGCCCGCCGGTGACCCGTCCGCCGGTGTGACGGCGCTCGTCACCGGCTCGCTGTGTCACGGTTGCAGGGATCTTCTGGGTGAGCTGCGAGGCGGGAACCTACATCCGGACGCTGTGCGTCCACCTGGGGCTGCTGCTGGGCGTCGGCGGACAGATGCAGGAGCTGCGGAGGGTCCGGTCGGGAGTCCTGGGAGAAAAGGTCAGAGGTCACGCCGGCGAGGTCGGGGGGGGTCACGGCGTCCAGAGTGTTGAGTGCAGCCCTGCTGCTCCGTGCGGGTCTGCTTATTGAACTCTGGGACAGGAAGCAGCAGCAGACACGCAGCTGACGCCTGATCAGCCTGTGGAGCCTCACCGCTGCTGACACCGGCGTCGCCGCCTCGCCGCCGCTAACACCCCCGCTCTGCCGTTTCAGGACAACCTGGTGACGATGCACGACGTGCTGGACGCCCAGTGGCAGTTCGACCACAACAAAGACGAGACGTACCTGCGGCGGGTCATCCTGCCGCTGGAGAAGCTGCTGGTGTCGCACCGCCGCCTGGTGATGAAGGACAGCGCGGTGAGTCTTCCTCGGCCGCTGTTACGGCCCCGTCCGCCAGAGGGCGCTGAACACGACGCGTCTGTCTGCAGGTCAACGCCATCTGTTACGGCGCCAAGATCATGCTGCCGGGCTTGCTCCGGTACGAAGACGGCATTGAGGTGAATCAGGACATCGTCGTCGTGACGACCAAAGGCGAAGCGATCTGCACAGGTGAGGGAGGGGGAGGGGCGGGCGAAGGGCGTGTGAAGCCACATGATGAAAGGAGTAGCTTCAGCAGCTCTCGGGCCGTGATGACCTGCTATCTATCACCCTTTTCTGATGGCTTCAGTCCTGTTGGATCTTAACCGGATGTTTGATTGGATGTCGGTTCACTGATTGACTGACATGTTGTGACGTTCTGCAGCCGTGGCGCTGATGACCACAGCGGTCATCTCCACCTGCGACCACGGCGTGGTGGCCAAGATCAAGCGGGTGATCATGGAGAGGGACACGTATCCTCGTAAATGGGGTCTGGGACCGAAGGTACGCCCCGAGTCGTTGGAGTTGTCTGAGTTCAGAAGAAGAGGAAACGGCTCCGTGTGCTGAGCGACTGATGTTTGTGTTTTCAGGCGAGTCAGAAGAAAAAGATGATCCAGAAAGGACTTCTGGACAAACACGGGAAGCCGAACGGCAGCACGCCGGCGGACTGGAGCGAGCAGTACGTGGACTACAGGTACGGTGGAGCGGGCGGGGCTGCAGACTGTTATCCCTCCCTGAGCTGCCGTGCTCTCTGAGGGAGTCGATCTGCTACAGAAACCTTCAGGGCGGAGCTTCTGCACTCTGCTGTCGCTGAGCTGCAGCTCGCCTGAAGACAGTGACATCGTCTTTTCGGCTGTGACATCATCGATCACATCCAATCAGATGTTAAAAACCAGGTGTGTTGTCGTTGGCAGTGCTCCCGCGGCGACGGAGGAGCCGGCTGACGCTTCAGCGAAGGTGAGAGTCTGACCAGGCCTCGGTGTGTGAGTGATCTGTGAAAATCTGAAATTCTGACATTGACCTTTGACCTGCAGAGGAAGAGAGTGGCAACTGACAGCGACGGAGATGCGGCGCCTGCAGAGGAGGCCAAGAAGAAGAAAAAGAAGAAGGAGAAAAAGATAAAAGTGGATGAGGACGCAGCGGAGGGGGGGAATGACGCCGAGACGGGGCCGGACGACACGGGGGCGGAGCCTGCAGCAGAGGTCAGCTCCTTGTTGTCATAGTAACAGCCTGAAACATGAAAATGTAACCCGCATGATTTGGTGCACATGATCTTTTCGGTCACATCTAGAAGTTTTACGTGATAGTGGTGTTTTTTTGAGGCCTGGATTAAAGCTGGGATCCAAATGAAATGTCCTTATAAGATCAGGCCGAGGCTGACGCACAGTGTAAACATGGCGTGTTTACAGCAGAGCTCGCTGCAGCCGAATGGCGCCGTCTGGACTTCGTCATGTTCCGGGAGACATTTCCTTGGGGAAATGAGCGTCCTTAGCACTCGTGACCAAGTCCAGATATGATACATGTTGAGAAAGCGTATGGGGGAAAAACAAAACAAGAGTAGCGAAGCTGCTTGAAAAACTGAAAAAGAAAATGATCCACAGCGGCTGAAGATGTGTTGCACAAACTATTGGCAAAAATGAATGGCTCAACTTTTTACTTATTGATTATAAATGCATTGAAGACGTCTTTGTGTCCAGTGTTGCATCGTTGAAGATCTCTGAATCTGTGTGTCTGCAGGGTGGGGAAAGTGCCAAAAAGAAGAAAAAGAAGAAGAAAATAAAGGAGGAAGAGGCATCTGATTGATGGATTACGCTGGACTCCGCCCACATCACACCTGTTGAAAAACAATGCATTCTGGGACTGAAATAATGGACTGCCTCAGCAGAAGGAATGTTTTTTTTATAGCTTGTTTTTTTGTAAATATGTAAACAGGAAACCTGTTTTAATTTCAAAATAAAGTTTTTTCTGTATTTCTGGAATTTTTTTTTTTTCTTTTTACTGCTGAAAATGAAAATCCAGAATCTGTCCTCGGTGGGTTTTCTTGTGCAGGTGAATCACTGAGGACTCGGGATGATGCACCAGGATCAGGAAGTGGTTTCCATGAGATTTCTGACTCAGTCCTTCAGTTGCCCCGTTCCATGAAACTGGCTCCCGTGTGGAATCGGGGCCAAGGCCAACTTCGTTCAAATCCCGGGCCTCCTGAAAGCCGGTCTGCTTTTCCACCAAGTGAGAGCCGCATCATTGCAGAACATCAATGATGCTACGCTCACATTCAAACCAAAACAATCTGCATGGTGTGATGGGAACACAAAACATGCAGCTATTACAGCGGTTTTTATTCACATCACACTGCAAAAGCACCAAAGGTAAATACAGATAAAAAATACCATATAAAGATATATACTATACGATATAGGAAAGCAGTTGTGCTGTTTTCCAGTGACACTGACATGAGCTCCTCCTGCCCTGCCTGCTCCAGGCGCTCCACCTGAAACCCTCAGGACTAAATACCTGGTCAGGTCTCCGGTCCTGTGACCCAGGTCGCCTGGGTTAACTCGCTCTTTGTCTAATTGACTGAAATCAGTTATTTACTCCCCATACTGCCACCATGTGGCTGAATTAACCTGCTGCTGAGAGAATAAAATGATTAAGGTTTGTTTGGTGTTTATGGCACAAAATGTGAAGATTTAAACGTGTTTCATTCTGAAGGGCCCCGCTGTTGGTTGGTCAGATGCAGTGGCAGGAGATGGGGTCTCTCACTGAGCTGGTGATCACTTGGACGCGGTGACCGGTCTGGTTCTGCAGGTCCGAGACGAGCCGCAGGAGGTGAGGGCTTGGCTCGTATACGGTCCAGCTCGGGTCGCTGGGGTCGGGTTTGTAGTACGAGTCCAGGATCTCCAGCGTGTGGAGGCGCTCCAGCTGCTGCAGGCGCAGGAAGTCCTCGTCCGACACGTGGCGGTGTCTGGAACAGACCGCCTGCTCAGACCACAACTCCGAAAGCTCTCGTGCACGAGGAGGCCGGGCGGCTCACCTGATCCGCAGCGTCCGCAGGTGAGGGAACAGCCGGGGGAGGAGCCGGACCAGGGCGGAGGAGGAGCTCCACGGCTCCAGGTGCAGGTGCTGCAGGTGAGGCGCTCGGGCCGAGACCGCATGCAGGTCTTCAGGCTCCAGGTCGACACACAGACTCAGGCTGAGGAGGGACGGAGGCAGGAAGTCCGCGTACGCCGACAAAGGATGGCCTCCTATTGGACGGTGAGATCAGCTGACATCAGAAACCCCTGGAGCGCCTCACACCTGGCTCAGTACTTGTGATCTGATTATCCGAACTGCATGTTAGCGCCGGGTGTGAACAGGCCAGGCCCCTGGGTCAGTCTGGACCAGTGTGTGTGGGCGGGGACCCACCGTGCACGCTCAGGCTGCAGAGCTGCGGCAGCGACGTCAGCCACGTCTGCAGGTGACAGGTGGGACCTGGGACCGAGTACAGGTGGACGATGGACAGGCTGCGGAGGCGGGACAAAGGCTGCAGGACCTCCTCCGTTACCATGGCATCATAGTTAAGCAGCTGAAGCTCAGTGAGCTGCAGAGCGCCACCTCCTGGAGGGAAATTGAAGATGCTGCTGTGTGAACTGTGAGAATTTAACATGGACACACCTGAGTGTGTTTACCTGTGAGGTGGGCGGGGCTGAAGAAGTCATGTGACAGCGTTTTGTATGTGATCATGGTGCAGGACAGGTGCGTCAGCTCCGTCAGGTGCGTGAGGACGCCGCTGAGCGTGGGAATCCTCAGGCTGCCGTCGTGATGGAGCTGCAGACAGGTGAGGCGCGTCAGCTGGCTGATGGCGGCCAGCAGGTGAGGCGCCGAGCAGGTGAGCTCAACGTTACAGAGGCGGAGCTCAGTGAGCCGGTCCCTCAGCGGAACCAAGAACTCCAGGTTCTTCAAGGGGGCGGAGCAAGAAGTCAAGGACAGACGCCGCAGCTTGTGGAAGGGTGTGAGCTGAGCCACGCCCACTTCTCTCCAGTCGTCCAATCGCAGCGCGTCCAGGGCAGGTAGCCAGGCGGAGAGCTGCTTCAAGTCTTTCCGGCAACCCGAGTACAGCAGCACGCTGCCCACGTGCCTCTGAGCCAGGCTGCTCCAGAACAAGCGGTTGTACCGCGACAGGTGGCGGAGCACCACGCTGAAGCCCTTCCAGAGGGGGCGGGACTTATCCATCAGGTGTCTGAAGTGGGAGCAGGTGCCGCGCACGCTCAGCTTGTCCCGCCACGACAGGAAGCTGAAGACCTGCAGCCACAGCTCCGCGGGAAGCTGCAGCGCAGTCGTCATGGCAACCGGATAGTCCTTCGGATGGATGGAGGCCAGACAGTGGGTAGTTAGCTGTCAGCGATCAGTTTGCTGTCTGTCAGTAATGGATTAGTTAACAGTAAGTGTTGTTTATCCGTTTTGTCAGTAGTTTAGCTTGCAGTCAGTGATGGATCAACGACTGGTGGTTATCTGGCAGAAACATGTCAACTACCTGGCATCAATGACTGGGTAGTTGTCCGTCACTGATAAGTTAGTAAAAGACGGATAACTCATCTGTTGGTGATAGGTTAGTTTAGTGATATTTTAGTTATCTGTCAGTGATTTCTAAGTTAATGAGTTAGTTATCTATTAGAGACAGGTTAGTTAATTAAAGATTGTTTATCTGTGAGGGGTATGTTAGTTAATGATGCATTAGTTGTCAGCTAACTTGGTTACCTATCATACATAAGTCAAAGATAGGTTTGTTATCTGTCAGTACTTTATTTAATGCTAACTTAGTCTGTCTGTCACAGATCATTTATCAGTCAGTGATGAGTTCGTGATCGGTCAGTGATTTATAAGTTAAATGTCCATAATAAGTTAGGTAGCTGTCTACAAGTTAGTTATTGATAAATTAGATAAGTTATTCGTCTGTCTCTGGCAGATGAGCTATGAAACATGATTCATCTGTCTCAGGTACACTGGTAAATGGGTTAATGGAAGGATAGTTCTCTGTGGTGTGTCAGTTAGACTAGTTCTCTGGCTGTGGTCGGTAAGTTAATGATTGATCGCCTGGCCTGTCGGTCCGTGCAGCTGGAGCTTCATCCGTCCCGAGGTCTCACTCCGTCCTGGGTGGAGAAGGAGAGGAGCTGCCGCTGTTCTCAGGCTGGAGGGGTGTCTCCTCGGTCTCCCTCCGTCCTCAGTCCCTCACTTTGAGAACCCCTCTGGAGGAAACGCTGCTGCTGATCACGATTCCTGGAAGCTGACGTGTCTACGGAGGTTGGGCGGGGATTTAAAGATATAGAAACCAATAAAAAGTATTGTTACAATGTCAACAGTAAAAGGCAGGGACATAATGAAGCAGACACAAAGAAGGAGAACAACTTTTGTGCGCAGAGACAATGACGTCCTCATTGACGCACGATTATTACTGTGGTCGCCATCTTGGATGAGGATCCTCCCAGCGCTCAAGCAACTCTAGGCAATTATAATGACCATAAGTCACTGACTGAAAACATATTTTTACCTAGTTTGGTTTATTGCAAACAGCAGACATGTAAAGATATAATTCAAGATTTTTTTTTAATAGAAACTAAAACTAAGCAGACTAAAATACCCAAATAAGATAGTTGCAGTACTGCATCTGTCACTTATTGAAGTAACATAGAGTGCATTTAAAAATGTAATGAAAATTCAAAGGCAGTCATGAGAATTTTTATTTTGACATTCATTTTTCTGATAAGTGTGCTGCATCGGTATGTTCTGTATGTCAAAGTACTAAAATAATAGCGGCTGCGTGTCTATAAATGCGTGTGGTGCAGTGTTTGGGAAACACCGAATGATATAGTTCCTGATTATAAACTGTATTCCTTCAGAAGGGTTAGGGTTCCATTTTGTATTGTGTTTATATATACAGCACAACACACACACACACAGACACAGAGCTGTAGTTATTGAGCAGATTCACATCATGAATCTTCAGTGAAAATCTATGTAAAGAACTAAACATGAACCAAAACCTCCGACACGAGGACTTCAGACAGTTGGTTTGGTTTGGTTTGGTTTGGTTTTCACAGATGGTGAAAAGAGTCCAGCCTGGCAGGGGCCACTGGCGCTTCCGCCGGTGTTACTGTCATGGTGGTCGGCAGGGGGCGTCAACGAGCGGATTTTTCCACTACAGAAGAAGACAACGCGGTAGTGGATGGAGAAACGTGCGCGTGTGAGGTGAGGTCGATGAGCAGCACGAGCCGACTGGCCATGGACGGTGAGTACGTACAAGCACGCGCCTCCGTGACTCTAGTGCGTGCGCGCAGATCAGGTGAAGTGAGCGCTGATTGGCTGAGCTGTCCATCAGGATCCGGATTAATGTTCCCACCCAGGCTGACTAACCAGCTGTTAGCTGCTGCTGCCACGGTGAAAACGTGTTCCTGAGACTAAGACCTCTCTAAAGCGCAAAAACACAAAATAAACCCGCAGAAAAGTGCATGTTTGTCTGTATTTGTGATTGTTCAGTCTGACCTAAAGATCTGGACTTCCATCATGCACAAGATGCATCTGTCTCTATAACAACCAGGTACTAGCGTGTCTCCTACATAATGGAGGCACATTGACCTTACTGCCCGTGATTGCCTCTGTGATCGATCAGGTCCGGTGTCTGTCCTCAGGTCAGTCGGATAACATCCCAGTGACCCCAGCAAACAGGAAGTCCTCAGGAGTCACGGGAACCAGCAGAAAGGTCAAAGACAACGCGGCCAGACTGGTTCAAACCTGATGATTCGCTGGAACAAACTGAACGAGGAAGGATTCAACGCAGCCACCAGCATTGTCAACCTGAGGCGGTGAGTTGGCCTGTCGTTTGACCTGAAAGTTTCACCGTCGGTGACTTTAAAATTCGCTTCTCCCCTTCAGTTCTCAGAGTGAGCAGCTGCTCGTGGACGGGTCGGCATCAGCTTCATCGCCTTCGTCACATGGACAGACCGAGTCGCTGCAGGAAGAGTGTCGCAGGCTGGAGGACGTTGTCCATAAAATGGTGACGACTCATCAATGGGACTAAACTGATCAGCAATATAACGTATTGTCATTGTTGTGATGATAAAATGAATCAGACAAAAGAGCAGACCTTTCTGGCAAACTCAAACACTTGCTAAATTTAAAGCGCCTTCTTCCTCTCGTCAGGTTGCCGTGGTGACGAAGATGGAGCGCCTGATGACGTCCCAGCGAGGCATTCGAGATCTGGAGGAGTTCCAGTTCGGTCCTGAAGGAAGGACGTCTCCTCTGTTCCACAGCTGGACCGCCAGGCAGTTCGGTAAGTCGAGGCCTCGCCGCACGTCCAGTTGTGTCATTCAGCAGGCGTATTGGGGGGCGTTGCCATGGTTACTCACAGTCTGGACGTTACCCATGTGGCCAAACTGATCTTGTGGTGTTGCTGAAAATGAAAGCGCACGCCTGACTCCCTTGAATTACTGACACCTACCATAAACATGGAGACTCATTACAACCTGCTCAGCTCCTGTAAACATGTGTAGCAACCAAGATGTTCATAATAGCGATTACATTTTTCATCAAGATATTCTTACCTTTAAAAAAAATGATAAAATAATGTAATGACTTGTCTATAGAGTAATACAACTTTTGAAACAATAGAGATATTTTACTAATTTCACAAGTGATTTGGTTTTTAGCTTTAAAAAAGTTCTTTACAATTGTAGTAACAGCAGTCAGTAATTCAATGTATAAGCGTGTATTTGTTTTGTTTACCTCCTGTAACCATGGTTACAGCGAGCAGTGGCTCCCCGTTTACGCCGCCGCTTGTTCATCTGTTTCCAGAGGAGGCGGCCGAAACCTTGCTGGACGGTTTCCGTCAGGAGCTGAAGCTGAAGCAGACGATCCTGCAGGAAGTGGCTCACACTGCGACCCCTGACCTCTGCATGGTCTACCTGTCCTGCTGGCTGCACCAGCCCTACATCCCCGACCAGAACCGGCTGACCCTGGAGGCCCTGCTGCTGGAGACCGGCCACCGCCCGCTGTGACTTCGACACGGACTCAGTTTCCATCTGAGGTCGTCTGAAATAAAGCAGACGGGGTGTGTGTGTGCGTGTGCGCATGTGTGTGTGTGAGAGAGAGAGTGAGCAGCAGTGTGTCACTGGTCATGAGAGGAACATGAAACGTGTTTAATCGGCACTCAAACTTTCAACATGACACACGAATCAAGTCTTCAGCTTCCTCCAAACTGTTTTCAGTCCAAACGTTCAGTCTGTGAAACGTCTCAAGTCCACTTTATAAAAAGTAATAAAATAGTGCAACTTTTTTAAACTTTGTTCTTCATATTTATCTACATATAAACATTCAACTAATCACTTTGAGCTTTAGATGAACACTGAAAAAAAAAAAGAAACAGTTTACACATTTACATCCAGAAACCTTAAAAACCCGATGACATCATCACAGATGAGAACTGAACCAGCCAATTAGGGAGCTGAACTGAGCCTCCGCCGGGCCGAACGCGTTCCGTCACCACCTCCACGAAGATCCGAAATCTGAAGTCACTCACAAGGAACCTTTGACCCCGCCGGACCAGTCAACACAAACCAAAATCATTCAGTAAATTAAGACCTTTGCTCTCCGGACGGTTCCAGTCTGGTCAAACACTGCGGCTCAGATCAGGTTCTGCTTCTGGTTCTGTTCAGTCTGGATTGAGTTCTGCAGTCACTGAGGAGCTTTAGGTCGGTCCGAGGCCTCGATGCCGAGCAGAGCCTGGACCGCCTCCAGCGGGACCCCCTCGGGGGTCTGGATGTGCATGCTGGTCCCGTCCAGCCCTTTGACGATGACGATCCCGTCCGGGCCGGGCTCGGCCAGCTGGACCGTCAGCCCCTCGGTCTGGATGTAGATCTCCTGGTCGCCCTGCGGCTCTTTGGCCTCGCCGGGCTCCGTTCCTCCTGGGGGGCTCGGGTCCGTCTTCTGGGCCGAGCTGGACTCCGTGGGTACCGGCGTGTCGGGGCTCTTCTCGGCACTTGAGGCTTTCTCAGTCAGTTGAGATGTGTTGTCGGTGGTGTCCAACATCTGGTCCTGGGGGGCCTGCGGAGGCCCCTCCACCTGCTCAGAAGGGGTCACGTCCATGGGTGTGGCTGGAGCTGGAGCGAGGGCGGAGCTGGGGAAGGAAGGAAAGGCATTAGGATGTGGTGCAGCCCGACATGCTGCAGAGTCAGGGCGGTGGATCACCTGGAGGCGGGGCCGGCAGAGGCCGTCACGAGTTTGGATCCGCTGGGAATCACCACAGGAGACACGGACACCGAGCACGACTTGACGGGGGAGTTCAAGGAGGTCACAGAGGTCGTCCCTACAACAGGCAAACATGAATCCAGCATGCAGCTACAGAGGAAGAGCAGGAGCGCAAACAGATGCAGCACTGAGGAAGAAGGAGTACCTGCTGTGGACGCTTCGATGCCGTTTTGGTGAACCAGGACACTGTTCTCCATCTTGAATCTCTTGGACGGAGGCAGCATCTTGGAGTTCTGAGCAAGAATGAGGGATGAATCAGGTTGAAACCTCAAGCTGGTTTTGATACAGATTTCTGACATCAGTGGATAAGTGCTGCTTACCTCCATGTATCGGGCGTTCTTATTGGTCAGACTGGAGCTGGGAGACGCTCCGGGAACCACCTTCATCCTGTTCACCTCATCCAGGATCCCCAGAGAGCGAGCAACCTGCAGTACACAGACCAGGTTACACACCGAGGACCCAGAGCGGACAGAGGATCCTCACGCTCACAGAATAAATCCTAAAAATCCAGCTGGAGGACAGCGATGACTGGTGGGTGAAGTGAGAAGCACATCACAGAGATGGAGGCTGAACGCTCTACAGACCAAGTAAGACGTCCAGAAAACACAGGTACAAGTTCAAAATGAAACGGTCTGCAAAGTCTTCTTTCTACATTTCTTCCATAACAATTATAAATATGAGTTTGATGAAAGGATTACTAACACAGCAGCTGTTAGTTGTCACCGATACGCTGCAGCAGCGTTTCTGAGTTCCTCACCTCGATGTTCCGGACCTCCAGAGGAGACGCTCCGCTCTGCGGGCTGCTGATGTACTCCTGAGCCGCTTGTCGCACCTGAGCCTGCAGGGACTCGAACTCACGATAGATGTCTGGGAAGCGTGTCCGAGCGGGGCCGCCGCGCTCCACCTGAAACACCCGGACACAGAAGAGAGCTGAGCCGGGCGGGGGCGGGGTCTACTGCCGGCCCCCCCCCCCCGGAGGACCGCTGGCCTCATGCCGTTCGTACCTTCGCCAGCAGCAGCTCCCACAGACTCAGAACTTTGGGTCAAACGAGGAAAGACGAGGTCCATCAGCTCCTCGTCCTCACACTCATCCAACAGCTGGTTGTCACGGAAACACACAACTTGGTCAGGTGACGAAATCACACACGGTGAGGACATCTCAGTATTTTCTGCTATGTTACCTGCTGAAGCTGCTCGTGGCTCCGCTCTGCCGGCTGCTCGGTGGCTGTCACGGTGACGAGCTTCGGCGGTCGACCGCGGCGACCCCGTCGGCTCACATGACCCACGGACACCTGACGAAACGGACCGATCAGTGACGCTGAGAGGGGCTCACGGCATGCTGTCAGCAGCAGCTGACTGCGGACTCACCTTAGGGGGCGGTCCCAATGAGCGACCCCGCCCTCTGCCACGTCCTCGGCCCCTCCCCCTCCCTCGTCCTCGGGGACGGCCGGGGCCCCGGTGATGGAGGCCCCGCAGTCCCACAGCTGCTGCTGGTCCCCCCTCTGCCTGCACACAGGAACTGAAGGAGTTACTAGACTGTAATAGTAATAATACTAGACAGACCTCTAACAAACAGATTCACCGGAATCTTTCGCCTGAAGCACCGGAGGATTACAATTTTTTTTCAGCACCCGAGTTTGTGAAATTAGGATATATTCCGGCAGTATTTCACAGGTCCAGTGGTCCGGCTGAAATGTGTCTGATAATCCTGATGTAACGCGTTAATGTCCAGCAAAATTTAAACAAGGTATAATTTTTAGAAAATTGCTTCTAGTCTCATTACTATTCTGAAGCATTTCCTCAAAGACCTGAACTCTTCACAAGGAAACTAGTTTAAATGAGACTGATTGACTAATCAGTCAGTAACCAAACAGGATTCAAGGTAATCAATAACTGTAACTGAACAGTGATGAACAGGGATCTCACTCTGCTTGCTGCTATGGCAGCAGGTTTGTCCTCCTCTTCCTCTTTTTCTTCCTCCTCCTCCTCCTCTTCCTCCTCCTCCTTCTTCTCCTCCACCTCCTCTGATTGGCCGTCCTCTTTGAGGGGGCACGGCGTGCCGCCGGGCGCTTCAGGCGCTTCGGGCTCTCCGTGCGTGGGGTTGAGTTTGTAGTGGCGGTTGAGGCCCCCGGGGCCGATGTAGGACTTGTCGCAGGTGCGACAGCGGTGACACCGCGACTTGTGGCCGTAGGTGAGGGAGGTGGAGCCGTCGGGGGCCGAGCCGCTCTTCCTCCCGCCCTCGGGGTCCTCCTCCTCCATGCTCATGTCGGAGTAGTCGTCGGAGTCCGACTGGTGGCTGTCGGCCAGGTCCTCCGTCTTGATGAACTTGTAGTCTTTGGCTTTGTATTTTGGGGGTCTGGAAACACGCCCGGACCTGGTCTGGACTTTCACCGTCTTCTTCTCCTTTTTCTTGACCTTCTTCTCTCGTTCTCTGTCCTTCACTGCATGAGGATGGGCCGCGGTGGCGGCGGCCGGTCGGGCGGCAGGCCTAGCGGTCTGGACCGGGAACGTCGTGACAACTGCCGGTGGTTTGATGGGACTTTTACTGACGGTGGCCGTCATGCCTTTAACCGGGGTTTTGATAAGTGGCACGCTAATAGTCTTGGTTACTGTGGTGGGCGGGGTCTTGATGATGGCAGAGGGCGGGGTTTTAAGTGGGGACGTGGTCTGGACCTTGATGGGACTTGCAGACTTCTGGGTCAGACTGGAAGCAGCCGACGCCGGCTGTCCCGTCAGCTTGTGGACCAATGGGAGCAGGGAGCCCACGACGGGGGTGGGGCTCTGCAGCAGCACCTGGATGGGCGGCTCGCCGGGACTCTGCTGCAGGAAGAACTGCTGGCCCTGCTGACCGACCACAGGCTGGATGTGGATGATCTGAGCGCTGCTCACGCTGCCGTTGGACGACAGCTTCACCTGCGGATGACTGACGGATACAGTCTTCTGCTGGGGGGTGGGGCTGGACTTCACCTCCTGTTTAGAAGGCACCTGGATCTGGATCCTGACGGGTTCCGGCTGAAACCAGACACCAGAAGACGCAGATTAATATGGCTGTGCATTGTTCTACTGCACTGATTTGACAGGTTCTCTAATGCTTTGTTTAAATTTCTTATATCAAAGTTGTGACACAGCGCATTGGTTTCACACTGCTGCAGGGAGGATTTCTCGTGGAGCAGTTTCCTGGTGTCTTTTTGTGACTGTACTTCTCTACTGCTGCAAACAGGGTTTGTGTAATACTGAAATACAATGAGTTGCATGCACAATCTAGTGGAATATGGTTCCAGGTAATCAAATATGTAGAGAAAATCATTTACTACAGATCAGCCAGGCTTTTCTCGTGTTCGCAAAAACATTTCAGGTGGAATTTTTCTTGCAGCACTGATGTGTTTTCAAGGAAAGTTTGTGTGGATCATTAACACATTGAAAAACTCTCTCGATCTAACCACAGACTCCAGGAGATGAGTTTTAGTGGCTCACACTGATCACTCCAGGTCCCAATTAAAGGGAGAAAAATAAAAGGGCTGGATGTGTCGTCCAGCATCTGACCCACCTGGGCTGAGCTGCTGGTCTGCAGGGCCACCTGCTGTGCCACATTCTTCAGCTGCTGGGAGGCGTTAGTCTGAGCAGCCAGGGGCTTCACAATCTGCTGGGCCTGGACTGGCTGGGTGACGTGGACCTGCTGGACCTGGACCTGGACCGGCTGCTGTGGCACTTGAACATGTACCTGCTGCTGGGGCACCTGGACCTGGACTTGCTGTTGGGGAACCTGGATCTGGACCTGCTGCTGGGGCACCTGGACCTGGTGTTGTGACTTGGTGACCTGGGTGATGACCTGCTGCAGCTGGCCGGGGTCCAGAGTGGTGGTGTTGTGGACCGGTTTGACCACGTGGCTCTGCTGCAGGAGCTGGGCCGCCTCGGTGTCAGAGACCTGGACGATCTGCTGCTTGGTGAGCTGGTCCAGCAGAGCCTGCTGCTCCTCGGCCGTCAGCCCGGAGCCCTCCACCAGGCTGCCGTCCGGCTGCACGTAGATGATGGTGGTGTTAGCCAGGTCCGTGAACTCGGTACCCACCAGGATGCTCTGTTCTTCCGTGCAGGTCTGGAGCAGTTCCTCCAGTGGAGCCCCGGACCCCGCCGCAGCGCTATCCTCTGGCTGACTGTCCTCAGCGGCGGGCAGGGACTGCGAGGTCTCCCCAGTCTGACCGCTCTGTTCAGCGGCAGCTGTCGGTCCCTCCTCCGCCGTCTGGGTGACGAGTGTGGCGGGCTGTGGTGGCTCTGAATCCCCGCTCGAAGCGTCCAGGGGAGCCGGGGTCTGAGCCGGGGTCTGAACCGCGGCCCCCGGCGGCTCCGCGGCTGTTATTGTTCTGCTCGTACCGCTGTCATCCTCACTGTCCGCCATTTTGGCTGCGAGGTTAGCCGTTAGCCGAGACCGGAGCCAGGCGGAGACCAAACCCACTGCCGCGTCCGCCGACGTGCAAGCACCCAACCGCCCGTTCAAACGGTGCGTGAGCCGCTGAGTGAAACGCTCCACTGGAACCGCACCAGCGCATTAACGGCGGCCGCGACACCGGGAACACGCAACGGTTAGCGGGGCAGTTTTGAACTAGCCTAGCTTAGCCTGAGCGCGAGCGGGAGCGTGGATTTCCCGGACTGGATCTTAGGCTTGGATACCCGGATTAGATCATGGACTGGATCTGGGACTGGATCCTGCACCGGCTCTACACCTGCTCTACACTGAATATCCGGATTAGATTATGCGCTGGATCTAGGGCTCAGTATATTCCTTAAAAGCAGAAATTTGAAGGTGAAATAATCCAAATTATATTTAATAGAAAATACAAGTCTAAAAAAAAAAAAACACTTTCCCCTCATTGAAATGTGGTGCCCAGTTACACATGCAATTATTAACTGATCAGTGGATCATAATTTTCACTTAAATTAGGATATTTTATTTATTTTATTTTATTTTATTTTATTTTATTTTATTTTATTTTATTTTATTTTATTTTATTTTATTGGGCCGGACTGGACTTCACTGCACTGGACTGGACCTGTCTGTATGGAGTTTGTGTGTGGTGTGTGTGTGTGTGTGTGTGTGTGTGTGTGTGTGTGTGGGTGTGTGTGTGTGTGTGTGTGTGTGTGTGTGTGTGTGTGTGGTGTGTGTGTGTGTGCTGATCGATGTTACCCTCACATGTCCATCAGATGCAGATGTTTTCTCCGTGTTACATTTGCTTACGTCTTTGTGTGTTTTGTTTACGTGCGGCTGCTTTTGCGGCGCGTGACCGGCAGGGGGCGTGCTTTGCAGACGCTGTCGATGAGAAGCGGTGAATCTCGCGGGGTGAAGTCACCTGTCCGCGGCACTGGTGCGGCACGAACACCTGGATGAGCCTCTGAACGAACAGCTGGATGAACAGCTGGATGAAGGTGTGAGCTGCTCCTCTTCCTCGCTCTCAGTGAGCGCCTCGCGATCTGCTGCTGCGAACGCTGTCCTGCTAACGCCGTTAGTGCATGCTAAGCTAGCCGGGATTCGCTCCGAGAAGACATCCCTGTAAACAATCCTGTTTATTTGTTTATCTGTTGACATGATGCTGTAGAGGACGTGTTTACCACGAGGCGTCACGGTCCTGGGCAGGGTGCAGAGCGCTGCGGGGCTGACACGGCGGTCAGGTCCGTGTGTGCGCGTCACGCCGGACTCCTTAGAAATAATGCATATTTTAAAGCCTGACTTACTTTTCGCTACTTTACGCTCACTACAGAAGGAAAACACACATTTGTGGGTGTTCTGTGAATTCTTTTGTGTTTTTCGGCGCGTGTATGGTCCATCGCACGGACGTTTAATCGCTGTAATCTGAGTGAACATGTGTCACTGGCTCGTCACCGCCCGTGTGACAGCTGTGAGAGGAGAGGCTGGATGCTGTGTCTCCAGGTGAGGGAACAGGTGACCGAACACCAGAGGACGGTCATAGCGGTCAGATTCACTCTGATCCGAACCTCTCTCCGCTCTGTAGCTTCTTCTCTTTCACTGTTTTTATTGCGTTCCCAGTCTCACGTGAAGCTTCTCTGAAATGTAAACACAGCAGCATTATCGCCGGTGCTCCACGTTATCTGGTGACCGTGTTATTTGGTGTCACTGTAACTCCACATCAACTTGCTGAATACACACAGCTGAATACACTCCCATCTATTTCTAGAAATATACTCACACACATGTCCCATGGTGGGAGGAGCTTGTATTGGCCTCTGCAGGAGGGCGTGGTTCTCAGTGGAGTGGGGTAGTTGCCTGGTGCACAGGTGTTGTTCTCCTACAGTGGTTCATCTTCCCACCGGTTTGGCAACAAAAAAAACTTACTGAAAATTGTTCAATCAGTGAACACTGATTTACACATCTTGTGTTCTTAGTTTTAGGATTTAGGTACAATTTCTGGCTCACTCAGGCACAGAGGCTACTTTTGACCAAATGTTGAGTTTTGTGACTTTAAAATGTCCTTATCAAAAGAGTTTTTGTCCTTTTTCATTTTTTTTTTTTAATTTCATATCTTATCTTTTAGGTTCTACAGCAGCAACATGGCCGCTCAACCGAGTCCTCCATCCCTTCTCAGAGAGTTTTGCCCACTCTACTACCTCCTCAATGCCATCCCAGCCAAGGTACTGAACCCAGCTGGTGCAGAACCCAGAACTAGGCCAAAACCCAGCAAAAAAAAAAAAAAATTAAAAAAATCAATACCAGCCAAGCTAGAACCTTAAACCTGGTTAAAACCCACCAGAGGCATTCAGAGGCATTCCAGGCTGGAATCCTAAACCAGGGATGGAAGGATGCCGATCCCAGGTGTTGGGCCATTGGCGGTGTTGATGGAGGTGTTGTGTGTCTGCAGGTCCAGAGGGGCTTCAGGTCCGTAGTGGTCTACCTGACGGCTCTGGACAGCAGCAGTGACTTCCTGGCGGTGGGCAGCAGCATCGGGATGCTCTAC
This sequence comes from Salarias fasciatus, assembly GCF_902148845.1. NCBI lineage: Eukaryota > Metazoa > Chordata > Actinopteri > Blenniiformes > Blenniidae > Salarias > Salarias fasciatus. The sequence continues at coordinate 22,836,154 of NC_043763.1, read as the reverse complement.
CTCTACTGTCGCCGCCTGGCACACATGAACAAGTACAGTCTGGAGGTCAGAGCTCTTCTTCTGTGGTGTTTAGCATTCAGCCTTCACAACACTTCTGTAATCAGTCTGTCCTGCAGGGAAAGTGATCAGTGATCTGTTTTGGTGAACTGGGAGAGCGACAGTGTCGTGGTTGGTCTGTTTGGAACAGATTTCTCTGGATTCTTGAATGAGTGTATGAACTTTGACCTAATTCGCTGCCACATGTTCAATCTGCTGTTGTTTTTTTTTCGATTTTGCCCTTTGTTCTGACTGTTCCCACTGCTTTTCTGAAACGTGTGTGTGTGGAACAGGGAAAGTGTGACGCCATCACGGCTGTGAAGCTGCTCAGCTGCTTCGATGACCTGGTTGCCGTGGGAACAGCTTCAGGTCGGGTGGCGGTCTTCCAGCTGGTGTCTCCACTTCCTGGTCGTAACAAGCAGGTGAGGAAGTCTCTCAGCTGTCCGTCTCCGTCCTGCTCTGCCCTGCCGCCTCTCTGACGCCCCCTGTCTGCAGCTGAGGCGTTTCGACGTGGTCGGCCTCCACAAAGGTTCGGTCACGTCTTTGGCCTGGAGCACCAACGGGATGAAGCTGTTCTCTGGGGATGATAAGGGACGGGTGGTGTTCTCCGCTCTGGACCTGGACCAGGTGACAACACGGGACGCGCCTGACAGTTGTGTGATCGCCGACAGGCCGTGACGCGCCTGTGTGTGTGTGTGTTCAGGGAGTGTGTAAACCAGTGCTGCTGTTGGAGGAGTCCTCGGCGGTGGTTCAGATGGAGTACAGTCACCAGGTGCTGCTGGTCTCCACCCTGCACAGATCGGTGCTGCTCTGCACACAGACGCAGGAGGTCCTGCAGCTCGGCTCCAAGCCCCGCAAGAGGTACGACGCCCCGCCTGCTGTGAAGCGCGGCGCTCAGAGAGCGGCTGTACCGTCTGACAGCCCGGGTTTTGTTTTCACGGTGCAGCAGCGGGAGGTTTGGCGCCTGCTTCCTGCCGGCTCTCTGTAAACAGAGCGACCTGCAGGTGTTTGCCGCCCGTCCCGGACTGCGACTGTGGCGCTGTGACGTCAGAGGTCAGGTGGAGGAGACGCGTCAGTTCAAACCGCTCTTCAACTCCCAGGTGACTCTTTGTGTTCGTCAGTTTATCTGATGTGTGTCGAAGGAGCAGGGTCTTGGCGATAGCCAGATGTTTCAGTGCCATGACACACTGACTCCGCCCTCTGCAGATCATCCAGTCACAGCGGCCCTGTCCTCCTCCTCCTCCTGACCTCCTGTTGCCCTCCTCCTGCTCCTCAGGTGCCCCAGGTGGAGCTGTTTCCTCGTCCTGGGCCTGTGGGAGCGTATCGTCCCTCTGAGCGCCAGCTGGGCCTCCTCAGCTGCTTCCTGAGAGACGGCGTGATCCTGAGCTGGAACGAGTACAGCATCTACGTCCTGGACTGTGTGAGCGAGGTACGGACTTCCACTCGGACCCCCTCAGACCCTCCCGGGTCAGGCGCCGTTCACCTGTCAGGTAACTCGGGTGTTTCGGTTCCAGATGGTGATCGGAGCGTTGGAGAGCAGCGGGGACATCGTGTCGGTGTCGTGTTGTGACAACGAGATCTTCATCCTGAAAGGAGACCGAGACGTCATCCGGCTGTCCAACAGTCCCGAGGGGCTGGCCTCCAACTGTCAGTACTCCCACTGCCGGTGTGATGAACGGCAATAGATACAGGCTGTATGCTGCTTGACCTGCTTCCTGTGTCCTTCAGTGTCGGAGCTGTCGGTCCGCCTGGCCTCGCCTCTGACCACGCCCACCATCGTCCAGCCGACCGGATCTGTGGAAACCGCTCAGCCAATCAGAACCATGGCCATCATCGTGGAAGGCGGTGGGAGGGAGGAAGGAGGAGGAGGTGGCAGCGATAGACTCCGAGAGGAGGGTCCAGAAGAGGAGGAGGAAGATGTGGAGGAGGCAGAGGAGCAGCAGGAGGTGACTGATACTGGGGAATGGCCGCCGTCTGAGCTCAGTCACAGCGGTGTGACAGCTGTGTTTCCTGTCCAGGTGCGCTCCAGCGTGTACGGCAGCAGCCCTCGCAGCCGCAGCAGCTCCATCACTTCCTGGGACAGTCTCCATGGAAACGCTCCAAACACCACCCCCTCTGAGCCCAGCTCCAGGAGATACAGCGCCCCCCTGTGTCAGGAGGAGCTGGTCGTTAAAGCCATCAGAGTGAAGAAGAGGAGGAGACGACGCCAGGGTCAGCACACCACACACACACACACACACACAGCGTAGACACACACTGATGCCCGCTCTGGTCTGCAGACAGCAGCAGTGGGAATCGTCTGTCTGAAAGCAGCTGTTCAGACTCCATGTTTGCGGTCCACGATGACAGCTGGAGCGATGGAGGCAGCGGGACTCCGGCGAGTGACCGCACCTCCCTGGTGGGTCTGGATCTGGAGAACCAGAAGTCCCAGGAGTCCGGAGGCTCGGACCGAGGCCTGAAGGAGGTGGAGGAGCAGCTGTCCGGGTCGGTATCTGCCGATTGGAGAGTTCCTCCACCAGCGCCTCTGCTCCCGCTGACCCGCCTGTCTCCGTTTCAGCTCCCTGCTCCTCCAGCTGGACACGGGACAGACCTCTGGTCCCGGCCCAGAGACTCAAGCCGTCCCCCCGACCCCCGATGTGGACCTGCTGCTGGAGTGCACGTTCTCCTACATGCACAAATCTGAGGAGGACGATGGGCAGGAGCAGCAGCCAATGGAGGAGCCCGAAGACGAGTTTCTGAGTCCTCTGATTGGACCGGAGGAGGAAGAGGAAGAGGAGGAGGAGGAGGTGCTGATTACCTACCAGTCAAAATATTTAGTCAGAAATCAGTTCATTTAAAATCTTCATCACAGTCCAACTTCATTGAGTCTGACCGCAGCTACTAACCCAGAAATATACCTCGACCACCTCCACAGGTCTGTCAGTGCATCTTTGTGTTCTGTAACTAGTCCTCTGTAACTTGCTCCCTAGTCATCTCGTACTTTAACCACTCTAGCTACTTCCTTGTAACAAGTCATGTTGAACTAACGCCCTCTCACTCCTCTGTAACTAGTCCTCTGAAATTCTTCTTCTATGACTAGTCCCCCACAGCTGGTCCTCTCTAACCAGTCCTCTGTAGGTAATCTTCTCTGACTAGTCCTCTGTAAAAGTCTGCTGTGGCCAGTCATCTGTAACTAGGACTCAATACTCTTTAATGGCTCATTTCAACTGGTCCCTGTTGTGTGTGTGTGTGTGTGTGTGTGTGTGTGTGTGTGTTGTGTGTGTGTGTGTGTGTGTGTGTGGTGTGTGTGTGTGTGTGTGTGTGTGTGTGTGTGTGTGTGTGTGTGTGTGTGTGTGTGTGTGCGCGCAGGAGGACAAGCTGGCGCCCCCTGCTGGTCTGGCGGACCCCATGTTTTTCTCCACTGTGTCCAGCCTGGACAGGAAGCAGAGCATGTCCAGCGATGAAGACGGAGACATCTACTGTCCCTCTGTGGCTCCGGGTCGGGACCGGGACAACCGCACCTCCTCCCCCAACCAGCTGGACAGGACCAAAGATGGACGGACGGACCAGGAGGCCCAGGAGAAAGACCGACACAAACCTGACCAGGTGAGAAACCGACTCGCTCACTCTCAGGTAATCCAGCTGATTCCAGACTGTCTGCTGGATTCATTCTCACTTTTTTTTTTTTTTTTTTTTGTGAAGTTGGCAGAAAGCTGGATGGGATACTCAGGACCCGGCTGTGGAATACTGAGCTTACAGGTGACTGACAGGTGAGTCAGCATGTAATTTATACAAGGTTTTCAAGTGAAAACGCACAACTTTCGTTGTGTTTTGGGTTTCTACTAATGACAGTCCAACCTGATCGTCTGTCTATATGAATGTGTGCCTGCTCCCATTGTTAAAGTTCAAAGATCAGTCGTTTATTTGATCTGTATTCTGTATTTTCCAGGTATGTGTGGTGCCTGGATTTCAAAGGAGGACTGTTCTGCAGCCCTTTACCTGAAACCGGACTCAATTGGCAGCGCTTTGAAGACAATATCCACCAGGTGGCGCTGTCCCCTTCAGGTGAGCCTGCGGCTGCGGCACGCTGCCCTGACGGCACGCCTGAGTGACGCCGGCTCGCTGTGCCTCCGTCAGGTAACCTGCTGTGGAAGGTGGAGCAGAAGACCATGACGGCGTACGCCTGCGCCAAAGTGTCGGTGAGGGGAAAACGTCACTGGTACAAAGCCGAGGAGCATTCGGCGTTCGTGGCTCTGAGTGACGACTCTGCCTGGATCATCAGGACCAACGGCGACCTCTACCTGCAGACAGGTAACCCTTCACCAGGGGTCTGCCGCTTTCAGGACCAAACATTTACCACAAAAGAAAATTTGTCTGAAGACTCAAAATGTGGTAATGATCTGAAATAATGGAAAAAATATCTTTTCAAAAAACTGCAATAACTGCATTAAATGAGATTGCATGGCTGAAGTGTCATTGGTGGAATTCATCTTATTGTATATTTAGTTGTTTTTTTCTTTTATGGATTTTGGCCATTTTAGCTTCTCTAACTCTTTAGTTATTTATAGCTGCTCTGTTTTCTAATGATTAGAAGGGTTTTAAAGATCTTCGCTACTTATTTTATTTCTCCTTATTTCTTTAATTTTTCCTTCTCTTTCTGTGTGCTTCTTTTTTTCCCCTTTTTATTTTTGTTCTCCTTTTCTTGCTTTCATTTCCTCTGTTTTTCTTTTTTGTTTTCCTCAAAGTTTTTTCATATTATTTAGCTTTATTTTTTTTTTATCTTTAACCATTTTTGAAAATCAGTGTGGACTGAATGCAGTTAAAAATAAATATTTATTTACATTCAGTATTATGAAAAGCTTGAGTGATGAAAAGGGGTTGAAGAGCCTCATGTGACCCCTGACCTCTGACCCAGACAGTCACTGTACTGGACTCCCTCCATGTTTAAAGATGTGCACCAGTTTCTGAGGTGGGACCTGCACAGATTAGATGACACAGATGGTTCTGAGGGGTTAGAAGTGTTTCAGAGAGGAGTGGCAGACGCACTGCTGGGAGAGACCACCGGGGGGCGCCTCTCTGCTGACCTGTCCGTCTCTCAGGCCCTCCTTGTTCTGACGTCCTGCTACGTCTCCGTTTCAGGCCTGAGCGTGGAGCGTCCCTGCGCGCGCTCCGTGAAGGTGGAGACTCCGTGTGTGTTCAGCCAGGTGTGTGTGAGGGCGGGCGTGGTTTGGGCACTGAGCGAGCACCAGGCCGTCTTCTACCGGGAGGGTCTGAGCAGCTACTGCAGCCAGGGCGAGGGCTGGAAGTACGACACGGTCAGGTAATGCCACTAATGCCACTGCTGCTGCTGCTGAACGCCTGGATTACTGCAGGACCGCGCATCAGCTGAAGTGTGTGTGTGTGTGTGTGTGTGTGTGTGTGTGTGTGTGTGTGAGACAGTGAGGCTCAGGGTCTAGACCTGGTCTGTGTGGCTCTGGCTGATGGGGGCACGGCCTGGGCTCTTGATGCCAGTGGCAGTCTCTGGTTTCGAACCGGGGTACGCTCGTCCAGACCGCAGGGTGACGACGACCACTGGTGGCAGGTAGGGGGCGCCGCCGGGCTCGAGTTTGGTTCGGTTTGAGGCGCGGTCTGACGGCCTGGCTGTGTGTCTCCCTCAGATCAGCATCTCGGACTACGTGGTGTTCGACCAGGGCAGCCTCTTCCAGACGCTGCTGCAGGCCACGCAGAGCGTCGCCACGGTAACGCGGGCGCCGGTGGAGCGCGTGGTGGCTTTCCTGTCGCAGTACTCCCACTGCCAGCCCAGCCTGGTCAGCGCCAACCGCAGCGGCGTGTGGGTCGCGTCCGGCAGGAACCAGCTGCACCTGGCCCGGGGCAGCCTCGTGGGTCAGTACAGACCGTCACGCTCCACCACGGTCCACCACAGTCCAGTACAGACCATCACGGTCCAGTACAGACCATCACAGTCCAGTACAGACCACCACGGTCCAGTACAGACCATCACAGTCCACTACAAACCACCACTTGGTTTCAATCTGTTTTTGGTTCCTGCAGGAACCTTCTGGCAGAACGTGGTCCCTCGCGGAACCGTCTCAGCCACCAGGTGGACCTTCATCACCTCTTCATCTGTACCTCACAAAGAAGGTAGACCACCTGGACACAGCTGTGCCCCCCGCCCCCCTTCCCCCACCCCCACGGCCTCTGACTCGGACTCTGTCCCGTGTCTCAGGTACCTTCCTGTGGCTGGCTCAGAGCAGGAAGGATCTGTTCTGCGTGTGGGACCAGGACGGCGAGCTCCGCCCCTCGTCGGTGCTGCTCCCCCCTGAGGTAAGCCCCCCGCCTCGTCGGAGTGAGGCGTCGCCCCCGGTGGCGTGCCGGGTCCTGATGCCTGCCGTGTCGTGCGTTCAGGTGGAGCTGACGTACCTGTCGGCCTGTCGGGACGCTCTGTGGGGTTTGGACGCTCACGGCCGGGTCCTCATCCGGACGCTGTCTCCGTCCTGTCCCGCCGGTCTGCACTGGACCCCCCTGGATCTGAGCCAGCTGGGTAGGTTCCCCAGTCTGCCAGGGGAGGGCGCCAGTTCACAGTGAAAGCAGACTGTTTTTGTTGCTGTGTGTGAGTGTGTGTGTGCGAGAGAGAATGTTTTTCCATCCGTCTGTGTCTCTGTGTGTACTTGTTGCTGTATGTTTTTTCCTGTGTGTGTGTGTGTGTGTGTGTGTGTGTGTGTGTGTGTGTGTGTGTGTGTGTGTGTGTGTGTGTGTGTGTGTGTGTGTGTGTGTGTGTGCACGTTGCTTTTTCCATTTGTGTATGTGCGTACGTGCATCTTTTTGTTGCTGTCTGCATGTTCGTGTGTGTGTGTATGTGTGTTTATTTATGTTTGTGAATGCGTTTTACTGTCTGGCTGTTTATCTGTGTGTGTGTGTGTGTGTGTGTGTGTGTGTGTGTGTGTGTGTGTGTGCGCGTGCTTGGTTAGATTTACAGTATGACGCACCCAGATGATATGCTATATTTATCAGGACCTTCACTGGGACAGAAACATTGGGGTCTTTATAAACACGCGCACTGACAGGTGGAGGTTGTGTAACATGCTGGTAATTCAAGTGTGTGTGTGAGTGTGAGTGTGAGTGTGAGTGTGTGTGTGTGCGTCATAATGTAACCTGACTGATAGGTCAGCTCTGTTTTTAGTCTGACTGCCCTTCTCAATCTCACACACACCTCATGACTGAGCCAGCTCCTAGAAACCTGTCAGACGCACACATACACATACACATAGTACACATACACACAGGTCAGAGGTCAGCAGGACACTCTGTCAATATGAAGAATGAGAGTTTTTTTGCCCCCTTGGGGACTCAGACTGCACCACTGGTTTCCTGATCTCGTGGACCAGGAGCTCTCTCTCCTCTGGAGGGATGTGTTCTGAGCTCTGAGGGCGAAGTTTTTAAATACCAGAGGATCGATAAGCTCTGACGGTAACTGTTCTTTGAACAGTACTTTAGAATAGTGATCCCAGCCTTTTTAGCTCCACGGACACCCATCCCTTCTTGTTAGGCAGGTTCCAGGTTTGGTTCTTGAGGTCTGGCAGGGGAACCAGGGTCTTCACAGGTCACTTGGGGTCAGATCGGTCGTCACCTGTGTGTCCCAGGTGGTGTTCGTCTGGTCAGTGTGAGCTGCGGCAGTCAGAACGTCTGGGCTGTGGATAGCCGAGGAATCGTTTACTTCAGGGTCGGAACCCAACCGCTGAATCCCAGCATGATGCTCCCGGCCTGGATCCACATAGAACCACCTGCACAGGTAACACACCTGATCCACCTAGAACCACCTGATCCTCCTAGAACCGTCTGCCCGAGGCAAGCGTGTTGGACCTGTCCATGTCCTGTGTCTTCAGCCCATCGGAGTGCAGCTGGTCTGCATCCAGACGAGTCCTAACGATCGCCTCCTCTGGGCTTTGGACAACAGAGGAAGCGTCTTCGTCAGGACCGGGCTCAGCGACGAGATGCCGGTCGGGACGGACTGGGAGCTGGTACCAGGTACTCTGCTGGACGCCTCCTCCTTCCCATCTTCTCACGTCTGTCCTGAGTGTCCTAAACCTTTGTGGTTGTCTCTGCAGGTCTTGCCGTCAGTCAGCTGGTCCTCAGCTGTCGAACCGTGTGGGTTCGGTGCGTCAATGGAGATCTGGCTCGACGTTACGGCGTCTCTGAAAGAAACCCAGCGGGAGACTACTGGAAGAAGATCCCTGGCGGCGCCAACTGGTTTACAGGTGGGAACGCGCTCAGGTGAGTCGCAGGTGAGCCTGTCCTGAGTTTCACCTCTCGCTCTCTCTCCGTCTTCGCAGTGACTCCGGAGGACGAACTGTGGGCGGTCACCTTGGTGGGTGGATTGGCACGGCGACTGACGAAGCTCCTCCCACAGACGCCTGTTAGACCCGCCTCCTCAGGCGCCTCGTTGGGAGACGACGTCGATGACGAGTGGGAGCTGATTTGACGTGCGACCTGACTGTGACACCGATGTCTCGTGCAGTGGGTTCTGATGGTCACCCTCTGCTTACTGACTTGAGACAGCATGGCGGATGTCACAGCGGTACCGACGGCGGACACGTCGCGATGTCACTTCCTGTGATGGAGCTCAGGTGGAAGGATGGAAGCGAAGCGAAAAACTTAACTTTGAACAGGATGCACTTTAAATTGGAGGGACACTGGTTACGATGGCTCTTCTGGTTCTAACAGGTTCTGGTTGATATTGAACTAGTTCTGACCGGTTCTAACTGGTTAGATGTGTTGAGAACTGCTTAAAAAGAACCTCAAATGGGTCTAGAAGCTAATTCTGTAGTACGATTATAAAAGGACTCTTTACATGACTGGATAGTCTGGTTCTGACTGGCTCTGACTAATTTTAACTGGTTTTCAACAGTTTTTACTGGTTCTAACTGGTCCTAGTTGGTTCTAACTGGTTTTAGCTGGTTCTAACTGGTTCTAACTGCTTTAACAAACATCTTCATGAGGCCTGGTCCAGAGTAGGATTTTGTTGTGTGAGTTTAAGAAAAGGGGCATTTTACACTTCTGGATAGTCTGGTTCGGACTGGGTTCAACTGGTCGTAGCTAGCTCTAACCTGTCGTAATTAAAAACAAGACATTTAACCAAAAAAAGTCCTGTAGTGCACTTTGTGTTTCTTCTCTGTCCAACCAGAGCTGAGAAAAGGGAAACCGACCCAGTTGGACCCAGAAACCAGTATTTGTTCTGACTGCTTGATGTTGCTGCTTTTCCTGTTGGGAGCGACATTAACTGTGCTGTTGCCTACCTGCCTGTCTCTTTTCCAGTCAACATGGTAACTAACCGAAGCTCCGCCCTCCATGGCAACATAAGCTGCACCCACTGGAACTGTGTATCATGAAATAAAATGTGCAAAATCAGTTATCAATCTTTATGGAGTGGCTGTTCTGATGGATTTAGATGGAGTCCGGTGGGCCCTGTTGGTTCTGACGGACTCCGCTGGACATAGACCCTCATGGCGCCTGATGGACTTTGATGGACCTGAACAGTTAAGCATGGGAGACTGCTCTGAATGTGTGGTTGTTGTTGCCATGGAAACGGGTAAGACTGTCAGGTGATTGGTTAGATTCAGTGTAAACTCACTTGTTGTTTCGTCCGTTAACTTAATAAACAAGTTTAAACACTGAAGCAGCTTCAGGTTGTTCTAGATGATTCCATCTGTCAGTCCTGGTCCTGGTCCTGGTTCTGGTCTTTACTAATGTCAGATCAGTCATTAATGGTGATTGATTTATCAATGATTATTGATGACAATGATTAGTGAGTCGTGGTTGGTTATTGATTAGTCATTACTATAATTGTTGACTAATTATTGATTGGTTATTGATAACTTTTGATAAGTGATGAGTCAGTTTATCTTGTGGTCCCCCAGAAAGCGCTCTAAAAATCCACTGCTACGTCCACGTGGTGTTTAGGTCTGGAAATGGAGGTCAGTGAAGTGCTTAGTGGACAGTCAGGACACCGAAACACCTGAGAAGCATCATGTGGAGGTATTTATAGATCTACTCTGTCGAGGCAAAGTCACAGACGGTTTGTTTTACTTTTTAACTGCAACAAACCAGTCAGCTCAGCTGTGAATGTCAGATAATTCAGTTTTAACACCTCTGTTTTTTCTCAGGCCTGTCGGAGCTCCGTCATTGGTACAGTTTGTATTCGTGGAGGCTTTTCATCCTGCCGTGTGTTCAGTGTTGACTGCAGCACCCTGAGACTCAGTTTCATCATGAAAATGTCGTCTTTTTATTTTGAGGTAGAAGTGACGGACATGAAGAAACCAACAAGTTCATGAAACTGTTAAAAAAAAAAAAGCTGCAAACAGAATTAATGAGAACGTTTCAGAAGACGTGACCACCCTATTTATGACGGAATATTGTTGACTCATTTCTGAATGATGACTCATTGATGATTTATCACTCATTGGTTGATGGTCTGACTCTAGTGATGTTTTCTGCCAACTTTTTTTTTCTATATTTAGTCCTTGTTGTTTGTTTACAAATATTGGAAACAAACAGAATCACCTTTGTTTATTTCAGACTCACAGGGATTCTACGTGAAACACAGTGAGGTAGAAACTGATCATCATCACACTCATCCTCATCGCAGTATGATTGTCCTATAGTGTCCTCTTATCTACATGTTGCTTGGCTCTGCAGGGTCCGCCCACTTTCAGTGGTGCTTATCCCTGATTGGTCTGTTCAAAGTTTATTTACAGCTTATTTACATGTCACCACGTGGTCCCGTGGTGTTGGTGCAGTCAGTGCCAGCTGTGAGGCTGCAGGAAGGCGGGCAGCGAGCTGATGCGGTCTGGACCGGACCGGGCCAGACACCGCAGCGCCTGCAGCAGGAGAGGGGGCGGGGCCAGTCCACACAGCCAGCGGAAAACCTCATTTCCCAGAAGGCTTTGCCACAGCTGTGGCTCATCTCGCAGGCGGCACAGCGGTGGTGGTTTGGGGAGGAAGAGCAGCAGCATGTCGAAGCAACGCTGAGCTTGGCGCCGCTCAGATGCGTCACAGGACACGAGTCTCTGCAGCGCAGTGTCCAGGCCGTCCGGCTCGGCGCCGTGAGCCAGCAGCAGCAGCAGGCACTCGGGCCTCGACAGCTCCACCGCCAGCTGCACCGCCGTCTTTCCCGCATCTGCGACGTGCGTGCAGCCGCCGCAGCTGTCCAGGTACCCGCCGTGCAGGTCGCAGTCTTTCACGGTGCCCAGCATCATCCCCAGGACTGCCACGCGGTCGTAGCGCACTGCCATCTTTAGGTGCGGGGCACCACTGCCGCCACAGCAGCAGAAGCTACAGCGCGGCGCCTTGAGGGCGCTGAGGGAGTACCTGTCAAGCAGGTAGCGAGCATAGTCCTGGTGGTTGTGCACCAACGCGTACAGCAGTGCCTCGCAAGGAAGGAAGGCTCTGGGATGTCCATCCTCCCAGCAGAAGACCTCCATGCTCCGCATGTCCTCCAGCAGCCAGACCGGCAGCTGCTCCCGCACTGCGCAGTAGAAGGAGAACGCCGTTCGCTCACACTCCCGCTGGGACGGAGACGAAGACAGGCAGTCCAGCTGAGAGGAAACCAGCCACGGCATCACTGAGCACGACTGAAGACACCTGACTACTCCTAAAGATAACTGGAGATGCCTGATGACTTCTGAAGACACCCGGGGACGTCTGAATAAAACTGAAGACACCCAATGACTCCTAAAGACACTTAAGCCGCTTAAAAACTTCTAAAGACTCTTGAAGACTTCTAAAAGCCACAGTCATACAGGTCTCCCAGATTCTGCCGGGACTCGTCCTGAAGAGAGACGTCAGTCAAACCTCCGTCTTATGATCCTCCAGACTTTTATAGAAGCGGACAGCACCGCCCCCTTCAGCTGTGTGTGTGGGTGGGTGGGTTGGTGGGGTTATGGTGGGTGGATCAAGTGTCTCACATACTGAACATAGTGGCCTCAGTCTGCAGGGGTTTTCTAATGAGGGCAGTGAGCAACAGTTGAGCTCGGTAGAAAAATGTCTCGTAAGACATCACTAAGTACTTTGTTTACTCCAGTAGTGTAATATACATGGATTTCATTTACACAGTGCTTTCCCACCGCTTGAGCAGTCTCCACATTTCTTGACATTGTTGATCACATTCACTTATAACAGTGGAGGCAGCAAGGTGCTCAATCCATTGGAAGCAATTTGGGATACAGTGTCTTGCTCATGAACATTTCAACATGTAGGGGACCGAACCTTCAACCTTACGACTGAGTGATGGCCCGCTCTACCAGCTGAGCTACAGCCATTTCGATATAGATGTGTATATTGTGTTACTGTGTACTTATACTGCAATACTGAAGAGCCAGCCACAGCAGAAAAGGAGTGCCTCCTGCTGGTCACTCATAGAAGCTACAATTGGCTTCAAACACTGTTCTCAGGCTGAAGTGTCCACTGAGCTTATCATGTCACATAGTGCCATCAGCAGGTTGAAGAGAGTATCTAAGAGGCTGCAAAAGTCACAGAAATACAGAGAAGTGGACGCTCTTTGTTCTCATCCCACACTGACGACTGCTTCATTTTGAACAGTGTCCTGCAGAACCCGATGGTGACCCCCCCCCCACTCAACTCCAGGAACTTTTAATAAAGAGGAGAGGCACCAAGTGTCACCATTGGAAGCTCTTGACATCAGAAGGGTCTGTGTGCTTAATCACCTCTGCAAGGTACCTGAACACATCCCCAGGGGCAAGGCGTCACCGTCTTGATGGACCAGGAAGCGTTGAGCAGGACCAGGGACCGGAGAGCACTCTGCATCCACCACTGCTGTCACCAACGAGCTTTTCTTGGTGGTGGTGGTGCTAATGTGGTACAGTGACAACGCCATGCTACCCGAAGATCATTAACCCAGACACAGGTCTAGCATTTCATCTTCATGGGCCACAATCTCCAGGTCATGGAGGTGTCATCATTACGGAATGGCAGCAGGAGACTGGGGTACCTTAAATGGAATGATCTGCACTTTCTCCAGACCTGAAACATATAGAAAGCCTCTAAGATCAGTGGAGTTTCTGTGTAGAGAGTCATTACTCTATACCTATACCTTCAATGACTCTACAGCTGCGATTTTTCTCTATTCCATTCATGTCTGTCTGAAATGGTCTCTGAGGGCCACAGGGTGTCGCAGGCTTTACCGGTGAATGAAAACATGAGACTTTCTCAGTTTCTCAAACTTTTAGTCAAAGAAAATAAATAAAAAGTTTTTATTTTCACACTTCAAACAAACTGTGCAAAAACAAGTCGAACAATGTCCAAGACGCCAAGGAACCACTGCAGCCACACGGGAGACTCTAGAGACACTCCGGTGAACTCTGCTGAATTCACCACAGGATAGAACTCTGTTCGAATGTGTCTGCGCAGAAGTGGAACATTCAAACTTCAACACATCAGAGGGATTCCAACCAAAGAGCTTATACCTAATCCAAGACAGCAGCTGGTAAATGACTTCAGGTTTTACTGGTCACACTGGGTCATCAACAGTCTCATGGAACATGGTGAGTGTCCAAACCAGTGGGAGGGACTCAGTGTCTCATAAACTGAACAAAAAAAAAAAAAAAAAAGTCACTGACGTGAACCTTCTGGAAACCCTCTGATGTACAGGCACGTCTCTTCTGGTTCTGACCCTTCTTTCCTGGATCTAACCGATCAGTCCAGGTTCTGATCCTTCTGTCTGGTCTATTCTGATCCTGATCAGTCTGTCCTAGAACTGTGCTGGTTTTCGGGGCTCCTCTGTGGCTGCAGTGGGTTTCCCAGCATGCCCCGGGCGGGAAAAGGGATGCACGGCATCAGTAAAGAGCAGCTGCAACGTCCTCACTGCGGCGGCCAGGTTGAATCTCAGCAATGTCGCCATCGTGTCATCATGGCACCAAAGATTCATCCTCACAAACACACACAGAGTCCACCAGCCAATCAGAGGAGGTGGTGTCCTCCGGGCTCGGCAGAGTCCACTCTGATTGGCTGTTCCTTGTCTCTTCCTCTGTCCTGCTGGTGGCGTTCTCAGCCGGACGAGCTTTCCCATCATCCTTTACTCTGCTGGACTTGGACCAGTGAGCTTAGAGGTAAAAGGTCAGGGATCAGGAAGGTCGGACGTATCCACGGTAACCTGAAAAACGGTGCAGAGCGTGAGTGAGCGAAGCTGAGCAGCTCGGTGGCTGAGGCCAGAAGAGTCTTCTTCACCTTGATGAAGATGGTGTCGTCTTTGATGTAGCTGCCTGTCTCCAGGACGCTCTGGGACACAAAGAGCGGACAGCCCGACGCGATGTTCATCTCCGCCGACGGACGCCGAAAGCTGCTGCTGTTTGGATCGGGCTTGAAGGCGTCGCCCAGGTGTTTCCTGGATGGTCCTTGATCCATCAACATCAGGGTCACCTGAAGGACAGCCAACCAGGGAACCAACCAGTCAGCAGCTGGTTGACCAGATTACTGAGTAATCACCAGCTGGTGATTAACCGGTTGATCAAATGACTAACCCAGTCAGTAGCTGGTAAACCAGGTAACCAACGAATGGAACTGTCATCCAACAGCAGTTAGGAACTATCCAAATTAGTCATCAAGGGAACTGATACCCTCTCATGCGAAAGGCTTGGAGTTCAGGGTTTATACCAGTTAAATCGGTCTGTTGGTAACCATGGCTACGTTCTCCTGGTTTCTCCTGAATGGATTTGAGATTGTAACAAATCTGATTCCGCCATCATCTACAGACAAAACCAATTTCAAACAGTATGAACCCTGAGCTCCAGCTGGTCAGAAGTGATGAAGTTATTCACATGCAGGTGAAACATCAACACTACAGCCTGAATGACTGATTTTACACGGTAAACCAGTGTGAACTGCACCAGTAGTAGTCGGTACCTTCTGTTTGAAGGGCCAGGGCAGCAGGGCATCGTACTCGCCCCTCATCACCACGAAGAAGAGCGACAGGTGCGTCCCTTTACCCATGCCGTCTCCGTTCAGGTAGACGCGGGCGCACATTTTGTAGCCGAAGTATCCGGTGTAGAACGGCTGTGAGTACAGCGACAGCGTCTTGGCCGCCACTGCATCCTGTTTCCGCCTCTTGTAGTCGCGGATCTTCCAGATCAGAGTCCCATTATAGCTCGCAGTCTCCAGAACCTGGAACCGCAGGTCCATGTCAGCCAAACGGATCTCGTGGACACTCAGCATGTCGTCCTGGCGCTTCAGCTCCGTCTCCAGCGATGCTGCAGCAAACAATTGCAGGTTACTCATTAACCTCAGTAACTTGTCCTACACTTCTGCAACTCTTCCCCTACTTTTGAAGCCAGTGCTTCATTTTTACAGTGAACCTTTGCATTCGATAACTAATACTCTTACAAGCAGTGCTCCACTTCTGAAATGAGCCTCTCACTTTTGCAATTGATCGCTTTAACTATTCCCGTGACGTACGTAACCTGTCCCGTCATCTGTAACCAAGCCCTGTCCTCTGTACCAAGCCTGACCGATGTAACTGGTCTGCAGATCTCCCGTACTGTCCCTGCAGTCCTTTGTGTGTGTCCTCACTCAGAGTTTGCGTGGTGGACCCGGTGCCGCTGCGTCCCCCTTGCTCCAGAGCACTAAGCCGGGTTCGCACGTTGTCCAGGTTTCCTCTGAGGTTCTCCATGTCGTCTCGGAGTGGATGTAAAGACCGGAGCTCCAGCTCCAAGTCCAGCAGCTTCTCCGAGTGAGAGCTCATCACTTTCTGAGGACAGACAGAAAAACCCGCTTGGTCAAATCTACGTCTGCCACTGCCTGCGGGTCGGGGAGAGAGATGCATGCTGGGATTTCACAGCTGCCTGAACTCAGAATGTGAGGGCTCTTGTCGGACTTGTACCTGCATGGCAGTCACTTTCTGCTCCGTCTGCCGGTTCTTCTCCCTCAGCTCCTCCATCTGGTTCTCCAGTTCAGACAGTCGGCTGCTGAGCGCTGGAAGCACCTTGTACCGCTCCGTCAGCTCACCTTTGACCTCCTCCACCTGTTGACATTGCTCAGGTAAATGTCTGCACATCTGCCTGACGCCGTAGTTCCCTTTACTCCGGTGTTGTGGTCTCACCTTGTTCTCCAATGAGCAGCTTCTGCTGGCCATCATCCTCAGGTGCTCAGCTGCAAAGGTCGACTCGTGCTGCCTCAGGTCCTGGTTCAAACCCTGAGAGTTCACAGAGCATGAAGCACACACCGTGTGTGACATACACACAGTACAGAAAGTCAGAATTTACCTTGAACGTGCAGCCATAGCGGACGAAGTGGCAGTTGACGTGGGCTTTGGGGCAGTCGTGCTGGTGGCTGCAGAGCTGAAACGCCACAGGAAAAGAGTCAGAATGAAAGAGGACAGACTGTGCAGAGCAGCACTGACCGGGGAAGTTACCTCGCTCCGGGGCAGCGAGGACAGGGAGCAGTGGTTGGGACAGGACACCGGGAACGCCGGACACACAGTTTCTTTGTGTTTCTGCAAACAGCACAAAATGAGCAACGGGCCAGATCTGAACTCTAACCTGACACACGTCCATAACCGAGTGCTGATGCTCGCTCACTCACTATTCTCACAAAAAAACCAACACAACTCCATCTCTAATTCGTTTTGTAATGTGACAGCGTTGAAGAAGGTCGGCGTCACATGAAACCGGAGTCTACCTGCAGGTCAGTCAGGGGCATCTTGGAGGAGCAGAACTCGCAGGTGGTCTCTCTGTGTTTACATTTCCAGCTCAGGTGGTCGGGCATGTCCTTCCTCATCATCCGCTCTTTACACTTCCCCAGCGGACACGGCACCTCGTAGAACGGACACACGTTCAGGTGGTCCTGCAGACACAGGTGAGACAGGGCGAGTTCCCAGGCAGGACCGACACAGCCGGTCCGTTGCCGTGGCGACAGTGAATGAAGCAGCGGCTCACGGGAATCTGCTGCAGGCTCATCTGCTCCTGACAGCCGTTGGCTTCACTGCGACAGTGAACCTTCAGTGCCATGATTTCCCGGTGGCAGCAAACGTCTCTGAAAATCTGAAGCACAAACCAGAGCAGAGTCAGTGACCGGCTGCTAACCGGCTGGTCACCAGCTCTTAACCAGACACCAACACTGACACCGCGAGCAGCCACGTCACCTTGTCTTTGAAGAGTGGCTCCATGTCAGCCGGACACACCGGGTTCTGATGACTGCAGGAGGAAACCAGACAGGAAGTTAGCCATTAACATGGGCGTCTCACCTTTAACCCCGCCCCCCGACCCCAGCGTGTCTCACCTGAGGAGGTCACTGATGCAGCTCTGACAGAAGCGGTGTCCACACTCAGTCTGGCGGGGCTGACACAGGACCAGCCTGCAGGCCTCGCAGCAGTATTTGGACTCTGGAGTTTCTACAAAGTGATCTCGGAATCCTCCATGGAGCGGCAGGAAGCCAGCAGGGACACCTGTATGGGTGGAGCGGACAGGCGGAGACAGGCGGAGCAAAGAGGAGGCGGTGAGAACAGGTGGAGACAGGTGGAGACAGAAGACAGCTCTTCCGGGTGTTTACCTTGCTGAGAGGCAGGAGGCTCACTCGGAGGCCAGGGATTGGCTGGGCGGTGAGAGGGAGGGGCAGCAGAGAGGGGCGGGACCAGGGAGGGCGCCACCTGCTGGAGGGGAATCTGCACCTCCCTGCCGTCAGAACTCCTCCCTGCTGACATGACCTGAGGACACAGAAAGGGGGCGTGGCCTCAGACAGCTGACCTTCTGGTGTGTGTGAGGTGCGTCGCCTGTGCCTCAGTAAATACAACAGTCCTTCACCTGTACATCACTAAAGTTTAGCGGTGTAACAGAATATTGTGGCACGAAATTTTACGGAATTAAAAAAAAATGACGAAGCAAAACTGAAAGACACTCGGAATAAAATTCAAAGAACGCAAAGAGGTGCTGTGCTCTGACACTGATAGGTCTGACCCTCTGGCCTCTGCTCTACCGCAGCAGCACTCTCACTTCATGAGGAAATGGAAGCCGAGGAGATGGAGGACGCTCCTGCAGAGTGTTGCAGGGTTGGTTTTGACAGAAACATTTTTATTTTCAGGCCAGTATTTGTCAAAAGCGATCTCTTACCGTCTCTGCTGCCTGTTCACGACAGCTCGGACATTACAATGTGAGGCGTTCGAAGGCTTTTAATACTTCACAACATTTACCGAAATAACTAAAGCGATGACAAAGTGAGCAGTAGCATGCAAGGCTGTTTTAGTCAGAGCCAGCACGAACAAATGCAACTGTACCACCCAATCTTACAGTCAAAACGGCCTCCATCACCTTTCAGAATGACAGACGGTGGTCAGTCATTACCGCCAGCCAATGAGCAAATGCCAATAGAAACACCCCGCCTCCAGCAGCACCAGAAACTCCTCTGGCCCCGGGGCGGTCTGTCAATAACATCAAAATCTGACTGGCTGATGATACTGTCACTCAACGTTATACAACCCAACAGCAGCGTCCAGCTGGGATCCAAGGCCAGCGACCAAACTACTGCTGCCCCAGCAGGGGGACAGAGCGGAGATGCGTTCAGAGGACACAGAAAATTTGAGCTCCATAAAATGTAATTGTTGCAAACTCAGCAATTGACCCCAGGGACATTTCAGAATGACCTTTTAATTATGGAGAAAAAAAAAAGGCAGAGCTAGCCCTGCTGCCCCTGACTGCACATCACTGAAAGTAAGACACCGAAAAACAAACATGGGGTGTTTGTGAACTTTAAAACTCATTTTAACCACATTGTTTTCCTTTAATACAATTGGCAACAGAAATAACTTTAAATGTCTCAAACTGTCCAGATCTCCCAAAGCACACTGCAGCTCTGAGGAGGAATTAGTTTCCCTTTTCATTTCAAGACACAAGCTGTCCTGATTGCTTAAAACAATAAAGCACCTGTTGGGATTTTCCGTTTGCCTAAATGTTGTTGTCTAAATAAGAAAAAAATGCAATATTTCTATTTTTTTTTTTTTTATGTTTTCACTGACAGCAATAACCTTGGTATGTTGGTGGAAATCTGCATGCTGCAGTTCTTGAATACGGAAAAAATAAAGAATATCAAATTTTTGCACTTCTACCATTAACAGAATTTGTTTGTATCTTTGAACGAGCCATAAGTTACGTCAAAAAAAAAAACATTTGACTATTATAATTTGAAGAGGAGACCAGAAGAGGATATCGAAATGTTTACTTGTTTGTGGAGATACTTAATAGACTGAACATCAAAAAGACCTTTTTCTGTATAAAAGCACTATGAAGACGAAAGTTTCTATAATATTGTCCTCTATATTTATTAAAAAAGTGAGATTGGTCAATTTAAAATTTCTTCTTTATCTGATGAGCAAAACCATTTTGTGCTGTCAAATTGCTTTTCATCAAATTGGTTTTCTTCCATTTTTGTTTTGTATCGTATTTCATGTCATTTCTGGAGTTTCGCAGGTTGTTACACCCCAACTATGAACCATTAATGGTCCTTCCACAGGTTCACCTGCAGGTCGGTGATCGTCTTCTCGGCACTCTGTACATCTCTCAATACCACATTACTTCACCTGTACATCACTAAATACCACCGTACGTTACCTGTACATAACTAAATACCATCATACTTCACTTGTACTTCACTAAATACCACAGCAGTTCACCTGTACATCACTAAACCACAGTACTTCACCTGTGCATCATTAAATACCACATTATTTCACCTGTGCATCATTTATTAACTGTCGTTGTTGTTGTTTACACCTCTGATTTGATAAACAGGGTAAACAAAGTGATCCAATCATGTCTGAGCTCATCATCTTCTGGTCTGACTGTAGGCTTTTTTGACCATCGATTTATCGATTGCCAGTTTGAACACACACGCACACACACACACACACACACACACACACACACACACACACACACACACACACACATACATATATATAAGCACACACAGGCCGTTAGCTTATAAATATACACACACTGCGGGTGCTAACAGACCGTTAGCTTCTAAAAACACACACACACACACACACACACACACACACACACACACACACACACACACACACACACACAGCTAGCTGTAGCATCTCCTGTTTTCTTCCAGACATGTCTCCATTGTGTCTCCACTGAGTGTTTACTCACATGAATCTCCTCCACAGGCCACAGCTCCTCCTCAGCGGCTCCTCGGTGGACTCTCTCCGGGATTCAAACCGTCAACCTGCCGGTGCCTCGGAGCGTCCGGGCCTCAGCCGGGCTCCTCATGGTCCGGGTCCGGGGTCCGGGTCCGGGTTTAGGCTGATTCTGGTCGCTCTGGTCGTGTCGGTGTACGGGTCCCGGTTCAGAGATCCAGGAGGACGGGGCTGAAAGACTGGAAACCCCCTCCACTGCTTCCGCCCAGGAAATCCCCCAGCTGCCCGGAGAGACCCGCACCGACAGGGGGCGCTGTGGGCATCAGGTACCCGGGGCTGCGGGGACATAGGGCGGCCAGCAGGGGGCGCTGTGAGCTCGCTTAAACTGTTTTTCGAAATTTAATATAAAATTCTTTTTTCGGGTGGGGGATTTATACAAATACAAAATACAGTAGCATACACCTCGTATAATATTTACGGGTTTTCCTTCCCAAACAATCCCATTATCTCAACATTGAGCTCCTTAACTGAGAAACTTAGAAAAAAGTCATGAAACGATGTGCGTGTGTTTATATGTGTGTATGGAAACATGTACTGTATTACTTTATCTATATGTATTGCCGACACGCGCACACACACACACACACACACACACACACACACACACACACACACACACACACACACACACACACACACACACACACACCACCGTACACATGCTTATTCACTATTGCCCAGCCAAACAAGCCTGCACCAGTCCAGATAGATATGTTATACACAACAATTGTATCCCAAGAACATATATAATAAAATACAGAATTATACATAGTATCACATCAACTCAAAATCTAAATAAAATGGTTAAATCCATATAAACTTAGAGAGACTCACATGAAACGTTCAACAGGGAGGATGAAGTGAAAGTCTTTAGGTTTTATTGCATACAATCTCAGAAAATCCAACACGCACTAAAGAACAAAAGTGTTTCAAAGTGAAACTGAAGGTAATGATATGAAGGTTGGAGAGTTAGGGACTTTAGTTTAGTTCCGTAATCTTCTTATGAAACTGATAACAGAATGATGATAAAGACTGACAGACTTTCAATGCTTACTGCTTCACTGTGCGACTCACAGCACTCCGGCCTCACATTCTGGGTTCAAATATACCAGCCGAGCCTCTCTGAGTGGTGTCTACATGTTCTCCCCGTTTGAGGGTTTCCTAACAGGGTCTTTGTGAGGTTAATTGGTGACTCTGCATTGTCTAAAGTGAATTTGAGTGTGTGTTTGTCCTGTAATGGACTGGCGACCTGTCAAGGTTCAATCCTGCCATCACCCAGGTAGCTAAACCAGGCAACGCCAAACAAGATTAAGCCTTACAGAATAAAGGAATGATTGTCTTAATAATGTTTTACAGAAATCAAGTGAGAAAGTTATCCTCTTAAAGAGTTCTTGAGGTAGAAATGTGTGTCAGCTGTGTCTGCCGAAGGCTTCTCGGGACATCTTATTCGATATGAGTGGCACAAATGCAAAAGTTTGTGCCGTCTTCTGTGTATTTTGAAGAGAGTTCCACAACAGGTTAAATATGGAGCACAGTCTCATGCTGCTGAGTTTCAAGATGAGAAACTTTCAGTTCTGTTTCCAGACCAAAGGTCTGTGAAGTCGTGGGAAGCAGCTCTGCTGCAGCACCGCCTGCCGGGGGGCAGAGGACCCGTAGTCCATCCAGTTCAGAACAAACTCATAGACACAAATTCATCTACAGTCATTTTAGACACAATACCTAACTTCACATTCGTGTTCTGGATCGTTGGGAGGAAGCATGAGAAAACAGATCACTCTCCACAGAGAGGCCTGACCAGATTTAATTCCACAAGGTTATGATGGAAAGCAGTTAACCACTTCACTCTGAATCCACCAAATTGTAATTTCAGCCCTTCAATCAGTGTAAAACATCCTGATGAGTCCATCACACAAGTTCTCTGCTATCAGGAACAAGCTACTGATACCCAATGTCCCATGATAGCATGGAAAATGTGACCATAAAGTAGTACAAAGGTGATGAAAGAGAAGCTTGGAAACTTCCAAACACCAGATTTATTTCCTCTTGGTGACGGTGATATTTTCCTGTTAAATGAAGCTGCGGGAAAAAGTTTCTTTGCCAGTATCTATCTCAGCCTGTAATTATACATGCTGATCATCAGCATACATTTCTTAATTTAAATGAAATAGAAATCATGATGAAACAGTCACCTAATTAAACAAAAAAATTAATCACTGTGTCCTTCAGTCCTTCACAGCTTATTTGAGACTCCAAAATCTTATTTTTGGATAAATACCAATTTGTTAGGTCATATTATGAATTCAGCCTTGCTCACAAAAACATGTTATCGTGGTGAAATTCGCTGTTGAATCAGTTGAAATACGTTCCAGCAGACGTGTTAGTAAATCAATCCCATTCACCCATTCACAAAAACTATCAGTGATTCACCGTTATACTGAAGACGTGTCTTCTATCACATCATCACTGTGATGAGTTAGAAACACCCAAAACAGCCCTGTTGCCATGGAAACACAATGAATAGAGATGAGTCATCGATAAACTTTGGTTTTATTAGTTGGTCTAAAAAAAAAAACGAACAAAAAAAAAGAGGATGACGCGTCATTGTGTCAGAGCAACATCATCCAACATGGCTGCTTCACTTTAAGCCCCTCCCCCAACACACACACACACACACACACACACACACACACAGACGCACACGCACACACACACACACACACACAGGAAGTAAAAAGCAAATAAAACCAATCGCACTCCTCCCCCTCTTTCAGTCAGATCTGACTCCTGATTGGTCCAGGGAGAGCCGAGACAGTCACTTCATAGTGGCCCCGTACAATAAAAACACACCATTGAGGAAATGACATCATAAAAAGGGGTGGGGTCTGTCATCAGGGTAACAGGTCAGGGGGCGGAGTCTCATGAGGCCAGTGGCGAGGACGAGTCCTGCGTAACAAAAGAGGCTTCAATCAACCACAATTCCCAGAATGCCTTCTGCTGATCATTGTTTAATTATTAGACCAAGAGGATTTGTGGTGAGAGGAACCGACTCACCTCCGTCTGCTTCGCCGTCGTTTCATCGTCCTCCGACGGGAATGACTCCATTTTGTCGTCTTCTCCTCCTCCGTCTCCTCCGTCTGCGCCGTCTCCCCCTTGTCCCGCCTCCATCCCGTGCTCCGCCTCCCACTCCTGAAGCACCTCGTCCAGGTTGAACCTCCGCCTGTAGTTCACCAGGAAGTTCTTCACCTGGACCACCGACTTGTTGCCAATCACGTCCGAGATGGCCTGGAAGTCCCGCCCATACTTCCTTATGGCTGCACACGGTGGGATGAGAGGGACAGCCAATCACTGAGAGGCTGCGTCAGATTCGAACGGGTCGGGTGACCTGGCGGGGCGATGGTCGTTACCTTGTACGGCCAGCAGCTGCTCGTCTGTGCTCCAGCGGTTGTTCAACTTCTGAGTCATCTGGACAAGCACAAACACCAGCAACCATGAACAACCAACACCGATGCTGGGCAACTACAGTCAACTACCACCAAGAACTACAGGCAACTACTAACAACACCCGTAAACTACCACCGAAATTCTGATCACTACAGGCAACTTCCAAAAATTGCCAAGAACATGCAACATGCACATGCCAATATGGCCGATACTGGTACCGCACACCACCAGCTAATGGCAATGAGTGTGTGTTGCCATGGTTACCTCAGACAGCTTGAACTCCTGGATTCCTGAGCTGAGCTTCTCTTTCAAAGTGCTGTTGGTCTGTTTGATGGTCTGAATCTGAGACAAAGAGGCAGACGGGTGAGGAGACAGGTTAGGAGACAGGTTAGGAGACAGGTTAGGAGACAGGTTAGGAGACAGGAAAACCCACCTGTCTCTTGATGGATACCAGCTGGCTGTCCAGGTGTCTGATGAGGCCCTGAGCAGACGAGGACGACAGCGAAACAATGTCCTGCTGGTTTAGAAACATTCCTCTGGGAGGACGTTTCTTCATCCGCTGGGACGCCTTCCCACCTGTCTAAGGTTTAACACACAGGTACACACACGTGTAACGACCACCAGCTAAAACAAACAGGTCCGGGGTTCGGCGTCCATACCTTCAGTCCAGATGTTGGTTTCACCTCCGACCTCAGAGACCCAGAGCTCACCTGAAATCATTTACACAACAAGTCAGTAGACAGTCAGTTAAGGGTTGGTTAGCGGTTATAATGATTTACTGTTTACCTCCTTTTTGTCCTCTTTATTTGGATCGAATTCAGAGTCACTCGGAGGGTTCAGGTTCCCTTCTTCACCATCATCATCACTGAAACACACAAGCTCTGCGTCATCTTCCTCTCAGGCTTCCATCACACTCAGCCCGTTTGGTTCAGTTATTACTAAGTTATAAGTCACCGAAAATGATTGTGCCTGAAAGCTCTAACCAAAGTAGAGATTTGGATAATATCCATTTGGGCTCAGCAGTATGGCCCAAAATTCATATTTTGATTTTTTTTTTTTTCCAAAATAGCAATGTACAATATAAATTAGACAGCTTTTTGTCTCAATAAAGTTTGACCACAAGCACTTTTTTAACCACCTGAGGCACAAAGGAAATGAAAATTCTCCAGAAAACGGTGAAAAAGTGGCATGTGCTGAAAAACAATCCATGTCTGTAGGGTTGTAGAGCATGCCTCACCTGTCGTCCTTCTCTCGCTTCTGTTTGCGGCTCTGTCGATCCATCAGACTCGTTTTACTGCGACTTTTCTTCCACGAGTAATAAAACCGAACCAGACTGGCCATGGACTTGTCCGGTAACTGCAGACAGGTTTACAAGTCGTGTTACAGTTGATATGCTGGCCGAGGGTGAGACTGAGGGGCTGGGACTGGTTATGCTGGTACCATCTGCTGGATGCGGTGGAAGCTCTTGCCGTGGAAGCTGAACGCCTGTTCGAACAGCACTCGGTCCTCCACCGTCCATTCGTCAGGAAACGGTGTGAAGTTGGGCAGGTCGGCCAGAGACTTCTCCACATTGTGTTTGTGCCAGAAGAGCATTCCCAGGGCCTGGCACAGGGGGGAGGGGTCATGAGAGGGCGGAGGGGGAGAAAGAGGGACGCGCTGTGTGTGTGTGTGTGTGTGTGTGTGTGTGTGTGTTCACCTGCTCCATGTTGTATCCATGTTTCTCTTTAGCGATGACAATATACTCATCCACTGCAACACAAAACATTTCAGGGTCATATAAGACGGAATGGTTACAATACGTTAATAAATTATATACAACGTATAATTTCTTACACTGGGTCTGGTTCAGGCAGCTGTTTGGGATCCAGACCAACATTCCCAAGTTCTCTCTGAGCTGAGCTGCCTGGGCCACATCTGAAAGATCCACACAGCTGGTTATGCACAAGTTAAGACAGTAATCCACTGTCCCAACATCGGGCTATTGCTGCAGCTACATGCAGGAATCGAGCCATCCAGCAGGGTGAATGAGTATTGACTCAGTATTAGAAACTTTTGATGTTCGAGGCTACCACGAGACCTGGAGGCTATAGACAAACGGGAGCCTTACCCGGGTCAAAGTCCGGAACCACAGCCTGGTACTGCGGTCCGACCCGCATCCCTCCTCCGCCTGTGAACGCAGACACACAGCAGAGCTTTGTGCTCCTCGGTAGTTCTCGGTGCGGGGATATGAGGAAGTTCAGTTACCGAGGCTACCCACCGTGCTCCTCGTCGCTGCTAGATCCGGAACTTCCCTCGTCCCAGCAGCCAGCGGCGGTAGTTCCATTACCGGACAGGTTCTTCCCGGGCGGACCCGCCACTCCGGGGCCGCTGCCGCCTCCTCCGGCCGGTGCTCGGCCTCTTCTCTTCCCCGGAGCCTCCAGCATCGCCGGCATCGCAGCTAGCTGCTAAGGGCTAGCCTTAAACCCCGGAAGTGAGCTCAGATTCTGGGTCGGTTCACACAGAAACACCAACTCCGAGGACAAAAGTTCCGACGGACCAGAAACACGCCGCGGATGGAGGAAAGCTAGCAGCTAGCAGCCGCGCGGTGGAAAAGTTTGGGAGGCGCAGAGCGAACCAGAAGGAGCAGGCTCAAACCGGCCGGACCATCACAGACTCACTCAGGGCCCGTCCCGGACTCAAAACCCGGACCGGAACCAGGACCCCGACGCAGGAGTCCGAGAAAGCACCAAATCCGGACCGTGCTGCCACCTCAGGGCGTCACGCGGCTGCGCTCGGCCAATCACAAGCCAGGATTCAGAAGCTCTGCCAATCAGAATCCACGATGGACCAAAGCTCATAAAATAAACACGTGACCGCCCTCTTGAAAAATGGCTTAAAGACCAAACTTTAATCATTGCAAAATCTAAAACAATCATAATCTGTAGACAATGTTAAAATATCTATGTCACACGTATGCCAGCAACACAAACAGAAGTAGGGTAAAATTAAAAATGCCACAAAACATCCTTAAACAAAGGTTAAAAGAACATCTGTTAATGATATAAAGCAAATATAATCAACAATATAGACATTTTTGTACAATGGCAGAAAAGAATCTGTTAACAATATAAAATATATGTAAATAAGCATTAGTAAACAATGATATTGAACATCTGTGACAATGGTACAACAAGCATCTGTTATTGATGTGTAAATAACAATAACAGTAACAGTATAAGCATTTATAAACAACTACAGCAGATATCAAAGAGGTTATAACAAACACTGGGGACAGAACAGCGAGTTAAAAGCAATCGATTGTCATAAATCCTCTCTCTGCAGACATGATGGGGGAAGGAAGCATGACCGCAAACTTTCAGTTTCACTGTCAGAGATTGTGCAATCACTAAATGTAGAGTCAGACAGGAGAGAAGCTCAGTGCTCTCCCAGCAGCCTAACAAGAAAACACTCCAGGTTTGTCTAAACCTGTCCTAACTCTGCACTTTATTAAACATAATGGTTTGGATCCTGATCTTAAAAGCAGAGACTTGTTAGCCTCCCTTTGAAACTGGGAGCTGGTCCCACATGAGAGGAGCCTGATATGAAAGACCTTCCTCCAATTCTACTTTTAGAAACTGAGGAACCTCCAGTAAGCAGCACTTTAAGAATCTGCTGGTTATGGTGCTTTATAGGTTAAAAGAAGACTTTTAAATTCTGTTCTGGATTTATCAGGAAGCCAATGCAAATAGTTCCCGTCAGTTCTCTCGCCCCACTATTTTCGCATGTCATGCATGGCCAAGCTGGTTGGGGGGGTGGGGGGGTGGGGGGGGCACCTTGGTGTGGCATCACCCTGTCTGTCGGAGAGGGGGGGCCGGGTGCCAGTGCTCTCAGTGGTCTTGGCCTGTGACTCCTTATGGTGTGGAAGGCCTCAATAATGGTGTTTTACTTGATCCATAAATAAAGATTGATTGTTTGATGGATTGATTGATTGATTGACTGATTGTTTGATTGACAGACGTTAGTCTAGAATCATAACAGTCTATACTAGATAAAATGCAAAGAGTAATTTCGGTAACACTTTACTTGAAGCACCCAGTACACATGATAAGTACATTTATAAAGCATTATAATGCCATTATAGCACATGTAGCTATAGTTATAAACACTCATAAATGATCACAATGCCAGGACCTAACCCTAACCCTAACCCTATGCTGTATAGTGGGTTATAAAGCATTGTGATCATTTATGAGTGTTTAGACTGCTTATAATGGGTTATACCGGGTGCTTCAAGTAAAGTGTTACCGTAATCTCTCAGCATCACTCTGTGCCAACATGTTCCAGACTTTACAAAATAAAAGGAAGCAGCTCTGCAGACTTGTTTCATTTGGGAGTTGAAGGAGAATTCCTGGTCAAAAGTATCTCCCCAAGTTCCTGACTGTGATACTGGAGGTCAGAGTAATACCATCCAAAGTTATTATATGATTAAAGCATTTGTCTCTCAGATGTTTTTTTTTGTTTGTTTGTTTGTTTGCCAAAAAAAGGAAGTTATGTTTAATCTGAGTTCAGGAGCATAAATGGCCTTTTGTATTTTCATGACCATCTTCTAGTTTGACCAGTTGATCACTATCATCTGTTTTCATGGATAATTTGGTGATCAGTTGTTCATAATTCACAGATTGCACAAGGGATGAGGGAATATTTCTTTTGTAGAGAGCACGATCTTTCAGATCAGAAGGATTTTGTTGTTAGTCTAAACTCACTCATGAATTCATCCATTCTGGTTGTTCAATGGAGAATGAAGTTTGGAGTTCGTTGCTGAACACATCGCCTCAAACTACCATTCTTCGATTCATAACGGTGGAAGTTAATGGTGTGTTTCCTCATAATATCCCTACAGGAAGTATGTGCAGTGTGAGAAAGTATTGTTGTCACATGAGTCTGCTGCCGTGTGCCGCATAGAAGTGACCATAAATCGATCAGTTTTCAACTTCTGATCGAGTTTATTGTAAACATCATACATGGAGGACACACGGTCAGGGCCGAGTTGATCGGGGGCTGACTTGGCTTGGGACTGGCGAAGTCAGTGATGACTTGAATTGGGGCCGTGGCAACTAGTTACCAAGTGCTACCGCTTCTTTGTTTTAGTCAGGAGACCGGCTGCAGCATTTTGTACGCTTTGCAGGCGCTGCAGGGTACCCTGGTCCAGCCCAACATACAAAGCATTAATAATCCAAATGAGAAGTTAGGAATGCATGGATCACTCTTTCAACATCAGCCAGAGGAAGATAAGATTTGATTTTGGCCAGAGTCCTCAAATGGAAAAAGCTGGCCTTGATGACAGAACTAATGTGTTTGTGAGATTTAAACAAAGGGTCAACCATCACCCCCACGTTTTTCACAAAAGGACGGCAGAAGGAGGACAGAGGACCAATAACACTGTCATGTCCTTGCAGGGGGTTATTTAGACCGAACACCAAAATCTCAGTTTTATCCTTATTTAGGTTCAGAAAATTTGCACTCATCCTTGTCTGAACATTGCTGAGAGAGTCCTGCAGTGTTTTTACTGCAGACTGACAGTCACTGGCCTTAACAGGTAAATAGACCTGGATGTCGTCTGCTAAACAGTGAAAGCAGACTTTATGCTTTTTAAAGATAGCACCCAAAGGGAGCATACACAGGGCGAACAGGACAGGTGCTGGTATTGAACCCTGAAGATCGCCATAATTCAGGGGAGACACAGAGGATGAGTATTGTCCCAGATTTACAGAGAAGCTTCGATCAGAGAGATAGGATCGAAACCAATTGAGTGCTGTACCCTTGATGCCTACATGTGTCTTCAGGCGGGACAAGAGGATGCCGTGATTTACAGTATCAAAGGCACCAGACAAGTCTAAAAGCAAAAGGACAGCAGATTTTCCTGCGTCAACAGTTAAAAGAAGGTTGTTAAAAACTTTTATAAAGGCAGTTTCAATGCTCCTTATCAATGTCCCACTTCAGACATCTTTTGGAGTTGTTTTAAAACATTTTCAGTAGTATTTGAAATGTGATTATGATATTTTTATCCAAAATTACAAAACCTGTCCCATTTTCCAAGATTCTGCATCTGCTGAGCTCCAGTAGGTCATTAGCTTCTCGTGTATTTCTGTTTCTCCTCCTGTATTATACTGTTTTTCTAGTTTGTGTCGTTCCCATTTAGCTGGGCTCGGCCGGTAGAGGCGGTGGAGGACCAGCAGGGGGCAGTGATGCACCTTAAACCCTGGCTCCAACAGGAAGAGTGATTAGCAGAAGAAGAGTGAGTCGTGTTTGATGACGTCTTCCAGGCGGTGTGTGTTTCTGCTCTTTTCGGTTTTTCTTCGATAAATTGACGGGCTCCCGGTGAAGCTGCCGGTAAGTCTGCTGCTTCTCGTCCCATTCCCCCATGTCTCGGGGCGCGGGGAGGTTTTGTCGTTGCCGCACGAGCTGTCTGACTGCTTGTGTTGAGCCTCCGAGCTAACTGCTAATCCCTCAGTGTTTCTCTACGAGGGAAGCTAATGGCTAACGGCGACCTGCGTAAACAGCTGACTTTATGTTCGCAGCTGCGCCTGAAAAATCCACCGAAATTCACTCAAATGGCACCAGGTTGACCTGAAATGATAGCACTGCGCGATTTTTAATTACGCAGTGTGACAACAGGGGCTGATCTTTCTATTTTTCATAGTTAAACGTGTTTAAGGTGTAATCATACAGATTTGTTGGTTACAAGTTAAACCATTTGTTTTAAGAAAAACCTCAAATTTGGGTTTAATTAGGAGCAGTTTCTCCTTGTTTTATTAAATATTTTTACATTATTTATTTGGTAGATCTTCCTTATTGCAGCCTTGGCACCAGCGGGTTGTTTGTTTTGTACAGGCAGCAGACTGTTTCATCAGACTGTCTGTAGTTGATTAAGCTGCTCTCAGGTCAGGATAAAACGCCACCACAACAAAAAAGGAAGCAGCTAAGCATCCAAGACACGGTCCAACTGTCCATAAATCCATTTTCTATGATGTTTTTACCTGATCACGGTGTTGGAACCAATCCCAGCTTTTTGAGAGGGCAACGTACACCTGAACTGGTCTCCAGTCCAGCACAGGACAAACACACTCACACACACCCAGGGACAATTTAGGGTCACCAGTTCATCTCACACGCATGTTTTTGGGCTGTGTGAAGAAACTGGGGTACCCTGAGGAAACACACACATATAGGGAGAATATGCATACGCCACACAGGGTTCCAGGGCCCATCCATTTATTCAGTGACTTCCCGATTCACTCAGTCTGCGGCTCTAAATTCACCATCAAAACATGAAAATTGTTTTTCCTCCCACTTGGGTTCTGATTTGGATTCACTGTGTCTCTGTCTTCTAGGTTCTTTTGCACCTGTCGGCCGACTCACTGAGTACGCTCAGTAGAGGGGATTCCCTCCTGTAAACCCCACACAGTAAGTTCAGTTTACACATTACTGTGAACTAACCACATTGTACGTGTGATGTTTCTGGGATGTTTATTCAGAGCTCACACAAGCAAAAGCTGATATTGTCCGGCACTTTTTAGTGATGGGCGCTATCTACTGATTGCGCGATGCAGAAATAATGGGTCATTAACTTCAGTAAGTTGTACAATTTCAGTTCAATCGATGGATCTTTGCACAAATTATGGGTCCATTATTTCTGCGATGCAATCGGCAAATCAAGTAAATCACCCAAAGCTTTTAATATCACGATATTTCACACCGGTATCAATCTGTGCAGTTTTTTCAGGTCTGCAGGGTTTTATCAGACCGCCATCATGGTGCTGGCAGATCTTGGCAGGAAGATCACCTCGGCGCTGAGGTCACTCAGCAATGCCACCATCATCAATGAAGAGGTAACGGCTTTGAATGGCCTCACCGTTGGCAGTGTTTGTGTGTACGTGTGTCTCAGACTGCGTGTGTCTGCAGGTGTTGAACGCCATGCTGAAGGAGGTGTGTGCCGCTCTGCTGGAGGCCGATGTCAACATCAAACTGGTCAAGCAGCTCAGAGAGAACGTCAAGTAAGTCTGACAGACCTCCATCCTTGGACCTGGAGCAGAGCAGGATACAGTTGGGTCCAGCAGAATGTCATTTTGTGGGTTTTTTTTTTTTTTTTTGTCCCTGCAGGTCTGCCATAGATCTGGAGGAGATGGCGTCGGGTCTGAACAAAAGGAGGATGATCCAGCACGCCGTCTTCAAAGAACTCGTCAAGGTCAGAGCATCTTGTCATATCGTGTTCGCCTGCAGGTGTGTTGCATCTTCGCAGCGTGTTCTTATTTGTGGTGTTTGACCTGTGTGCAGCTGGTGGACCCCGGTGTGAAGGCCTGGACCCCGACCAAAGGAAAGAACAACGTCATCATGTTTGTGGGTCTGCAGGGCAGCGGCAAAACCACCACCTGCTCCAAGGTGAACTCACACACCTGAGACTTACCCCGCTCCCGCACGCCCCATCCAGCACTGCTCTGTTCTCATGCTGCTGTCTTCTCTTCTGCAGCTGGCGTATTACTACCAGAGGAAAGGCTGGAAGACCTGTTTGATCTGTGCCGACACCTTCAGAGCAGGTAAACGCAGAACTGCACAACGTGCCTGGCACACTGCGACGACTCACCAAGGTCTGTTATTTATTTATTTATTTTTATTTACTCAGGTGCATTTGATCAGCTCAAGCAGAACGCCACCAAAGCCAGAATCCCCTTTTACGGCAGGTGAGCCTGATGCTTGTCCTCACAGCGCCCTGCGTGTTGCGTTCAGGTCTCCCACTGTGTGCTGGTTTATGCTCCCTCTGACTGTATGACGTCGTCAGTTACACAGAGATGGACCCGGTGGTGATCGCCGCCGAGGGCGTGGAAAAGTTCAAAGCGGAGAACTTTGAGATCATCATCGTGGACACGAGCGGACGACACAAGCAGGAGGACTCGCTGTTCGAGGAGATGTTACAAGTCTCCAACGCCGTGGTGAGTCCCTGAATGCAACTCAGAAGGAAGCAAAAACAGACGCACGGTGATGGAGAGATACCTCTGACTTCGCCACATCTCTGCTCCCGTTTCCATAGCAACCAGACAACATTGTGTACGTGATGGACGCGTCGATCGGTCAGGCCTGCGAATCCCAAGCCAAAGCCTTCAAAGACAAAGTGGACGTGGCTTCAGTGATCGTGACCAAGCTGGACGGACACGCCAAAGGAGGCGGAGCCCTCAGCGCGTACGATCCTCCCGCTGATCCGCCGCCGCACCGTGTCGTCACGGCCGCGTTGTGACCCTCTCCCGTGTTCTCTCACAGAGTGGCGGCCACCCGGAGTCCCATCATCTTCATCGGCACGGGAGAACACATCGACGACTTTGAACCCTTCAAGACTCAGCCCTTCATCAGCAAACTGCTCGGTAAGGATGTCCGTCACCGCCACGCCGCCTGCCAGACAAATCAAAGGTACACTGTTAGAGCGTCTCCATGGAAACTGTCAGTAACTCCGCCCCCTCCCGCCAGGAATGGGCGACATCGAGGGTCTGATCGACCGAGTGAACGAGCTGAAGCTGGACGACAACGAGGAGCTGATCGACAAACTGAAGCACGGTGAGAACACGCCCAGTTAACACACACACGCACGCACACACACGGTCACACTGCATTATGGGTAATAATAACTGACCTCTGCTCCACAGGTCAGTTCACCCTCAGAGACATGTACGAACAGTTTCAGAACATCATGAAGATGGGCCCCTTTGGACAGATCATGGTAACACACACACACACACACACACACACACACACCACTACCTGTTTTAAGTCATCACTGACATTCATACATTGTGTGTGTGTAGGGCATGATTCCCGGCTTTGGTACAGACTTCATGAGTAAAGGAAACGAACAGGAGTCAATGGCAAGACTCAAGAAACTCATGACCATCATGGACAGCATGAACGACCAAGGTAACACGCACACACACACACACACACACACGCACACACACACACACACACACACACACACACACACACCGTGACGCTGTGCAGGTCTTGATGAAGTGTGTGTCCTGAACAGAGCTGGACAGTAAGGATGGAGCCAAGTTGTTCAGTAAGCAGCCGAACAGGATCCAGCGGGTGGCTCGAGGGTCCGGAGTGGCCACCAGGGACGTCCAGGAGCTGCTGACCCAGTACACCAAGTTCGCCCAGATGGTCAAGAAGATGGGGGGCATCAAGGGGCTCTTCAAAGGTAGGGGTCCCAGCGGGGAGGCGGGTGGGCTGACGGGGACCGGGGAGTCCATGTCCGTGACGTGTCGCGTCTCTTCAGGAGGGGACATGTCCAAGAACGTGAACCCGTCTCAGATGGCAAAACTGAACCAGCAGATGGCCAAAATGATGGACCCCCGAGTCCTGCACCACATGGGTACGTGTTGATATACTGGTATAGACACTCGTCATCTCTCCGGCAGTGTGTCTGATTAGTGTGTCACTGTGTGTGTACGCAGGTGGCATGGCGGGTCTCCAGTCGATGATGCGTCAGTTCCAGCAGGGCGCCGCTGGCAACATGAAAGGAATGATGGGATTTAACAACATGTGACCACCGACCATTCAGCTGCCTTATAACTGAAGACACATTTAAAGCTCCGCCTTCTGTCTGCTGGAAGAGGGCGGGGCTTAGAGCTACCTGCTGCTTTAAAAGATAAAAACCCAGAAGAAGAAATAAAGAGGCAGTGCAGGCATTTCTTCTTCTGTGGTGTCAGGAGGACCGGAGTGTGCGGGCCTCCAATCTCTAATGAAACAAGGATCTGTGTGCGTGTGAGCAGAGTCTGAACGAGTTGACAGGGAGAGGGACGACAACGATGATGAGGATGATGAAGGTGGTGTATTTTTTGTCAAACAATAAACGTTTGTATGTCACCATTTTAAAGCTGCTGTGTGTTTGTGTGTCAGAACAGCTGTAAACACCTATGGCTGTAGGTCAGGTGGTGGAATAGGTTGGTTGTCTTCCACTCCTAATATTCCTGGTTTGATTCCCTGTCGTATCATGTGAAGTCCAGGCAACAGTGGAAGGAATACAACTGGCCATTCAACATTTTCCAAACACACACACTTCACCAGCCCGTCACAGAAACTGCACTTAGTCCTGTGTTTGAGCTCTGGAATCTGGAGCGGAGTGAGCGCTCGCGGTGTCCTGCTGTCTTTGTGTCTGAGCTCTGAAATGTTGAGCGGAGTGAGCGCTCTTCGTGTCCTCCCATCTCTGTGTTGACGTGGCGTCCACCGCCATGTTGTTTTGCTTCGTAGGCAGAGAGGATCGGCGGCGGCGGCGGCTCTGAGCGCGGTGAGTCTCCAGGTTTAAACCTGAAATACTCGCCACTCCAGCACGTGACAGACCTCGCGCCGCACCTGGAAGTCCGTCGGCATACCTGTGCGCGTGTTCCCAAGCTGCCGCCTGCTTCACGTCAGTGACGCAGCGGTTTTGTTTGCCGTTACACCAGCGATTAGCCTCGAGCTCCGAGATTTCACCTGTGTGAGTGAGACGCTGAAAGCCGGCTGCATTCCGTCGTCCCTGGACGTACCGAGGCTCTTCACGTCTCACCCGAAGACGTCCGGCCGGCTGCTGTGGACGTCAAGTCGTTTGCCCGGTTTGATTTCTCAGCGGAGTCGAGAAAACCCGAGGAGAGGTAAAATCTAGAGAAAAGTGAATGGAGTCTGGTGGGCGGAGGTCCGCTGGTGGCAGCCGGTGTGTTTTATCAGTATCTCGTCTCCGAAATTGAGGGGAAACATCCCGTCCATCGCAGCCTGACGATGACTGTCCACCTCTCGCCACCGTGTCTCGAACTTTCCGAGTCGCGGCCGCCACGTCCCCGCAGCACCGCACCGAGCCCCGGACCACCGGCCAGACTCGGTTCATATTCTGCTTCATTTTAGCAACGCTCGGCTCAAACAGTTTTGCACACTTTCAGCTGTCGGTTCGAGTTTCTCTCGAAAGTTCTCTGAGATAGGCATAAACCAGCTGATCTCATTCAAAGCTTCAAGCTTTATCGGAAGGAGACAGTCGGCTCGTTTTAAGGAGCTTAAGGAGCCGTGATAAAAAAAAAAGTCCACCCTTTTCGTCTCGCCATAACAGAGCCTTGATAAAATGATTCATTTGCCTGTCAGTGCTAATTAGCAGCTTCTAGCCACGCCCACCACATTTTAATGAACGTGCAGATGCGAGCAACGTGTCGCCGTCTCCATGACAACCGGAAACAAAGTTGCAGGCCCACAAGCAAGGCAGCTCTGCATGTTGGATCCAGAATCAGAGCTGCAGGAGCGCCATCGCAGTCATAAACGAACTTCTGTCTGCCAGATAAACGGGAAGAGAGATTTCACCTCATCACAGGCTGAAGGCAAACATGTAGAAGAAATACAGAGCTCATAACGCTGAGTAACAGCTAATGGATTAACATTTTGGAGTAATTTCCCTGCAGTTCTCCACCCTGTAGTCTCCAGTAAACAGCTTTGCTGTATCTGAACTGAACTGACAAATTAGCTAATAAACTGATAAAATGAATCCAGAATCTCTCACAGGCTGGTAGAACGTGCAAAGGCACACGTTTTTCCACTGTTGCGGAACAGTTAAAAAAAAGAAAAGCAACACAGGTTCCATCCCAGGCAGCTCACAGAATATTGTTTTTATCACCTATTCTCAAAGTTCAACAGCTGCGGCATTCTAAATGTGTAACCTATCAAAAAGTGACTCCTCTGTCCTGTTTGGCCTCCCAGGTGTCTCCCCCACAGTGTGTCCCCGCCCACTTCCCACGTCACCATGGCAACCTTCCCAGAGTACATCGCTCAAAACGAGGAGCGCGACGGCGTCCGCTTCAGCTGGAACGTGTGGCCGTCCAGCCGGCTGGAAGCCACACGGATGGTGGTGCCGGTGGCGGCGCTGTTCACGCCTCTGAAGGAGAGAACCGACCTGCCGCCGATCCAGTACGAACCGGTTCTGTGCAGCCGCGCCACCTGCAGGGCGGTCCTCAACCCGCTGTGGTAGGAATCACACCCGTCTGCCGTCACGCCCGTCCGGCTCCACGCCTGTCTGACTGCGCCGTCTCTCTGCTTTCAGCCAGGTGGACTACCGGGCCAAGCTGTGGGCCTGTAATTTCTGCTACCAGAGGAACCAGGTGAGTGGCGTGTGTGCTGCGCAGAGCCGCAGGTGTGTCTGGACCTTCCCTCACCGCCGTGTCTTCTGTCTCAGTTTCCTCCGTCCTACGCTGGGATCTCGGAGGTGAACCAGCCGGCGGAGCTGCTGCCTCAGTTTTCCACCATCGAGTACGTGGTGCAGGTGAGTCTGGGGCGTCTCTGCAGCCTGAAGGCGGAGCTTCAGGTGTGTGACCCGTCCTGTCTGCCTCCAGAGGGGCCCTCAGATGCCCCTGGTCTTCCTGTACGTGGTGGACACCTGCATGGAGGACGAGGACCTGCAGGCGCTGAAGGAGTCGCTGCAGATGTCGCTGTCCCTGCTGCCCCCCACCGCCCTGGTGGGGCTCATCACCTTCGGCCGCATGGTGCAGGTGCACGAGCTGGGCTGCGAGGGCATCTCCAAGAGCTACGTCTTCAGGGGCACCAAGGACCTGAACGCCAAGCAGCTGCAGGTACGTCCACTTCTTCTCCGGGCCGGGAGAACCGGACGTCCTCCTGCTGCAGGTCAGATCTCCGCTCTGTGTGTCGCAGGAGATGCTCGGTCTGACCAAACCTTCAGCCGCTCAGGGTCGAGGACCTCAGGCTCCTCAGCAGCCGCTGTCCAACAGGTCAGAGATGCATGCATCCTCAGCCTCCCCTCGGCTCACTGTGGCTCCTCTCGCCCTCTGACCTCCGGTCCTCTCGCCCTCTGACCTCCAGGTTCCTGCAGCCGGTGCAGAAGGTGGACATGAACCTGACCGACCTGCTGGGCGAGCTGCAGCGCGACCCGTGGCCCCTCACTCAGGGCCGGCGGCCGCTGCGCTCGCTGGGCGTGGCCATGTCCATCGCCGTGGGCCTGCTGGAGGTGAGGGGCGGGGCTTAGGCCGCGCCGTCGCTTGCCGCCGCCTCCTTGCTTACCTGCTTTTCCCTGCAGTGCACCTTCCCCAACACCGGCGCCCGGATCATGACCTTCATCGGAGGACCCGCCACCCAGGGGCCCGGCATGGTGGTGGGGGACGAGCTGAAGACCCCCATCAGGTCGTGGCACGACATCGAGAAGGACAACGCCAAGTTCATGAAGAAGGCTACCAAGGTCTCATACACACACACACACACACACACTGAACCCCACATTCAGCTGTCAGAGGAATCAGAAAAGTGTGTGTGTGTGTTCTGAGTGTGTCCCTCTGTGTGTTGCAGCACTTTGAGTCTCTGGCTCACAGAGCGTCCTCTAGTGGTCACGTGGTGGACATCTACGCCTGCTCTCTGGACCAGACGGGCCTGCTGGAGATGAAGTGCTGTCCTAACCTGACCGGGTACGAACCGCCGAGTGACCCCTGTTGACCCGCCGCCTACCAACCGCTGTGTCAGTAACCGGCCGGTTTGGCGCCCCCTGTCTGCTGCAGAGGCTACATGGTGATGGCCGACTCCTTCAACACGTCGCTCTTCAAGCAGACCTTCCAGAGAGTGTTCACCAAAGACCTGCAGGGATCCTTCAAGATGGCCTTCGCCGCCACGCTGGAGGTCAAGGTCAGCCTCCGCCCGTCCGCCAGCCCCTCACCTGTCTGACCTCTGACCTCCGCCCCGTCTCACAAGGAAACTCATGTTGTTATCCCTGTCGCAGACGTCCAGGGAGATCAAAGTGTCCGGAGCCATCGGCCCCTGTGTGTCCCTGAACGCCAAAGGACCCTGTGTCTCAGAGAACGTAGGTGACTCCACAGCGCCCCCCCACAGGCCAACACTGCAGAGTCATGTTGTGTTGCTGTGAATGAATGAAACAAACCAGATGAGTGATGTGTTATCAGGCTTGTGTGTGTAGTTGCAGTGTGTGTCCTGCAGAGGGCGCAGTAACTCTGTGTTTGCCACAGGAGATCGGCACCGGCGGGACCAGCCAGTGGAAGATCTGCGGTCTGGACCCCAGCACCACTCTGGCTCTGTACTTCGAGGTCGTCAATCAGGTGAGCTGACCTTTGACATCTGACCTTTGAACCCTGACCCCTGTTGATAAACGAGCCATTCAGAGAGAGTCGGGTGAGTTTTATTGAACAGAACTCAGGTGATTGAATCAGAGCTGAGAGGATTTAACACACATCGGCGTCATGGAGGTTCCTGACAGCGCCCCCTTCAGGCTGCGATGAACCGTCTCACTGTGGCACAACATCAAATACAAAGCAATTACATTTTCCCAGAGTGCACTCTGTCTCTGGGCGCAGCAAGCTGTGATGATGATGATGATGAAGGAGCTGCGGCGCATGTCAGCTGGCTGGATCACTGTGGTGTTGGAGTTTTGGTGACAAAGTCAGAGGTGGCGTGTTTGTTGCTGTTGTTGTTGTTGTTGTTGTGGTGGTGCTGATGCGATTGGTGGCGTCCATCTGAAGGGAGGCGCTCTGGGGGCGGGGCTCCACAGGCCTCTCCGTGCAGCAGCACTTCCTGACGAAGCTCCCGAGGCTGCGGCGGGCGGCGTCACGGTACCTGCTGGGGTCACAGCCAGCAGACTGGAGGTCAGATCGGGGGTCAGGCTGAGGTCACCCTGAGGTCAGACTGTGAACCTACGTCTGCGTCAGGCAGCTGATCCAGGGGTTAAAGGCCGCGCTGCTCACACACAGCCAGCAGGAGAGAGCCGAGAGCGCCGCCGGACTCCGGAGGCCGCTGAACGTCTCGTACAGACACACTGAGATGTAGGGCAGCCAGCACAGCAGCAGACACACTGTACACACACACACACACACACACACACACACACACACACACACACACACACACACACACACACACACTTATATGCAAACAGAAAAATGACAATTTACCAAGATCAAAGATGAGTTGACAGCTGTGAGGACTAGTTAAAAAAGGTGTAGATTAGTTAAGATGTGTGAGGACTTGTTAAAAGGTATAAGAAATACTCAGGAGTGAAGGCTAGTTCCAGAGGAGTCATGATGACTAGTTACGCGATATGAGGATTATTCGGGAGGAGTGAAGATGAGTCACAGAGCATGACGACAAGTTAAAAGATAAAATGACAAGACAGGAGCAGTGAGGACTAGTTAAAGAGGTGAGAACTTGTAAAAAGGTGTTATGATCAGGTGTGAAAATCATCTACAGAGGAGTGAAGACCAGTTACAAGGTGTGAGAACTGCTAAAAGTAAAAGATGTGAGAATTAGTCAAGGGCAATAAAGATAAGTGAGTGAGGTGTGAGGACTAGTTAAAGGTAAAGGGATTAGTCAGGAGCAGTGAAGGCTGGTTACACAAGAGTGATGACTAGATAATAAGGTGTTTTAGGTGAATTCGTTAAAGGGGCTGTGTCATGCAAAATTCACTTTTTGTATGTTTTAACCTTGTTATATAGTTATGTACTCATCAAAAAAAAACCCAAAGCGGTTTTTTTCCTTCGTGCCTGCGTGTTTGAGCTTTCCTTGTTTTTCTGCTGCTCAGAGAGGCAGCCCCTCCCGCACCGTGAAAACAGTCTGTTAACCCATATTGACGCCAATAGGGGAAGATTGACTCCCCTGAGGGGATTGGCGGGAGTGGGAGGAGCTTCTGTGTCCTGTCTTCATGTTGACAAGGGCGGATCCCATCGAGACGCTGGCTTGGCTTTATTTAATAAAGAAAGCCAGAAAACGGCGTTGTCAGGCGCCTGTGTGACATTTTTGGGTTCATCCCATCCTGCAGCAGCATCCACAATTTGGCGAATTTCACCATTTGCTCCAGGAGCTGCGTGAGGATGAGGTTCGCTTTCAGCGGTACTTCCGCCTCTCCCGGGCCCGGTTTGACGACCTTCTGGCCCACATCGGCGCTCAAATAACCCGCCAGGACACCAACTACAGGCGCTCTGTTCCTCCGAAAGAGCGCCTGTGATTGGATGACGCTCTGCGTTGACGCTTCCAAAGTTCAATTTTCCCAACTTCAGGCGTTGACGCCTGCAGCGTGTGACGCGTGTCGCCAGCGCTCGAAAAGCTTGAAAAGCGACGTTCGAAAAGCGCCTGAGGCGCGTTAGGTCTGTTGACGCTCGTCCACCATATACTTTGAATGTAAAAGCAACGCCCGTAACGCTGGCAATGCGTCTGGTGGGAACGCACCATTAGAGAAGCTGACGCATGACGTATTTGTTTTGAAGCTCCTATTGGTTGAAGTACGCTGTCGGTCAAAGTCCGCAGGGGGAGAGGCGGGATTTTCAGTGCAACAGAGCGTTTTCTCTTTCGGGTTTCAGAATTGGCCCCAGAAAATCTTTTATTTCACACAAAATGACTTTTCCTTGGTGCCAAAAATAAACTATTACCGTGTTAATGCCTATAATAGGGTTTGGACTAGCTAAAAAAGCATGATACAGCCCCTTTAAGATATGTTAAGTTCGGAGTGTGAACTCGTTAGAGGTTCAAGGCCACATTGAGGAGGACTAATAAAGAGGACCAAGGACTAGTTGAAGGGTATGAGGATTTGTCGAGAGGAGTGAAGTTGAGTTGCTGAGCAGTGGTGACTAGTTAAGAGGATGACCGGTGGAGAGCCCGGACCGGTCCGAGGCGGCAGAGTGAGCTCACCTGAGTTGGTTACCATGACGACGGAGCTCTTCAGGTAGGTGTTGGCGGGGACGTAGAAGCAGTGCTGCTCGTTGCAGCGGAACGTCCCCCTGCGGGCCTGCTTCCGCGCCACGAACACGATGTAGCCGTACAGCGAGCACATGGTGAGGATGGGCGCCACCACGCCCGCCGCCATCCACAGCGCCACGAACAGCCGCTGCTCCGGCGCGAAGCTCGGGCAGCACAGGAAGCGCGACTCGCTGTAGGCGAACCGGCCGAAGCCCAGCAGCGGCAGGGCGGCGCTCAGCAGGCTGAAGGTCCAGACCAGCGCCAGCGCCGCCCGGCTCCGCGCCGCCGTCCACAGGCGGCGGTAGCTCAGCGCGAAGCAGATCTCGGTGAACTTGTCCACGGTGGCCCAGGCCAGCGAGTGCAGCGAGGCGGTCTGCAGCAGCAGGAAGAGGAAGGCGCTGCCCTGGCACAGCGCCCCCCCGCTGGGAGGCCCTTCCCACCCCGCCAAGCCGTTGTGGGCCCCGAAGGGGATGGTGGAGAGTCCGAGGGCCAGGTCGCTGACGCCGAGGCTGAGCGAGAAGCCCCGCGTGTCGGAGCGCAGCTCGCGATGCAGCAGCAGCAGCAGCAGGAGCAGCAGGTTCCCCAGGACCGCCGTGGCGCTCGACGCCACCATCAGAGCGCCGTACAGCCACCTCACAGCCTCTGACATCTTCACCACGAGGACGGCGGCATCACCGGCCGCACTCACGGCTCCGTCCCGTTTCCCTGGC
This sequence comes from Salarias fasciatus, assembly GCF_902148845.1. Classification (NCBI taxonomy): domain Eukaryota; kingdom Metazoa; phylum Chordata; class Actinopteri; order Blenniiformes; family Blenniidae; genus Salarias; species Salarias fasciatus. The sequence continues at coordinate 22,794,070 of NC_043763.1, read as the reverse complement.
AACAGCGACTCGACCCAAGCCTGCTCCGGGTCCTGGTCTGAGGCTCCTGGTCCCTCCAGAGAGCTCCAGAGATCTGGACCGGGTCCTGACCTCAGAGCTGATCTGGGGAAAGATCCTGATCCTGAGCTGATCCTGGACCGGGTCCTGGCGCGTCCGGCTCCACGGTCCGACTGGAGCTGCAGCTCTGCTCCGGTTCTGCTTCACATCCTTCAGACGATCTGAATGTGAAGTGAACGCCTCGCAGAGTGTGTTCCCACAGGCTGCGTTACCATGACGCACCTGTCCGTCACCTGCTGAGAATATGATGAGGAGCACACACACACACACACACACACACACACACACAGGTAATCTACTGACTGTAAAGTCAACACAAACCAAACCTCCAATATCCTTTGTGGATGTGTGTGTTTGTCTTTATATATGTGTGTGTGTGTGTGACTGACTCAGGTAATCACAGGTGTGCAGCTGTGTAATCATCTTCATCCTCCTGCTGACCCCAGACCAGCAGCTCAGGTTCAGGTGTGAAGCAGCCAATCAGAGCGCCGCGCGCTGCTCTCATCAAACAAACACACACGTGTCGCCGGTTCACTCTCTGCAGCTCAAGTCCTCCCATCAGCCCCGCTGTCGGCGCGCGCCGTGTCACCCAAGCAACACAAACACTTTTAGTACGACTCGTTAATCAGATCGCAGCTGACCTTTGACCTCATGTCTCCGCAGCACAACGCTCCGATTCCTCAGGGCGGCCGCGGCGCCATTCAGTTCGTCTCTCAGTATCAACACTCATCGGGACAGAGACGCATCCGAGTGACCACAATCGCTAGGAAGTACGATCACACACACACACACACACACACACACACACACACACACACACACTAGTCATTATTCAGCTTCAAGCCTCTGGTCAGAGCATGGTTCAGCTGGAGTACCGTCAGTGACCACAGGGGGAGCCTGACCACTAACACCTCCTCCTCCTCCTCCTCCTCCAGCTGGGCTGACGCTCAGACTCAGATTCAGAGCATAGCGGCGTCCTTCGACCAGGAGGCGGCAGCCATCTTGATGGCGCGGCTGGCGGTGTACCGCGCAGAGACGGAGGAGGGCCCGGACGTCCTGCGCTGGTTGGACCGGCAGCTCATCAGACTGGTGGGAGGACGTCCAATCATACGGGAGGTGTCCCCTTTCACCACGACACACAACTGATGTTTGATTGTGCGTTTGCGTGCAGTGCCAGAAGTTTGGAGATTACCACAAAGACGACCCCAACTCCTTCAGGTTCTCCGAGACCTTCTCCCTGTACCCCCAGGTGATCCCACAATGCACCGCTCCCCCACATCCAAACATGAGCTCGCGGTTTAAACACGATGTTAAAGTTAACTGTGGCGTTGTGCTTTTGCAGTTCATGTTCCACCTGAGGCGCTCGCCGTTCCTTCAGGTCTTCAACAACAGTCCAGACGAGAGTTCCTACTACAGACACCAGTTCAACAGGCACGACCTGACACAGGCGCTCATCATGATCCAGCCCGTTCTCTACGCATACTCCTTCAACGGCCCGCCAGAGGTACACACACACACACACACACACACACACACACACCTGTATATAGACAAATGAACATCTGATGCTGTTTGTATTAAAAGTCTGACACTTCCGTGTTAAAAAACAGGAGATGAGATTTATTGTTTGTTTGCGCAGCCGGTCCTTCTAGACAGCAGCAGCATCCTTCCTGACAGAATCCTGCTGATGGACACATTCTTCCAAATCCTGATCTACCACGGAGAGGTATACACACACACACGCGCAGACACACACAGATTCAGCGGAGTGGTGAGAACAGCTGTGGGCGGTGGAGGTGTAAGCCGCGGTGTGTGTTTGTGTGCAGACGGTGGCCCAGTGGAGGAAGGCTGGATATCAGGACATGCCCGAGTACGAGAACTTCAGACACCTCCTCCAGGCGCCGGTGGACGACGCCCAGGAGCTGCTGCACACTCGTTTCCCCATGCCCAGATACATCGACACAGAGCACGGAGGCAGCCAGGTGGGGGCGCCGCGCTGTGGAAGCGCTGCAGACACACACACACACACACACACACACACACCTGTTGCTCACATGCACTGAACCCGGCTCTTGTCGTTCTCAGGCTCGCTTCCTGCTCTCCAAAGTCAACCCCTCTCAGACTCATAACAACATGTACGCCTGGGGCCAGGTAAGAAACTCGCGTGTGACCTTTGACCTCTGACATCCGCGAACCGGCCAATCAGACGAGTCGTTTTCCCCGCAGGAGTCCGGCGCTCCGATCCTGACGGACGACGTCAGTCTGCAGGTCTTCATGGATCACCTGAAGAAGCTCGCCGTCTCCAGCGCCGCCTGAACACCCCCCCCCCCGAAAAAACCCCACTCACAGACACATTTGCGATGCTGCCTGCGTTACCATGACAACAGTGAACCTACTATGATGCATAATCTGCCTTTCCCTAACAGCCAATCAGAAGCTCCGAATCTGACCACAGTTTGGAGCGATGTGATTGGTGGAGCTCCTCCTCCTCCTAATTTAAATGGATTATTTTTGCCCTTCTCCTCGTCTCCTCCTCTCCTCCTTCATTCAACATTATAAATACGCTAAAGTTAGTTTTCATTTTTTCAATAAAATTTTGTTGCGTGAAACTTATTTTTCTTGCTCATCCTTCTTGTTAAAGTGTCACATCGCCCCCTGCTGGCCGACACACACAAACACACAGACACACTGTTGATTGCTGTAGCAACATGAGTCATGGTCTTGTCCACCACAATCATCTTCCTGTCATTCTTTATACATTTCCTCAAGGAAACAGGAAGCATCTGAGTAGCCGCGACAACAATCTGTGTCTGTGTGTGTGTGTGTGTGTGTGTGTGTGTCTGTGTGTGGTTGGTTGCTGATGATGCAGTGATTATGGGTTGAGGAGAGGTTTCTCACTCTTGCTGAGTGAGATTCTCACTAATGTTACTAAAGATCTTCTCATGGCTTCGGACAAAGGACTGTTCTCGGTTCTTTTCCTGTTCGATATCATTGCTGCTTCCGACGCCACTGAACAAACGCCACTGGTTCTCGTCACTGGGATTAGCTAAACTGCTGTAAACTGGTTTCAATCATATCCATTCATTCATGTTAAGAAGGACTCTTCAGGTCAGACTTAAGTTAACCATGGAGTTCCACAGGGGTCTGGGTTAGAGCCCATACTTTTCACACATGCTTCCTGAAGAGAATATTGTCAGAAAACACTTGTTATGCAGACGATACACAAATCTATTTATCTATAAGATATCTTAAAGACCTTAAACATACTGAACTCAGACATCTTAGAGACAAACTGTCTGAGAATATAGTCAAACTGGAGGCTGTTACTCGCATAGTTTGTTCTGTCTCTTTGACATCCGAACGACTTTTTCAGTGAAATACAGTGAAGTTCATTTTTCTCATCATGTCGGTCAGAAGAAAGTCTGCGATGTTTGTCCACCACGTTTATCTGAAGGAAACCAGCTCGCCGTATCAAGACTCAGCACACATCCTGTCCTGGAGGAGGAGGAGGAGGAGGAGGTGGAGGAGGGGGGGCAGGGTGGCACAGCCCGTATGGACCACATTCATGTAAAGTGAAATCAGAAAGAGACAGAGGAGGACAAAGACTGGAGATACGAAAGAAAGAAATAAAGAAACAAGAAGAAGGTGGAGGAGGAGGAGATAAAGGAGCAGAGGGGGATTGAATCAGAGCTGGAGGTATGATGAGGACAAGCTCGAGGACGGTGAGAGAACACCAACATTTTCAAAGTATTATAAATCGGATCCTGAAATCTTTTACTCTTCTAAGAAACGTTCTGTTTTCTGATTTCTGACACACAAGAAAGTTGAAATCTGTATTTCAAAACCCACGCTGATTATTTCTAGTTGTGAGGTGCAGATCTTTCTTTTAACTTCTGAAACACACTGTATCACCTCAGTTAGCACTCATCACGGCTCCACACTGTGAGCTTTTATCTGGTTGATATGTACACAATGTACACACACACACAGTAACTGCCATCAGTCATTCCTTTGTGTGTGTGTGTGTGTGTGTGTTCAATTTAAACATCAAGTTAGCCGTAAAAGAAGAAATTTTTTTTCTGGTAGTGAGTGAGGAAACACTTGCGTGCGGGTGTGTGTGTGTGTGTTTGTGTGTGTGTGTGTCAGGAAGAGTTGGTCGGACAGTCGAGATAACAGAAACTGATGAGAAAAGCAGTTTTTCTGTTCCGTGCCATTTTTCAGAATAAATCAAAGTTGTTGTATTCCAGTATGAATGAATGCCATAAGGCTGGACAGTTACATGAAGACATGAGTGGCGAGCAGAACACACCGAGTTCAAACTGTTGCCTTTCGGTTGCCGATGTTTAAAGCCATTTATTGCTCATTCTCCATCTTCCTGCTCTGCTTCTCCACCAGGCTGACAGTTTGAGCTCACAGTGGGTGAAGGCAGGATACACCTGGACGGGTCGTCATTGTGTGTTTGTGTTTTCTTTCGATAGTAACATCATCGGCAAACGGAGCAGAGTCAGAGGAGATGGCGTCTCGATCATGTCCCTGTTGGGCGGCCCTGTGCATCTCGGTCTTTCTGCTGACCGGTGCCTCTGCAGACCCGTCGCCACAGTATGTCCTCCATCAAACTGCCTCTCACTTCAGCGAGGCCAGCAGCCGCTGCTCCCCCGGAGAGCTCACCACCCTCACCACCCAACAGGAAGTCTCTGAGGTGCTTGCGGTCATCGCCGCTTCGGCGTTGCCCCCGGGCGACTTTGTATTCTGGATCGGACTGAAGAAAGAGAGGAAGGAGTGTGTGGTGCCGTCGCAGCCGCTCCGAGGCTTCAGGTGGATCCAGGACGGGAGCCAGGAGTCGCAGGTGAGCCAGTGGATGGAGGAGCCACAGCGAACTTGCACCACAGTCCGCTGCGCCGCGCTGAAAGGAACCTTCGACGGGTCGTCGGTGACAACCTGGGGTCTCGTCCCCGGCAGCTGCAAACACTCCTACAAGTTCATCTGCAAACTGCAGAGCGGGGTGACGGCAGGGCTGCCAGAGAGCCCTGAGAGAGCCGCCACGCCAGAACCACAACCAGAGACAACAGAACCACAGCTAATACCTCAGACTCAAGAACCAACAACCAGCGAACCGGAACCAGAGACCCTTCAACCATCCACACCTGGACCAGCTGGAACAACGCCTGCAGCTTCTCAACCTGAGCGCCCTGCTCCAGAACTGGAGCAGACCAAAGTGTACGAGCTGCAGCCTGGATCTGGACCTGAACCTGAACCCAGCCCTGGACCAGTGCCAGGGTCAGGGTCAGGGTCAGGCTCAAACCCTTGTCACAACCCAATCATCCCTAGCGCTCGCTCCCTCAGCCCGGACCCGCAGGACAGCAGCCGGGTCCGGGTGGAATGCTGGTCCTCATCAAGCTGGACCTGTTGTGCTCGGGTCAGCCCGCCGCCTGGCGCATTGCTGGAACGGATCGCCGGCCAATTTCAGCGGCCTCTGCCAGCCGTGCGCCGCCGGCTTCCAGAAGAACACCTCCGGCACTGCGAGGACGTGGACGAGTGCAGAACCAAGCCCTGCAAACACAACTGCGTGAACACCGAAGGCTCCTTCAGGTGCGTCTGCTGCCGACGGAACGTCCCGGACGCAGGGACGTCGCCCTGCGACGACACGGTGACGGTGGAGAATGCCGACGCGCTGTCCGGCGTCCTGATTCCGGTGCTTGATCGCCGTTGGCGGCGCTGGTTGGTGCTGGTGGTGGTCGTGGCGGTGACGGTGAAAGTGCTGCCTGATGAGGCGGTCGAAGAAACAACGCCATCAAGAAGGGGAGAAGAGGGGCGGATTAGACTCCTTTGAAACAGCCATGACAAGGCAACGACATGAAGGAGCAGCCCTGCCATTGGTCGAAATCAAGTCGTCTATTGGAGGAAGATATTTTCAAAGTCAGAGGAAGGGGAAAGAAATAAAACTTTAAATTTCATTATCACATGATCGCACTTGTTTGTCTGACGGCTGCAGCTTGCTAAGTGACACAATTATTCAAGATGGTTTTAGAAATTCTTCTGTCACGCCGCTTAAAGTGAAGCGACCTGATGAAGCGCACGCCATGCGATGGGACAGGAGTACGTGGCTCGAGCGGCTCTCAAGTCTCAAGTGACTGCAACGTTCAAATATTTAGCCACTTCACAAATCTCAGTGTGTGTTTACAGGCGCGCTTCCTGCTTCCTGTTCAGGAAACTGTCTCACACACACAATTACTGTGTGGCTAAACATCTTGTAATTACAACCTGAAGAATCTAGTTTAGAACTGTATCTTTCAAAAATCAATGAAAGAGAAAAAATAGAAACGTGGATATGAAACGGCTGGTAGAGAAATATCTCAGAAGACTCGGCCAAAGTATTGATTAAGGGGGAAACTTTCACTCTTTTCACTGTTTTATTTGTAAGAAATGTAATAAATAAATTGGAAAATGATATGTCATTTTGCTTCCACTTCTCAATTATGTGTCACGTTGTGCTGATTCATCACATAAATCCCAATAAAATGTACTTACAGTTGAAGTTTACTGCGACAAAATATGGAAACGTCATGAAAGAATCAGTGAAAAGTGTGAGGTTTGGGTGAGGTATCATCTGTTGACAGTTTCTTCAGGTTTTACATGGAACGTTTTTTAGCGAGTTTGTGAAGTTTGAATCATTGCATTCTAGGGGTAATATTGATTATTACAGAATTAGGCATCAAAACTTAAGAAATGTGATTGATATAACTTGTGTGAAAGAAAAAAAAGTTCTGCTGCTTTCTTCTTTACAGAACTGTAAATTTAAATCAGCTGAGATATTTAAAGGACCACAAACTGGAACCAAACAAATATTCACAAGGCAAATGTTAAAAATGGTGTTGAAACAAGTGAAACAGTCACAGGCAGCAGAAATCACTCCTCCGAGCGATCAATCAATTACGGCTAATGAGGGTTTTCTATACAGAGATACAGGACAGTTCACCATTATTAGATTTCATTGTCAAATACATTACAATTAAGAATATATGCTATAATAATAATGTATTCAACATGCTAATGCTGGTATTTGAATGGAGGATCTGGGTTTTTTTTAAGATTAACTTCTAAAGTTGGAGAATCTAAATGAGTTGCAGGTAAAATTTTGTTCACTTTTTTCGTTTGTCTCAACTCCACGGTTTCATCACGGCATTTATGTTGAAGTTTTCCTTTGAGACATGTGTGTGTGTGATGGTGTTTTGTGAGTGAGTTATTTGCCCAGGGGAAGTTCTCTTGCCCTCCCACAGGAGGCACTGAAGCCCTCTCAGACTCAGATAGATAGATAGATAGATAGATAGATAGATAGATAGATAGATAGATAGATAGATAGATAGATAGATAAGGTATATCAAAAGTAACTATACAAAAGTGATGAAAACAAATGGACAGTATTAACATATAAAGGCTGAAAGTTGTTGTAAAATGTTTTTTTTTCCCTTATTAATGAAAAAAATGTTGGCTGAATTCTGCAGGAACTCACAATACTGAATCACCTGATTATTTAAGAAAACGTCAGTAATAGTGTGAACCTCAGTGTGTGTGTGTGTGGTGTTGTGAGACTCACAGTGAGAGAAGAGACAGAGAATACTGCCTCTTGGTAAGTGTTTAGAACTTCACTTTTGTGTAAATAAAAAATCTGCTTTTTGACGTTTTAATTTCAGCATAATGCAATTAAGTTTAAAGAAGTTAATTGTTTTCCCCCTTTCATTTCAATCAAGTTGATCTTTATCACAGAGGCACCGTGCAGCTTATGGGGGTTAAAGGTCATGTTCAGGGAGTCAGCTTCCATAAAGATTCACTGCTCAGAGCATCTGAAGTTCTTATTAAAGTTCACGTGATTCACCAAGCGGTTTGTCTCCTGCATGTTCTCTGCGTTACTAAACCCAATAATCCCATATTCACTGTGGAGCTTCCAGCATTTTGTAAAACTTCTTTGAACAAATAGCATTCATGACTGTCGAGCAGCTCAGCATGGAGCAAGCTGGAGACAGAACTACTGTAAAGAAACAATCATTAGATAATCTCACTGCAACTATTCCATTAGTTCGCTTTGAGGAATAAAGCAGATGTGTTGATGGAACTCTTCTAAAAATACAATGAAACAAGTTTTTCTTGTCTGCAAATTTGCATTGAAATAATTTAAATATCTATTAAAACTGGTAAAATATTTCAGTTGGATATTAAAAATTAGCTTTATTTCCTGGATAATGTGAAAAGACAAAACAAGCAAAATATCTAAAAGCCAAAATGGGGAATAAATTATCTACGATTATAATAACAGTAATGAAACTTCGTAAATGCAACATAGAAAACATAAAGCAGCCTGTATCTGTAACTTTATGAGCTTCACTTTAAAGGTTAAACGTGTTTTATATCTCCTGATGAATATTATTCAGTGTACATTACAAAAGCGACTTTATTTTTTCGTCGTAACAGCTGCAGATCTCTGCTGTGAGGAAACGAAAACCGAGTTCTAACCTCAGTTACCAAGAACGAACCAGCCGTGAAAACCAACCAGTTTGAAACTCACCTGTAGGAATGGAAATTAATTCATGAGGCCACCACAACCAACAGCTGCAGCTCAGGTCCTTGGTCCTAGTTTGGTCCTGGTCCTGGTCCTGATGGGGTTGTGTTTAGTTGTGTTTATACTTCGGTCTGAGGGAAACCTGAGTCTCCTCTGCTGGAAAACTGTTTCAACACTGAAGCGTCTGAACCGGAACAATCTAACACTTCTGGGCGGTGTTGCCAACTCCCCAGTAAGGAAAGTCGTATTGGCTGTCCTAAAAGTCACTAGAAGTCGCTGGATGACGTCATCACCTAATTGCATAACGGCAATTTGCATGTAATTGTAATGGACGCCGTAGGAGAGAATAACGTAGGAGAGAGGAATAACGTCGTGGGAGAAGCAAAAAGTGAGCTAAAAAACACCCTAAATATGAACTGAAAAAAGTGTGACAGTGAAGAAACATTTAACATGTCCATCCCGCTCTGTGACCCAGGACGGGAGCAGCGGCGGATTGCGCACACTCGATTCATTGACGGGTGGAGGGGAGTGGCGTGTGGCGTGGGTCTCCTCTCTGCTCTGACTGCAGCAGGGAGCGCTGCGTGACACTGACCGCTTGTGAGTGCTTTGGGACGGGGGAGGGGCTCACGCAGCATCCGCTGCTCATTGAGGACAGCAACGAGACGTCCTGTCACGTCTCCAGAACACCAGGAAAAGTCCCTAAATTTGTCGCTAGTCGCTTTTAAAAAAAAAAAAAAGTCGCTCGAGGGGTCTGAAAACTCGCTAAATATAGCGACGAAGTCGCAAAGTTGGCAACACTGCTTCTGGGCTGCTGTGTCTTCTTTGTTGGTTCCTCTGGTCGGTCCTCAGCCTCCCTGCTCCCCACTGCCCCCACAGGCCATCAGTGGCATTGCTCTGCTGCAGAAACAAAGGCTGAAGACCCCGCCGAGTCCAGATCCTGTACCTGGCTGGACCTGGCTGGCCCATATCTGGGTGACACGAGGATGAAGATCTGGGTCAAGCATAAAGGCCACAGTCCAGCAGGACCAGGTTCAGGACCAGGACCAGGACCAGAACGATGTTCAGGACCAGGACCATCCCGAGTCTGTGGTTCATAGGAGATGGAGCAGGTGGAGGTGGAGGAAGAGGAGGAAGAGGAGGAAGAAGAGAGGGTGGGTCAGGAGGAGGTGGAGGTTTCGGTGGAGGCCGCAGCTTTGAGTGGAGGAATGATGGAGGAGGGCTGGACCTGCGGCGGGAGGAGGGGGAGGAGGCTCACTTCAGCCCGCAGGTCACCTCCTCCTCCTCCGGCTCCTCTCTGACACTCCGCCGCTCTGCGCTCCGCTCGGCTCGGCTCGGCTCCTCCACCCGGACCAAGAGGCGCACTCACCGGGACAGCACCGGGACCGGACCGGAGACCAGGACACCCGGAGACCCGGAGACCCGGAGACCCGGAGACCCGGAGCGCGGGAGCGGCTGCGGCTCCCGCCATGCTGGGCACGGTGAAGATGGAAGGGCACGAGGCTCCGGACTGGAGCGGATACTACAGCGAGGAGGTCGGTCCCCGCGCGCACCCTACACCTGCATCCGGGTCCCGGACCGGGTACCGGGACCTGGACTCACTCCTGGTCCGGAGTTTTAGATTCGACTTAACTTTGTGGAAAACTGTGTGCAAGTTTCAAAACCCGTCTTTTAAAACAGTGATAATAAAATAATAATAATAATAATAATAATATAATCATAATAATAATAATAATAATAATAATATAATAATAATAATGCCAGGGAAAAACATAGAACTATTGAAACTGTTTTTCTTCGTTGAGGACATAAATCAAACTTTTTCTTTTTTAATTTAGATAAAAGGAACTAAATCTCAGCGCCATTATGATTGTTTTTAATTCCTTATTTGCTCACAGATGGAAACATTTCCGGTCTTTTGTTTTCCACACATTTCATTCAAACTAATAGGAAATAATAAAACTTGATTCAGATGAGGACCTTTTGTTTTTCGTGTTAAAAATAATTTCAGGGGCTTTAAAGTTCTTCAAATGTTTTTATTCGATTTGTTCTTTAGAAAGAGTCAACGTTGCTGTGATTATTTAGAAAAGGTTGATTCGATTTGAAGATAAATTAAAATAAAAACGGACTCGTTGATTTGTTACTAAACTTAAAAGTTGAAAATTAATCATCTGCTTGAAGTTTCGCTTCTTTTTTAATTTCTTATTATTTCCGTCGCGAAATATAAAAACTTTAATACAACATATATTTCAGGCTCATCAGAAAAGTGAAAAAGCAAAAAGGTTGTGATGGATCTGCAGGTTACATTATTCCTGATTCATTGATATAAATTTGCACACACAAAAAAACAAACTACAAAACAGGTTCAGGGAGATAAAAATAAATTCTATGAATGAAAGAAGGAAATGTTAAAAAGATAAACGAAGCCACTCCTTAAATTGTTCAAACTGGATGGAGGTTAAAATCTAACCGGCTTCATTCTCTCCTTTAATTTACATTTCGACAACAGAAAGCAACATTTAAATAATTGTAATTTTAATTAATCAATACTACAAAAATAATATATATACTCAAACACAACGAAAATAAAAAGAAATCCCCAAATCAATAAGGGAACAAGAAGTGTTTAATTTAATTCTACAATCAAACCTCACAAATCAATTATTATTCCTATAGATAAACATAAGACATATACAAATAGCAGTTATACTGATGAATAACTATTCTACCAGTGAGATCATCAATAATAATAATGATGATGATAATAATAAATTACAATAATAAATATATGTATTTGCATAAGTGCGTTTTTTTGTCACATTTTTCCCCATAGCCTTTTATCATAACCTTTTCACCTCATTACAATGAAAGTGTAAAAAATGATTTTGTTGCACTTCGATTTTTGCTGCAAATTTCATGCATTTTTTTGTGAAAACTGCTTTAAAAAATGATGATTTATGGCTGGATATCAATTTATTATGATTTTCACTTAAACTCATTTTGATATGCATTAAATGAAACCCACTTCTAGTCAGAATGCTTCGTTAATGTTGTTATTATTTCTCTCATTCTGTTAAATTTACTCTGTGGCTGAGCATCATAAAAGCTCTAATTTAGAAAGATTCAGATTATTTATGTGATTCAGTTTGATTCCAACACAAAGTTGCAATGAAATGTGAGATCACAGGAAAATAATCCACCTTAATTTCAAGAGGGGTGAAATATGGCAAAATAAAAATCATTTAGTGACGTTTTTCAGTCTGACATTGAACAAAAAAACAATGATGAACCAAATCACTTATCAATCAATCAATCAATTTATTTTTGTATAGCCCAGTATCACAACAACAGTTTGCTCAGAGGGCTTCAAGATGTTACATTGGTTGGTAAAAATAAAACAGTGAATAAGCATAATGTTAATATGTCAAATTCACTTATCGTTGAGGTGAACCAGCAGATGACACACATCATGATCAGGAGCCACATTTGTTCTGAATTATTGCTCATTTGCAGAGGTAGATAATGGAAACTGTCACCTTTTCTATATATTAAGTCATGATATAAATGAGGAAAAAGCCATTCACGGAAAAAGAGGGTAAAAAATATTTGGGGCATTTTGTTTAAAAAAAATTGTTGTGGTGTAAAGTTGAGAGTATTAATATTGTACTTAAACTTACCAACAAAACTTTTTTAAGCTTTGCATCAAAATTATTTACCAAACTGATGATGATGAAGTTGCAGATGGTAGTAAACTCAAAATAATAAAACCTCTACTGTGAGAACCAGAGGTACGTATGTGTTTAAAGAGCTGATTTGAGCCACACTTCCTTCTTTGTACTGCATTCAAATCCTCCTGTGTGTACCTACCTGTACCTGTACCTGTACTTCAAGGAGGATTCAAGACTCCTCAGACCAGTTCTGATTCTTCTGCTCAAAGGATCTTTTAAATTATAGTTATAAAACCTTTTGCACCGAACACAAAGCATCCATGGAAGGAACTTAACAGAGAGAAACAGTCAGACATGAACAGCAGCAAAAGAAGAGAAAGAAAGAAAGAAGGCGACATCCGACAGCAAGCTGACCCGCTCACTCCAAACTTGATGAAGCTGCAGGAGAGAGAGTGAAGAAAAGAGCGAGAGAGGGGAGCTCAGACTACAGAGAGACAAAGTGTTGCTGATCTTCTGAATATTGGAGACACAAAGAAAGATGCTGAGTGAAGAAGCTCTATCTGCAGCCTAAACCTTCAGCAGCGGAACTGAGAAAATGTTTCAGCCTAAACCAGAAGCTTTATGAACCACTGAAGTCGTGAACTTGACCTGGACCCAGTTTCTCTTCGCTTCAGTCTTTCAGGTGACAGAAACATATCAGAAAACCTGTCCAGTGTTCTGATGTTTGGAATATAACTATCTGGACTTTCTGTCAACTGTTCTCTAAAGCAAGTTTAAAATCATGTTTTTTTTTTTGACCAGTTCGTAGCTTGTGTGTCTTGTTTTTGTACTTGTCGGTGCAGCTGCGAGTAAGCTGGGAGAGAGCAGTTGTTTCAGATCTGATGGAGGCCGCTTTTAAAGGCTGTTCTAACAGCTTCTGCTCCGCCTGAAGGTCTACTCTCCGATGGCCAGCGGTGGGATGAGCTCCGGCCTCGGGATGGCTCCATGTCGGGCTACATGAGCAGCAGCGGCACCACGTCTGGCCGTTCAACATGTCGTACAGCGGCGCCGGGCTGAGCCCGCCCCGTGGGGGGGATGAGCGGCTCCACGCAGGCGGCCATGTCGGGTCTGGGCGGTGGCGTGGCCTCAATGGGCGGGGCTTAAGTCCATCCGGCATGAGCTCAGCCCAGCAAGCCTCCATGGGCCCTGAACCCGTACGGCGGCATGAGCCCCACCATGAGCCCCGGCATGGCGTACGGCGGCGGCGGCCTGAACCGAGCGCGTGACAACAAGGCGTTCAGACGGAAGCTACCCTCACGCCAAGCCGCCCTACTCCTACATCTCGTCATCACCATGGCGATCCAGCAGGCGCCCAGTAAGATGCTCACGCTGAGCGAGATCTACCAGTGGATCATGGACCGTTTCCCGTACTACCGGCAGAACCAGCAGCGCTGGCAGAACTCCATCCGCCACTCGCTGTCCTTCAACGACTGCTTCGTCAAGGTGTCGCGCTCGCCCGACAAGCCGGGGAAGGGCTTCGTACTGGACCCTGCACCCAGACTCTGGAAACATGTTCGAGAACGGCTGCTACCTGCGCCGCCAGAAGAGGTTTAAGTGTGAAGAAGAAGATGTCGACCAAAGCCCGACGGCAGGAAGGAGCCGGCGGCGCCGCTTCCCCCGGCCGCCGACTCCATCCAACCTTCAGGACTCCTCGACGCCTCGCTGCCCTCCTCCAGTCAGGCGGCCTCGCCCCTGGCCTGGACCTGCGGGGCGGCGGGGACCTAAAGGTCTCAGGGCCCCAGCTCCTTGTCCTCCCTGTCGCTGCCCCCTCACTCCATGTCCCACGAGTCCCAGCTGCACCTGAAGGGGGACCCACATTACTCCTTCAATCACCCGTTCTCCATCAACAACTGATGTCGTCCTCAGAGCAGCAGCACAAACTGGACCTGAAGGCCTACGAGGCGCTGCAGTACTCCTCCTACGGCGGTGGGGGGCCTCAGGGCTTGGGGGGGAGGACCATGGAGCCCCTGGAGGCCTCCTACTACCAGGGAGTTTATCCCAGGACCGCTCCTCAACACCTCTTAGTAGCTGCTGCACCTCCTGCACGCGCTCAGACTCTCTGCATGCGGCCGTCCTGGACTTCTGTCGGACTATAATGGTCTGCTGACTTCTGAAGTCCTGCACTGTGACTGAACCAGGACGCACTCAGACCCCAGAACTGTTACCTGATCCAGGTCTGATCCAGGTCTGTGCTTTTACACACCGAGTTTTAACGGAGAGCATCAGTGACGTAGGAAAACATCAAGGCGGAGTGACATGAGAGGACAGAACCAGGATCAGACCAGAATCAAACCGGGATCAGATCAGAATCATCCAGAACCAAACCTAGATCAAACTAGAATCATTCGATGTGCTGAGGACTCTAGTAGAGCAGACCGTGTGTTCTGTCTTGGTCCAGTCTTTGTCGAGTCCCACAGGTGTGTTTTTATGTGAAGAGTTCAGCAGGTCTTCACCTGGACCCGGTCCGACCCGGTCCGGTCTGTAGGTCCTGTAAAACGCTGAGTTACAGGAGCTTCAGTAAAGAGATTTACTCCTTTTAAAAATGTTCAGTCTGAAGAACTCTGTGACATTTAAAGAACAAAGTGAAATTCTGAGAAATGACTAAAACCAACAGAGTGCCGCCGCCCTCAGAACGTATCGAGATTTAGCCGGATCAGCAGCTCGCCGACCTTTACCGGCGGATTAAACCCTCTCAACCTGAGTGACTCACCTCTGGTCCTGGTTCTGGTCCTTGTCCTAGTTTTGGAATTAAGGTCCTGGTCCCTGTCCTGGTTTTGATCCTGGTTCTGGTTTTGTGGTTCATGTAAACTGAGTAATGTGAATCTTGAAGTCATAAATCAGGTTGTGTGGGGTTCAGATTTAAAAGAAAAGACCAGGACCAGGTCTGAAGTGGACCCTCAGGTCTGTCTGAGGTCTGTGTCTCCACTTCAGAGCTACCAGAAGCAAACACTAACCTCAGGGGCCCTTATGGACCCTGCAGTGTAGGGCAAAGGGTCTCCTGATGAGCTGGAGGCCAAAGGTCAGCTGACGAAGCGGTCGTCGTGGTGACGCTGCAGATGTTTACAGAGGAGGCGGGGTTTATTTCTCCCGACCTCGTCTGGACTGCGCTGACCTCCTGCAGGATCACGACCCCCAGTCTGAGAATC
The DNA here is from genome assembly GCF_902148845.1 of Salarias fasciatus. Lineage (NCBI taxonomy): Eukaryota > Metazoa > Chordata > Actinopteri > Blenniiformes > Blenniidae > Salarias > Salarias fasciatus. Next base: position 22,778,609 of record NC_043763.1, on the reverse strand, counting down.
GGGCTCAAACCAAAGGGCTTAAAGGGTCACCTCACCTAAACTCACCACAACTCATCCAAACACTCACCTAAACTCACCACAGATCACCACAGTTTACCACAACTCACCACACCAAACATTCACCTAAACTTACCACAACTCACCTAAACTCACCACACCAAACACTCACCTAAACTCACCACAACTAGCCATATTCATTCAAACTTACCAAAACTCATCACAACTCATCCAAACTCACCAACATTCAGCGCAACTAGCTTAATTCATCAAAATGTATCCAAACTCACCTAATCTCACCACAATTTACCGCAGCTCACCCAAACTCAACAAAACTCACCAACACTCTACACAACTAGCCGAGTTCATTAAAATTCATCCAAACTCACTGCAATCATCCAGATTCACCTAAAGTCACCACAACTATTTCTAGTTGTCCTACAACTCACCAAAAACCCATCAAAACTCTTCAAAATCACAATAACTCATCCAAAGTGACCGACGCTCACCACGGCTAACTAAAATTCACCCACACTCACCACGATTCACCACAATGCTCTTAAACACACCAAAAACACACCCAGCCTCACGCGATCTCACTACCACTCTCTGAAACTCATCAAAAACACAACACACCGAACCAGAAGTCACCAACACACACACACACCGCATTAATGATAACATTTTCACCAAATCAAATTTTAGAGCAAAAAAAAAAAAGAATAAAAAAAGTTAAAATAATCATTTTTTCAGCAGCGTGTCTGATCTCTCAGCCAATCACTACACGTGCAGCGGTGTCAGCTGGATCATCGATTGCTCCTTTGCTCGGTGTCTTGAGGATCTTTGTGGCTGATCTCTCACTCTGTGTGTAAAAGCAGAACCGGTCCGTTGATGCGTCTCTATTTAAGCCGTTTATCACTGATTATTAATTATTGATTATCATCATGTGCATGAATGATGTGGGAGGTCTTCCGCCGGAGGGAAGCAGCTGTCTCCTCTTCATCTTCCTCTTCATCATCACTGAAGAGGAGGGTCTCTGTGCCCCCCCACCCCCCCACCCCACCCCCCCCCCTCCCGGCTCGTCCTCGTCGTGTTTGTTCTCTGTTGGTTTTTGACTCCGATGCATGTTCTTAACTTATTGTGTCATTTTAAAATAAAATTCAGAAACACTGAAAACTTTCCTGATGTCATGATTTCAACCGGATGATGAGAGACCTCCTATTTGTTGATAACGTCAACGAAAACTTATGCGGTCAATTCATTTTCTAAAATGAATAAAATTGTTATTTAAAAAAATCCTCAACATTATCAAGTTTTGTACCAGGATAAATAAAAGAGATTAATGTATCATTTAATTCCATTTAATTCCAAATAATTTTTTTTTCATTGATAAAGGTTTTATCCGTTTATTCTGAGCAAAAAAAAAAAAATGAAATAGATTTTTATTAAATAGGATAAATAATCTAATAATGATATTATTATTAATAATAAATTTGACAGTCACAATGCGGGGCCCAAAATAGGGTAAACGGAAAAAAACATCAGGATTTTATTTTTATTATTTTTACCGTAATTCAATTGAAAAAAGTTGTAACCTTTTAACAATGACATTTTACTTGTTGTTTGCTTCGATTTGTTTCAATTAGAATTTCTCTGTCTGCTAATTTTATGTTTGTGAACATGTTTTATTATGTCTGTATATTTTCTGTCTACCGCCCCGGAGCCCCGGAGCCCCGGAGGAGCCCCGGCCCTCCGGGCCCGGTCACAGATTCGGCCACCGGGCCACCGGGCCACCGGCTGCGTCCTCCAGGCTCTCAGCCCCCGGGCCTGCGGCCACCGGGCTCAGCCCCCCCGCCATGGCCCTCGGCCCCCGGCCTCCGACCCCCGGCCCGCCGCACACGGAGCGCCTCCCGCGGCCTCGGGGCGCGTCAAAGCGCCGCGGCCGCTGTGAGCGCGTCCCCGCGGCTCTTTGAGTCCGTGACCTCCGACGCGGCTCCGTGAACCTGAACACATCCCGACAGATTTCACTTTGATCTCGAGCTTTTTTCCGCGTTTTTGGCCGCAGAGCCGCGAAAAGTCTCCAATGATCCCGTAATTATCCGCTAATTATCCGCAGACATGATCCCCGAGGCGGCCACACACACTCAATCACACACTCACACACATACACAAACACACACATCGACACACACACAGTGAGGGCAGGCCGGCAAATAAACCAAACAAACAAACAAATCAAATAAACACTGAGCAGGAAAGCAAATAATCTGAGAAATACAAATGAACGCGAAACACTTTTAATACTTGAATTCAATATAAGATTCTCTGTTTATTTTATGTGTGTGGACGACTCGTGTTGCGTTCACGGGCACGAGAAAGTTGTTAAATACACACGGACGCGCTGACAGGCCTTCATCATCCTCATCCTCACCCTGAAGAACATCATCATGATTCACACCTTTTCACCCAGATGAAGACAGGGTCCACGCGGGTGAACGGGCGCGCGCGCGCGCGCGCGCACACACACACACACACACACACACACACCCACACCACCACACACCCACACACACACACACACACACACACACACACAGCAGAAAACCCCACAACACACCACCGTGCAAGAATAAACAGTGAAACTAATTGTGTTTGTGAAGTGATAAACACTGTCAGCTGAGGTCAAACCAACAGAATACACATATTTATGGGGAATTAATATAATTTATGTTGTTTATCATGTAAAAATAAAAAATACAAAATCTATGTCTGATAATAAGATTTATTTGAGTTAAAGTTACTTTATACTATAATCTACATTGTTATTTTCACATTAACTCACAATATTGTAATTGAGACGCTTTCTTGTACTTATTGTGAATTTATTCAAGTACATATCCCTCGGTACAATTAACACCACTATCTCTTAGTAGAAGCAATTAAGTACAAATACTCACATTTAATTAAGTATAATTTGGGTGTCCTTGTATCTTTTTAAGTAGGTAATCTGATTAAATGTGTGAAACCTTTAGATCAGCTTCATTTCTGCTCATTGTAGTGTAACTTTTGCTTACTTTTTTGTCAGGTGAAACACACTGACTGTTAACACAGATTGCAATCCAAAATAAGAAATACTTGGGGAAATAAATAGGAAAAAATACTTTCTGATTAAGCAGATTTAAAGCAAATGTAAAAGTAATAATTAAATGTGAGAACGTCTGTTTTGGAAATACAGAGCTAAATCTAACAGAAACTTCAACCAATGATGAATAAAAGAGTTTCTCTCTTCGTTTCCATCTTGAGACTCGGAAGCCGTGAAATCACATCTTCATGTGCGGACTGTCACCTCTCTGACAGGTTAATCGCCGCCTCGCTACCCGGTTAGCGGGGCGGTCAGTAGCCGGTCGGAGAGCAGGTGACCGGCCGGTAACGGGCCGTGTGATAAACGTGTGGAGACCATGAATACTAACGGCGGAGCCGCCACCCACCCTGCCGCCTAATACAGGCCATATGTTCCCGGCAGGGCGGAGCGGGGCGGCGCGGGGCCTTCCATCGGCCCCCCCCGGACCCCCCGCCCTCCACCCCACCCCCGGCATCATTGCACTAAAGCCCTCGGCCCCTTCTTCTGTGCGCTCGCGCCTTATGGAGGAAAATGTCGGGCACAATGCGGCGGCCCTCGGCCCCTTTCTTCACTGGGCCTTTCATTCCCGGCACAGAAAGGCGGAGCGGGGCCCCGGGGCCACTAAAGCCTTTTGATGGGGATTGGAATTAATTATCTCCAATAACACGATTGTGCTCGGCCGAGGAAAAGAGCAAAGAAATCCCCTCCAACACCAGAGAAGAAGAAAAGAGAGGACGATCAAAGGAAAGAGAGAGAGAGAGAGAGGGAGGAGGGGGTGAGGAGGGGGGAGGGGGGGGAGCAGCTGCTTTTCCATTAAAAATTATACGGAGGAAGTTTATTAGAGCTTTGTGAGACGGTGAGACGTTCAGCCGGGAGGTTGGTGGTCCTGGGGGGGCGTGGGGGGGTAATTGGCAGATTTCATGGTTGTTGTGGTCACAGTGGTTCAGCCGGGTTCACCGAGGAGCAACTCCAACAAAACTCCAGCCACCAAAAAAAACCTTCCCGGATTAACACCGGGCAGATTCCACCAAAGTTGGGACGCCGCGTGCGGAATTCAAATCCGACACACAAGACGAGCCAACGTCGACGCGGAAAACCCAAGAGAGACGGGATTTCATGGAAAACTGTCCGGCGGGTTGACGGAGTACGGACCGGGGTCAAAACAGACAGCAGGTGGAACAAAGGGGCAACCTGTGAGGTCAGAGGTCAGAGAGATGATTGGGTGTAAACAGTTGAATTTCAAGTTTCTCAGATTATAACGAACTTTCTGGATTTTATCAACATCATGAGATAATCTGGTCCAAAGATTCAGAGAATCGGCAGAAATCGGCCCGAAAACAGAGAGAAACCACCGCATGGAGTCAGGGACACTCCGCTGCTCCACCGTCTGCGTTCGCAGGTCATCATGACTTCCAGCTGGCCGAGTTTCATTCCAGGAACTTAAACTGAGTTTGAAGCACAAACATCCAATCAGGGAGCAGGATTTCCCTCGTCTGAAAATGACAATCACACACACACATGCACACACACACACACACACACCCTCTCTGTGTGTGGTGTTGTCAGAAGTTGGAGCTCTAACAAACTGAGTCTTTCTTCAGAACAAGCAGATTATCGGCTGCAGGATTAAACCGGGACACCCAAGTCGACCACGAGTGGTCCACCGTGTTGCCATGGCAACGCCCCCTGCCAGTGTGTGTGAGACACTGACTTGTTCAGTCTGATACTTCATTGTGTCTGTCTGTGTGTATCTTTCTATCCATCTACCCATCCATCTATACGCGCGCGCGCGTGTGTGTGTGTGTGTGTGTGTGTGTGTCCTTCACTCTTAAACATGAAGCCGATTTTGTCATGAAAATGTATTTTTATTGTTCAAATTTGAGTTGAAACCAAAACGAAGAGCAGAAAAGTAAACAACAACAACAACAATCATAAAGAGACAAACTTGTAAACAAACGGGTGAATCATCGGCCTGATCAGACGACGGCGCGGAGACGTCCACTCCCCACCTTCTTCCTCAACACCTCCACCAGACGCTCCAACCTGAGCAGGAGACAGGAGGAGGACACAGGCAGAGGGGAAAGGAGGAGGAAGGAGGAGACAGGAAGTGGAAGGAGGAGACAAGAGGAGGAGACAGGAAGCGGAAGGAGGAGGCAGAAAGAGGATGGAGGAGGAAGGAAGTGGAAGGAGGAAGCAGAAAGTGGAAGGAATTGACAAGAGGAGGAGGAGACAGGAAGTGGGAGGATGAGGCAGGAAGTGGAAGAGTGAGGGAGTAGAAGGAAGGAGAAGACAGAAAGTGGAAGGAGGACTCAGGAAATAGAAGAAGGAAGCAGGAGGTGGAAGGTGGAAGCAGGAAGTGGAAGGAGGAAGCAGAAAGAGGAAGGAGTAGACAAGACGAGGAGACAGGAAGTGGAAGGAGTAGACAAGATTAAGAGCAGGAAGCGGAAGGAAGCGAGAGTAGAAAGAAGGAGTAGAGAAGAAGTAGGAGGAGTCAGGTGAGGAGATAGGAGGAGTTAAGAGGAGACAGGAGACATTAGCATTAGCGCCATGTTTCCAGCTGCACAGGTTTGAACCCTCACTGCGGTCGGACAGTGGATGGAGGCGGTGGTGCAGTGGAAAGCTGTCCCTGTGTGACTTTGGGGAGGCGGCGCGAGTCTCATCAACTGAAAGTAATATCACAGATCAGAGCAAACACAGCTCTCGCTGTGCTCTTCAGAGTCCGCCCGCCCCCCGCTGGCGCCGGGTTTGAGCCCGGGAGGACGACGGCGAACGCAGACGGACGACTTAAGCTGTCTTCATCACGAATCTCATCCCTTCATCTTCAGGCTGATGGAAGGAGCGGCGTCAGCAGCAGAAGTCACGTTATTGAGCGCGGCGTCCGTCAGCGCGCTTCAGGCCAAATCTGCAGGATTAATTCTTCCTGATGGAATCGAACCGATGCCCGCTGAATACGAATCATCTCCACCAAAGCTCCTTAGGTCCCACCGCTTAACAGGCCTCTGAACGCCTCCCAGAGAGTGCCGCAACATGTTTCACTCTGACGACTCTGTAAGAGTTTCATGTGAGAGCGCCCAGGCTCTCCACTGCGCCTCAGAGCCACAGAAACCCGCCGACACAACAACCCCAGCGGAGGCCAGAAACCTGGGACGTTAGTCCCCGCCCTCCCAACTGAAGCTGGGGGAACACAGCGACATCTCAGTTCAGTAGTGACCTCCAGTGAACAGGTCACTCATGAACTGGTGAACGGGTTACCCGTCAGCGGTCGTCATGGAAACAGGAATGAGAGGAATGCAGGAAGTCGCACCTATGGACTGTTCTCCACCGCGTCTCGCTCCGCCTCCTGGCAGCGCTGAAGCTCCGCCTCCAGCTCTGCTTCTCCAGTGACAGCTGCTGCAGCTCGACCAGCAGGGCGGGGTCCTGAGGGTGCGGGCCAAAGAGGGATGAGAGGGGCGGAGCCAAGTCCTGAAGGCTGAGGAAAAGGGAAAAAAAAGTAATTGTAGCATCAAAACCAGAAGCAGCATCAGGTTACATGAGTGGTTATGGTCATCTCTGCTCACCTCTGATTGGAGCGCAGTGCCTTAAGCTCCGCCTCCAGCCGCCTCCGGTCCTCCAGCGCTCTGTTTCGGTCCCTCTGCAGGCTCAACAGCTGCTCCTGATTGGACAGAAGACGCCCGAGTGAGGCTGATTGGCTGTTTGTGCTTGAAGTGCAGAGAAGACGAGAGCTCTTCACACCGAGGATTAATGAACTAATGGACTCATTAAGAGCTTCAACACGGCTCCAGGTACAGAGCAGGGATTCAGGACCGACACGAGGAGGCGGAGGATTAGCGAGGCATCGTCACGTTTCCACGGAAACACTAAACAACATGTGTTACCTGTCTGCAGAGGCCTCTCCCTGCTCTGGCTCGGTGGAGGTAACAGACTGTAAAAGACGGAGGAGGTCTCCACGTCAGGATGAAAGCTAAAATCTGACCCTCACACGGGCTCTCCTCCTCCTCTCTCTCTTTACCTCCTCCTCCACCTCCTCTCTCGTCCCGCTCCTCCTCATTAAAGCAGGAGGAGAGGGTTTAAAGTGCGACTTCAAACAGAGGTAAATATGTGTCTTCTCCTGCGGGGCCGGAGGAGACGCTTCAAACGAGCCGCTGGTTTATTAATCCACATCTTTCCAAACGCAGCGTCGCCACGGTGACCTTTAACATGACGTGGGAGGGTCAACCGGGGAGGGGGGGGGGGTTAACACCTCCCTCAGCACGAGGAGATGGCATCAACCAGAGAGAGGATGAGGAAGAGGAGGAGGGGAAGGACGAATCTTTATTACTGCAGAGAGGAGGCAGGAGGTGAGAGTCGGAGAGGGGGGGTAATGAAAGGAACGTACTTTGAACTTTAACATGAGGAGTGAAGGTCAACAAAAGAGGGGAGCCCGGGGGGGGGGGGGGGGGGGGGGGGGGGGGGGGGGGTGATTAGGCTGTGGAGGTGAGCTGAAAATGAGGGGAGCTTTAATTATCACAATGGAGGAAGAGGAGGAGGAGGAGGACTTCCTGGTCCTCCAGGAGGTCCCAGTCCTCGTCCTGGTTCACTCCAGAACCCGGAGGACGACTGCTGTATTTGCTGAGTGTTGGATCCACTTCAGGTTTTGGAGGTTGGAAGGGTGGAGCTCACACTGGTCCACCAATCAGTTCATCTAAATCCAACGACCTCTGACCTCTGTCAGTCTTCCTCCTGAGACTTCAGATCCACACCGACTCTCAGTCTGAAGATCTGCACCCTTCCTTAAACCTCTCAGGCGTAGGTGCATGTCATAGGACCAGGTGGCAGGTCCGAGGCTCAGGTCTAGACTCAGGTTGAAGTCCAGGTCAGACTCGGGTCCCAGAGACATGTCTGGTCTCATTCCAGACAGAGGCTCATGTTCAGGTCCCAGGACCAGGTTATGGCTAGGCTCAGTCCAGACTCAGGTCCTAGACTCAGGCCCAGGTTCAGGGTCCAGATCCGGTCCTGCATTCAGATCCTAGACTCCGGATTCAGGCTCAGGCCCAGGTCCAGGTCTGGCTGCGGTTCCTGAGCAGCTGCTTGCAGCCTCTGAGTGAAATGAAAAAGCTGTGCAGACTCTAATCCTTGGGAGCTCGGCGCTAATTAAGAGGCTTCAGGAGGAAAGTAAACAGTTAATTTGGTTCCACAGAAAGCACAGACGCAGCCCGCTCAGCCGCAGCAACACCACCAACACAAATTCACCGTAGTCACTCAGTAGCAGACACCAACACAGAGAAACACACACACTAACAGACACTAACACACACACACACACTAACCTGGCTTGACTGCTGCTCACTGTCCTGCATCAGGTCCTCAGACGTTAACTGAGGAGCAACCCCACAAACGATCGGTTAACAGCGACTAAAGAACAGTCAACCAGCAGTCAAATCAACGTTTACACAGCTGAACTGTAGCAACGAGCATGAGCCACAGTTCAAACACGGGTCGACCAGCAGCTGACTGCAGTGATGGATGCTTGCTTTGTGTGTGTGTCCAGCTTGAGCTTTCTTTGTGGACGTCAGGATGTGCCGTGCTCAGGGACAGTGGTTTGTTGGAGTGCCCTGGTGTTCGTGCGGTGGTCGGTTTCTGTGAGGCGTTCACTGACCACGTGAAACACAGAGAGAGAAACTGCAGGGCAGTGAACGCCCCACACTGAGTTCACTCCCCTCCCCTGTGCGCCAATCAGACGCCGAGTGCCTTCACAGAGCACCTGCCTGCGGGAATCAAACCCACAACCCTCACATGAGGCAGCTGTGTGGCTGCAGGTGAGCTCCAATAAGGTGAATAACCTGTAATTACCTGATATTAGCTCAATAAGAAGCAGCTGCCGGCCGCCGCTCACTGAACGCGCTCAGAGAACGCGCCCCCCCCCTTTTCTCATATTTCCCAGAAGCCCCGGCTGCGGGGGGAGATAATCCCTGAGAGATGAGGAGCGTGAGCGCGGGATCGGTGAGCGGCGGGGGGGAGGAGAGGAATCCTCCAGCCTGGAGTGCTCTCTCTCTTCTTCTTCTCCTGCGAGGATTACACCGGCATTTGAAACATATTTCTGTGCGGCGCGGCGGCGGCGCGAGGGCGGGATTAAGGTGTTACTGTGGAGGGGTGGTGTTAACGCGGAGGGGCGGGCTGTTAAAAGATGGCGGCGCGGCGAAATCGCGAGGGGTTAGCGGCAGTCGGCCCGGCGGTGCTGCGGGATGCCGGTGCGACGCCCAGTTTTGTGGGGTTAATGGAGGTGGAGCGGAGGCTCAGTCCAGCCTGATCCGGACCGCAGAATCCGAGTGGCACGGAAACCGAGGCAGAGACAGAGACGGCCGAGCGATTCCAGGTCAACAGTCCAAACCGCGCAGAGACACACTGAAAAGTGATGGGGTCAAAGGTCAGCATGTCAGCGAGATGAGTGGGTGCAAAAACCTCAGATTTCAACTTTTCAAGTTCAAGAAAGAACTTGTGGATTTCATTGTACAGAGTAAAAAAAAAACAACCGCAATGGACTCAGGAGAACTGAAAACCACCGTCCATCATCACTCGTGGACCATCTGAGGGTGACAGGTAGTTAAACAGGCAATTTTCAAAAGCAAGGTTGCAGGTTCGATCCCCCATCTCCCAAGACCCTGAGGCTGTGCTCGAGTCCTGGACCTGACCCTGAGGACTTGGACCTCTTGCTGTGACCCGACTCTGTAAACAAAGTACTGATATAAGAAGTAAGTGTTTTCGGAACTCCTGAAGCAGCGGAGTGTTGGATGAAAGTCACTGTAATCTCTTCGTTTTATCTTTTCGGTGAACCACTTTGTCCTCATCCTGCTCCCCTGACGCTGGTTGTCGTGGTTACCCGTGTTAGCCATGCTGCTGCTGCTGCTGCTGCAGTCCTGTTGCCCACGGCAACAGTCAACTGTCAGTCACAGATGAAGAGTCTGATCTGAGGCGAGCGTCGGGGGAAAAAGGGGCGGAGCTTCCCGGTCCGAGACCACGCTGCATGCTGGGAGCTCGCTCCATCATCTCTCCCTCTCTTTTTCTCTCTGTCATCCCTCCATCAGTCAGACTTCTGGTTTGTTCATTTCACCCCCATGTCCTCCTCCTCTCCTCCTCCTCCTCCTCCTGATCCTCCACAGAGAGCGGTAATATGAGATCAGGGTGAATTTGTGGGTAATAATCCGGCGCTCTGCAGGTTTTGGTAATAAACTCTGTGAACTGAACTCAGATAATATCATCCTCAGGAGGAGATTTCTTCTTCTTCCAACTTTAAACTTTTTAATCAGCGGCACAATCACCAACTATTTACCCTCATCACCACGGCAAACCACCGTGCCCGTGCACACGCACGCACGTACCGCAACCACTGCACACAGCTACGCTGCTCATGTGCACATACAGCAAGCCAACCCACGGTGCACAAGCACACCATCCACCGTACATGTGCACGTGAAAACACGTGCACGACGCCACCGCACGAGGAACTGTCCAGAGACTGAAGTTTGTGGAACACCTGGACGGCTCCGTAGCGGCACGGCTCACCTTGACCACAGACGCGTCTCTCTCCTCCATCACGGCGTTCATTTCCTGCGCCGTGATGTCATTTCTCCGTTGCCATGCCAACCGCAGCCGCTGAACCAGAGCGGATCCGGCGTGGCGGATCTCGTGGGCCGAGTCGGCGTGGCAGACGCGGCGGAGCAGCTCGTCTACGTCCTGGGGACGGAGGCAGGAGCGGTGAAGAGCGGCACGGCCGCCGGGATTACCTGGTTACCCATGAGGTGACGAGTTAGCAGTACCTGCTCTCTAGTGTCCAGGCGACTGGCGTCCGTCCTGCCAACACACACACACACACACACACACACCCGTTACCATCAACTGACCGCCTGGCACCAGACCACTGGTTTAGATGAGGTTCCAGGGTTTCATATAGCGTCACATGAATGGATTATGGACAGATTATGGGTGATGGATGATAAACGGATGACGGAGGCAGCAGCCACGCTCTGGTGTGTGTGTGTGTGTGTGTGTGTGTGTGTGGCGCGGCGTTGAGCTGCGGCCCTGCTGGGGCCGCTGAGCCGCTCATATTACAGGTGGACGTGTGGATTTGTGCGGAGCAGGAGGAGGTGGGGCCCTGTAGCTGCGAGGAGCAGGAGGAGGGGCCCTGCGGGGCCCCTGAGCCGCTCATATTGCGGCGGGCTGGAGATGACCGCGGCGCCGCTGCAGTAATTTCCGGCGGCGCTCCCTGAAGTCGCCGTATTTTTGGATTCGTGGCGAAGCGGCAGGAGCGTGGGCCGAGCGGCCGGCAGCAGGGGAGGAGGAGGAGGAGGAGGAGGGGGGGGTCCGTGCAGCTGGTTACTAGCTGATCTCCTCCTCTCCTCCTCCTCCTCCTATGGGAGGCTCTTTCATTGAGCCTGATGCTGCTGTAATAAACTGTAATAAGGTGGCCGAGGAGGCTCAGCAGGGAGAGCAGGTAATGAAAGAGAGACGCTCCAATAAAGCTCCTGCTGCTGCTCCTCCAACTCCTCCTCTAGCTCCTCACCAAACTCACTGTTCTCCTCCTTCGACTCCCGTCTGTTTCTTCTCGAACTCCTCCTTTAACTCCAAAACTCAACACAGCATGGAAAGAGCAGTGAGGTCCAACAGGAGGTTCTGGGCCTCCTGCTGGACGGTCTGTCTCAAACGCACGCACACACACACACACACGCGCGCGCACGCACGCACACGCACACGCACACGCACACGCACACGCACACGCACACGCACACGCACACGCACACGCACACGCACACGCACACGCACACGCACACACACACACACACACACACACACACACACACACACACACACACACACACAGAGTCCTGACAGATGGAACATGCTCCTCCATATTCTGTCCCTCATAAAAAGGATTGTGGCCTCCAATATCAATTACCCCCTCCTCCTGGGGGAGGCGGGGTGGGGGGTGGGGGGGGGGGTGTTACCTCTAATTAGATTTTCTGCTCAATTTGGATCCTTGAAGAGGACGAGAGCTCATTTCACAGTTTTTAAACAAGACTAGGAGGAGGAGGAGGAGGAGGAGGAGGAGGAGGAGGACCCGTCACTCAGGGCAGGCTCTACAGAGGAGTCAGGAGTTCTCTGCACCTCCTGCTGGTGAAACGTCAACCTGGTAACTAGTTAACTGGACAACTAGTCAGTCAACTGAAGTGAAGAAGAGTAGTTACTCGGCCGCTTGCTGCAGACGGCGGACGCGAAGCAGAGCTTCGTCTCGCTCCTCATTGGCCAGCAGGAGTCGTGACATCAGAGCCTGATCCCTTTGCTTCTGAGCGGCCAGCACCTCCTCCAACAGCGCTGAGGAGGAGAGGTAAATCAAGATCACTGTGTGTGTGTGTGTGTGTGTGTGTGTGTGTGGTCTGATGAAGATGAGGATCTCCTCTTCACCCGTGGGTCTTTCCCAGCGCTGCACCTCCTGCAGCTCCTCCTTCAGCTTCTCGTCCACCTCCCTGCTCCTCAGCTCCTTCTCCTTCAGGACAAGTTGCTCCTGCAGCTGCAACACACACAAACACAAGTCACACCCAAATCCCTGTGTGTGTGTGTGTGTGTGTGTGTGTGTGTGTGTGTGTGTGTGTGTGTGTGTGTGCGCGCGCTCACCGTGCTGTTGGTCAGTCTCAGGCTGTCGAGTTCCTTCAGGAGCAGCGAGATGTTTTTATCTTCATTAGGACGCCGTGCTGAGCTCCGGCTGGACAGAAAACACTGATCACAACACAAACGGCAAGAAAGACCACGACAAACACGACAAACACGACAAACACGACAAACACGACAACGGGACAAAAGGAACGGCTGCACGTGTCAGAGTGTTTCAATGTTTCATCTGATAGCGACGCTTCAGGGTGTTTCAGGGAGTTTGCGTCTCGGGCTGTTTTAAATGTGTTTCAGTGAGCGTCAGTGAGTGGGGGCTCCATACTAACTCCACAACACCCACTCAGGGGGCTCGGGGTGTTTAAGGGTAAGTTAAGAGTGATTCAGGGAGTTTTCAGCTGTTTCAGAGAGTTGAGTGAGTTTTGGGGCGTTTCAGTGTCATTCAGGGTGTTTTGGGGTGTTTGAGACCCCCTGTGGAGACAAGCGGATCTGCGTCTGCAGTTTAATAATAATTCTCTCATATCACCTTAAAGGTCACAGAGCGAGGGCGTAATAAAGCGGGTAAATAAGACGGAGGTGACAGTGTCGCCTGTAATTGACTGTTTCTGCCTTTATAAGAGCAGCCGGCTGTGATCGTCTATTTCGGTCTGCTCACACGCTCACGCTAATCAAATCTAAATTTAATCGCCCGCTTTCACACGCTGATGCAGCTAAGATGGCGAAACACAAATTTATCTCAAAAAGCATCAAAAGAAGAAACAAAAGAAGAAGAAAAAAATGCAAGTTTAATCAAAGGCAATAAAAGTTTTTTAATAAAAATCCTTTGAGCGAGAAAACATCATGCTAATCCACCCTCATATGCCGAGAGGCTAACGCTGCGCTAAAGCTAACGCTAACGTGGGCGAGTCACTCTGGTGTCGTCCGGGCTCACTCTGCCGTTAACGCTCAGGTTTTACAGCGTCCTGATTGGTGGAGACACGTCTCCTCACCTGTCCGCACTCAGCAGGTGTCTTCTGGGGGCGGGGCTAGAAACAGCGCCCTCCACAGGCCAGTCTGCCCGAGGAGACGCACCTCTGCCGGGGGAGAACTCCTCCCCCTCCTCCATCCCCCCAACCGCTCCAGCAGCCCTGCCAGACAACGGAGACGCCGACCTCCTCTGGGAGAGGGGGGAGACGGGCGAGACCGACCTCCTGTGGGAGAGGGGGGAGACGGGGGAGACGGACCTCCTAATGGAGGGGGGGGGGCGGGGGGGTGGGGGAGAGAATGGGTGACACAAAGATTTACATCTACACAGGCCTAATGTGGGAGGGGGGCGAGACACACCTGATGGAAATGGGGGAGACAGAACTCCTGTTAAGGAGCGGGGAGACGGGGGAGGCGGACCTCCTGTGGGACACAGGTGAGACCTCTGTCAGGGGCTGGGGGGCTAAAAAAAAAAAAAAAAAAGGGGGAGACAATTACACTTCATTCATACAGTTACAAAGAGTCAGGAGTGAATCTGATTAATGCTGCAAACTGAAGTGATCCTAAATAATTACCTTGAAAACCAGCAACGACCTCCAATCTGAAACGAGAAGGGAAACTGTTAAAACACACACACACACACACAGTCCATTGACTCCCATTCATGTCTAGCCCCTAACCCTGACCCTTACCCTAACCCTAACCCACACCACAACAAAGCCTAACCCTAAAGAAATGTTTTTGCACTTTTACTTTTTTCAGTAACAACAACATGGTCAAGAAAACACTGTTTCTCCTACTTAGGACCGGAAAAAGGTCCCCACAAGGCACGTCGTTCCACGTTTTGCTATCCTTGTGGGGACATTCGGCCCTGACAAGGATAGAAATACAAGAACACACACACACACACCTCTCAGTGCTGCCCAGTTGCTGTGCTGTGTTGCTGAGCTGCTGTCTCGCAGGTGAAGGCAGACGACGTCGCAGTTCCTCGTTAACTCTGGGATTATCTACGGAAGAAAAACAGCAGCTGAAAGTGTGTGTGTGTGTGTGTGTGTGTGTGTGTGTGTGTGTGTGTGTGTGTGTATGTACTCATCAGAACAAACAGCTCTAAAACCTTGTTAAGGACAATAATGACTCTCCTCAGAAACCCACCAATCAGAGCGCAGCTCCGGAGGTGTAATTAAATTAGTGTCACATTCGAGTTTAACACTTATTGTTTCAACAGTAATTAATGAAACACACACGCACACACACACACACACACACACACACACACACACACACACACACACACACACACACACACACACACACACACACACACACAGTCAGTTTCAGAGTCCAGACGTTTAAGAGAGCGATACAATCAAAGAATCTTCCTAGAGACCACTCGGAGCTTAATCCTGGGCCCCTGGACCAGGTCTTAGTAATGGTGGAGGATTCACCCTGGTAAAGGTCTTAATCCTGGCCCAGATCTGAGTCCAGGTCCAGGTCTCAGGTCTGGTAAAGGTCTTAGTAATGGCAAAACTCTTAGTTCTGATTCAGGTCTTATTCCTGGTCCTAGTCCTGTTAAAAGGTTTAAGCAGTGGAAAAAGTCTTAGTCCTAGTTCAGGTCTGAGTTCTGGTTCAAGGTTTAGCCCGGTCCAGGTCATAGACCTAGGCCTGGAAAAGGTCTTGGTCCTGTCCAGGTCATAGGGATGCTGGTGAAGCCCTTAGTCCTGGTCCAGGTTTTAGGGCTGGTAAAGGTCTTAGTCTTGGTGAAAGCCTCAGTAATGGTAAAAGTCTTGGTTCAGGTCTTAGTTCTGGTCCAAGTCTTAGTCCTGGTCCAGGTGTTAGGTGTGGTCCAGGTCTTAGTAATGGTAACAGTCTTAGTCCTGGTCCAGGTCTTATTCCTGGTAAAGGTGTCAGACCTGGTCCTCTCTGGGGTTGTGAAACGGATCAATTTCACTTGTTAGAGAATATTTTCCATCACTTTGAAACTTTTCCTCACTGCCTCCCCCCTCCTCCCCCCTCCCCCTCCCCCGCCTCCCCCCTGCCTCTGATCTCCTTGTGGACTCAGGTCTGATTGAGCCGCCGGCTCTTCTTATTATTCATGTACAGTTACAGATGTGCTAATGTGGCTAAATCCTCCTAAATGAGCGTTCATGCCTCGCGCTCGCTTTGAAGTCTCGTCAAAGATGGAAAAATCTGCGGAAAAAAGGGGAGAAAGGAAGGCCAATCAGAGGACCAATCTGCATGAGCCAATGAGGAGAGGCGCGCCCCCCCTCCTCCCCCCGCCTCCCCCCTCCGCTTCATGTAATATAAACTGAAGTCCATTAATGTTTTAAGCTGTATTTAATACATTTTGTGCAGAAAGTTTGCAGCGCTGAGTGTCGGCTGCTCCAGCTGACTGCATGAATATTAATGACGGTGTTACCATGATTAAAGAGGCTTCAGCTCAAATCCAACACAATCCGCCCGTGATCCGCCCCGCCGACTGCACGCCGCCGCCACGCCGCCACCACGCCGCACATGAATTTAGATACGGACATTAAGCCGAGCAGAGGCCCGACGTACAGAGGACGGACACACACACACACACACACATTTACGCACACTCTCACGCTCATACGCGCTAAACATACACACACAAACACGACATATAGAAAACACGCAAACATCAATCAGACCGTTCCTCCAATCAGGAGTCGGCGCCACTCTCAAACCTTGAAAGTGGGAATCTGTGTTCACACACAGAACTTCATCAAATCTGTCCAACTGCACTTCATCAGAGGTCAGCTGACAGATCTAGGCAGTACACACACACACACAATTTGAATTACAAGTTTTCTAACAAGTTACAAAATCGTAAATCAAGTTCAGAGCAAAAAAACTCCAGCGTAACATGCAGGTGAAGACGTTTCCTCTCTGAACCACCGCCGAAGAACACTTCTGAAAACCACTGTCTGCGAACACTTTTGAAAATTTTTGAAAACAATCCTCCAAAATCCACAACGACCTGTAAGCACTTCTGAAAACCGTCGTCTGTGAACCCTTCAGAGGCCAGTTTTCATAAATATCTCCACCTGTCCAGGTGTAAACCTGTGTTTTGACCAATAAGAGCAGAAACTGACACTGCCTGCTCCAGCTTCCAGGAAAAACACAGCGAGATGCGAACAATGCTAACGGGAGGCTAATCAGCTCGCTAACACACATTAGCTGCTAATCAGGGGAATGAATGAAAAACAGTAAGAATCTCTCTCTCTCTCACACACACACACACACACACACACACACACACACACACACACACACACACACACACACACACACACACACACACACACACACACACACACGTGAACATAGAAACATTCTCAAATGTTTGGAAATGAAAATATAAAAACCTGAATCACATTTATTTGAAGGTTTGTTTTTCAGTAATAATGAAAAAGAAACCTTGTTTGTTCACATCTGTTGGTGAATAATGTTTGCTCACACGTATTTATTTATGATCAGACATGTTTGTGTGTTTGATCTGACTCCACAGAGGCCAATCGTCTGCACAGACTGGAGGAGCTGCTGTGTGTGTGTGTGTGTGTGTGTGTGTGTGTGTGTGTGTGTGTGTGTGTGTAGACCACCCACACTGCAGATTTAACGCAGTTCACATGACTCTCTCATTCAGTCTTTGTCTCACTCGGCTTTTGTCTTCTTCATCGGTGAGTAAATTAATCTACTGACTGCAGAGTGTCTGTTTGTGTGTGTGTCTGTGTGTGTGTGTGTGTGTGTGTGTGTGTGTGTGTGTGTGTGTGTGTGTGTGTCTTTCTCACATTTTATGGGTAAGCCTTAAGTTGTTCAAAAACTTTTATTTTGATAGAGTGCCATTGTCCTCTCAAACAGACCCTCCCCCGAACACACACACACACACACACACACACACACACACACACACACACACACACACAGTTTAATTCCATTTGTTAGGATAGCATATAGATACTTTAGTTTGAAGATAAAAAAGCTACAGTCAGTCACATAGAGCAGGTGTGTTTTATACCTGTGTCCAAACACTTCTTGTCCGAACACCTGAAAACCTGAACTTGCAGAACAGCTGATCCACCTGACCCTCTCCAACACCGGATCCACTTGAACACCTGCTCAGGTGGAAGACAAACACCCTCAGTCACCTCCGGTGTCCTGTTTGCCGTGGGTCCGTGGCGTTGCCATGGTAACCGGCTGTCTGTGGTCTCCTGCCGGTTTGATCCCCGGTGTTCACACGGAGCTCTCAGCCGCCGCTTCACGGCAAACATCCAATGTACCGATGTCCTCCACCCAGATTTACTCTGCAGATTAAACCCGACGGAACGGCGAAGCCTGGACCCAGCAGCCACATCACCCCTCCCTCAGACACACATTCATCCACTCATCAGTCCATCAACCACATAGTCATCCCTCCATCAGTCCATCAGCTACACATTCATCCATTCATCATTCCATCAACCACATATTCATGGCTCCATCAACCACACATTCATCAGTCCATCAGCCACACATTCATCCCTTCATCCCTCCATCAGCCACACATTCATCCCTTCATCCCTCCATCAGTCACACATTCATCCCTTCATCAGTATATCAACCACACATTCATCCCTCCGTCAGTCCATCAGCCACACATTCATCCCTTCATCAGTCCATCACTCACACATTCATCCCTTCATCCCTCCATCAGCCACACATTCATCCCTCCATCAGTCCATCAGTTACACATTCATCCCTTCATCCCTCCATTGGCCACACATTCATCCCTCCATCAGCCACACATTCATCCCTTCATCAGTCAATCAGTCACACATTCATCCCTTCATCAGTTCATCAGTTACACTTTCATCCCTTCATCCCTCCATTGGCCGCACATTCATCCCTCCATCAGCCACACATTCATCCCTTCATCCCTCCATCAGTCACACATTCATCCCTTCATCCCTCCATCAGCCACACTTTCATCCCTCCGTCAGTCCATCAGCCACACATTCATCCCTTCATCAGTCCATCACTCACACATTCATCCCTTCATCCCTCCATCAGCCACGTATTCACTCCTCCATCAGCCACACATCCATCCCTTCATTAACCACACATTCATCCCTCCATCAGCCACACATTCATCCCTCCATCAGTCCATCAGTTACACATTCATCCCTTCATCCCTCCATTGGCCACACATTCATCCCTCCATCAGCCACACATTCATCTCTTCATCATTCCATCAGTCACGCACTCATCCCTTCATCCATCCATCAGCCACACATTCATCCCTTCATCAGTCCATCAGTCACACATTCATCCCTTCATCATTCCATCAATCACACATTCATCCCTCCATCAGCCACACGTTCATCCCTTCATCCGTTCATCCACCTGCACCTCCTGCTACACCCTGCGGTCGTGGCTCAGCGGCTCAGTTTGGGCTGAGGCAGCAGGCTGCAGTCTCCATGTGAAGGAGCAGGGCTCCATCAGGTGGAGGCTCTGAGCAGCTGCAGCGGCTTCACTTCTCCCCAGTCTGCACTCATCAGATCCACAGCAGGAGCTCCTGCTGCTGCGGCCTCCGGTGCGACTAACAGCAGCAGTGTCAGTGGTCGTTTAACCGGCGTGTACTCACCTTTGTACATGTCCACCAGAGAGTCCCGCAGCTCCTTACTCGGCGTCCAGGAGGTCAGACTGGTTTCCTCTGAAGGCGTTTCACTGCAAAATAAAAAGAAACACACCAGGGTGAGACTCACACAAAAGCTTCGCTTCGCTCATTTAACAGGTTCAACTGGTTTAACTGATTTAAACTGGTTAAACTAGTAAAGAAAAATAAAAAAAAACTAAACCTACTCAAACAACCTCCTGCTGAAGACTCTTCCAAGTAGAAGCAGTGAAAGAATTCACACTCAGCTGCACCCCTTCAGCCAGCGCATGTGACCAGCTGACCTCAGGTCACGTGACCCTGCAGCTGAATAATCCAGCACGCTTCACCGTGTGAACCGGTGTTGGATCAGATGCTTCAACCAACCCGCAACAAGCTGAATGCTCCTAACTTCACTGTTTTGGTTTTTTTTTTTTCTTTATAGCTCAGGGCTCAGTAGTATGGATAAATGACACGTGACTGATTCCAGGTTAAAGTCTGGTTGGCGGCGTGGTCGGACCCGTCGCCACAGTAAAAGAAAGAGTTCTTTGTCGAGTAAAACGTGGTCCAACTACAGCTCTTCCACTAACAACTGGGTTTCAAACCACAACCTTCCAGCCTCAGACAGACGGACTCGCTGTGGTGAGATACCAGGTGAAAGCAGGGGTCAACAGTCAGCCCTGAACCCTAACCCGGTGTAACCAACAACCTGCTCCTCCTCTCATCCAAACAACATGGCGTCTTTCCTGTTTACCACCCAGTCACTGATCAGGTCGACTGTCTGCTAAGAAACACAGAGGCAGATCGACTATGAGAACTGAAAGGTCCAGAACCCAGAGAGGAAGGAAGTTCCAGACACCCGACAACGACCGAGGGACAAAGCACTCCTCCAGTAACTCAGTAATCCTCCCAAACATTTGGCCGGTTTGATACAGTCTGCAGTTGAAGAGAACAGTTCACAATGTGTCAAAGAACTGAGAGTCCAGACCAGGTTTTAAAACGAGATGTTGAGGTCAGATCTGACAGGAAGGTGGTTGTTAATCCAGTAAAAAAAAAAACCTCGACCACATGTTTCAGACTCAACCAGAACAAAACTGTCCAGTGTTTCCTCAACATGTTCAAGATTATTTAAAATAGATTCCTGGTCTAAAAACATCTTTGATCTGACAAAAACATTTTGCTCCTAAAAAGCCAAACAAGAACTTCAGCATGATTTTATAAGAACTTAACATCTCTTTCACCTATTGTATATTATTTAATCGAGAAATATTTGAATAATAGTCATTAATCGTTTTTTCTTCCGGTCTTCCTTTGGCCGTCCTGCAGTCTCTTCTCTCCTTCAGAGATGGTACTTGATAGACTACAAGTTAGAGATGATGTATGACAGATGATAGTGACAGATCACAGGTTACAGAAAACTGATGATGTATTATAGGTGACAGAATACCGAGTATAGATAATAGATAAATTATAGACAATAGATGGTAAACTACAGACATAAGAGTATAAATGACAGATTCCAGATTATGGAGGTTTCCACAGATCACAGCTGTCTGATCTCTCACTGGATTCGCTGCTGCAGCTCACAGATCTTCCTTTTCGCTCTGAGCAGGGCGAGCTGAACGTCCGCCGCTCTGCTGCTGCCCGACGCCATCAAAACCCTCGGATGGAGACGCGCTGGACGTCTCCATGGTAACCGCTACACCGAGGCGGAGCCAGGCTGCGACTGGCCCGCGGCCGTCCGCAGATGAAATATTGATGAGCTCAGCGGGAGTCAGTTTACCCAGTCAGGCTGTTTGTGACGCCGGTGCAGCCACGGCCGACCGGCTGCGTGAGAACGACAGATGACACTTGAACGCATCGCTTGGCTGATGTGTTTATTGCAGATAAACAAGTGGGGCATCAGAGCGTCTCGGACTCGCGCAGCAGTTTATCCAGCAGCACCACGTCAACACGATGCTTCATCACAAACCGCCCGTTCAGGTGGAACACCGGGATGTCCCAGCGGTACCGGACGAACCACTGCTGGTTCTCTGGGAGGCTGATGTCCACCTGCTCAAGCACAAACTGACACAAACACACACGGGTTAGCATTTGGCTGTACACACACACACAAACACACTCGCTTGAGTGGGACTCACTCTGTGTTTAAAGGGCTCCAACAGTTCTTTTGCCTCATCACACAGTGGGCAGGGGTCCTGTAGGGACAGGTGTAATCTGATTACACAGACAAATAACTAGTCTACTCACTACTATCTGTATCAATCTGACTACAATTAATAGTTACTTTATAAATTAAACTGACTGAAAACAAACTAAAAACACCAGAAAATTTGGGACATTGTGAAAATACATACAGAATAAAATCATTTACAATCTGAATTCCATAGATCACATGATACAAGTGTTGGCCAACAGAGGTTTACAAGAGTGTTTGCTGGTGATGGTTTGCAGCAGTGTGCACTGACGATGGAGTGAGAGTTGCTACCTTGGTGAACAGGGTGAGTGTAGGTAAAGTTTTGGTAGAACACAGTCGGAGCTGCAGAGCTGCAGGTCGACTCAAAGTCTTCAGCAAAAACATTTCATCTGAGAATAAACAGACACAGACAAACTGTGACTAACCTGCAATCACAGGGCAGAACACATCATCCTGCAGGACAGACGACCAATCACAGAGCAGAACACGGCGTCCTCGCACACAGGTGATACATTCAAGCTGAGCTGTGGTTAAATTCTTGGTTACAGATGAGAGTACACAGGCCTGTGAGTGACATTAGTTAACCTAGTTAGTGACACAAGCAGGTTGTTTAAATCACATGACCGTCAGTCAGTTGTTTGATTGGTCCACATTTACCTCTCAAACCACTTTAGAATTGTCCAGAAACTCAAACTTGATGTTTAGTTATTAGAACTAAATCTTAGCTAAGGATAACCAACTATTCTCTTAATTAGTTGGAGAATGATCAAGCTGTTTTTTAATGTTACATTTTGACAGTCCTTATTTCTTATAAGTGCACGTTTTCCTGTCAAAGTTGTGAGTAACTGGAGTGGCTTTTTGTGTGTTTTAGGGTTAGGGTTAACCCCTGACCCTGAAAAGGAAGAATGAAATAATTAAACATGAGAAGTTTTCCGAAGCAACAACTTTAAAATTTCCCATTTTCCCCAAAAACCTTCAATTGACTACAATCCGCTGCTTTTCCCGATGAAAGGATGTATTTTTCATTGATATTTTGGACCATAGTTAGCCTGTTAGCTCACTCATGTGTTTGCCTTGCGCTCCACTGCACCCACCGAGTCCCGGTCCTGATGTCCTCTGTCCCGGCTCTGACCCTGGCTCCGATTCCGGTCCCGACTCCGGTTCTGATCCCGGCTCTGATCCCTTCTGTCCTGGCTGTTTCTGTGATTTTATATTATCGCAAAACTTGGGAGCCGAAAACAAACTCGAAGAATTTTCTTCTTCTACGTCTGATTTGTGTCGTCTCCTTCTTCTTCTACGGTGCAAAACACAGCGTGTCCTGGTCCTCCGCTCCGAGGTCTGTCAGCACAGATGTGTGTGAGTAGAGCGAAGCGTAGATATATTCAAATAGAACCACAGTGCTATATAGAAGTAGAACAACTGCTCGCATAAGGACATGTAACTCATAGTGCGATAACTAGGACGTTTCATAGCTACAATTTAGATTATTTTATTTATATTCATTTATTTATTTTTTACGTTTGTAGCCATTTATAGCAACTTTTCCTCTTTATTTTAGTGATTTTGATTGTTTTATTATTGTGAATTCTGGCTGTTTCAAAGCATTAATTCAGACCATTTTTGAAAAATAGTATTGTATGTACATGAAATAAAAATGAAATCAAAATGTTTTGCTTACATAAAATTTTGCTGAAAGCTTCAGAGATTCACTAAAGAAGGGCTGAAGAGGCACGTGAAGCTCCAGAATGTTGCAGACCAGTGATTTAGATAGATATAACTGAACCATCATCTGGGATGAGGACTGTCTTTTTCGCCAGCACAATGACTAGAAGATCTTTTTACAAAATCTATGATAAGAACTTGCAGAATTTGCAACACATTTTCACCTGGTTTGATACTGAAATACTTTTTAAATTTATAAACAGCGATGGTGATGTTAGTTATTCAGGTCATAACAGTGTTGTAATTTCTGCTTATTATAATT
Source organism: Salarias fasciatus (assembly GCF_902148845.1). Lineage (NCBI taxonomy): Eukaryota > Metazoa > Chordata > Actinopteri > Blenniiformes > Blenniidae > Salarias > Salarias fasciatus. The sequence continues at coordinate 22,755,061 of NC_043763.1, read as the reverse complement.
GCATAAGAGCAACTTTTTTCGTAAAGAGCCGAAAGCATTGGAAGAGTAGCGGGTCCTCATCCAAGATGACAGCAACACCTGTGCTAAGGTCCAACATAGACAGCAGCAGTCAGTGAGGCATCTACTCACATATGTCTGTGTGTCTACCGATATATGCTCACATAAACTGCTGTCAGGTGTTCATCTTAAAAAGCACAGTTAGAGGCTCCGTCAGTCGACTGTGAACTCAGTGTACTCTGACTGGATCAGGAAAAACACTGAGTCATAGAGTGGCGGAAATCTCATTTTATTACACAGAATACAGAATAAGAAACTACAGGAATGTTAGAGGCCACAGTGATGAGGGCAAAGGTCAGAGGTCATCCACTTAATGAAGACAATGATGAGCAGAAATCTTCCCCTCCAGAAGCTGATTGGCCAGATTTTCTGTCTGTACACCTATAAAGGAGAGCTGGTCCACAGAGCGGTACTGAAACACAGAGGGATTCGGTTGAACCTCGACCTTGTGCAGCAGAGTATGATTGGTTCGTTTAGGTCATGTGACTCACCAACAGGCTCTGGTGTTCATTTATGGACTCCTGTGCGTGGGTGGAGCTTAGCTTGTCCTCCAGATTGACAATGAACTCAAGCATCAAGTCGAAGACCTCCACCACAGACCTGCAACAGAGACGACCCCTGAGGACCGGGACAGACTGGGACCGGGGTGGTTACCATGGAGACGGCGTGTACCTGTGCAAGTGACTGGGGATGGGCAGCTTGTTTCCGGTGACCGGTTGCATCAGTCGCTCTCTCAGCTTTTTGTGGTTTTTCAGGACCTGCTGCAGGTGTTCGTTAAACATCTGGATCTCCTGGAACCTGCGAACTGTGAAGCACAGCTGCATCAGAGAGGGCGGGGCTTCTCTCAGCCCGCTCTGATTGGATAGAACCCGTCACCACTGCTAATGGGGAAGAGAGTCCAAACTCACTGAGGTGGAACCTGTGAGCAACATCTGCACTCTTCTGCTCCAGCCGCAACAGCTCCACCTGCAGGCGCAGCTGCACACAACATGTTTACTGTGACAGCGCGTAAACAACATGTTTACTGTGGCAGTCTGGAAACACCATACCTGGTCCAGCTCTTGCGTTGCTTTTACGTGCTTATCAGTTTCATACAGGTGAGAAGACAAGACCGAGTCTTGGAGAGAAGCTACCTCCTCCTGAGGACAGAAAACCACCAATAGTCAGGAATAAACTGTGGGTACTTCAGATCATCTGGATTAGAGTGTCAGTATATACAGTATGTGGATTTACAGGTGTGTGAGGCTTCGCTGACCTCAGTTACCACTCCCTCAGAGACACAGTTGGACAGCAGCTGACCAGCTGCAGACTCAGAACTCTCCTGAAAACTCTGAAACAAGGAGGAACAACAGTAAACAAAAGATGAACCAGTGAAGTCGCTTAGCACCTCAAATACCGTCTGCTCACCAGGTGAATATAATTTATTTAAATGTTTTCTTCTATAATTTATGTTAAGTGACATTTCAATACTTTTTTTCAAATTTTTTGTAATCAAATGTTTTACTGAACAAGTATGCAACCAAGAAATCTTAAGTAAGTTCTTTTAGTTCTTGTTTAAATAGAGAAAATGCAGACAAATTTGTGTTTACAATGATCTTCACCTTAAGAGATGATGCACAATCTGTCAAGTTGTCCAGAACTACTGTCATCAGTCGGCAGCACACATACTAATCATCTGAGTAACTGAGGCTATTTCTCAAATGAAAAGTGACTCATCTTCATATTTGCTGGAACGCTGCTACAGGACACAATAAACAACTGATCAAAGGGGAGGACGGATCTGCAGATAATCTGACTAATCAGACAACATCATCGGCGCGATCTGCGGATCTTCAACTCTCTGAGAGCCACAGACACCGACACAGGCAGCCGGTCCGGTCCGGTCCGGTGGTACCGGATACTACCCCGGGATTTCTCCTCACCTTCTCTTCCGACACCAGGCTCTGTTCCTGAACCGGCGCCATTCTCGCGGATTTTCTCGTCACTTTTTTCATTTTCTTCTTCTGGTGCGGTGCTTCTGTGCAGTGCTTGGAGCAGCAGCGCCTCCTCAGGATGACCCAGTACTACGCCTTCATACCGCTGCTCCTATTGGCTGTTGACTCTGACGTCATTCATCAGGATCATGAACTACATAGACCTACAAAAATAGACTCAAAATTAACATTATTTGGAGCTAAAAAATATTTTAAAAAATACCCAGCATTTGTAGTTTCCCTCCTGAAACCTCAGCATTGACACGATAAAAATTAATTGATGTTTCTGAATTTTGTCTTTGTTTTCAGTTGTATTGAACCATCATCAGATACAGCAATGTTGTAAACGCCAAAATTATTGTTCAGTCTTACATGTGAAGTGTGGTAAAATTGCGTGTGATTAATGATCCCGCGTGTATGCGTGGGATTCTATGTATATTATGCCCATGATTCTATCTGTAATAGAGCTTTGATTGTAGTTTGTTTCCTTGCTTCTACCTGCATTATATCTATGATTCGTTCTATCTGTTTTGTATCTATGACTGTACCCGCTGTGGTCCTGTGTGTTTTATATCTATGATTCTATACGCGTGTCTCTATGGTGAAGCAGGGCGGCTCCTGCTAACGAGCTAGCGAGCTTCTGGTTGAACCGAACCGGGGAGTCTGTTAACGGGTAATTTCCTGTCAGTACCGGGATTCAGTGAGCAGTACCGGGCCGTGCTAGTCTTTGACGGTCAGTGCGGGACCTTAGTGGTCGGTGCGGGTCTTTAGCAGCCCACGGTTGGTGATTAGCAGCCGGCAGAGCTAATCCTCCATCAGACCAGAGGGTGCTTGTGAGCTCCTCAGACACTTTTATGACTGTCAGGAAGAGGTGAAAAACTGAATTAAAAATATGGCGTTTATTGTTTCTGACTGAACCATTAACACTTTTAAACTTTGCATTTTTTAAAAGAATAAAGTAAATCTGTTTGAACTACTAGAATGGAAGAAACAAAGTACTGAGTCATAAATCTGCTCTGACATGATCACCTGACTCAGCAAAAAGCTTCTATCTGCATGCTTCATTCATCTGAAATGCTGCTGGTGGGATTAAAATCTCTCTCTGTCTCCTGCAGGTGTTTCTTCACCGGATCGCGTCAAGACCACCGAGCAGGAGGAGCTGATCCACCAGCTCCCCATGAACTCTGCCCCCCTGCTGTAGACTGATCAGGGAGGAAGAGGGGGGTCCTGATGGGGAACAGCGCTCTGAAGTCCCACCTGGAGACCTCCCAGAAGACGGGAGTGTTCCAGCTGACTGGGAAGGGCCTGCAGGAGGTGAGTGATGGTGGGTGGATGGCGCCCCCTGCTGGCAGTTAGAGGAGTTACAAAAACACCAGAGCTGCAGAGTGTCCAGTGTTGGGACAGTAATAGATCACTTGCAGTGGTCAGTCCTGTACAGGTAGTATATTACGGTCAGTGGTCGCACAACACCGGCCAGCGCAAGTAACAGATTACTTTCCCAACACTGTTTGCATGAAAACAGAAAACTTTGATAGTCTTCTGGGTGTCTGTTTATATGACAACAGCGCTCGAAGCTACTGAAAACAGCACTTTGTGAAAACAGCTCCCAAGGTGGGACTTTTTGAACTGAAAATGCTCCGTCTCTGAAGTAGTGCGTCACCCACGAAGTTCTCCAATTCCATGGTCTGGCCATATGAATGTCTGTGTACTCACCATTATTAGTGTTTATATTGTATCGTTCTCTGTGTAAAGACGAAAAAATGCATTTTCATTTGAAACACTGTGGTGTAAACTGGATCTGTACTGCACCCTGAACATCCAGTCAGACGTGTAAGAGCCCAGAACACTTTCTCATCAATCGTAACAAACCTCAGGGTCCTCAGAACCCAGACCTTGTGCGCACACTCATGAAAGTCGTGCTTTAGTTTGATGGTCGTGTTCAGGGTCAATCCGATGTTTCTGATCCGCTTTCAGTTTCCCGAAGAACTGCAGAGACTCACCGCCAATTTGAGGACGGTGGATCTGTCTGGGAACAAGATCGAGGTTTTACCTGCTTCGATCGGGAACTTCCTCCAGATGAAGAGTCTCACACTGAACTCCAACCGGCTCAGTGAGTTGACCGTTAACTCTCCATGATCAGTACTAGAACGACCGGCTGATACCCCCTTCTGACCTCAGCCGCGCTCCCCTCTGAGCTCGGGAAGCTGAAGAAGCTGGAGACGCTGAGTCTGACTGGGAACCGCATTCAGCAGCTGCCCCCCACTGTAGGCCAGCTCAAAGCCCTGCGAACCCTCAACCTGGCCGGGAACCAGATCTCAGAGTTCCCCTCTGGACTGGGAACCCTCAGGCAGCTGGACCTGCTGGACCTGTCCCGGAACCAGATCCAGAGTGTCCCTGCAGAGGTCTCTGAGCTGCAGGCCATCGAGATCAACCTCAACCAGAACCAGGTCGGCTTGGACTGAGATCTCAGTGAGCCAGAAGCAGGTTTGTCATTCCCGATGTTGCGTTGCCATAGTAACCAGGTCTCCTCCTCTAGATCTCAGTGCTGTCGGCGGAGGTCTCTCGGTGTCCCCGGCTGAAGGTTCTGCGTCTGGAGGAGAACTGTCTGGAGCTGTCGTCCATCCCTCACTCCATCCTCACTCAGTCGCAGGTGTCTCTGTTCTCTGTGGAGGGAAACCTGTTCGAGGTCAAGAGACTCCGGGACCTGGAGGGCTACGACAAGGTGAGGACGCCACAAAGCAAACAAACACAGGAGCCGTTTACACAACAACGGCGTTCCGAGCCACTGGAAATGCATCGTTTTTTAAATGTTCAAGCTCCGTCTTCTTGGAGACGGATACACACTACGGCTGCAGGAAATAGTTCCTCTGCACATGTGCGAGTAGATGGTCAATAAGAACAGTGTTTTCCTCCAGAGTGTCACGTCTCCCAGTCCAGACTCTCCTGGTCCTGGTGGACTTCGTAACATCGGTCCACAGATCAAAAGCATGAACTGCTGGGAAAGGTTTCAGTCTCTGATGGTCTCTGCTGTTCTGTTTCCAGTACATGGAGCGTTTCACAGCCACGAAGAAGAAGTTCACCTGAGCTGTGGGAGTCGGCCGAGGCCCCGCCCCTCCACACGCCCTCCCCAGCAGCTGCTGCTTCAAACCCAGCATGACCACCACAGAAGAAGATGTGAAGACTTCTTTTCCCTGAGAACCTTCATTGTTCACACAGGAAACACTACTTGAAGTTCTACAGGAAGCAGTTTGACATCTGCTGTGATGAGAGAAGAGTCGTGTTTGTCAAGCTCAGAGGAAAAACAAACTTAACACTAACTAAGAAAACTATGGCGGTCTTTCATTTCGGACGGTCGGTATTTTCCACTCTTCAGTCTTGGAATTAGTATTTTATAATGAAGGAGACAACAGGACGTTTCTATACCTGCTTTTTATTAATATTAGTATGCACTGTCGATCAGAAGAGGTGATACTCTGATGAACGAGCGATCCTGAAGGCATCATGCTCAGTACTGAAACCCCTGAGGAAGTCAAGGAGAAACTCGCCTCCTCCTGCTGCTCCTTCCTCTTCCTCCTCCTCTTCCTCCTGCTGCTCCTTCCTCTTCCTCCTCCTCCTCCTGCTGCTCCTCGCGTCTAATTTCTCCCCTGCTATGTCTCTGCTTTGCTTGTAGCAGCGTTTCTTCTCCTGATGCTGTAAACGTTGTAAATGAAGGTGAAGGATGTGAGGACGTCATTAAACTGAACATCTTTACTTCATTTGAAGGTTTGTTTTCAATCTGAACGCTGGAGTTCATCACTTTAAAAACCTGGACCACGGGGGTGTGATACACTGCAGTATGACCACACACACACACACGCACACCCACACACACACACGTCAGACCTCTTTCTCTAAAAGCACTGTTCATATTGCAAACAGATCGATCCCAGTGAAAGACGCTCATATTACATGATGTGTGTGTGTGTGTGTGTCCAGAATAAAGGAACATCATAACACACTATATATGAAATCCAGTTTGTTACTTTTTGGAACAACGACTCCCTTTTCTCTAAGGAAGAAGTCTGGATTTACTCTGATACAATCAATCGTTCAATCCTGCTCAACAAACTCTGTCTATCTGGTATTGCGGGCTGTTGAGCTGATCAGAAGCTACTTACCAGAACGAAAATATTATGTTAAGATGGGACTGGACTCATCTAGAAAACTCTGCATTTCTTATGGCGTCCCTCAGGGGTCTGTTTTGGGACCCAAACTTAAACATATTTAGTTTATCGCATCTTTTTGCAGATGACATAAATACTATAAATGAAGAAGTAAAGTGGAAAAAGTAGATGGATAGTAATAAATTATCGTTAAATCTAAATAAGACTAAGGTAATGAAGTTTGGGAATCCATAATCAATTCTGAAGCACAGATAATGATTGACGGTGTACAAATTGAAAATGTAAATAAAAATGAAGTTTTAGGAATTATAATAGTAAATTATCATGGAAAGACACGTCAGACACAAAAACAAAAATCTCCACAAACTTTTTCAATTATACATAAAGTAAGACTATATCAGGAAGGAACACACTCTCGATGCTCTGTGGAACTTCCATACCTCACATATTGTGTTGAAATTTGAGGAAACAGTTATTAAAGCACAATCAATCCACTAGTCACATTATAGATTCCAGCAGTGCGGAAAAACGCGCTCACTCTTAATCTGTTTATTCAGTCAAAAACGTTCAAATCCATGATCTTTTAAAATATTAGACATCTGTAATTCTATTCAAAACATTTAACAAGGACTCTTCATGATACAGGTGACAGCTCATGAAGTGAAGGGATATGAACATTTCACAATACCTACATTTTGGACCACTTACACAACAAGTGTGTGTGTGTGTGTGTGTGTGTGTGTGTGTGTGTGTGTGTGTGTGTGTGTGTGTGTGTGTGTGTGTGTGTGGAGTTAAACTTTGGAACTGTCAGGATATCACACACAAGCAAGGCCGAAACATCACAGAGTCAAGCTGCTTTACGAGCAAATGTTCTGGTCTCAATGTTCTGGAAGTAGGCCAAAGTTCTTTTGTTGTGTTTGCCTTCTATTGAAAGCACTTGATTTATTGATTTTACTCTGTGCAAACCTCTCATTTTAAGAGTTTTCAGGCTCAAAATAAATGAGGGAATGAAATGAAGAAAGTGAGGTGTTTGGTGGATTGAGGATCACTGCTGGACTACATGAGAGAAGTCTGGAAGTGGCAGAAATAAAAATTGCACTTTATGGAGAGTAGCTGGCTATTTCCACAGTTACTCACACCAGCAGGTGGCACACACACACACACACACACACACACACACACACACACACACACACACACACACACACACACACACACACACACACTGAATCTGATCAGTTCAAACAAAGCTAGATTTTTTTGTGATGAAATTAAAGTATTAAAATAATCAGACTGGTGAAAACTGGAACCATCGTTTATTTACAGGAGAATGTAACAAATACACACACACACACACACAGAGAAAGAGAGAGAGCGAGAGAGAGAGAGAGAGAGAGAGAGAGAGAGAGAATCTTTAAATTAATGACTATTTACAAAGGCTAACATCCATGAAATAAACTAATCAACCGCGTAAACAAACTGCAGATTGAGTCCTCCCTCCATACCCCCCCTTCCTCCTCCTCCTCCTCCCCCTCCCTCCTCCTCCTCCCCCTCCCCCTCCCTCCCCCTCCCCCTCCCCTCCTCATCCTCCCCCTCGTGCTCCGCTGGAACTCTGTTTGTCCGCCGGGGAATGAGGCTCCTCTGACGGGGTGTTTCACCGTGTCGATCCGCTCTCCGGGGGGGAAACGGGAGAACCGGAGCCCGGGAGGAGATGAGAACATGAGGGAGCTCTGGTGGATCCTGCTGCTCCTGCTGCGGAGACCGGAGGAGGCGTGCGGGAGCGGTGAGTCTTTCACGGGCGCCAACTTTCTCTGTGCACGGCCGCCGGGGCTCCGGGCCGGAGGAGGAGGAGGAGGGAGCCCCGGGCCCCGGGCGCTGCTCCGGGGTCCCGGCTCCTCCAGGGAACACAAGGCCGCAGTAAAAGTTTGGGGAACTTCATGTCAGTTTTAGCGCGGCGGCCACCGGACCGGTAACACCCGGTTCAGGCTGGAGCCGGAGGATCTTTCCGGAGCTGTGAGGTCCGACACGTTAAACTTGAAAACACTGAGAAATGAGGACTGACACACACACACACACACACACACACACACACACACACACACACACACACACACACACACACACACACACACAGTGTAACCTCCACACAGATGTGCAGTGACACACTTGTCCAAAGGTGGGGTGTGTTTGTGCTGCTGACTCAGATTTCTGAAGGAGAAGCATCAGGAACCACGCGCAGACCCGTTTGCTACAGAGTGTGTATCCATGTGTGTGTGTGTGTGTGTTGAACTCTCAGCTGTTTACAGGACAAACACAGTCACACAACCTGTTCGTGCTGACCTACAATACACAGCAGAGTTTTTCTGACCTTTAAACACATTTGCAGTGGATTTTCCCGCTGCATTCTGGGTAATGTATGGATATGAGAGATTAATGACATCACCACCACCTTCCTGGAATGTAATGATGTCATCCGAGAGAGGAAGTGATGTCGTCTGACGTCAATACACTGAAAACATAGATGTAAGTAAACCCCACATGACTGCTGCCGCCTTCTTGATCACAACAGTGCAGGAGCAGAATGTACTCGTACATCGATTTATTTCTGGCACACAGTGCAAGAAATAAATGTGTCACATGATGATTGGCAGGTGAACTATATTTAGGAGAACCTTCCTGTGTTGTGTTGGGTGTTCCACAGTTTAAGACCGCTGAAGCGGGTACATCTCTGTTTGGGAGAGATGAGCGTGAGCTTACTGGACATTCTGAGTTCAGGGTGGGAGTGAGGTATGTTCGGATGTAAAATATGAGAGGTTTTCGTTCATCCAACACAACAGAGTGTCAGTGAAGTAATCCCAGTTGAACATCTCGGTGGCTTAATGATTGACTTGGTCTCAACAGACAGGGTTACTGTTGCTAAGTCCAATGTGTACATTTAATGAGTTACGATGGTTTTAATTGTGTGAAGACCTGCTTTATCGCTGGAAGTGACTGAGCACGTCCTCATCCAGGATGGCGACTGAACTGATACATCAGCTTCAACAGCCTGCAGCAATCACTGAAGAGTCTACTTGTCTGTTTTCCTGTGGCTGAATTGTGCAGGTGTGGTTTTCACCAAACATCCCACCAATCAGACGGTGTCTCAGGGGAACGAGGTTCGTCTGGGATGCGCGGTGGAAGGAGTGAATGAGCCGGACATCTTTTGGATGAAGGATGGAGAGAAACTGTACAGCACGGACCAGGTCTTCCTCACCCTGGGAGATCAGCATTTGGAGACCTCCCACAGGTCTGTTCACTCATTCATTTATTCACTAGCTACCTCATTCATGAGTTCACTTGCAGGAGGAGGAGGAGTGGCTGTACCACCTCTTTCTCCTCCGTTCCTCAGTTTTCTATATTTGGTCATATTGATCCAAGTCCTGGTCCTGGTCCTGGTCCTGGTCCGCATACCGTACCTGCTCGTGGTCTTGTGTGATGTTTGAGTCCAGGATCTGGTCCCCCCTCAGGAAGCCAGTGGTGGTCCGAGGCTGGTTTGGTTCTGCAGGGTTTAAACCAGCTGAGTCTGACCAGTCTGCGAGTCTGTTAATCCTCTTAGTCTCACATTCCTGATCGCAAGCAGCAGAGACCGGAAGACCTGATCCATCGGAACCAGCTGTGGAACCTCTGAACCGTCAGAACCACTTAGGGAACATCTGGACCATCAGAACCACATGTAGAATGTCTGGACTTTTAGAACCACCTGTGAACCATGTGAATAACAGGAACCATCAGAACCACCTGTGACCCACCTGATCCACCAGAACCATCAGTAGCTGAGGGGGGAACACTTTGATGAACTGATGACTCGATGAATGTTTAACCATCTTGTGAACGGAGCGCTGTGCTCTACTTCAGTGTGACCTGATGAAGGCAGTGCTGCTGTTCACTTGGTCACACATTGAGCCGTTTGAAAAGCAAAGTAAATTGTGATGAGGATCCAGATGCAATCCCAGAGGAACACCGACCATCGTCCCACCCGATTGGACGATAAACGGTTCCAATAAACAAACTGTGTAGGTTTATTCCTCTAATCTCCTTACAAACTGATTAAACCCCGGTTCTCCATTTGTGGTTCTGTTCCAGTGTGAAGTCGGTCCAGCAACAGGATGCAGGGCAGTACTGGTGTGAGGTCGAGTTTCATGGTCTGAACTTTTCCTCGCAGCGAGCCTGGATCACAGTGGAAGGTGAGGCTCCTGAACGCACCGCAGATCTGAGTTTCGCCTGAGCGCCTCCCTCGTTGTTCCCATCGTGCCTCTCTCCATCCCCCAGGCGTCCCTCACTTCCTCCAGGAGCCCCAGGATGTGGCCACGCTCCCCGACGCTCCCTTTAACCTGACCTGCGCCGCCGTCGGCCCTCCAGAGCCCGTCGAAGTGCTGTGGTGGCTCGGAGGAGTCCAGGAGGGGGAGCCCAGAGCGTCTCCCTCCGTTCTCCACGTCGCAGGTAAAAAAACGCTGAAAGACCTCGGTGTTCACAGCAGCTCTGGAGAGAGGGGAGGATCAGCGCAGGCTAAAGTGTGCTGGAAGGGGAGGATGCAGGCGGACGACTACATACATGCCGGATTATTTTCCCACAGTGGATGATGAGTTCACTCAGACGTGTTCAAACCTGAAGGGACAGTTTCACTCAAACAGGAGTCAACGCTTCAATTACTCATCAAATACCACACAATATGCAAAGAAAAACCCTCATTAGGGTGTGTGTGTGTGTGTGTGTGTGTGTGTGTGTGTGTGTTTTTGTGCAGGTGTGAACAGCAGTGTGAAGTTTTACTGTGAGGCGAAGAACACTCGTGGGATCTCGGTGTCCAGAACAGGAACGGTTCACATTAAAGGTGAGTCAACCTGCAGGACTGCTCAGCACGACGTGCGATCGATCAGTTCTCAGAGCACTGTGCTGACTTACCGTGTGTGTGTGTGTGTGTGTGTGTGTCTCAGTACTGCCCGCAGCACCGTTCGGCCTGCAGGTCATCAGGATGAACTACAACAACGTCACGTTGTCATGGAAACCGGGATTCTCTGGCTACTCAGAACTGGCCACCTGCAACGTCCAGGTAACGCACACACTCGCACACAAAGAAAGAGGGCGTGTAAGAACACTCCTTGGACTGAATCTCCTCGTTCTGCGGCTCCTCCTCAGGTGTCGCGGCGCTCCGTCCGGAGGTCGGACCTCCCCCCGCAGACGGTCGTGGTTCCTCCCCACCTCCTGGAGCTGTCTGGCCTGAGGAGTCACTCTAACTACAGCGCCAGGGTGTCGTGTGTGAACGAGGTGGGGGCGTCTCCTTTCTCCTCCTGGCTGCACTTCACCACACCAGAGTCCGGTGAGTCACCCGGCCAATCAGAGCCGCTCACATCTGGCATGAACATGTGTTCAGGTGATCAGATCACAAGTGGGCCCGACACAGACTGTTTACATTCGTCCGTATCTTGCGATTCGAGCAAACCGCTTGAATTTGGTTTGTATTACTGCTTCTGCATAGCAGCTGCTAAAAGGAAACGCTTGTTGATGTCAGGTGGAAATGCCCTCAGAAACTGATCCCGGACTCCACAGTCAGCTTTCCTATCCCACCCCCACACACACACACACACACACACACACACACACACACACACACACACACACACACACACCCATACCCATACACACACAGCGTGTTGAGGAGGGAGCCTTCAGAGGGAGTTAAATAGTTTCAGTCAGTTTCTCTCTTTGTTTCATCAGTAAACAGGAGCTGCTGGTGTGTGTGTGTGTGTGTGTGTGTGGTATGTGTTGTGTGTTTAGTGTGTTTAGTTGTGTGTGTGTTTTCATTCCTCTTGGTACAATCAGCTTTTGTTTGTGTCCTAAATCCTGATGAATGCAGCAGCAGTGTGTGTTCAGCGTCGCCCCCTGCAGGATGAAGCCAGCTGCTGCTTCACATTCACATCACACTGCCCTCCATTCAGAGCTGACCAGCTTGTGTGTGTGTGTCCGAATGTGTGTGTGTCCTGATGAGCGCCCTCTGCTGTCTCCTGCAGTGCCCTCAGCTGCTCCCATGAACCTCAGCTTCCAGCTGTCCGAGCAGCAGCTCCATCTGACCTGGGATCAGCTGCAGGAGTCCCAGCTGCAGGGCCGCCTTGTCTCCTACAAGCTGCAGTGGACTCTGGCAGGAGAACTGCAGGTACTGCGAACCCGCAGGTCCTGCAGCTGAATGTTCTGGATCCTCTGCGGTCAGGAAGTGCGAAGCAGTCGGTGACAGATCAGAGAGGTTCAGAGGGTTTTTTCAGTTCGCGTCATTTCCTCTTTTTTGTTGTTGTTGAGGTGTAAAGTGGTCGATGAGGGAGACGTGGTTTGTGTGGTCAGGTTGTGGGTTCACGCTAAGCTCAGTTTGTGCGGATGTGAGTTTGCCGTGCTTCTCACGCCGAGTGTGTTTGTTCTCTCAGGGACTTGTGTTTGTTTTCTAAACTCTTTTTGAGCAGATGCTTCAGCTCAATAGTTTCTCTGTTGAGGATTTTTTTTTAACTTGACTCACTGATTTGTAGTCGGTATTAAATGTACCGGTGGGCAGAGAGCAGGGTGCGTTTGGGAGCTGCTGTTTTGCTCCTTCTCACACGTCGTGTTGCGTTCAGGAGCCGCTGCTCTACAAGGAGAACTGGGCTGAGCTTCCAGGAGGAGCTCGCTTCTTCAACGCCTCCTTCCAGGTGTCGGCCTGCACGTTGGTGGGATGCGGCCCCTCCAGCCCCCCGGTGCTGGTGCTGCCTGCCTCAGGTACGGTTACCATGGTAACGTGGGTCCTCGGCGTGACGGTGAGGTGACAGCGTCCTCTCTGCTGCCCCCCCCCCACCATACGCCCCTCAGTGCAGGTCCAGGTCCCGCGGAGCCACATGTGGGTGGGGCTGCTGCTGGGCCTGCTGGGGGCCACGGTGGTGGGCCTCCTCCTGACGGTGGTCGCTCAGCGCCGAGGGAAGGAGACGCAGTTCGGGTACGACTTCCAAACTCACTCACACACACTGCAGATTCCTGCACCGGAACAGTGAAATCACCCTAATTCTGAATCTGTCATATTCCAGTGATTTTGGCGAATAAAGTTTCGTCTCTGCATCGACCGTCCACCTGAAACATGAACTTTACAGAAAAGCAGAGGTTTCTCTTTGTTGTGGTACCGAGCATGCATGAAGGAAAATTTCTATATTTTCACAAAAAATAAACAGTTACTATTGATAAATTGCTGCAATTTTGAAATAAAATCGAGTTTAAAGAAGCCTTTTCTTGAAAAATACAGTGAAATATCCAAACAGCTGTTGCAATATGCACACTTGTAGAAACTCACTGTGACAGCATGGCTTTGAAGTTAATGCTAGTTGGCTTGTAAAAAGGTGACTCTGTTTCATGGCAGCATCGCCGATCTCTCAGCTCGGGTCTGTGGTGTGTAGTGTTTGCTTCTCTTTAGAAATATATTTAGAAATCACAGTTTTGTTTGAAATTGTTTCCCATTTGCTTGATGGTTTGTTGGGCTGGATTGGAGCTTCTTGTTGGCCCGTTTTGGCACACTGGCCTTATGTTTGACACGCTGAGTCTAAAATCTGAGCTGTGATGAATGTAGATGATGGCGGGGAGTTTGCAGCTGTAAGTGTAGAACAGTACAGCTGCAGGAGTTGGGGACGTTGTGCTGCCGCAGTGGAAGTAACAGCATGACTCTCTGTAGTCACGGCAGCGGCTTCTGCTGACTCTAACGCCGCTGATGTCCTGTGTTTCCAGATCGGTCTTCAAGAGTCCTGGTCCTGACAGCTCGGTCTCCTTCACAGCAGCTCGATCCTTCAGCAGGAACGTCAGCGACCAGCACGAGTCCACCTGTGAGCGCACAGCTACACAACCAGAACTACACAACAGATTCACAAAAACTGGGAGAAATAATTCATAATCACAACACCACAGCTGTACAAATCAAACCTCTCATTCATAACCACGCATTTATGCATCCACACAAAAACCATGTGTGTGTGTTTCCAGTGGACAGCTTAGGTATCAACGATGAGCTGAAGAACAAACTGCAAGATGTTCTGATTCCGGAGAGGCTGCTGACTCTGGGACACATGCTGGGCAAAGGTAAAGATTACTACCTACCTAAACAGTTACTGCTGCACAGGCTGGATTAACATAAGTTACTGTTATCAGCCAAAAGTTAACATTACAACAACAACAAGACATGGCTAGCGTATCATTAGCCTTCTATCAATCAGGAGGCATCATAGCATTAGATTATTAAAGCTCGGTATTACCTGAGTAATACATCAGTATTAGATTAGCCGCAGTGAGAGGCAGGGTTAGCGTTAGCTTGAACATTCTGTGGCACTCAGTCAAAATTATTGTGTCTACACTGTACACCGTGAAGTCATGCCATAAATAGACAGACACACACCTGTGGGACGACACACCTCTGAGTGTGTCCCTGTGTACAAAACACAACAAAGTGCTGAGTTAGTTTTTGATCAGCAGGAGGTTATACTGCTTCTACATGAAACAACCTGTCAGACGGTGCTGAGGGTTTAAGGACGAAAGGTGAGAAGGTTTTAACAGTGAACGGTGAAAAGTCCCAGATAATTGTAATAAAGTGTGTGTGTGTGCGTGTGTGCGTGCGTGCGTGTGCGTACGTGTGTGTGTGTGTGTGTACAGGTGAGTTTGGCTCAGTTCGAGAAGCCCTCCTGAAGACGGATGACTCCTCCATCCAGAAGGTTGCTGTGAAAGTTCTAAAATGTGAGTGAGTCTTCTTCTTCCTCTGTGGTTAATGTGTGGAACAGCAGAGTAACGGTGACATCATGGTCCTCCAGCTGACATCACTTCCTCTGGAGACATCGAGCAGTGTCTGAAGGAGGCAGCATACATGAAGGACTTCCACCATCCCAACGTCATCCAGCTCATTGGTAACACACACACACTCACACACACACACACACTCCCGACACTGACCACGAATCAGAGACGTTCTGACTGACAGCCTGTCCTGTCCAATAGGAGTGAGCCTCCACAGACGTCCCGGTCAGCGGCTGCCGATCCCGATGGTGGTGCTACCGTTCATGAAGCACGGAGACCTGCACACCTTCCTGCTGCTGTCCCGCCTGGGAGAGCAGCCATTCGTAAGAGCCCTCATCACTACATCAGCACCCATGTAGACATGCACACACGTAAACATGTGGACGTGGTGTCTCAGGAGCTGTCCCTGCACACCCTGCTGCGCTTCATGCTGGATGTGTCTCGGGGGATGGACTACCTGAGCAGCAGGAACATCATCCACAGAGACCTGGCAGCCAGAAACTGCATGTGAGCCAAGCACCACCACTATTGTGTGTGTGTGTTATTGTCTGTGTATGTGTGCGTTTAACAGTTTGTGTATACCTCTGTGTGTATTGTAGGCTGGACGAGAATATGACGGTGTGTGTGGCAGACTTCGGCCTCTCTAAGAAGATCTACAGTGGAGATTATTACCGGCAAGGATCCGTCTCAAAGCTTCCTGTCAAGTGGATCGCACTGGAGAGTCTGGCCGACAACGTGTACACCACACAGAGCGACGTGGTACACACACACACACGGATATAAACACTGCAACACAGTTTATATTTGTGTGAAAAATGAATTAATTTTTTGGTGTGTGTGTGTGTGTGTGCGCTTCAGTGGGCCTTTGGAGTCACCATGTGGGAGATCATGACTCGTGGCCAGACTCCGTATCCCGGTGTGGAAAACTCTGAAATCTACGAGTTTCTGATTAAAGGAGAACGACTGAAGAAACCTCCGGACTGCAGAGACGACATGTGAGTAGACGTCTGCGGTCACGGAGCACCTCCTGCTGTGGAGGAGCCGCCGGTCACCTCCTGCTGCTCCTGCTGTGTTGCAGATATGAGATCATGCACAGCTGCTGGAGTCCGGTTCCAAAGTGTCGTCCCAGTTTCCAGCTCCTCGTCAGCCAGCTGGAGGCGCTGTGGCTCAGCGTGTCGCCGGCGCCTCCTACGAAGGAGCCCTTACTCTATGTCAACCTGGAAGGGGAGGAGGGGGACCCCAGCATGGGAGCAGGAGGCGTGGCGGGGGCCCGGGCCCCACTACCAGAGGAGGAGCAGCAGGATGAGGAGGCAGCAGCATCCAGCTGGAGCGTCCCGTGGCAGCGGTGTGTGGAGGACGAGGAGAAGGACTGGCTCATAATGGCGTCCGGCGCCGCGCTCGCCATTGGAGGAGACTACAGGTACATCATCGGACCATGTGGCGCCCCTGAGGAGGATGGGGAGGGAGAAGAGGGGAGGCGAGGAGAACTGATGAGGGACGAGGAAGACGTCATCAACGTCTGATCCACATCGACCAATCACAGAGCTCCTCTGGCCTCAAGGGACAGGTGTTGTTTCTGCAAGGCGGAGCCACTGCAGGTGGGCGGAGTCAGACTGACAGTTTGAGTCAGCAGTGTGGCATGATGGGAAAACCTGTCACCTGCAGGAGGCGCCGTCCAAACCCCCTCACTCATTAATTATGCATGAATGATGAGCCTGGTGGAGGAGCAATTATTGGTTGCCATAGCAACACTTACCGGTGATTAACCGACTAACCACTGCATGAACTCTTGAAAGTGGTCCAAGGTAACGTTCATTGGTCATGTGACTGGAATGGAATGCACCTATTGGATGGCTGAGCTGTGAGGAGCAGTGATTGAAAGCCGATTCTTTTTCGGACCGCTCAAACTGGACCTGCCGAGGGCCACAAACCAGAGCAGCACCCGAAGGTCAGGAATGTCTGTGACTCCGCCATCTAACATCAGCTGCAGATCCAGTGAGTGGAGCCTCAGAGGGACACAGCAGGTGCAGGAAGAGTTTTACTGTCAGCAGTCCCGGTCCAGATCCAGGTCCCAGTCTTGGTTTGGTGCTGCCCTTGATGTTCATCTTGGTTTTGATTTTGTTCCAGATCTTGGATCTGGTCAAGGTCTCTCTTTTTTTTTTCTCAGCAGGGTACCCACAAAATCCCATTCTCTTCAACAGTGTAGTTACCATGGAAACCACATCATCACTCATCCATTTCAGTCAAAACACTGGTCCAGGGGCCTCACTCATCTTGAGCAGCCCCTCAAATGTTTTTCATCTCGTGAGGATTCATTCATTCATTCATCTGATCAGCTGCTCCTAACTTTATTGGGAGCCGAGTGGCCCAGGAGGGGCCCATCAGGAGAGGCCCCCAGCTCGCCATGTTCTAAAGGTTGAGGGCTGAGTCATGTGACCACTTCACCTCTTCCATTCAGAGCCAGAAGCCTCCAGGTCTGTTTTTATTTAACTGAAAATGTTAACACATTTTTACTGTAATGACTTTGATGTTTTCATAGGGGCCCCGGGCTGTTAGCGGGGCCCTGCGGCTGTTCAGACAATGCTGCTTTAACCAGGTAACCATGACGTCGTCGGTTATTCTTTTTCACCGGATTAACAAGGTAGTTTTGTGACATCACGGTGCGTTTGAGGACTGTGGGACTTTACACTAACTGCTGTATGTTGTAATGAATCACAGATGTGAGATTTATATATTTTTTTTCTGCTCTAACTGTACTCAGAAGTTAAAGAAATGCAGAGTCAGGAAAATTTATTAAAAGTGAAATTTTATTTGTGAGGAAATAAAGAGTTTTCTGATCTACAGGCGAGCTTACCTGCAGGAGCTGAGCAGGTGAGATGGTGATGAGTTACTTTTATTAGCTATCAGTACTTCATCCTCCTGGTTCCCTATGACCATGGTAACCACCGCACAGCTGGAGATGTTGGAATGCTGTCACAGGGGTGTGTGTGTGACGCACAGAAGTTCAAGAAAGCCATTCAAGCTCTGGTGGCATCCAATCTGTTGAATTCTGCGCTGGTCGCTGCCAGACTGAACCGTTGTCTGGAGGCACAGCTCATCCTTCAGCAACATCACTTCCTGCTGAGCTTGTAACCAAGGAGACGCCTCAGGTTTCCAGGTGGAGCTTCATCAACTTGGCGCACAAACGTGCACGTATAAGTGAATGAAACGCATCCATACATTGATGAACTTTGACCCTTTTGGTTTCAATCCGTCATCTTGACCAATTCACAATGTTCAGGAACAGATTCCAGGTAACGAAGGGCACAAAGGTTGGTCACACCTGGACAGGTGAGTTTCTCAGGACAGAGACAGACACACAGTCACATTATAGACAACTCAGCGGCATCAGTTTACCTCAAATGCACGGACCATACGAGGAATCATGCAAACTCCAGAAAGGCCTGGCTTGGATTTGAACCACTGTTCTCTGTCATGCTGCCATTATTTGTAACTATGAATACAGTAAATGTAAATTCAAGTTATGGTTTAAACGTTTGAAATTTAACTCTACACATAACATTCCGGTTTCTCATGTGGAAGAAGCTGGTTTGAGTTAAAGGCATTTAAGGCATTTAAGACAAATATATTAAAAAATTCACCTTTTAAATGCATTTTGATGTAATCAAACCCTTAACACTACGAAAGGTTTTAATATACAAAATAAAAATTGGATAACTGATTTTTGAAGGTCAGTGTAATTCCATGATGAACATTAAACAAAGTGTACTTCATTGATCCTCTTGAATCAGTAACACTAGTCCATCAAATATTCTTGTGTACTTAAGCATTTTCTCCCTTCAACAAGAAGTGGCATTGTGAAACACATACATAAAAAAAATGGGTGAAATTTTAAAGCCACAGATCTGACAAAATGTTAAATATATGTCCTGGTGGCTAACCAACCAAGATTATTGGTGTACCAGGAGTCAAAGGTCAGTTTTTATTCAGTGTTACTGTAATTTTTTACATTTAAGCGATTTTAAAACAAAGTGCACAGTGTGCAAATTAAACTCACCTTGACACATGAATGTTACTAATGCTAACGTACCATAGCTGTATTACTGTAGCATTATTTGAGCTGTCTGAACTGTTTGGGTCAGATTCATTAAAAATTCAGCTGAAGCTTCATCCATAGGGAGGAAGATGCTCTAAACCCGGACGTTAGCTTATGATGAGTAGAAGCTGTACCAAAACGGTTCTTATCTTATTGTGACAGCACTATATATATGCTGAAGACAGCTTCTGTAACACTAATCATAGAGGTCTGAGGTAGCTCAGGAATAATGTGGTGCTGCACGTCCAGTAAAAAGTACTTTAGCTAACCAAGAGATGCCAAGCATAGGGATTGTGGGTCAAAACAGACCACAATCCAGCCTGCCAAACCACTACATAAAATGTAAAAGTTTAAAAAATATACTGATACTAACATACATTCCTGAAGAGCAGCGATTAAAACACTGACACCCAAACTGACATATTGTGACGCTGCCATGAAAGAAAGCCAACTGCTCGCAAACTTTGAAGTTCAGATCTAAATAGGTTATTGTGGCACTATTTCTATTTCACTGATCCATCCCACTCAGATGAAACCAGGCTGCATGAAGCCCCTGGATTAAAGAAACACCCATGAAGTGAAAGGTTCCTGCTGAAGCTAGCTAAAGTCCAGCTAAATCAGCAGCTGTAGTAGTTCTGCTGATCCAAGTCTTTACTAGGTTTAGTTATTCAGACTATTTACTTCATGGTAAGTCATTTAGAAGCCGGAAGAACAGCTAGTTACTGCTGGCACATGTGAAACTACAAGACAGAGCCAAAATATCCACGTTAGCTGAGTTAATATCAGAAGACACCCACCTACCCACCCCTACACACACACACACACACACACACACACACACACACACACACAAAACGCAGCAGACATACAGTGACATACATACACATTGTTCCTACGGTCCGAACCAGCTCAAACTAAGACTGAACCCGGTTCTGGTCGAGATGCCTCAGTCCGTTCAGAACCGCCGGTTCGTGGTTCCGCCGGGACTCGAACCCGCACCGCTCTCCACAATATGGCTGAACGGTTCCTGAGAACATGGCGGCGGCCGGGACCGTCAACACGGACCCACTATCGAGAAAAGTCGGAGGCGGGACCCGTTCACATGAGGAAAATTCCCACGTGGTCCAGCACGGCCTGACCCCGTTCGCCTCGTTTTCCCGACCGGGTTTAACCATAGAGATCAGTCCGCTGGAGCATCGTGAAGCGGACCCAGAACCGGTGGAGATCCCCGCGTGTCAAACGGGACGTACACCCGTCCGGAACTAAAGCCGAGTTGGGTCCGAGGAGAGAAAACGGACACGTCTCGTGTTTCACGGCGACTCCGGTGGTCGGTCCTCCGATGGGCGGCCGAATTACCGCACCGCGGCGGAGTGGAGCTCCGCTCCCGGGTCCGAACCTTCGTTTGAACCAGGTGGCGGCAGCTAAGATGGCGGACCGAGGCTGCGCAGTATCCGGAGGTGGTGACGACAGCGATGACGCCGGCGGGGACGTGATGGAGCACGGCTCCGCGTGCAGTTAGGGAAAAAAAAGCCCACCGTCGCTTCGACGGTACGATCGGCAAGAGGTACGCAGAACCACGTGGCACCGAACCGCCTGAGACGTCGACAGTTCGGGTGGGAAGGAGGTGAGGCGGTACCGGCGGCACGTGGCAGCTCGGCTCGGCTCGGTGCTGGGTGGACGGGCCAAGGCTTGGGCCTGCTGTTAGCTGGAGCTGTGTGTGCACAGGCAGGTAAACCTAATGCAGGAGGTCCAACACAGAGAACCATTTGGACATATAGACAGGTTAGTTAACAGGACAAGCTAACCCACGTGTGGTCCACTAGTTAGCAGCTTCAGTAGCTGCAGCTATCAGCCGCTAGTTATTGGCGGCTTACTCATCGAGGTACTGGTTTAGTTTTGGAATTCAGAACACTGCTAGTCAAATAAGTCAATTAGCTAGCTAGTTAGCCCACTAGTTAACTGTGACCTTTGTCTTATTTTAACAGAAAATGAGTTGCTGGTCTGCTAATGCTAGCATGTTTGGCAACCAAAACAGTTTAAACGGGAACAGGTTGGTTGTCTTTCGCGTGTTATTCCACTGAACATCGGCATTGCGGCAGTTTGCTAGTACCATCTGTAGTGAACCCGTGCATGCTATTTCAGAGTAAACTGTAGTGCGTGCTTGAAGTATTGCGCTGATTCTTCTCTTTTGACCAATCAGCTAACCCCCTCTCAAGTCACTCAAGTAGGTGGACGTCACATTCCAATCTGTCCCAGATCTTTGCAGTAGCAATAGCGAGCAGTTTCAGTGGTTAACAGCCTCACAACCTAAACTACTGATCCGAGTTGTGCACTGTCAATGGGTAGTGTCCTTTTCCAGGCATCGGTTCACTGAAATTTGAGTAGTTTTAGCTGTTGCAAAGTGGAAGTTGTGAACGCCCTCTGCCCGCTTTGTTTTTGTCCTGAGGCCTCCAGGATCCAACATGGCTGCTGCGGTGTGGCATGTTTTGTGTCTTGGGGTTGTTCCAATTGCCAGTCTTATATATTAGTGATAAAAGGAATGAACAAGGATTGTTTTCTTGCTAGATGAGGGAGAGAGAGACGAAGAGGGAAAGAAAGCAAGAAATGGCTCTACAACTTTGTATGCATTGTATCAATGTTGGAATCACTGAAAGCAGCACTTTTAAACACAGAGTACAATGTTTTTGAAATGCTGTGTTTTCTGACTACATGTCAACAGTTTTTCGAAACAAACCGCAGTGTTCATCAGCATTATGATTACAGTCAGTAGTTATGCACCTGTGAGTGGGTTACTACAGTATCAAAGGAGTATTCAGAATGTTGGTCGTTATTTAGAAACAGTTTTTCTTCATCAAAATGTACATTCAGTTACATTTATTACAGTATCATCTGCATTCATGCAAACATAATTCTTACCTGCAGATGAATGTACCTGTGGGGGTATGACATATGGTGTGTGAATGTTAACTTTATAGTGTGTAGTGTGCATGCATGGATGGTTCTTTTACAAAAGCAAAGTATCAACTATTGGTCACATGCAAACCACGGCATTTATGTGTAGCATGAGCCACACCAATGTCTATCATTTTCACATCATACCCATGTGACTTAACATTTTCTGAAAAAAAACCCCATTGTATTTCTCTTAGATTGTTCAATCGTAAAAATAATATATATTTTTTTCCATAACTAAGGCTGTTGCATTAACTTCAAAAATGAATAAAAAAAAACCGTTAGGAAACCCGTTGCAGTGCATTGTGGTCCACCGTCACCACTGCACATGACCTGACCTCTCCATAATTCATGTTGAATGAGTTCAAGGGGCGCAAATCTGAGGCTCAGGTGCAGAAATCAAGCTGATACAATAATGAAAGGATCACAAGGCTTGTGGAGCTGCATTGGTGCTCCGATGGCGAAGCTCACCACGATGAGTGATGGATTACATTACCTCTCCCAATCACAACCGTGTGTGCATCATTTTCTATAAATAATCTGAAATGAAAGAGCAAGCAGGAAGGCAAGGCAGGTTTTAGCAGCACTTTCACCAAGTTACATTATAAATGAATGACATAATAAACCAACAAGTGCTGTTTGACTGCTGCTCAGGGGGAATTTGATACCATCCATTGCAACCTGGTTTATAAATGCACTGTAATTTAGCACTCAGAATATTGGCTGAAGTTTAAGAATTAAGCGCCTCACCTTAGAAATTTACTTGGACCACCTTAGAAATTTACTTGGAGTTCCACTGTGTATATGTATGTTTTCTGGCTATGCAGCTGTCCCCAAGCACATTCAAGACCCCTTTTTTATGGTTTCTTCTACCAAACATATGAGCTCAGCTGATATGCGTGCCAGATAGGACTGAAACAACTAATCAAGATAATAAACTTGAATCTATTATTAAAAAAATGTCTAGTTTAGTAATCAATATTTTGGTCATGACCATTTTTAGCTTAAGTGATGTTTTTTTATTGTAAAATTTCAATCAATCTGTCCTAACAGCTACCACAGTGTGGCAGTAATGAGCCACCTGTGGCTGTCATCTAGCAGCACAGCAGGAGAAGGAGTCTACAGTCAAAAGCTGGCTGTTGCATTGCAGCACAGTCAAAGATTTCAGCAAGATGGCGGAGGCAAAGAACAAGAGAAAAGCTATACATTAAGAGAGAAAAGTCATCCACAGAAAACTTTAACACTGATTCCACAAAATGACATGTGACCAGCAAACAACATCCACATATCCAACTGTCACTCATTAAGCATTAATTAAACTCACTGTGTTCCTTTGAGCTGTGATTTATAGAAATTAATTAAATGAAATGCTATAAAATGCACAATGGTCTTGTGTTTTTCTTCTTCTTCAAAAATGTCCTTCATAACTGACTAAAGTAAAGGCCAAAGAAAAGTGTTTGATTAAAAAAACCAAACGATTCATCGAATAACCGGAACAATAACCAACAGATTAATTGATTAGTGAAATAATCGTTACTTGTAGTCCTAGTGCCAGACTACCTCAGGAAGTGGTTGGGTAGGGTTGTGATGATACACTCAGCAATTTATTTGTGGTTTGACTCACCCCACAGCTGCAACAGAGTCGCAAGTGATCCGACAGCAGCTCTATTTTCTCTGCATAAGGCAGCCAACAATACAGGGATTGGATGAAAGATGATGGACTCATAAAGGCACAACTGGATGTTGAGCCTCCAAAAATAAAATTTCCCCCTTGCAGTCTGAACACCATATGCATCTGGTGGGGATGGCAAGCCTCCGCTGTGGAGCTCTAGGTCCGGTGGAAATTCAGTCATTAATTACAATTCAGCTTTATCTATATAGCACCAATTACAACACAGTCATTTCCAGGTACATTTACAGAGAAAACCCAAGAGTTCCATATGAGTAAGCATAAGCAACTGTGGAAAGAAAAAAACTTCCCTTCTAAAGGAAGAAACCTTTTCAGAACCAGGTTCAGAGGTGGAGGCTTTCTGCTGTACCGGTTGGGGTGAGGGGACAGAAAAAGAAAAGGATAGTACAGACATATTGATTTTCTGAATCATGGGGGTAATGCTAGTAGCCGTATACATGTCTGTGGCTACATATCTATGTTCGTAGCTCCTGTGCATGATGTAATTTTCCGCAGTGAATCTATTTCGGATTTGTAACAACGCCAAAATAGCCATTAGGTTTGAGTGAATATGCATGGGTGCCTGTTCCCACTTGTCTTTAGGGCTCGTCACTTGTGCTCAGATCGCCCAAGACATTTAATGGCAGGTGAAAACGGGGCCTCTCGAGGCAGCTGGTTGATAATTTGGCTGGCATAGATGGAGCAGTCTTCTGAGGGCGGCGTAGAACGGTCCAGCGATGAGCGGTGTCACCAGCCAGGTGACATAAGCTGATGAACAGGTGGAAGCATTCAGATCGTTCACTGCTGCAGGTGAAATTCATCACCTGTTTATGACTGACAGCTTCTGTGAAAACACCCGAACACGCTCACTTGAGGAAAACAGAAGGGAGGCGGCAGGAAATAAAAACGTCACAGTATTGCCCCGATGTGGCGGCAGAGATGGAAGACGTGATTTCCAAATACATTGTTTAAAAAAAAAGAGTAAAGGCCTCAGTATGCTCCCACGTCGCCGCGACGGCGTTCCTACGACGCATACGTCGTAGCCCTACGACGGGCTACGCCGGGGCTTGACGTGCGCCTCCCGAAAAAAGTGACTTCGCGTCGAGGTGACGCGTGGTGACGTGAACGTCGAGGGCTGTGATTGGTCCGCTTTCGCGTTGTTTATAGAATAAAGTAGAACTCACCCGGAATGCTTTTCTGCTCCGAACAGTGCTTCGGGAGAAATTTAGATCCAAAATTGAACTGTTAGCAGACGAGGCTATGTGTATAGCCGCTCCTGAAACGGCTTTAATCGTCCAAAAGCTCATTAGTTTCACCAATATTTCATCATGGTCCGCTCACACCACTCCTCCACCACAGCCCGGTGTCGCCAGATATGTCATATATGCAGATATATGTTCGGTAAATGCACGCGTGTCTAGATACATACGTCTAGAAATCTATGTCTATAGATCTATGTCTAGGTAAAGCCGGAGTTACGGAAGCCGCATTGTTGTGACTGCTAGCGGCTTGGCAGAGGAGGGTGTTCCCTTGACGCAGAAGCAAGATATGTTCAGTAGCGGCGTAGGGTTGCCGGCGTAGGAACGCCGTGGCGGCAACGGGGGAGCATACTGAGGCCTTAAGAAGGGTGGTGCAAGATTACCGCACACTGTGCTATTGAGCCATCCTAAACCACCACACGGGGAATTTCTTAACCGCGACAGCCTTATTCTTAACAAATACATAGTGTGGGACTGCAGATGAAAATTAGCATTTGCTAAATCTGTTACAAAGCATCTTTTCTATTGAAAGATCAATGTATTTGTACATGGTCCCTGTCAAATAAATCAATAAACTAAACTAAACTAAACTTGGGATCACTGATTTTAAGAAGCCAGCAGAATTCTAACACACATTGTGCCAGCATCATGATGGAGATTCAGCAGCATCATCTGAAAAGAAACAACATTCATTATCCATGTCACTTTTAGATCAGAAATTTTCAAGTTTGCCAATGAATTCAGTTGAGAGACAAATAGTAAGAGTTTTAATATGAGAAAGAAACCAAGAAAAAAAACCAAACAAAATGGACAAATGACAAATATATTACGACAATAACCTCAGCAACCACAATGTAAGACTTCATAGCAGCTAACATGAGACTCATTTCACCTGCAGCTTCAGTGGTTCTCTTCCTGAGTTTGATGAATCTGCAGAAGTGTTTCATGTAGCTGCTGACGATGCTTCGTGTTTCTTGTTTTCAGGATGCCTACTTGAGCTGCTGTGCAGATGTTTGAAGAACGGGATCCTCCCGGGACCTTTTCATGGCTTCCAAGAAGAAGCAGAAAAGAATGGTGCTCCAGCATGACCGGACCACCACTCCCGTGGCCAACCATTCGCCCACAGGCGGTCAAACACGGACATGGAAGGCAAAGGAAGGCGGGATGGAACGAAACCTTCAAGTGACCGGCAAAGAGTCAGATTCTTGTAGTAATATGAGTCTGTCCAAAGAGGCCATCTGTAGGCCGGATGGTCAACTTCAACATTTTGTCAGTCCGAGTTTTCAGGCTGACAACCTCTCCGCGGACATGACCTGTAGCAACATAAGAGTGACTCTGGACAACAACGTCATGTGGAACGAGTTCTACAGATGTGACACTGAGATGATTTTAACCAAGGAAGGCAGCCGGATGTTTCCATATTGCCGCTTCCGCATCTCAGGTCTGAAACCAACACAGAAATATTCTCTGATCTTGGACATCCAGCCTTCGGATGACAATCGATACAGGTGGACGGGGAAGAGCTGGCAGGCTGTAGGAGAAGCAGAAATTCATATAAAAAGTGAACCGTTTGCCCATCCAGATTCCCCAGCCTTGGGTCAGCATTGGATGCAGAATCCAGTGTCCTTTTTCAGACTGAAGCTCACGAACAGCCTGTCAGAACAGAAAGGTAACATTATCCTGCGCCCAATGCATCGCTACTTACCACGGCTGCACGTGGTGACAGAAAAAACTACAAAAGACTTACATGGTTCCGATGTGGTCACATTCACATTCCCTCAGACAGAGTTCATGGCAGTTTTGGCGTACCAGAATGCTCAGTTTGCTCAACTCAAAGTTGATTGCAACCCATTCTTTAAAGGACTGAAGGACACCAGCCCCACACAACTGGAACAGAAAGTGAAAGCAAAGTCCATCAGAGAGTCAAACAAAGATGGACTCAGTTCAGACAATGAGGGGCATCCCATCAAAAAAAGCTTGAAGTCTTTGCTGGCAAACCATAAACTCAAAAGCACCAAAGCCTTGGAGTCAAAATGTTCACCACCAGAAGATCTCCTGAGACAAACCGTCGCTAGCAGAGACCAACCTGCTCCCAGGGTCCCCGACGAATGTTCAGGGTAAGAGATCTTCAGTTTCTTTGGCCCAAATGTCAGCAAAGCCACAATTCCACCAAATTCTTTGAAAATGTTGGGTTCTGGAATGTCTTGAGGCTTCTGTACAACCGAAGGCTTCCTCACTATTTGTTTCACGTGCAGTGAAACCTCCACAAGACCAGGAGTAGTCACCTGCTCCTCTTACTCTGTTGGTTGCATCAGCTTTACGTCAGTGTGTTGGACTCAATTTCAGTTTAGCAAAAACCCAATGTTTAGTGGCACCACATCGCGATGCAAGGGTCTCAAACCTGTGACCAACAGGCCCGCAATCTAAGAGGTTCATACTTGTCTTCTTGATTTGTCAGGAAACCAATTAAGAGAAGCTTATATCAGAATGATCTGATCTCTCCTGCAGGTTCAATACTGTCACTGCAGCATTTAGATTTAGTAAAATAGTCTGGAGTGAACAGATATATAGATTAAGTTCAGCATAATTCTGAGCCAATACATTCCAGATTTTAAAGACATTACAGGTGACAGAAAGCAGTCCTGTGGTAGTCAAATGATACATTACAGTCAAAAATCACTCCCAGGTTCCTCAAAGTGCTGCTGGAGTCGAAGGGCGAATCCCAATTCTCTGCTTAATCCTCAATCTTACTCCTCATTCCTCAAAAATGCACGCTCCCGTGAAGTTAAGTGTTGTCCCATTCCTAAACAAGTTGAGGAAAGGAGCGAGACTAAGGGACGTTATCTCCCTTAATTTTGAGATTCTACGAGACCTACCTTGGAGTTAAGGATAACCCAGAATGCTTGTTAAATAGTTCGTTTTGTTGTTATTTTATTAATATAAAATTGTGTATATTACTTTGGGAGTAATTGTATTAACTTTCTATCACAGATAATATTTACAAAGGCTATTAGAAAGAAATCAAGAAAACTCATTTGAATGCATTTATTAACAAGGTCACACATGCAAAATGTTAAACATTTCTAAAGCAGGGCACATTACTTACAGTTATAAAGGGCGTTGTTATTGATCATTGACCAAAATTATTACTGCTGCCAGCCCCCCCCCACCACCACCACCACCCGCTAAATTCTGCAGCACCCTGACAACAGAGAGGGAAAAAACCCCCCCCAAAAAACAGCGGTCTACGCGTGTGCGCTCTCTCTCTCTCCTTCGGACGGTCCAAAGAAGCGTCGCACTAGCCGCTAGCACCCTCCCGACCTTCCAAAAACTCCCCGCTGCGCGTGCTCCCCCCTGGCCAAACTTTTTTCCTGCAGGAAACGCTGCACTTCTGGCTTTCTTCTACCCTCTTGCGCAGTGCTGCCCCCTGTGGTTCAAGGACGTAACTGTCTTTAAGGGTTGTCCCATTTCCAAGTGACATTACATTCCTTAACACTTGTTTTTAGGAGGCACTTAATTTGAGATTGAGGATCAAGGTTGAGGAGTGAGGATTAAGCAGAGAATTGGGATTGGGCCTAAGAGAAATATCACCATTCAGTGTTGCTATGTGTTAAAATCATCTATGGCGCAGATATTATGGTCTAAGTGATATTTTCAATTTTCTGTAGAAGTAGAAAATTGCAGCTCAAGCATTTGTTTTGTTGTTGTTTTACATATTTATTATGTATATTTATATCAATTGTATTTCCTCCATACAATGCTTCATTCCAAAAAATCAAAAATTACATTGATTGGCTCATTTAAAGTTCTCTTAATAGTTTTTAAATGTCTTAACGGCCCTGCGCCTTCTTATTTAGTTGATCCGTTTTTACAATATCGACCCTCGCGGGCCCTCAGGGCCTCTAGCGGCAGCTTACTGTGCGTCCCAAAAGCTAGACCCAAGACCCGTGGTGAGGCGGCCTTTCGCCACTATGGCCCCTGCCTGTGGAACAGCCTGCCGGAGGATGTGCATGTAACAGATATGTCGTCCATCTGGAAGGACACCGTATAATCCACTTTAGCCGGGGCCCTTGTAAACAAGGATTGAACGTGGATCGCAAATGCGTTTAATACGATTGTTTTCAATCTGATAAAAAAAAAAAAACCACGCATGTAAACTGGGCCACTGACACTGAATGTTGAGTAGAAAACTGAAAATTCATTTGGAAGTTCTTTCTCATTTTGCTGAGTTATAAACCAGTTGCAAGCACATCTTTTCAACAAGGGCGTTGTTGCAAGGTCACCACTTGACACCACTTGAGTCGGCTTCATCTTGAACGCATGCATGCTGTCATAACACTGTTGCGTCTTTTTTGTACCATTGAAATAGTTTTGTTTGTTATTAATGTATTCTACTGTTCACCTTTTTCTTCATCAATAATTAATAATAACAATAATGGTAATTGGAGTGTGTTGTCAAACTGATGGCGATTCAGCCCTGTGACACGCGCCATACTTTGGAACAACTAGATTCCGTGACTTGATCAAATTTTAGCGATTTGCAGTACAATCCTAGCCTTGTAAACCAGCCCTGCCCACTCCTCATCCACATTTGGATTTGGACTTGCGCTTAGTCTGGATAGGAGCCCATAGAAACCTCTTGCAGGGGGTGTCGGTTACTCCTTTGATTGACAGCGCACTTCAGCCAATCAGCGCTTCAAAACAAATACGTCATCAAAATGCGTTCGCTTCTCTAAGGGTTAGCTTTAGCTCATTAGCTCTAGCTTCTCTACACGCAAAGACATGCAAAAACGTCTTTTCCTGTAAGAAACTCACCAGGCGCAGACTCTTGCTCTTGCTTGATTGTTGTAATGCTTGGTATTTGGGCTATAACTTTACTTATTGCAGCTTTCAAACGATGGTTTAAGTTAAAGTCCGTAATCTCCGCTACGCGCAGTGATCGTGTCACTTCTGGTTTAGCCACCGGAATTCACCCAAAAAATTTGAAAACAAAAAGCGGCAATGCTGATTGGCTCGGCCGTTTCATGACCGAGTGAAATCCCCTTCTGTGGGCTCCTACCCAGACTGAGCCCATCTCCAAAATCCAAACGCGGATGAGGAGTGGGTGGGGCTGGTTTACGAGGCAAACACAATCCCTCTTGGTGCAAAGTACATTGAAATGTCCCAAAATCATGTTTTTCCATTTGAGGCCTGTGCTTTCTCTCAGAATGTTTTCACAACAAATGCTCTTTCTCCGAGCACTGATGGTATGCCACCAGAAGCCACTGACAGTATGAGCCCAATCTATTCCGATCTAGAGCACCAACAACAGCAATGAAAATGTCGTCCGCTGTTATTGTGTGTGTCACAGGAACCCACTCTACAAGCTCTTTGGCAATCCTCAAAGTCTTATCAACACCTCAAATGAAAACTTTCTTGAAATATTGTACAATCTGTGTCCACTTTTCTTTTTCTTTTTCGTTCTTTTTGACATTTTTTGGCTTTGTTCCCTGGAGTGGTCAAATATTTTGCACTTAATTGTAAAACGATGCTAACTCCAGTGCTTGTGTGTTCTCCCACAGCAATGTTTCACATCCGGGCCAGAAGTTGTTTTCTGAACTGATCCGTGATGCTCACGTTTCACTCCATCGATGTGACTCGGACCAGCTTAGCCTCAACCATGGCTCCTCTGTACGATTGGAGCAATCCAGCACTAAGACCACCGGTCTGAGAGGCAGAGTACCGGGCAATGGTCAGAAGGAGAGTTTGCACACTAAAACATTTGCAAAAAAAGTAAAAAATATTGAACCAACAATAAAAAGTACAGAAGAGGAACGCTCCATGAATGTATTGAACTGTAAGGACAGTATCAAGACGAACAGTTCTTTCCCTGATGCGCCAACAGGTGTTCAGACCTCCTCTAAGGACTTAGACCACAAAAGTAAATCAGATGTATCATCGGAAGCGATGATGAGGCAGCACAAACGTCCACCTCGTTTGCCCCTGCCCGCACTTGCTCTCTTTCTCAAACAGCATTCCACCAAATCCAAGAAGAGCAAACAAGAATCTTCTCCCTCTGTACTTCCTTCTGAACATGAACCACTAACGTCTCCTGAAGGCTCGGCTTGTCTGCCGTCTGACCTCACCAATGCTGCTATGGATCCTTCAAATGATCTCAAAGGTGAGACTTCAGACTCGGGCATCGTGGACTCCAGAGAATCTTGTGAAGGTTTTAGCTCAGACCGGGGGCGGGTTAATACTACACTAACTGATGAAACAAGTCCTGTACCTTGCAACCATTCGACTGCTTCAGATTCAGTCCAGTTAAAATCTGACAGTGGCCTGGTCTCAGTCCCTGATCGGTCGGGTCTCGATCTGGCACTCTCTGATAATACAGTGTTTCCTGAATCAGATTCTTCTTGTTGTGCCCAGAAGTGCAGCACAGCAACAAGCTCTACCTCATCTGTATTTCCCACCTCATCCCCACCTTGCAACCCAGTGTTACCAGTTCCCAACATGGCGCAAACCCCTGCCCGCTCCTGCACACTACATTCAGACTCTGGCAGCCTGAAGCCCGACTCTTTGCTTCCTGATCCAGGTTGTTCGTCTTTCGGCTTTGAGACTTTGTCCCCTGCCAGCTCTCCAGAACAGCTACCTTCTCTACCGGACTCACTCGATTTCCAACTAGACTCTACAACGTCTGAAGCAGATCAGACAGTCGGATCGGCTCAGAACTCCACGCAGGAACAAGTCTCCTCAGTGTTTCAGTGGCATACAGTGTTACCTCCTCCACAGACATACATAGACACCTCTTTCACAGCATTTCAACCCACACAGACTGTTGATTTAATGTCTACTTCATCACCTCTGCTGCCTTCATCAACTTCTCCCCACCCTGAACCACAGAACCTCAGCAACACCATGCTGACTCCTGACCCAGCGCCGTCATTTCAAGAGACTGAGCAATCGCTTCCGTTCCCCACAGAGTTGTCCCCACTCGCCCTGCACCTGTCGCTCTCGCCCTCACCCTCCTTCTCCCCTCTGGATGGAGAAGGACTCTCACCGACGCCTTCACTTACCGATCTTGTGCAGTTTTTCTCCAATGATGAACTCGGGGTGGAGTTTTCAAACACTGAGGTAGCGGCAGCTCCTAGCCTGCCGTTACCTGTGGTAGCTGCCCCAGAGCCTCTCCAAGGGTTGGAGTCGGCTCCAGCAAGCAAAACCTGCAAACGCAAGAAGTTCCAGCGCCGAAAAGTTACCAAGACGGATTCAGAATTGGTGGTGGACGAGGCAGCTTACCAAAGCATGCAGCCCAACCTGGAGGAGGTGGAGGAGCAGCTGTTTGTCTCATTCACATCGAAGGTATGTCAGCCTTTATTCTGTGATTCTTAAATGTCAGAAATGATGTTAGGGGATGGGACAAAAGAAGAGGATGTGATAGACGTAAAGGTTGTGGGGAGGGATTCAAACCCTGGTTCGAGTACGGAGTAGAGATTCTCCATTCAACTCTGAATGCTTGCTGCAGAAAGATCGCAACAGGAAAACCATGAACTTCCAGTTTCACTGTCAGACATGGTAAATGATGGAGCCTGGTTGTTCACTCTCAGATGTTTTGGGTCAAATATAATAACTACTTATTTATCTGAGTTCAGAAGCAGAAAATTTGAGCTAACCAAGCATTTTTGTCTTTAAGACAAGCTTTTAGTTTGACAACTTAATCAGAGTCATCTGGTTTCATAGTTGAATAGATTTGTGTACCATCTGCATAGCAGTGGAAGTTAGATACATGTTTCCTGATATTACTTCTGGAAGCATGTGTAATGTGGAAAGTATAGATCCTAAGAGGGAACCCTTTAGAACTTCATGCTTAACATTAGTCTGAGCTTTAAGAGCCATCAAAAGCATGAATGAAGTGGAACCTGTCTGATAAATATGATCAACACCAGTGAAGTGCTGTAGATTTTGTCTCGATGTTTCAGTCTCTGTAGTAAGATGTTCTGATGAATATCAAATGCAGCACTGAGTTCTAAGAAGGTAAGAGTATAGACCAGTCCTTTGTCTGAGATCATGAGAAGATCAACTTTAGATGGGAAACAGGTTGAAGAGTTTTTTTTTTTATCTGAAAGTATTTAAAAACACAAGCTGCACACAAAGTTATTGGCTGGAGCTTCTCCACCAAAACCAGGCCTCGTTTACATAATGATGTTTCAACTGAAAACCTATCTTTTTTTCCTTTTTTGATTCAGAAAAGTTTCACATTTTCACAACAACATTCTGAAACCAGCAATGAAAACAACGTAATTAGCATAGCATGCCAGCCCTGGTGGTAGATTTGACAGTTTTTCTAATGAATACATTCTTGCAGAGAACAATACTCTGTATACTTTAATATTCAAACGTCCAAGACAGGGATTGACAAAGAGGTGGATGCTATTAAGGGGTGAATCTCGATTATAAAATTGCCAATATAGCCTATAAAACTGGAATATGGACTGGGTGTTATGCCACTCTGGAGGCCACCTTGTTTGTTATAGTCCCTCTGCTTGTGCGTGAGTTTGTTACCATCTCAGTGGATTGCAGGTGGAGCCTGAGCGCTTCAGAACAGTTCCATCTTGAGAGCCGTTTTCATTGGCAGCAACCACCACTGTGATTAACTGACATTCAAAATTCAACAAAGAACTGGCCTTTAGGAGTCATGTTACCCCTACAAACCTCTAGCTTTGTTTACAGCTGAAAGAGCTTTGGCCGCACTTGGTTGAGAGTCAGAGGGTTCACATTTTATGAGTCTGTTAGGTCGTTTTCTGACAGTAACTTAAAGAAGGCCTGCCATCTCTCAACCTTTCAGTGTGACTGCTGCTGGTCCCTGCAGTTACTATTGCTCTACACAGGTTATTCAGCTTTTGTTGGGTAAATCCTGTCCTGTACGTCTCCTTGTATTCACACACTGAAATCTAAAGGTAATGTCATCCTTAGTATCCTCAAGGCTTATTCGTGTTCAATGCTAAATATGCAGATGGTTACAGATGGTACAGATTTACAGACTTACCGTTAACACCATTAATGACCTCTGGGGGCAATGATGTGCAGTGTAGCTCATGGGTGACCAGTGAAACAAACAGTGAAGGCATCAAAAATGTTGGATTTCTTCGTGGAAAGACTGAGCGTGTGCGTCAATACAAATATATAATCTGAGGCAATAACTCACCCAAGTATCAGGAGCAAGCTTTACTGCCTCCCACCATGGATAATACTCTGCCTCCTGGATATATTGTTGAAGAACCACAGCAACTTAAGAGACACATGACATTTGAAACGAACATGCAAACTTGCATGCGTAAAATAACCTCAGGAAAGCTCAGTGAGGTGCTCATCATTGCAGTCTGGTGTACATCAGGAAGGAGAGACAACTTTAAAGCATGGAGGTTAGTTACCGTTCAGGAGATTGCAGTAGAGGAACAAAGGAGAGTTAAGCACTCATTTAGAGGTTCTGAGCCCGGATCAGCTGGGATTCTGTCTGGAGGTGAACCCCTCCTGTTCTGGCCACACACAGATTATGTTTACTGAATAACTTTTTCTAGGGCTGGGCACGTTAACGCGTTATTAATGCGTTAGCGCGTTAACACACTGCTTCCTTAACGCCGACAAATATTTTCATCAGGCGTCAAAAAAGCACACACAGCTGCAGCGCTTTCTGCGGTGAAACACGGGCCATTCCTCATTACTTTCCATAATGAACTCGGCCAAATTATCAGAAAAATCACGAGGAAAAGGCTGGTGTAGCACACAAACTGAAATAAGGAGCGCAAATGTGACAAAAATGAAGTGAAACTTAAATCGCGTCTTTTGCCGGCACAACGTTTCGACCCGCTGGGCAGTCTTCAGGCGCTGAAAACACGCAAAATAAAGTAAATTTCCCTTCAATATACAATCTGGCTTAATGAGGCACAGTTCGGCGTAACTGAATTCCTCCTGTCTTCTCTGTCTGAGGGTCAGAAATAGAATGAAGTTTGAGGAAGTGTGCGTTCATAAAAAACTTCGTTTTTCTTCTGCTCTGCTCTTGCTGGTGTGTGTGTGTGTGTGTGTGTGTGTGTGTGTGTGTGTGTGTGTGTGTTTGTCAGTCAGGGGTGGCAATCTTGGTAAAGTCTTGGTATTTTAAGTTATTATAAATCATATTTGATGAATTGTAAAATTATTATTGTAAAATTAAGATTCTTGCAAAAAAAAATGTCCCTGTCCCCGGCTGGGGGCAGGATGATCATTACAGAGTACCTTTGAATTCATTATTGTATTTTGTGCATAATGCGATTAATCACGATTAATGGCAGAAAAATTATGCGATTAATCGCCATGAAGAAATGTAATCGTTGCCCAGCACTACTTTTTTTCATTTTTAAAGGTGCACACTTGCTAAATTTACAATACTGTGTACAGGGGGGCAACACTGTAGTTTTTTTACGTTTTTATATACAGTGGATATAAAAAGTCTACACACCCCTGTTGAAATGAGAGGTTTTCATGATGTAAAAAAATAACAGCAAGACAAATACTTTCAGAACTTTCTCCACCTTTAAGGTGCCTTAAGGAGTTTGCACATTTCATGCGAAACAACGGCCCCTGCAGGCCTTGGGTGTAACTGCAGCTTAGTGAAACACTCGTTCCTGTGGCTTACGTCCACGGAAGAGGGGAACTCCTTCCTCGTTTTTTTAGTTTTTTAGTTGCACTCGAGTAACCTTTAAGCTTCTTTTGCTGTGCTGGAGTTGTGGCAGTTTTTTAGTTGCACTCGAGTAACCTTTAAGCTTCTTTTGCTGTGCTGGAGTTGTGGCAGCGCTAGAAGCCGGTCTTTTCTTACTTTCTGGAAGATCCATCCTCAATACTGCTGAGCTGTTGCTCGCTAAGCATCTGGCGGAGTAATGGCGGACAAAGATGTCAGTCAGGTGAAGACTAGAAAAGAATTTCCAAGGGATTAAACATACCATGGAAGACAGTTAAGAGCGTCATCATCAAGTGGAGAAAATATGGCTTGTCAGGGAGGCTGCCAAGAGGCCAACAGCAACAGTGAAGGAGCTGCAGGAATTTCTGGCAAATACTGGCTGTGTCCTACAAGTGACAACAATCTCCTGTCGTCTTCATATGTCTGGGCTATGGGGTAGGGTGGCAAGACGGAAGCCTTATCTTACAAAGGAAAACATCCAAGCAAGCCCGGCTTCATTTTGCATAAAGACATCTGAAATCTCCCAAACAGGTGGGAAAATGTCTTATGATCTGATGAAACCGATGTTGCACTTTTTGGACATAATTCCAAAAGGTACATTTGGCACAGAAACAGCACTGCCAAAATAACACCATACCTATAGTGAAGCATGGTGGTGGCAGCATCATGCCTTGGGGCTGGAACTGGGGTCAGGGTGGATGGAATTATAAACAGTACAAAATGTTTGTGTAGACTTTTTATATCCACTGTATGCTGTAGTTTTCATTACATCAGGTTCATTACAGGGTACAGTGTCACACTTAGTCTATGGTTTTTGTTTCTGTGTGCAATGAGGAAAACATGTCTCAGTTTCAGATATTTGTTTTTCAGGAGGCTCTTAAACTCCATATCGTGGACTCCTCCGTTGAAACGGTCTCTCAGCCTCAGATTGCACCTGAGGACCAGCAGACTGCTGAGACACCTGAGAACGGTATCATCAGCTTTATTTGAGTTGGAAACTTATTGCTACTTGCCACATTTGTGTCTGGAACTCATTTGTATCATTTCACATATCATAACCAGTTCTGTTCTGCTCCTCACATTTGGAGAACACCTGTGAGCAGTTGAGTATTACCTTGATGTTTTCTCTGACCTGAGCCATCTGATTTCTCAGCAGAGAGTCTGCATGAGCCTGTGGCTCAGTTCCAGGAGAATCTGCTTAGAGACCTGAAACTGATGAAGCACCGGCAGGTCATCCACCCCGTGCTGCAGGAAGGTACGACACCCAGAACCTGTGGCACACCTCTACCCCTAACCCTGACCCTCAGTAAAACCCCTACTCTCTCACTTTGCCCCCGAACTCAGTCGGTCTGAAAATGAACCTGCTGGATCCTTTGCTGGCCATCGATCTGCAGTACCTGGGGGTCCGCCTGCCCCTGCCGCCACCAGGAGCCCAGCTTGAGCCAGCCAGCCAGGAGCTGCCCCCCTCTGAGGGTAAGTCTGTCAAAAGGGGGTGTCATTACATTCATCAGGTTCAGTACATCTTGTACACAGGCGGTTTGTTTTTTAGTGGTGGATTGTCTTGTCAGATTTGAGACACAAGTGAGATGAAGTTTTGATTAATGGGTCCTCTTCACTCTCTTCCAGCTTCTTTTGTGTCTCGAACAGGAAAAACTACTGATGTGACTCAGATCAAAGGATGGAGGGAAAAATTCAGTTCAACTGAGGCTCCGCCCACCACCTGCACACCTGAAGGTTCACCTTCACACTCCTTTCAATCATTTTTCAGGTAGTCTGTTTTTGCCTGGGTCCAGGTTGTTCACCTGATGTGTGTTGTGTCCTGCAGTGGGTCCCAGCTCGGAGCCACAGAAGAAGAAGAATCTTTCGGCGTTCTGCAGTGACATGCTGGACGAATACCTTGAGAACGAGGGCCGGCTGATCGACGAGCGCGCTGCCAGCTTCTCACAGCCACCGGTGGAGCCACCGGTCTACCAGCTGCCCACCCAGAGCAGTAGCTACGTCCGGACCCTCGACCACGTCCTGAAAAAGCAGGATGCCTCCAACCCTGCCGCGGATCTCATCTCTGGCTTTATCCCCCCCTCCAAGAGACCCCGCCCCCCTGAGGCTCGTGTTGGCAAAAGGAAGCCCAAGTCCCTCAAACCCAAACCCAGATCTGAATCTGGTCCAGAACGACCTGAACCAGCTACAGCTGGACTCGAGCCTGAACCACTGAAACCTGCTGATCAAACGGCCAAAACATCAGAGACTGAACCAGCTAAGAAGAAGAGGCGGTTCAAACCCAGAACCACCACTCCACCACCTGGCCTGGGGGACATGGCCCCACTAGAATCAGACTCAGAGCTGGGGCCAGACTGCACACAGACTGATGACAACGTCAAGAAGGCTGGCAAGCCCCCGATGGCCCGGGCTGTGCTGAAGCAGAAGGATCTGGAGGAGGCTGTCATGTGGGAGGGTCAACCTCGGAACGGCATCACTGAGGAGAGGGCCAACGTGGCCCTGACATCCCTCTTCACTCTGACGGTGAGTTTCTGCTGTCTGTTAACTCTCAGCCAACCGTAAACCCTAATTAAACACAGAGCAGTACATGTTAACGAAGCAATCTTATCACTGCCCCCCTCAGGGTTTTGTCTGTGAAGACCCTCTGGCCCCAGTGCAAGTGAAGCGACGGCGTCATGCACACTGCCTGAATGATTTTTGCCGGCTGGGCTGCGTGTGCAGTAGTCTGTTTACCAGTCCCAGGCCGCAGCACTGCGGGCGGCCCGCCTGCATGTTTGGCTGCAGCTGCCTAAAACAGAAGGTCGTCCTCCTCAAGAACCTGGACGGGTCAGATTGCGGCCCAACATCACATCCCACCAGCAAGAAGAGAAGGAGAAGGATGAAGATGGCGTATGGTGAGTCAAAACTCCTCAGAGACATTCACTAATAAGTTCCCACCTGACCCTGTATTCCTTTAACAGTCCTGAAGGAGACAGACAGCGTCTCCCATCCTGCAGAGCGGGTGAAAGCTCTGTGGTTGAAGGCCGCCAGTGAGGACCCTGATCCAGAGCTGGTTCGCATCCCTTTAGAGTCCTTCCAGCCCACCGCCACCCACCAGTCCTCCTCCAGCCACGGGGCCACCAAGCCCACCAAGCCCACCAAGCCTACCAAACCCATCAAACCCATCAAACCCACCAAACCCTCCAAGCCCACCCTCATGGTAACACCCAATACAGGCTCCTGAGCACAAGTCTCCACCCAGAAAGCTCTTTTGAAGAGGTTTTGACATGTTTTTCTTTTAAAAGATCCAGAACGTACAGTCCAGCAGCTGTGCTCGTGTTCGTGTTTACTCCAAGAAAAGCAAACTGAAGGTATGAAGAAGTTTTTAATGTGAAAATTTGTGCTTCCTGAGCAGAGATGTCGCATATATGTTCACATGAATCTCTAGTTCTGACAGCGGGCTCTTGGTGTTGCTGGTTGTCATCCAAGTCTTCTGAGTTCCTAAGCAAATGCAGCAATAACACGGGTCCTCTTCTGACTGCTATTCTGTCTCTGTCCACTAGGTGGTGACCAAAGCCACAAAGCCACCGTCTGAATGCATGGAGAAGAAGAAGAAGAGGAAACAGCTGAAGGAGGCCTCTGCCAGCACTGCCACCATGCCC
This sequence comes from Salarias fasciatus, assembly GCF_902148845.1. NCBI lineage: Eukaryota > Metazoa > Chordata > Actinopteri > Blenniiformes > Blenniidae > Salarias > Salarias fasciatus. Next base: position 22,715,747 of record NC_043763.1, on the reverse strand, counting down.
TGCAACAGTCCCCTGAGCAGAGAAGATGTCATGGTATATGTTCAACTGAAGCTACAGTTCTGGAAGTGGCCACTTATTGTCACTGCTCATCATCCAAGTCTTCTGAGCTCTTAAGCAAATGCAACAATAACACGGGTCCACCCCTGACTGCTATTCCATCTCTGTCCACTAGGAGGTGACCAAAGACAAAAAGCAACAGCCTGAATGCATGAAGAAGAAGAAGAGGAAACAACTGAAGGAGCCCCTCGATTGCCCTTGCCCTTTCTCCAAGCCCTGCAACAGCCTCCCAGCTGAAGACACTCCAAAACCATCCAAACGTCTCTCCGTCATGGCCGACTGTCGGTGGGGCAACGGTGAGCGCAGCTATGTGTTGAAGCGGCTGTGTGAAGCCATGGCTCGGGACCAGCTGGACCGGCCCTTCTGGATAAAGAATTACCTCATCCGCCCATCGGGCCCCATTGTGGAGGATGGCTCTGAGCCTTGCACCCACTATAAAGTGCACATCTCCAGACCCATTGATGGCAACAAGGTCCCACAGACTCCTGCAGGAGCAGAACTTGCAGGTGGTCCTGGAGTCCAGAGGACGAGGCCAGCAGCTCTTGAGCAGGTGAGACACAGAATCCTAATGTGTGAATATAGATTGAAGTAATTTTTTTTTTACATATGCATGAGTCAGTGTTCACCGTGGGCAGATCTGCTGAGTTGTGAATTTTGTGTCTTTCAGGCTGATGTGGCACAAACGAGCCAGGGAGCAAAGTCTCCAGAGCAGGATGATGAGACGGCTCTGGAGGACTGGCAGCGGGCATTGGAAGAGGCAGACCTAGAGGGGGAGGAGGAGGACAAGGAGGAGGAAGTACCTGATGGGACAGAGTTTGATCAGGGGATAGTGGGAGACTTGGCTCTTCCTTTCCTCTCGGGAATATCGCCCGCTGGGCTCCTCTCAGCCAACCGGAAGCAACCGGGAGGAAGCAACCAGCTGGTTCAGGTAGGAAATCCTAATCTGGTTGTGGGGGTGCGTGCTTGTGAGGGTTGTCTTGATGCTGATTGTGGTCTGAATGTCTGACAGGTGAACGGGAAGCTCTACCCTCTGGCTAAGATCCAGCTGGGGATGATGGGAGCACTGCATCCAGCCAATCGGCTTGCTGCTTACCTGACAGGACGTGTTGGACCTGGCCGACGCCTGCCAGCACCTTCGACCTCATCCTCCTCCAACCCTCAGAGCTCTGGACACACAGCTCCCCCCCCCGAATCTGGCCTCATCTCCCCGTTCATTCTGGCCCAACCGCCCCCCCAGACGTCCTTCAGAGCCCCTCTGCCCCCTCAGGCACCAGCACCTGAAGCCCCACAGAAGCTGAACATTCAGGTCCAGCGGCATCCAGTGACGCCCTGGTTTGTGACCCCACCCCCCGCTGGTCAGAAGCTCTTCCTCCAGCCAGTTCCAACAGTCCGCAGGACGGACGGCAAACTGGTCCAAGTCCTTGTCAACAATCTGAGACCCTTCACGCCCAACACAAGCACCCAGTTTATCAGTAAGTAACAGTTACCAGATAAAAGGTCGCACTGATCACAACAGTTAGTCTTGGGTCAAGTCCACATGGGGTGGTGGTCGCAATATGAAGGGAAAAAAAGCCAGAGTTTTTCAAAGATTTTTAAAACAATAAAATTTGTGTTTGTACAAACATTTGGAAACACAGTCCATTTGAAATTTGTTAGCACTTGAGACCATAATTGTATGAATTGATTGCAGTTCCCCGTTGCTTTAACTGTTGACAAGTGAAGTAACCCCTCATGCACACTGGATGCGGTCTGGCTGCGGAACGGCTCCGGTCCGTCTCCGGCCCGGTACACCGGAGCACTGTGGTTCACACCGCCTGCGGTGTCTCCGCAGTCAAGCTGGAGGAGGTTGCCAGATCTGTCGTTATCCCCCGTAGACAATTTGAAACCCGCTTTACTCAATAGAAAGCAGCCCAAACCGCCGTCTCGGATGAAAATGCACGTCAAAACCGTATTTTTATGATAAAAAACACGTCATAAACACATAATCATTTCATCAACCTGTCCAACGTGTTCAAAAAAGACGCTTGATTTGGAACAAACCCGCCCAATCTGGCAACACGGAGCTGCTCCGGTCACAGAGCTGTTTTGAGCCATTTTGTTGTCATTTGGCTTCTCAGCAGTGACGAAATGCAAAATCCGTTCATTCTTCTAATGCGTATAACGACTACATGACGTTGTTTGTTCTGTATTCTACCAGAAGAAGTAAAAAAATAGAATATTAAGGCAAAAACACGACAGATTTTATTTTGAAGTGACTTATTTTGGAACACGTATCGCGTTTCCTTCCGGGCACCCGACTTGCTTCTGTCTGAATTGACGCGGTAGGGCTCCGGCATGCGGAAAAATAGGATCTTTGCGGAAAGAGACCGGAGCTCCGCAGAGGCTCCGGAACCGGACCGGAGCCGGACCGCAGCCGGACCGCATCCAGTGTGCATCGGGGGCTAATGTGTTGTCCTTCCTCAGGGCCTGCTGCCTCTCAGCCTCCGCTCGTCACGTTTCTCAACATAAATTCCCAGCTGACCCCCGTGGGGCCCGTCTACCCCTCCTTCACTGCCACTAACAGTCTGACCAGCTTCCCTGGCAGTTCCAAAAGTAGTGCTCCTGTTGTCAACCTTCTGTCTCAACCGCCCAGCACGGAAGCACCGCTCGTCCTAGCTGCCCCGCCTGCCGACTGCTCCCTCACACCTGTCGCAGGTCAGGAGGTGGAGCCAGGAGTCGCAACGGTGATATCACACCAGCAGAAGCCTCCGTCCATAGAGACATGTCACCTGCCCCTTCCCCAGTCTCCTCCCCCTCCCGCCGTGCTGGATCACACCCTTGAGCTGGATCAAGTGGACGACGTGCAGCAGATGGTTACCATGGATATACCCCAAGTGGAAGTGGAGCTGGCTCATAGCAGCGAGAAGGACAACTCATCAGGGCCCGACAGCAAGGTGGAAGAGGACTGGAAGGAGCAGGAGCGTCAGAAGGCGAAGACACAGGATGAGGAAGAGGACGACACAGAGGACAGCACAGAGGACGACACAGAGGAGGAGGACACGGAGGAGGACACAGAGGACTCAGAGGAGGAGACACTGGAGCAGAAGGAGCATAGACTGAACGTGGAGTTAAAAGGGGTGAGAAAATCACTGACATCAAGTGACTAGAACTTCTGTGATCTAACAGAACTTTCTAAGTAAAAATGTAGCGCTGGACAAAATTTCGATATCAATATATACCGTGGTATATTTTTATTCAATTACGGTGATATGAGTTTTAAATACATTTTCGATATAGTGCATTATAGTGTGCGTTTTACAATCGCTAATTGCTGTTCACGGCGCCGCCGATTCAAGCCGAACAGAAAGCGCCGCGAGACATTGGCTACGAAGAGTGATCACGTACTCGGCACACACACCACAGCTGGCCGTCCTCAGCTCAGGCTACAAGCTAAGCTCCACCGCGGTAAGTTTGAGCTCCAAAATAAGTACTCATGATGTAAACACGACTGAACAAGCTTCCACAAGCGAATTTGTGGCCACGAAATAATAAATCGTGTGCACGAAATACTAATTCGTAGCCACGAATTAGGTCTAACATTCACTGAACAGTCCAGTAAAGTTAGCAGCATATTGACAAATGCGGACTTTCGGTCTCAATAACTCTTTAACAAAACGTCAGTAACATACAAAAGGCGCCTCCATCCCATCGTTGTGAGGTGGACTATATGCTACAAGCTCATTTTTATTAAAAGTATCTGTCTATCAAGCATCAGAGGCAAAATTGATTTCTATGAGCTGAGGTAGTGCTGCCCAAAAAAAACAAAAAAACAACCGTACAGGGATTCACTGCAGTGTCACCATAATCACTACAACCTTAAGTAATTCTGTACTTCACATTAGTAATTCTGAGAACTTTTATTTTTCTTCCTGGTTGAAACACCTTTGTTTGAATCTATAAGAAAAACTGTTGCAGTTTAAAAGTTAAAGCTATTACTATTGAAAAGGTGAGTGTATAGAAGTTATTTCAATTCCCTGTCCCAGTAATATTTATGTTTGTTGTTGCTCACTCTTTTTTCTGTTTATTGCAGTAATTCTGAGCACTTTTATTTTTCTTCCTGGTTGAAGCACCTTTGTTTGAATCTATAACAATAACATAACTGTATTTAAAGAAGCTATATCATGCTAAAACCACTTTTTTAAGGTTTTAAGCATGCCACAAAGTTGATTTCCCCTTAAAACCACCCCCAAATGTTATTTGCCTTCATCCACGCATGTCTGAGTAATCTCTTTCAGTCTGCTGCTCTCTACAGCAGCCCCTCCCTTCGTGTAGAAAACAGCTCGTTTGAAACTTTTCAAACTTCCGTACGTCACAAAAGTTGAACTCCTCCCCACCACTCTTCTCCCACCCCACCCCCGCGCAGACCACACGCCCACTCTCCTCTGACCAGCACGCAGCTGATTCGCATTTTCCACTTTAACAGCAATATTAAAAAACCATTCTAATGTTAAGTAGAGTATCAAACTGAGTTGGCTGCATCGATACGTTTTGGAGGAAAAATGTGACATTTATTTGTGATTGCAGCCTGTAATATAAAAATGCTTCAGAATCGTAGCGTGTAGAAATGAGAACACCTGTCTGATTCGAGATCGGGATTTGTTTGATTTATCTTTCTGCCCCACTGTGTGTTTTGGCAGCGTGCCAATCACAACCTGCTGGAGAAGAAACGCCGCCATGAGCTGCTCAGGCTGTTTGAGCGTCTGAGGTTTCGTGTGGGGATGAAGTCTCAGGGAGCGTCGAAGGTTGCCACGCTGCGCAAGGTGTGTGTTTGTGTTTGTGTGTGTGTGTTTGTTTGTTTGTTTGATTGTTAAGTAACGTGCTGAGTGGTTCTGTGGCTTCCAGGCAGAGCAGGAGATCAAGAAGCTGCAGAAGGTGGAGAAGGAGCTGCTGGTGCAGAAGAGGAGGCTGTTGAAAAGGCAGAAGAACTTGCTGGAGTCAATTTCAGGTGAGAGAATTGAAAATAACTTTCGGCCCTGTTGGTACGACGTTCTCTGCCTGAAAATGCAAAACTTTTCTTGAATTTTATTGGGTCCATTCATTGGACAGCAGTGGTGATGACAGTTCCCAAGGTTGACATTTTTGAAAATACTCTCTGTGGAAATGGGGAAAATGTAACTTTTTGAAAACACCACTACTCCGCATGCTTGGTAGATTTGGTGTTGAGTCACGCAGAATAGCAATCCAACTCATCTTTCCATTTGCCATTCTTATTGTTAATGGCGTATTGTTCTCATGTGTTTCATTCCCAAAACAACCAACAGTGGGAACTCCTGGCCTGGCATGCTAACTGCATTCTTTTTGTGTGTTTCTTCCCATTTCTGTGTGCTGTTATCGTTTTCAATGTTTTTGCTGTGTAAACATGAAACTTTTCTGAAACTAAAACGCAACAATGTACTGTCACGTGAGACGTTGTGTAAACAGGGTCTAAATCTCTGACAGGGGTGGGGCAGCTGGTCGAGGAGCCGATCGTGATCTCGTCTGACGAGGAGCGCCGCATTGCTGAAACTCGACACGTGAGCAGCGTCACAAAACAATCACACATCTAGACAGTCCCTACGAAACGCGAGCTGATGGAAATGTTCCCACAGGAGAGACAGAAAACAACCAATCAGCAGTCGGCAGGGGGCACGACCTCTCACCCTCCAGCCCGAGGCACGACGCATGACGACGACACCAAGAGGTCAAATCAGCCTCAACCCACTCCACAAGCTCCTCCCCCTGCTGCCTCTGCCCCGCCCACTCCCACAGTGGTCCCGCCTCCGAAGCACCCCACCCTGTCCCACAATGCACTTGTGCAGAGTGTGCGTCAGCGCACCATTCCCAACATCCTTTCCCGCAGCAAGCGTCCGATTCCACACCTGCCTACCGAGGGTATGAGTCTCTTCTGCCGAACTAACTTCAACTTCTTAACTTATTAGTTACGTTCTGTTGTCAGAAGTCAAGGCTTCTTGTTTGATTTTCAGGTGAACCAACGTCCTTCCTGGTTCCTACGGATGTCCTCTCTTCGCTTCAGACAGCGTTTCCAGGGCAACCGGTCCTGGCTCTCGGATCGACTCAGGCCAAAGGTACCAACTGACCCACGAGTTCCGCCTGCTTCACCGGGCTTTTCCTGCTCGAGCAACACTGACCTGCTGTGTTTGTAGGCGTGGCCGCAGTCACCCTGAAGCTCCCGAACCTGGCCAATCAGGATCTGCGTCTCACTACAATTCCCCACATCCAAGCAGGTGAGACGGGAACCAAGGCCCCATTTACACGTCTACAAAGTGGAAACACTAAATGTTCATTCCAATTTTGGCTGTCTCATTTACATGACTACTGTGCTCTGGTTACTCCATCTCCGTTGAAACATGGGAAATGCCAACTTCTCTGAAACGGCAGCTGCACATCCTCATGCAGGCGTACAGTAACCACAGTGGCCTCCAGTGTCGTGACTGTTTGATATTTGTGTCTCTTTACAGCAACAAACACAAACGACCTTCGACCTCAGCAGCAGCCTCCTCCTGCTCCTCCTCCCGTCAAAGTCTCGGAGCAGATGTCTGCAGTCGGATGTCCCTCGTTCCAAAAGCATGCTGGGTATTCGGCAGAAAGCAGAGCCGGGGACCCTCAGGGGGGGTCAGGGGTCCCTGTAGGCGTTCCCCAGGGGGGGTTGGCGGGCCCTCAGGGGACATCGGAGGGCCCCGATGGTGAGAGCTTGACGTCTCTCCTCAACGAACTCGTCTTCCTTAACCAGCAGACTGTTACCGTGCCAGCGCCCGCTGATCATGGCCCTGAGGTGGGCGGAGCTAAAGAACAAGAACACACCCGCAACCCTGACGTCCTGCAGCAGGACTGTGGCAGTCCTGTCGCCACAGAGATGGACAAGGCGGGGCTCAACGCGCACACACATATTGGGAACACTAAAGTTGGTGTCCTTTCTCCGCCGCCCCTGCTGCAGATGAAAGTGGGCGGGGCCAAACTGCCGGACTCCCCCGGCTGTGATGATGGAGGAGGACGGCGGGAGGGGGGCGTGGCCTGGAGGCCCATGCCAAGGCTGGTCCCCTTGGGACTGAGAGGAAACCCCACCCCCTGACTGATGATGTCACAGCAGCCTCTGGACCTCATTGGTCCACGGCACGCCAGCGTTGGTGTCCCATTGGTTCTGATCTTTAGTTCTGTGAACCAATCAGAAGTTTTGCAGATGTTTTGGGAATGTAAAAAGATTCCTGAGAGGTTTATTTATTTTGTCCTTGCCTTTTTTTGTTTTTCTGTCACAGCTGTAAACTGAGAAACTTCCAGGGTAAATTTGAACAGTTGATCTGAACAGAATAAGGAAATAATAAATAGGAAATTGTTGAAAAACAAACCTGTTTGTTATTTGCTAATATTTCAGCTTTACTCTGGAAAATAACTACAAAGTTACTGAAAGTGTGATTTAGGAAAACCGTCAACATCCAAATAAAGTTTCAGTTAGTTTTTCGTTTCAGGAAAATGTTTTATGTACTTAGGAATAAAGAAACACTCTAAAAAGATGTTGTGTGACTTGGACACTTGAACGGAGCCTTTTCAGACTTTTTTTTTTTTTTTTTTTTCTAATATTTGTATTTTTTTACAAGTTGAAAATGTTCTGTCAAAGTGAAATAAAGCTTAAATATCAGCAAAATGTTTTATATATGTCTGGCATCATTTTATCATTTTTCACCTGTTTGTTGAAACGTTTTAAAGTCTGACAAAAGTAATAAATACAAATTCAATGAAAATCAGACATTTCTTTGAAATGTGATTCAACAGTATTATTAAAAAACCAAAAAAAACCTCCTGAAACAGGCCGGGACAAACATGATGTTTCCCTAGTATTTTGCTGCACAGCTTCTAGAGACGTCAGACCTCTGGTCCTCTCCTCATGAGCAAACAGGAGCAGGTTTCTCCGGACGCCTTGTTTCAGCTCCTTCCTCAGATAGGAGTCAGTTCAGTTCTCATAGACGGCCGTTTCAGAGTAGTCCAGTGTTTTGCTCTCAGCCTTTCTTGGGTATTTTTAGCTTTGTGTTTTGGGTAATTATCCTGTTGTATGACCCATGACCTGTAACTCAGACCAAGCTTTCTGACACTGGGCAACACTTTTCTCTCTAGAAGTCCTTGATATTCTTGAGATTTCATTGAATACTTCACAGATTCAAGACTCCCTGTGCCAGATCCCAGAGCATAACTGAGCCTCCTCCATGTTTCTAGTCTAGTTTTCTTCAACTGCTTCATTTTTGTGTGTCTGAATGTAGAGCTGATGTGCCTTGCCTAAAAGTTCCAGTTTTGTCTTGTGTGTCCATGGGACTTTCTCCCATAAGCTTTGTGGCTTGTCAACATGAAATTTGGCAAATTCTAGCCTCACTTTTACATGGTTTGTTTTCAACAGCAGTGTCCTTGGTCGTTTCTCATGAAGCCCACCTCGGCTCAAATGACAGACGGTGCGATTTGACACTGATGTACCTTGACCTAGGAGTTCACCTGTAAATTCTTTGGAGGCTGTTCTGGACTCTTTGGTAACTATTCATATCATCCATCTCTTCAGTCTGTCATCCTGCAGCCAGGGAGGCTGGCTACAGTCCCGTGGATTTTACATTTCTGAATGATATGTGCAACTGTGTTCACAGGAACGTCAAGCTGCGTGGAGACGGTCTTATAACCTTTGCCGTAAACATGCTTGTCTATAACGTTCTTTCTGATTTCCTGGGACACCTGTCTCCATAGCTTCCTCTGGTCTGTGTTTAGTGTGGCTCACAGCAGAGAAACTTCTTGTCACACTTTGAATAGACTGACGCCTTGATTGAACACATCCAAATGGCCATAATATTTTCAGTCTTTTCTGGGGACACCATCATTTTTGCCTAGGCCTGTTTTATGAGTTTGTCTTTTAAAATAGTTATATTGAACCACAATTCAAAGCAATGTCTGATTTGCTTTTGGTTAATTTTCATGACTTTTTCTTATTATTACTTTTGTTAGATTCAAGTTATTACTGTGGCCATTGTTGATTTTTCTTACATTAACAGAGAAGTACCAACAGTTTTGTCCGTGTGTACGTATGAAATGAATAAAGAGGGTAAATTCATGAAAAAAAATTAAAATGGCCACAAAAGTTAAGAATGTAAAAAAAAAAAAAAAGTTGTAACTTTGACAATCAAAAAGGTTGCAGAACTTTAATCAGAATGTCTTTTCTACTTTGATTCTAAACTTGTGTTTCTGCTCAGTGGCTGTTTAAAGTGTCTGATTTGAAATGATGCACGTTTGTTTGAAACGTCTGTTTACAAGCGTTGAAAAAGTTTAAATCAAACACTCGGTGACGTCACTCAACTGACTGAACGTTGACGTCATGGTCCTTCCGCGTGGGGGCGCTGCCGCTTCACTCTGACGCTTCAGCGTCAAGGCGTCAAAACGCGTCACGCAAGGCGTCGGATGTTATGAGACGGGACCTTCAAAATAAAAGCCCAGAAGTTAAAACAATCTCTCATTCGCCTTCACAACAGACAAAATAGATCGACGGGATTAAAAGTAGATAGAAATAAGATGAGATACACAAATATGATAAAGAGTTTATGGTTTTACTCTTAAAACTGAGAATTTTCTAACAACAACCATCAATATTTTAAAAGTCTTTCCGGAAGTACCGGTGTCGGTGCCGCAAGCGGATTTGACGCTCGCGCTTCGCCGCTCAGTCCGGTCCCGGTGTCTGAAGCGGGTCCGGTACCTTGCCGTTACAGAGCTTAAAGATGGAATGCGGATCCATTCTGGAACCGAAGCGGCCCGAGACCCGGGTCCGGACCATCTGAGCGGCTGTGCGGAGAAGGGATGGAGGAGCAGCGCGGTCCCGGCCGACGCTCAACCGCTGACAGACGCTGCTAACCGGTTGCTAACGGTGCGATGAGCATGGAGGGAAGCGGCACGATCCGCAGCCGCATCAAGAACCTGCTGCACCGCTCCCCGTCCATCCGGCTGAGGAGGAGCGGCGCCGCGCGGCAGCGGAGCGACCCGCGCGACAAGGTGCGCGCCGACACACACGTACACGCGTGCTCATCACACTCACGACCGGGTTTTGTTTTTAACAGTCAAATAACATAAATAATGCATGCTCTCATTTGCTTCATGTTTTGTTTACACTCTTGACATTTCATTCGGTTTTACTGGACTGAAATGTGTTCACTGCTGAATTTATACAATCCTTGATTGCTTTGCGTTGCTTTGTGATGTGTTGCATTGTGTTATAGTGTGTGTCTTGTGCTATAGTGTGTTGCATTGTGTTGTAGTGTCCTGGTGGGTTGCATTGCGCTGAAGTGTGTTGTATTGTGTTGCGTTATGTTATAGTGTGCTACAGGGTGTTGCATTGTTTTGCATTATTCTATAGTGTGTTGCATTGTGTTGTTGTGTTGCATTGTGCTTTGTGGGGTTTTTTTTGTGTGTATCTCTGTGTTGCTGCATCAGTTTCTGGTCCAAGTCTGCCTCTCTGTGGGGATCCTGTTGGTCCTGTTGGGCTGGTCGACTTGTCCCTGCAGGGCTTCCATCCATCTGTCAAGCAGCTCCCACAACACAGTGTGTTCCAAATCCTCACACACACACACACCCACACACACACACACACACACACACACACACACACCGGTGATGCCCAGTGGCTGCTCCCTCCCGGTCTCCCCAGGCCAGGCTGAGGCCTCTGCAGGTGGCTGATGGCGTGAAACCAGTAGTTCAGAGGATTGTTGGTTGAAGCTGAGATGTGTAGTTTTTTTTCCAGAGGAATCAGCTGATGATGCATCAGTGAGACAGACAGCATGAGGAACCATTTACACAGCAAGGAGGACAAAAAAAAAAAAAAAACAGAAGGGGGGTGGTGGGTGTCATGTGAGGGGAGACACTCAGCTGCTCTGTGCTGTTAGCAGTTAGCTTAGCATCAAGCTGGACCTCAAACCACAGACCTCTCTGTGGGGCACTTAAAGGGCATGGAAGTAGAAGTAAGTGTGTGTGTGAGTGTGTGTGTGAGAGAGAGGAGGAAAGATGGTAAAAACCTTGCTCTGATCGGAGGACGGGGTAACATGTTAATATTTTCTGTTGTTGTTTGTCAGTTCTGCTCATAAACTGTCTGAACCTTTGAAGCCTGAACTTACACACCATCTCCATGGCAACGCTCCACTCATTGTTCGCCCATCCTGAAGCATTGTGGGAATTTCTGAGTGCTACAGGCCTCCAGTTCATGTTTCAGAACATTTCCCCCCTGTAACAATACGTGCGCGCTCCTGCTGACTGTGTGATGTGCTCTGCGCTGGAAGCAGCTCAGGTCAATAAACACTCCTGCACTTTAACCTTTGACCTCTCGTTTGCAGGTGACCTTGGAGAAGGTTCTGGGTATCACGGCTCCAGGGAACCGGGCACTAGCCTGTGACCCCCGAACAGGACTATTGGCATATCCTGCAGGGTAAGAAACACACACACCCATACTCACACACACCCATACTCACACACACACACACGCACACACACACACACACACACACACACACACACGCTGTCCCTCTGAGTGCAGAGTGTGGACACACCTGGTGTGTTTTTTGTTATGGATCAGCTGTTCTTGTATGTTGTTTACAGTAAAAACAGTCAGTGTTTGCTGTGACTTATGTGTGTGTGTGTGTGTGTGTGTGTGTGTGTGTGTGTGTGTGTAAGGTTTTCTCTCAGGATTTTACTGACCAATTACATGATCAGATTATCAGATTACAGGCTCACAGGAGCAGATCACATGTAGCTTTGAACTCTGCCGGCTGGTCCTGGTCCCGGTCCTGAGCCTGGTCCTGGTCCTGGTCCCGGTCCTGAGCCTGGTCCTGGTCCTGGTCCTGGTCCCGGTCCTGAGCCTGGTCCTGGTCCTGGTCCCGGTCCTGAGCCTGGTCCTGGTCCTGGTCCCGGTCCTGAGCCTGGTAGCTCTGGGGAACTTTAAAAATCAATCACAGTTTGAGCATTTTTAGTGAACTGCCTGTCTCTGTGGAATCACCGTGGTAACCAGAGTCAGCAGCTGATTGGACTATACCAGGGTGTGGTCTCTATCCATTGGGGTTATCGATGCATTTTCCCATTTCTTTATTTAGGAGACATTTCAAAAGCAAAGTGATCCAGGTCGTATGTGTTGGAAGACACACGCGTAGCTTCATCAGTCCTGCTGTTCTCTTCAAAGGCTGCAGACCGACAGAAAATCTGCAGTTTGCTGTTAGACCATTAACGGCTGTTGCGTTTTTGTTGCACTAAAACCCGCGTGTGTGGGAGTGAGTCTACACTTTGTTCCTCCAGGTTTAATGTTGACCTACACGTGCATGTGCAGAAATCAGCATTTCACTAAAGTGGGGTTTTCCCTGTTTACGCAGAGATGAAGGGTGAAACATTTCTCAAAACGTTCTCTGGAAGTCGTTTTAAAAGAAGTTCTCTTTTCAGTGGCTCTCGGCATCGTTCTCTATAAACAAGCAGCTAAAACACAAGGAAGGATTTCTGGTTTCACTGGAAAACTTTCAGTAGCTGAGACTTAACTCAATGTACAGCTCAGGTATTTAAACAGTTTGAGTCGCTGACAGACCGGCACGAGCTTTTTTATCAGGAACATTCAATTTGCTTTGAGTCGTCTGTGTGTGCAGGATACTGCAGTAGGTCTAATGTTTGTGCGTGTGTGTGCATGTGTGTATGAGTGTCCTGGATGCTGCACGAGGTCAAACATTGTGTGTGTGTGCTGGATGCAGCAGTAGGTCATATATTGTGTTTTGTGTGTGTGTGTGTGTGTGCTTGATGCTGCAGTAGGTCAGACTGTGTGTGTGTGTGTGTGTGTGTGTGTGTGTGTGTGTGTGTGTGTGTGTGTGTGTGTGTGTGTGTGTGTGTGTGTGTGTGTGTGTGTGTGTGTGTGTGTGTGTGTGTGTGTGTGTGTGTGTGTGTGTGTGTTGCCCCTACGCAGTCCAGAGGAATGATGGGAATTTGTGAGGGTGCGTTACCACGGAAACCTTCCAGCTTCCACGTTTCTTTGTCTGTCAAACTGAACGGAGCCGTCCAATCAGCTACCAGAGGGAGAGGGGGCGGGGCTTCTGCTTGGCCAGAACAGGCAGACAGACAGTGTATATCCTTGTCTAGAGATGGTGAAACCCCCAGAATGCACCGTGATGCTTTCACTGCAGGTTTTAACCCACGGAGACCACACAACCTGCTCCTGCCCCGTCCTCCTCCCTCTCCATCTGTTCCTCCTCCTCCTCCTCCTCCTCCTCCTCCTCCTCCTCTTCTCCTCCTCTCCCCCTCTTCTTTCCCCCCCTGCTGCATTGCAGATGTACCTGAACACGCATGTTTCTCTGCTGCAGCATGTCGTCTTCATGTGAGAAAATCTTTTAACTCCTAAAAGCCCGAATGCAGCAGCCTTCTCCTCCTGTGCGCCTCCTGCCTCTGGAGTCCCTCCTCTCCCTCCCTCGGGCGGGTCACTGTCTCCAGTGAACGGGACGTTTCTGCCCTGAAGGTTTTTATTCATTATTGTAATTATTTAAAGTGTCCATCATATAAACTGATGCTCGGTGTTCCTCAGGGATCGACTTTCGGCCGTCTTCACTTCACACCTGGTGAAGAGGCTGAAAACTGAAATCTTGTGATGCATTTACTGTCACTGACATAAAAAAAAACAAGTTTGCTCAGTCTGCAGTTCATAGCTTCCACATGAAGAGTCAGTTCATCCGACAGGGACGGTCCTCGCACATACAGCAAGTGTGTGAGTGTGTGTGGTGAAGAAGAATATAATTGGCTGCTGAATCAGCAGCTTCCAGACCGACAGTCAGACTCACACTCACACACACACACACACGCGGGATTATCTCTGAGTGTCTGCTGACCTGCATTAAGCCCATTCAGCTGTAAAAAACCAGCTCATTAAAGGAGCAGTCCCACATTTTCCACATAAAACTCAGTGTTTGTTCAAGACCGAGCCGTAACTCAGCGGTAATACTGTCAGCTAATACTCTGCTGAGTGGTTTGGGGTGCAGTTAAAAGAGAAGCAGAGAACACAGAGAAACACACACACACACACACACACACACACACACACACACACACACACTCGGCCCTTTGGTGTGGACTTCAGAGGTCAGTCGCCAGACAAGCTCATTAAAACCTGACCTTCCTGAGCCGACGCTGCATTCACTGACATCCAGAAGAACGTGTACGCTGCTGTGCTGCTGTGCCCTGTCAGGTTTTACTCAGCCGTGTGTGTGTGTGTATATACACAGCGGGTGGTTACACTGTCTTCATACACTGTGTGTATGTGTTCAGTGGTTTGAGTGTTTGTCCAGTGTGTGTATGTGTGTGAACCGGTTTCTCTCTATTTCTTCAGTAAACACAAGTTTAGCTTTTGGATCTTAACTGTTTGTGTACCGTGTACCGTTTGTGTACCGTGTACGTTGTGTGGATGATCGTTTTTCCAAGTGTTCACAGACGTTGGTTTCCGCTGCAGACTGGTTCAGCGCAGTGTTTCCTCTGGTGCTCTGAGGTTCCTCGCTTCTGTTTGTGTTCTGGACTGAGTCCAGTGTTGCGTGTTGTGTGTAAATGAGTGTGTTTATGCTTTGACTTGTGTTTCTGCAGCTGTGTCGTCGTGCTGCTGAATCCTCGGAAGAACAAACAGCATCACATCTTCAACAGCTCCAGGTACCGGCCAACAGCCAATCAGATCACAGAGAGTCCTGGTGTTTGAGAAGCCGCTCTGTCACGTGTTTGTGTGTGTGTGTGTGTGTGTCTGCAGGAAGGCCATCACCACACTGGCTTTTTCTCCCGATGGGAAATATGTGGTCACAGGAGAGGTGAGTGAAAGGCCCCGAGTGATGAGTCAGAATCACACCAGTCAGTAGTGTGAGGTTGCTAACGCGTCCCGACGGCTCCTCCCCCCTCAGAGCGGTCACATGCCGGCGGTGCGGCTGTGGGACGTGTCCGAATGTCTGCAGGTGTCGGAGCTGCAGGAACATAAATACGGCATAGCCTGCGTGGCGTTTTCCCCCAACGGGAAGTACATCGTGAGCGTGGGCTACCAGCACGACATGGTGGTCAACGTGTGGAACTGGAAGGTAAGGCGGGGGGCGTGGCCTGATGGATGAGCGGTCTGTTCCTCTTCTTATGAAGGCCGTTTTGTTCCGTCTGCCGATCAGAAAAACGTGGTGGTGGCAGCCAATAAGGTGTCCAGCAAGGTCACCGCCGTGTCCTTCTCGGACGACAGCTCCTACTTCGTTACCGCCGGCAACCGACATGTCAAGTTCTGGTACCTGGACCATGCCAAGACCTCCAAGGTCCCGACCCGACCGGCTCCTCGCCCGTTCCCCGCCTGCCTCCCGCACCTTCCTCACGCTCCGCCTGTGTGCAGGTCAACGCCACGGTGCCGCTGCTGGGGCGCTCGGGGCTGCTGGGAGAGCTCAGGAACAACTTCTTCAGCGACGTGGCGTGTGGGCGGGGCCGGCAGGCTGCCTCCACCTTCTGCATCACCTCCTCCGGCCTGCTGTGCGAGTTCAACGACCGGCGACTCCTCGACAAGTGGGTGGAGCTGCGGGTGAGTCGGGGTTTGGTCCAGCTGTGGGTCCAGCTGTCTGTCCCCTGTCCCCGGTCTCCCCGTGTCTAACACCAGCTTCCTGTGTTCCCTGATCTGCTTCCTGTGCAGAAGCTGGACTCGGCGTCTGTAAGTGGTTTCCCCCCGGCCCGCCGCTCGTTGATCATACATTCACGACGCCGCCCATTCACACGCTCCCATTCAGGACATCAGCATGAACCGTCACACATCAGAGGCGGAGCGCCGACTAGCGGCAGAAACACCGAAAACCATGTGGCTAGCATGCTTTGCCACTAGGCGGCGCCGTTGGACCAAACACGCTATAAACATTAACAATTGGATTGTTATGATGGTGGCTGTCAGCCCTCAAACGACCACGTCCACCGTCTCACGCTCACTGGTTCGTTTCCAGGCGCCTCGGCTCTCATTGACGATCTGTTGAGTGTTTGACCTTCGCCCTCCACGCTTTAATTCACAGCCTGAAGACCCTGAACGCAGCATCATACACTCCATTGCTCCATCGTGTTTCAAAAAATGCTGATCTAAATGCCGATTCCTCCTCCTCCTCCTGCTCCTCCTCCTCAGACGGCTCAGGCGACCTGCCTCTCAGTGTCCGAGGAGCTGATCTTCTGCGGCTGCTCTGATGGAACCGTTCGAGTCTTCAGTCCCGTGAACCTGCACTTCCTGTGTACTTTACCCCGTCCGCACTGTCTGGGAGCCGACATCAGCAATATGGTGGATGCCAGGTACCACACACACACACACACACACACACACACACACACACACACACACACACACACACACACACTTCACCCTGTACCTCTGATCTCATGCTATGCTCCTTCTCTTCCTCCTTCTCCTCCTCAGTCAGCTGTTCTCCTTCAGGCCGGAGTCTCGTTACCCAGACACGGTAGCGGTGAGCTACGACGGGACGAATCGCTGGCTGTCGTGCGTCTATAACGACCACAGTGTGTATGTGTGGGACGTCCGTGACCTCCGCGACTCCCGCGACCTCCGCCGGGCGGGAAAGCTCTACTCGGCTCTGTATCACTCGTCCTGCGTGTGGAGTCTGGAGGTCAGAGAGCTTCATCACCTCCAGCGGCCGGCTGGAGCGGGAGGCAGACCTGTGACCTTGTGACCCCTCCTCCTGCAGGTGTACCCAGCGGGGGGAGCAGCAGGGGGTGAGGCCCGTCTGCCTCCCGGAGCCTTCCTGTCCTGCTCCTCAGACAACACCATCCGACTGTGGAACATCGACGGACACAACGTCCTCCACAAGAACATCCTGAGCCAAGTACGCACGCGCACACGCACTCTTGGCATATTCTGCTCACAGGACAAACTAATTCACACAGATTCTGCACACGAGTGAAAACTGTCACAAAAATAATATGTCAGCACAACAACCTGGAACACACTTCTGTGCACACTGAGCGGTGACCTGTGACCCCTCAGGACCTGCAGAAGGTCATCTACGTGGAGGACAACCTGAGCAGCCTCCTGGACACAGACAGCGTGGCGGTCAGCTCAGAGAAGGCGGGGCTGTCGGGGGCGGAGGGCCAGCAGGTGGAGCAGACCCGGGTGGGCATCCGGACCCTGCGGGTCAGTCCCGATGGACAGCACCTGGCCTCGGGAGACCGCATGGGGGTGCTCAGGTGGGCGGGGCCTGGACGCACAGGTACGCTGGACGGGTCACAGGGACGTTTGTCTAACTGTGTGTGTGTGTGTGTGTGTGTGTGTGTGTGTGTGTGTGTGTGTCAGGATCCACGATCTGAGCAGCATGGAGGAGATCCTGAACGTTCAGGCTCACGACTCTGAGATCCTCTGCCTTGAGTTTTCTAAACCAGACACAGGTGAGACGACTGGAGACAAACAGGCGAACGGCAAGAAAACAACAGGACAACAACCCGTGTGTGTGTGCGTGTGTGTGTCGCAGGTCTGCAGTTATTGGCCACGGCCAGCAGGGACCGTCTGATCCACGTTCTGGACGCGGGGCAGGACTACAGTCTGGTTCAGACTCTGGATGAACACTCGTCCTCCATCACCGCCGTCAGATTCGCAGGTCAGTCCGTACGCCTGGTGCGAGTCGCGTCTGACCTCTGACCTCAGATCTCTGACCCCTGACCTCATCTCTGCCCACCAGCCAATGAGGGGAAGGTGAGGATGATCAGCTGCGGCGCCGACAAGAGCGTCTACTTTCGCACAGCGCAGCAGGTGAGGGGAACGACTCGAGGCGAAACACACAAAACCGTCTGAAAACGCCGAATTTCATTGTTTTGAATGAGCAGGTCAGACTGCTGGAAGTCCAGCTGCGTCTCCTGAGCGTGTCGAGACGCCGTAACTAAATGAAATCAACGTCTGAAAAGAAAAGTGTGTGTAGCAAGGAGGCTAAAAATACCCTGTGACTAAAGACCAAATTTACCACAGCAAGAAAACAAGTTACACACCCTAAACTGTTACCAGAAGGATTCACACTGGTTTGTGATGAAGAGAAAAGTTAATTTAGTACATTTTGAACAAATCGAACATTGACGGAATGATTTACTGAGGACCGTGAGACTATCCAGTGTTATCAGTGGATTTTCCAGACCATTTTTTTTCTTTTGACAGTCAAAGTTGCAGCTTCTGAGGAAAGTTGTGAAGATTTTTAACCTGTTACAAACAATAAATCAACAGGATTTCACAGTTGATCAGTCTTCTGTTGGCTGTTGAGATTTGTCATAAGAGCTTTCTCATCTGAATTCCTCAACTTCAGCTCATCATCTACAGAATATTCTCCTCAAATGTTTTCATCTGGAAAAATTGCAACTGTCATACATCGTAAATAAATCGGTGATGATGAGTACGATGAAGATGAACGGAACTTTTTGGACTTCAGTCAATAAAAAAACATATTTCAGATAAACTAGATCAGTCAATTTACAATTTTTACCTGTCAAACCAAACATCTCCATGTGACTAGTCAATGTTTCATCGTAACACCCCCCTCTTCCTCTTCCTCTTCCTCTTCCTCTTCCTCTTCCTCTCGTCCCCTTCAGACCGAGGAGGGTCTGGAGTTCAGGAGGACTCATCACGCCGTGAGGAAGACCACTCTGTACGACATGGACGTGGAGCCCACCAGGAAGTACGCAGCGGTGGGCTGTCAGGACCGCACCATCAGGTAACGCCACCGCATCTCCCATGATGCAATCTGCTCAGGACCAGCTCATGCCGCCTGCGCAAAGAAAAAAACGAACACTTGTTTTGGCTTTACCCAGTTGAGATGAACATCTGGAAACAACAGTGTTTTCGTTTCTGAAGAGATTGATGAAGATCTTGATCAAATGTTGCAAATGTACATTTTCTGTTTTGTTACAAGTTAAAATACCTTGTTGTTTGTCAATTAAAAAAAAACAGACTGCAGAGGCAGCAGAGGATCATGGGAAGTAAAAGAAGCTGTTGAGGCTGGTGTTAGGCTGCCTCCTGCTGGTCGGACACAGGGCTGATGAAGAGCTTGATGATGAAGATGATGAAGCTGTCTCTCTTGCAGGATCTTTAACATCAGTAACGGGAAACAGAAGAAGGTGTATAAAGGTTCCCAGGGTGAGGACGGGACTCTCATTAAGGTAGGAGTGAATGTGGTTGCCATGGTGATGCGTTCCCAGGTGGCAGCTGTTGTTGACTCCGCCCCCCCCCTCCGTGCTCCTCAGGTGCAGATCGACCCTTCCGGTCTCTACATCGCCACTTCCTGCTCCGACAAGAACATCAGCATCTTCGACTTCTACTCCGGAGAGTGCGTGGCCTCCATGTTCGGGCACTCAGGTGAGTGTGTGTGTACGTGTGTGTGTGTGTGTGTGTGTGTGTGTGTCAGTTGAGTAACTGTTCCTGGTTTGGTTTCCAGAAATCGTCACAGGTTTGAAGTTCAGCAGCGACTGCAGACATCTGATCACCGTGTCAGGAGACAGGTACCGCAGCACAGCTGGATTTACGACTCCGCCTCCCCGTCACCATGGCAACGCCTGTCTCTGACCTGAGGGTGGGTGTGGTTGTGTGTGTGTGCAGCTGCATCTTTGTGTGGCGTCTGAATCCAGAGTTGACCATCAAGATGAAGCAGCGCCTTGCTGAACTTCGACCGCCCGCCGGCGCTGCCAACTCCCAGAATGCACCACTGCAGAGAACTGTGAAGCTGAGGTACACAAAACATCCCGAACATCTTAAACAATCCCAACAAACATTTATGTATCTGTTGTTGTTTTTATTTGAAGTGATGAAAATGAGGTGAAGCTGATCGATTGATGTTTTGTTCTTGTTCCTGCAGTAATTCGTCTCCTCGTGTCGTCGCCATGTCGTCCGACAGCGACAAGGATGAAGAGGAGGAGGAGGATGAGGAAGAGGAGGAGCTCCAGTCTCCTTTTATGGTCACAGCAGGACCGGTTCTGGAGGAGACAGGTGTGTTGCCGTGGTTACACTCAAAGGAATGACGCAGATTTCTGATCAAGATCAAAAAGTGATCAAAGAAATCCAAAGTCTCCGGATTCAAAAATACAAATGCTTGATGGAAAATGATGAGGAAGTTTGAATAAAGTCCATCTTTTCCCTCCAGCAATCCCTTCAGATTGGATAGAATGACCTTTAAATGTGTTTAATGTTTGTTTCTCCGTTTGTTCCTCAGACGACTCGAACCAGACGAACGCCACCGATGGAACAAAGGTCAGGGGCGTGGTCGATAACTCTTGAGCCCTGACTGGTTGTCTTGTGGTGTGTGTGTGTGTGTGAGTGTGAGTGTGAGAAAGTGATCTTGCTGTTTCTGAAGCTGCTCTTCTCTTTCTGTCCTCAGGGGGCGCCGGCGGGCCGACTCCCTCGCCGCCGCTGGTCCCGGAGGACGGCCGGCGCCGACAGTGTTCTGGTGGTGAAGTCCATGCTGGACCTGAGGCTGCTGGACTCGTACCGGCCCGACGGGGAGGAGGAGCAGGAGGAGGCGCAGCAGGAGGCGCAGCAGGAGGTGAGGACCGCTGCTCTTTCACAGAGCTCAGTTTCAACAACATCATCACAGATGAACTCTGCCCCGCCCACCCAGGGAAAGACACACCCCCAGGATGTTGGCAACGCCCACTGCCATCCGAGGGGGAGGAGTCACGGTGTGGAGGCGGGGCTTCACAGGACCAATCAACAGCTGGGGAGTACAATCAGTCTGCAGGTCACTACTGCATGGGTACACACACACACACACACACACACACACACACACACACACAGAGTCACAATTAGATTAATGTCTCCTCGTTGGACCGTCCAGGTGGAGGATGAGGCGAGGACCAATCCCAGGCCTGACTTCATCCTGCTGGCCAATCAGAGCCCCGACAGGGAAGTTCCAGTGCTGTACCCCGATCACTGGGAGGACAGAGTGAGCCTGGCTGGCAGGTAAGGCTGGTCAGAAGTCTCACACACACACGCACGCACACACGGCCTCCACTAAACCCTGCGTCCGTTTGTCAGTGAGTTTCAGGTGAAGGAGGCGAGTCCAGTGGCTGCTGATGGACGGCAGGACAAACCCAGTCCAGACAGCGGCTGCTCTCTGGGATTCAGCTCCAGACTGTCCAGTCCAGACAGACGTGCAGGAGACGGTGAGACAGACAGACAGACCTGGAGGACAGTGAGACAGACCCAGCTGGACACAGACATGAAACTGTCCCCGCTCCGTCTCTGTAGACTGGGAGCAAACGGAGCCTCTGGATGGGAACTCCGAGGAGGAGGACGAAGACGGAGGACAAGGAGGTGCAGCGCTCGGCACCTCCCACCCCGTCCCTCAGACCCCGGACCAGGAGGCCTTCCTCAAGGAGAACTTTGTCACACTGGCAGAGCTCTCGCCTTCAGGTACGCTGCCAGAAACACCACCAGTAACCAGTAACACCATTAATAACCAGCAACACCAATAGTGTCAACAGTTTTGAACCAGGGTTTTAAATTGGATTAAAAAGTGGTTTTTAAATTAGACTCACAGTTCAGCGCAGCTTCTTCCACCTTAGCTCAGTGTTGTTCCTCAGCATTTTGAAAGAGGAATTCGAGCTTTAATTACATCTTGGCTGGATTGTCGCAGTGCGCTTCATGCTGCAGGGAGCCAGTCGTCCTTCACACACCTCCAGCTTGTTCAGAACAGCCCGACTGCTGAGGAGACACATAACTCCCGACCTGGCCCCCCTCCACTGTCTGTCTGCCCACTTTAGAGTTCACTTTAAGATTCTTTCATTTGTTTCTAAATGTCCGAATGGTCTGGCCCCGCCTTACGTCTCAGAAGGGACAGAGTTTTTTCTGTCGTTGCCCCTCAGCTGTTTCATGAGCTGCCTCTTCACCGTCTGTTTTTAAAGCTAATCTTCAGACCCGTTTTTATTCTCTGACTTTCAGCCCAACTTGAGACTCAGTTCATGTTTTTATTGTTGCCTTTTTATTGCATTTTATTGTTTTATTGCACCTTATCTTTCAGGGTTTTTATGTGTATCTATGTCCAGACCTTTTTCGCAGCTGTGGGGTTTTTTTTAATTGCTCTATAAATCGAGTTGAACTGAGCAACACAATCAGCAGCGTAACCAGGAAGAAAATCAACAACACAATCTGTAACTTTAACTTTAACTGGAGTGTTACTGATACTTTAGTTTTAATCTGCGAGTTAAATGTGAGATACAGGCGTCTGCGATACATTTGAAGCATGAGTACGTTGGCGTGGAAACGGCTTTGGTCTGATGAGGCGTTTGTCAACAGGAAGTCCAAGCAGAGCGTCACACAGCTCCACTGAGAGCCTGAGCATCTCCTCCAGGTTCCTCTCCAAGAACACCAGGTAAACACACACACAGCTACATGACAACAGCTACACAAAAGCTGTTACACAACACAACTGGAACACAATGTGTGTGTTCTCTTCCACAGTCGGACCGTGTTGCCGCTCCCCTCCCGGACCTGTGGGGGCGGCGCCGGGGAGGTGAAGACCCACCCTCTGGTCTCTGAAGTCCGACCTCTGACTCAAGAGAGGAGGGTTTCCTGGAAGCAGGACCAGAACCAGAACCAGGAACAGACCCCCTCACAACAGCACCAAGCACAGGCTTCACAGAACCAGGACCAACAAGACCCAGACCAGAGCCTGGACCTGAACCAGAGCTCTGTGGAGGGTTCCTCTGAGACCCAGCTGGCCCAGCAGCCCCCGCCGCTGAAGAAAAAGGTTCAGACCGCGGCGGACTCCAGAAGGAACCCGGGCCCTGTCGCCCGGGCTGTCGCCTCGCACCTCAGCTCCTCCTCTGGCCTCCGAAAGACTCAGTCAGTCCAGAGTCTGCTGAGCGAATCAGGTGAGAACGCAGCTTCTAGACTTCAGACTGGTCTAATCGGTCTTTGAACTGATCTATGGGGACTTCCAGCTGACCTCTGAGGTCTTCACATTGGTGTTTGAAGACTTCAGACTGTCCTGATAGGACTTCAGACCAGTGTTAGAGGAGTACAGACAGGTCTAGTGGGGTGGCAGGCTGGTTGTTAGTGGTCTTCGGAGGTCTAGTAGGATTACATTCTGGTCCTCAGGTTCTGACAAGACTTGAAACTGGTCTTGGACTCACCACGCTGTCCCTCTTCTCAGGTGACCCTTCAGTCTTCCAGTCAACCCCTCGTCCGTCTCGAGAGGTGTCCCCTCAGCTCCTCCCCCCTCAGCGCCCCACCACTCTGCCCTCCTCCCCCAGACGCCCCCCGTCCTCAGCCCCGCCCCCCCAGAGACAGACCCCCGCCTCCCCGCAGCAGGAAGTGGCTCCAGGAGCAGCATCGAGGAAGTCTTCATCCTTGTCCTCCACGCCGTGTCGCTCCTACATGAGTCCCACCGCCAGCTCCATGGCCAAGATGTCGCGCTCCGTCTCCATGGGCGACGGCCTCAACGAAGCGGCTGATGACTCTGCCGCGGCGCCGCTGTCCTCGGGGGGGAATTCAGCCTCTCAGGTCAAAGAGACGTCCTCTCCCGTTGTTGCCGTGGTGCCCTCCATTTCAGCTCTGGCCACGCCCCCTCACGCCGCCGTGGTCCCCGTCCTGGCTTCCTCGTCGTCGTCATCGCTGGGTAACCATGGTAACCAAGCAGCCCCTCCCCCACGCAGTCTCCAGGCTCGCGTCCCTGGCAGCAGCCGGCCGCTCCCCGACAAACCCTCGCTGGCTTCCTTCTCACCTTCCTCAAAGTCGGCCGCCACACCTTCGTCTTCCTCGGTGCCAGGCCGGCCTCCCCCGGTCTCCATCTCCCCCTTACCTCCCCCCCAGCAGGAGGGGGAGGAGCCTCCGAGTCCCGCAGGAGGTCCTGAGGAGACAGACGAAGCAGGTTTGGACTCTCCTCCTCGTCCTTCTCTTCCTCATCCCTTCATCCTGTCTCCTCTGCGGCTCTGCCTCTTGTCTTCACCTCCCTCCCCCCTGGTGGTGATGGGTGAGAACTTCCACTCCTCTGTCCTCCTCTCATTTTTCACGTCCATCGCTGTTTTGTTCGGTTGACTTCGTCTGGACGTCACATTGACCTCACCTCCGTGTCTGCAGACGAGCCAATCAGCGTGGAGAACTGCCGCGCGCTGGCCAATGAGCTGCAGAGCTGCTTCAGGAGAGCCGCGCACCTGTACAGGAAGGTGAGTTCAGCCTGAGCACGAGCAGGAAGCGCAGCCTCTGATTGGTCCATCTGTAACTCCTCCTCCTCCTCCTGCTGCTCCAGGTCAGCGGCGCCTCCCTGGACGACTCCGCTCCCGACCAGCGGCAGATGTCTCTCCTCCTGTCAGAGGCCTTCCTGGCCATGAGGGCGGAGCTGGACTCGCTGCCGCTCAGCACGCCGAGCATGCTGGGAGAGGAGGGGGGAGGACTGGGAGGAGTGGGGGAGGTGAAGACCGCGGCGCTGCTGGAGGAGTACAGCCTCCTGCTACTGCAGGCCGTGCACCGCCGCATCAACACCTCCTCCTCCTGATCTCCTGCTCCTCCTCCCCTCCACACACTACAGAGACTGAACTGAGAAACGCACACTTTTCCTCCTGCTGCTCCTCCTCACTCCCCATATTCAACTTGAAGCAGCTAAGAAAGATTTTTATTCACGGTTTTTACTTCCTGAGAACTTTTTTATATCAGTTGTAGAGGATTTTTCAAATTCATGTTTCTAAATCTTCGTCTGTGAAACCTGTTGAGCTCTCAGAGGGTGGAGCCTAATGACTGAATTCACAGTGGGCGGAGCCTGACAGGGTCAGTCACACTGAACACACAACATACACAACACACACACCCTGAAAGATCCTGGATTCAAACAGGTCTTTTTTTAATGAGGTGAGGGTGCAAACCACTCCACAGTCACTTTCATAAGAACACATGACACTTATGTCACAATATCTACAGTATTCAAAGACTTTTATTTCCATTTTCATCTGTGATTAACAAATGTTTTCAGACCCCAAAAATGGTTCCAAATTATTTTTCTGCCCCAAGTTTGAAATTTTAACGTGAAACTGATGAGGTTAGAAATGAAAGTTAGAAATATTCACATAACGATTCAGATTAAAGCTTCACGATGAATCTTCATATCAAACTCAAACTTCCACTTAAAGCTGTGACACTGAAAAGGTTTAATACGGTTTAAAAGACACAACTGAGGACGAAGCAGAGGGTGACAGGTCGGGAAGTCACAACAGCAATGAGTACATTTGTTTACGTTCAGCTAACATTAGCATTCGTATTTAGCTAGCTAATGGCTAAATGTGATCCACTCTAACAATGTACGATGTTTTTATTTATTAGAGAAAAGAATTCTATAAATTCACAGAAAAAAACAAAGCTTCTTTTAGCACTCAGTTTATTTAAGTTTGACGTTTTAATTTTTTTTTTCTTGGTCGTCGCTGTTTGCTTCAGTACATTCCTCCTCTTCCTCAGTGACGAAGGATCTGAAGCCATTTTGTTTTTTAACTCCTCGTCTTCTCGAGGCATTTCATCGGATGTGTTTTTTTTTTTAAAAGACTTTTCCTCTGTGACTGAATCGCTCCGCTTGTTTTCCGATGTCATTCCGACATTCTCACCGCGAGAATCTGATTTACTTACCTGTGTAAAAGTGCTGAGTCGTGGTTTGGGGAGACGTTTGTGCTGCTAGCATGCTGTCTTCACTGTACATGCTGAAATGGCTGGTACAGTTGTGGTAACACAGGTCAAAAGTCACTCTGGATGTTTTTGTCACGTTTAATAAAGTTTTTTTTTTTTCTCTTTACGATCTGAACCATTACTTTCAGCTTCATGCTGCTGTTTCTGTGGCGCCACCTTCAGGTCAACAGGTGTGAGGACTGGTGGGGGTTAGCTTAGTGTAACTATTGGGAGGTTAAGTGAAGTTAACATTCGAGTTGAACAACTCAGTGATTGCAAATGTACAAATATCAACCCATTCATTAAGCTAGCATTCGTGTCAAGCTAACAGAAAGCTAGCTGTGAAGAGTTTCCATTAGGAAACACGCTGACTGGTCAGTGTGAGTGTTCTGTTGTGGTTTACATGTTTGAGCTCGCCTGTTGTCATGAGTCTGTGAGGTACTCTGTGTTGGAGGTGTTGTTCAGTTCCCTGCAGTACGGAGCTCAGTCTTGATCCTTAAGTCCCGATTCACTGCCTCAACGTCCTGCAAACGTCGTCCGGAGGTTCCAGGCAGCGAGCGAGGGCCTCACACAGCGAACAGCAGGAAGCCCGAGAAGATGCTGAAGTTCCTGGAGTCGTCGTAGAGCCGGTAGGAGGCGGGCAGGCTCAGGCGCACACTGTCGCCCCGGTCCAGCTGCAGGGACACGGCGGTGGAGGCGGAGGTGTAGCCACCATGGTCGTTGAGGTCCAGGCTGAAGACGACGGGCTTCTCGTTGCGGTACAGGTGCAGACCCATGTAGCCCTTCAGGTAGTCCGCAGCCGTGAAGCTGAAGAAGTAAATTCCTCCGACAGGAGCAGTGAACACGCCTGGAAGACACAGCAGTGGAACTGTTCAGGTGACACACTCTGTCCATTGATCTTTCTGTGCTACGATGTGACTTCATGAGAGTTTGAGCCATCTGGACCAGTTCGAGTGTCCATTTACATGACAACGGTGCTCAGAGCCACTGAAAACACGACATTTTTTAACATCTCCCAAGGTGGAACTTCTCGAAAACACTCCTGACTCCATTTCCGTGTAGATGGCGGAAAAAGCAACTTTTGTGAAACGCTGCTTCTGCGCGTGCTCACCACAGTCGTCGTCAATAGTTCTGCACACGTACAAATAGACGGACACCAAGCGTGCGGTGGGTCTACCTGACGTCCGGTCATAGGCTCCGCCCACGTTGGTGAAGGTTTTGGAAAAGATGAGCGTGGTCTCTTGGTCGAAAGGCCCGACGGCTCCTGAATCAGTCAGACCAGCCGAGAACGCCACCTTCAGCTCACCTGGGGAGGGCGTCTGCGTTAGAGGTAGCCTTCAAACCCTGAAGCCTCGCTCCACATGTGTGTTGTTACCTGTGTTTGGTGTGTTCAGGTCTTCCAGCTGTTTCTCGTTGTCTCTCAGTCTGACCTGCAGCTCTAAACATGAACAGGATGTGTGTCTGTGTGAGTGTTCTATTGCTGAGTTGTGATTGTTTAGTCACTGGTTGTGAAGCTGATTGTTTATGTATTATCCTTCTTTAACCAGCTGTGGACATAATTGAGAACAGAATCATTTTTTTTGAGGAGGGATGGGACACACCGCAGCTAGCACAGCTGGACTATGTTCATACAGTCAACTTTGAAAGCAGAAACTTCTGAAATACAGTGAAGCAATCGCAATGATCAATTTTTTCTCTGTTTTCCTTTAACAAAGCCTCGAATTCCACAACAGCCACAGATCTGTCAGTCTCAGTGTGTGTGTGTGTGTGTGTGTGTGTGTGTGTGTGTGTTACCTGCGTTCAGTGTGTTCAGGTCCTCCAGCTGTTTCTCATTGCCTCTCAGTCTGACCTGCAGCTCTAAAAACAAATTGTTGTGCAGTTCGGCTCATTGTGGTTTTATAGTTGAGATTGTGTATTTGTGTGTAGTGCGGTTGTGTACCTGTGTTGAAGTTGTGTTGCACATTCTCAGTTGAGTTGAATTTTGTGTGCAGCTTCATGAGTTCAGAGCTCAGATCTGAAACATGAACATAAAGTGAAATACACACTGCAGTGTGGCAGAGGTGGAGGTGTTCACAGGAAACTCTTCTCCCACATTTCACACACTCTCAGACGAGTTGGCAAGACGACACAACACGAAAAGTCAAGTGTTGTGTTACCTGTGTTCAGTGTGTTCAGGTCTTCCAGATGTTTCTCGTTGTCTCTCAGTCTGACCTGCAGCTCTGAACACACACAGGATGTGTGAGTGTTGTGTGTCTAGTGTCATTGTCTATATGGATTCATTGTAGTTGTCAAAAGGTGTTGAGAGTGATTGTTTACCTGTGATCAGGTTGTTTTGCAGATTCTCAGTTGTGTTGACTTTTGTGTGCAGCTTCATGACTTTAGAGCTCAGATCTGAAACATGAACACAAAGTGAAACAGATTTCACAAACAAACACGCACGCAGGAAGTGGAATATGTTTGTGGTATCAATGTTTATGTTGTGTTATCTCTGTATACTATCTTACTTTCATTTGTGTGTGTGTTGTGTTACCTGTGTTCAGTGTGTTCAGGTTTTCCAGATGTTTCTTGTAGTCTCTCAGTCTGACCTGCAGCTCTAAACACACACACACACAGTCTGTGTGAATATTTTGTTGATGTGTTCAGTGTGGTTGTGTATCTGTATTCAGCGCTTTTGTGTACCTGTGTTCAGGTTGTGTTGCAGATTCTCAGTTGTGTTGACTTTTGTGTACAGCTTCATGAGTTCAGAGGTCAGATCTGAAATAAGAGCACAAAAAGTGAAGGGAAAAAAATGCGCATACACACACAAATACAGTGGGACAGATTTTAATAACCTCAATAGGAGAGTGCGTCAGTATGAAATGAAACACATTTGTGTTACCTGTGTTTGTGTTGTAATATCTCTTTGTGTTGTGTAATTCTGTGCGCTCTCACCTCTTTGTGTAAATGTGTTGTTACCTGTTTTCAGGTCTTCCAGGTGTTTCTCGCTGTCTCGAACTCGGACCTGCAGCTCTAAACACAAGCAGATTGTGTGAGTGTTGTGTGTGTGTGGAATACATCATATATGTGTGTCGTTTCACTGTTATTTATGTTTGTGTGTTGTGTTACCTGTGTTCAGTGTGTTCAGGTCTTCCAGATGTTTCTCGTTGTCTCTCAGTCTGACCTGCAGCTCTGAAAAGACACAGTGTCTGAGAGTTGTGTTACTGTGGTGATGCTGGGTCGTGTTGTGTCCGTGTTGTGTTGTCGTCATGTCGCTGTATCCAGCCTTGTTGTGTATCTGTGTTCATTGTAGTTGATCAATGTTCAGTGTGGTTGTGTACCTGTGTTGAGGTTGTGTTGCAGGTTCTCAGTTGTGTTGAATTTAGTGTGTAACTTCATGAGTTCAGAGTTCATATCTGAAAAAAACAAAATGAAAATACACACACACACACACACACACACACACACACACACACACACACACACACACACACACACACACACACACACACACAGGAAGTGGAATAAATCTGACTTTGACAGAACTGCTGTAAATTGGATGGACGAAAACTTAATTTGTTTGTGTTATCAGTCTTTGTTTTGTATTACTAAGGTGTGTCTGTGTGTGTGTGTGTGTGTGTGTGTGTGTGTGTAGTCTTTTCCCTTTATTTGTGTGTGTTTTGTTACCTGTGTTCAGTGTGTTCAGGTCCTCCAGATGTCTTTCATTGTCCCTCAGTCTGACCTGCAGCTCTGAACACACACAGGATGTATGTGTTGTTGACATTATTTAACTATAAACTTCATTGTGTGTCTGTATTCAGTGTGGTTGTGTACCTGTGTTCAGGCTGTGTTGCTGACTGTCAGTTGTGTTGACTTTTTGGTGCAACTTAATAAGTTCAGAGCTCAGATCTGAAACAATAAAATCAAAGTGGAAAAATCACACACACACACACACACACACACACACACACACACACACACACACACACACACACACGCAGGAAGTGGAATAAATATAGCTTTCATACAGCTGCTTTAAAGGAGAATTGATTTGAAGAATGAAACACAACTGACTAACTTGTGTCGTGTTCCCTGTTTGTGTGTGTGTGTGTTACCTGTGTTCAGTGTGTTCAGGTCCTCCAGCTGTTTCTCATTGTCTCTCAGTCTCGCCTGCAACTCTAAACACACACAGGAGGTGTGTTGTTGTCATTATTTAACTGTAGACTTTCATTGTGTCTGTATTCAGTGTGATTGTGTACCTGTGTTCAGGTTGTGTTGCAGATTCTCAGTTGTGTTGACTTTTGTGTGCAGCTTCATGAGTTCAGAGCTCAGATCTGAAACATGAACACAAAGTGAAATGAATCTCCCTTTCTTACAACTGCTGTCAGGATATGTGTGTTGGCTTACCCAGTTGTGTGCGCCTGTGTGTTACTGTTGCGTAACCCCTTATCTTTGTTTGTAGATTGTTGCTTATTTGTGTTTCTGTACGTTGTGTTACCTGTGTTCAGGTCTTCCAGATGTTTTTCGTTGTCCCTCAGTCTGACCTGCAGCGCTGAACACACACAGTGTGAGCGTTGTTGTCATCATGACCAGTGTCCAGATTCATTGTGTGTTAATTGTAATTGTCAAGCGGTATTCAGTGTGTTTGTTTACCCGTGATCAGGTTGTGTTGCAGATTCTCAGTTGTGTTGACTTTTGTGTGCAGCGTCATGAGTTTGGAGCTCAGATCTGAAACATGAACCCAGAGTGAATGTACACTCACTTCTGTGTGTGTTTGTGTGTGTGTGTGTGTGTGTGTGTGTGTGTGTGTGTGTGTTGTGTGTGTGTGTGTGTGTGTGTGTGTGTGTGTGTGTGTGTGTTGTACTGCCTCTGTGCTTTTGTGTTGTGTTATCTCTGTGTACCATATTACTTGTATTTTGTGTGTCCTTGAGTATGTTGTGTTACCTGTTTTAAGTGTGTTCAGGTCCTCCAGATGTTTCTCGTTGTCCCTCAGTCTGACCTGCAGCTCTGAACACAGTGTGAGTGTGTGAGTGTTGTGAGTGTGTGTTTCTGTTTGTGTACAATCTTGCTGTTTACCTGTGTTCAGGTTGTGTTTCAGATTCTGGGTCGTGTTGACAATTGCCTCCAGCTTCAAAAGTTTGGAGCTCAGATCTGAAACATGACCACAAAGAGGGGAAACACACACACACACACACACACACACACACACACACAAACACACACACATATAGGAATAAATGTAACTTTCATACAACTGCTGGAGGAATTGACTGGAAGGATGAAAGAACTGAACAACTCGTTTGTGTTGTGTTACCTGTACTTGTGTGAGTGTACTGTCTCTCTGTGTGTGTTGCGTTACCTTTGTGTATGAGCTTACCATGGTTTGTGTATCATCTTTTCTTTATTTGTGTGTGTTGTTACCTGTGTTCAGTGTGTTCAGGTCTTCCAGATGTTTCTCGTTGTCTCTCAGTCTGACCTCCAGTTCTGAACACACACAGTCTGTGTGAGTGTTGTGTTGTTGTCATTATTTTGCTGTGTCAAGCTTCATTGTGGTTGTGGAGAACAGTGTTCAATACAGCTGTGTAGGTGAGTCCAGTGTGGTTGTGTACCCGTGTTCAGGTTGTGTTGCTGATTCTCTGTTGTGTTCATTTTCCTGTGCAGTCTCATGACTTCAAAGCTCAGATCTGAAACATGAACACAAAGTGAAACAGATCACACACACACACACACACACACACACACACACACACACACACACACACACACACACACACACACACCTGTGAACGAAATGTCACATTTATCCAACTGCTGGAAATCTAGTTTGAGTGAAGAATTATAGACAGTTTGATACGTTTTGAGTTGTGTTACTAAGGTGTGTGTGTGTGTTGTTACCTGTGTTTGCTGCATTCAGGTCTTCCAGATGTTTCTCATTGTCTCTCAGTCTGACCTGCAGCTCTGAAAACACACACAGGGTGTATGAGTGTTGTCATCATTTAGATTTTAATTGTCATTGTGCGTCTGTATTCAGTGTGGTTGTGTACCTGTGTTCAGGTTGTGTTGCAGATTCTCAGTTGTGTTGACTTTTGTGTGCAGCTTCATGACTTTAGAGCTCAGATCTGAAACATGAACACAAAGTGAAACAGATTTCACAAACACACACACACACAAACAGGAAGTGGAATATGTTATGTTCTTAACATTGTTCATGTTGTTAACTCTGTATACTATCCTACTTTCATTTGTGTGTGTCTGTTGTGTTACCTGTGTTCAGTGTGTTCAGGTCTTCCAGATGTTTCTCGTTGTTTCTCAGTCTGACCTGCAGCTCTGAACACACACAGGATGTGTGAGTGTTGTTGTCATTTATATCTTGTTGAGCTTTTCTCCCTCGCTGCACTGGAAAATCTGACTTTCAGACTCCTGTCATTGTGTATCTGCGTATATTCAGTGTGGTTGTGTGTACCTGTGTTCAGGTTGTGTTGCAGACTGTCAGTTGTGTTGACTTTCATGTGCAGCTTCATGAGTTCAGAGCTCAGACCTGAAACATCAACACAAACCAAATCAAACAAATCAAACACACTCAAATGACGTCGAACTGATCTTGAGATCGTGTTGTACTACAGCTGTGCGTTCATGTTGTGTTACCTGTGTGTGTGGTCTCATTTTGTTGCATGTGTTGTGTTACCTGTGTTCAGGTCTTCCAGATGTTTCTCGTTGTCTCTCAGTCTGACCTGCAGCTCTGAACACACACAGTCTGTGTGAGTTGTTGTGTTATTGTCAATGTTCAGCTGCATCTAGTTTTGTTGTTGTCGTCTTGGGAACGCCGTGTTCAGTGAGGTTGTGTACCTGCGTTCAGGTTGTCTTGCAGACTCTCGGTTGTGCTAACTTTTCTGTGCAGCTTCATGAGTTCAAAATTCTGATCTGAAACATAAAGAAAAAACGCACACACACCTGTAGGCCCTCCTTCCTGTAACACACCTGTACAAGCGGCACACCTGTCTGAGTCTGATTACCTCTGTAGTTTGTCTCCAGCTGCAGCAGCCGACCCTCCAGCAGCAGCAGGCGTCCGGCCACAGGGGGCGCTGTGACGGCTGACAGGACATTGTTTCACTCATACAGTCTCACCTGTTGTTTCACAGCTTCCAGGTGCCTCTCACCTGTCCTCTGAGGCTGCAGGTCGTCCAGTCGTCTCTCTGCTCGCTGCAGACGTTCGGTCTGAGCTGAGGTCAACAAACACATGAGAACACCAGCTGCCTGTGACCTGTGTGTGTGTGTGTGTGTGTGTGTGTGTGTGTGTGTGTGTGTGTGTGTTACCTGTGTTCAGCGTGCTCAGGTCTTCCAGATGTTTCTTGTCGTCTCTCAGTCTGACCTGCAGATCTGAACATCAGTGTGAGTGCTGTGACCTGTGTGACCTGTGGTCGTGTGACCTGTGGTCATGTGACCTGCTGATCACGATACCTGCGTTGCTGCTCTTCAGCTCTTCCAGCTGCAGCTGAGTGTCATTCAGCAGCTTCATGACTTCAGACAGTCGATCTGCACGCACACGTCGGGTCAGGATGACAAATTTAGATGAATGAACCAAGAAATCAGTGTTTTTATTGACAAACTGATGTGATTCTGCTTCTGTTTTATAGCTTTGAACATCGGGGATGCTCTGATTGGACGGCTGCTCACCTGAGGTCTGACCTTCCAGGATGTTCACCTGACTCTCAGACTCTACAGACATCAACTCAGATGAGGTGTTACACGGAGAAAACTCTGAAACACAGGAAGTAATAACTCCAGTACTGAGTCCAGAACTGGTTCTTTACCAAATGATGGACTTTGATCTAAACCTGGTTTGGTTCTGAATCTGGTTCGTAAGTTCTGGGAACCTCTTCATTCCTTCCCCTGTTACCTGGTTTAAACTCAGTTCTGTTTCAGGTTCTGGTTCTATAAGTTTAGGTCTTGATCTGAGCTGTGAGGGAATCCAGCCTGACAGGGTTCTGCTGGTCCGAGGACAGAGAGATGAACTGACCTGAGATCTGCCTCCTGAGCTCCTCCATCATACTCTCAGTGCTGCAGAGTCTCATGGACAGAACTGAGAACAGCAGGAGACAAGGACACACACACACACACACACACACACACACACACACACACACACACACACACACACACACACACACACACCATGTTTAACTTGAGCACATTGTCACTGAAAGACAGAGACTGGTTTGTGTCCAGACTGCAGGGAAGACGTGGATGAATGTGATGAAGATGAAGATGATGACCTGTGCTCTTCCTTCTCAGCTCCTCCACTGTGCTCTCGCTCGCCCTCAGCCTCGTCCTCAGGAACGGCAGCTCGCCCGCCAGAGCTGCACACAAGACAACGATGAGTGCATCGGTTTGCTCTTCAGGCAGAACCTTCAGCTCCCTCGCTCCTCTCTCTCCTGTGGAACCAGCTCCTCAGGTATGATTCTGACACAGTATCTGCTTTTAAAGTTAATCTCAAGACATTAGTCATGTTTTAGACCAGCCTGGACCGTTCAGCTGCTTCTCTGTTCTCTCCTTTTTCTTTCATTTTATCTCGGTTGAGTTTCTCTTTCCATCATCTCCTGCTGCTCGTGTGGAACAGTTTGGTTTTTCGCTATGGAAGCGCTTTCAGAGGAGCCTCTTGTTATCAGAGCTGAACTGACGTCACTCACCTGAGTTCTTCTTCTTCAGTTCGTCCACGGAGTTCTCGCTGCCATTCAGTCTGGACTGAAGCTCCAACACACTGAGGGCCTGGACTGAGACATACACACAGTCAGGACCAGGATCAGGTCCAGGGCCAGGGCCAGGGCCAGGTCTCGACCAACATGGAGTAGATGGAGACTTAAATTGGATTTTCATAGAATATGAGTGAAACTAAAACAGAACAATGTTCCAATCCTTTAATTTATGAATTTTAAATGAAATTAGACCTCAGATCTGAAAACAGTTATTTCATATCAAACTACCGCAGCAGGTTTCAGGAAAGTATTGAAGCAGTGACTGACCTCTGTTCACCTCCTCCACGGCCTCCATCCTGCTCTTAAGTTCCTCCACGGTGTCCGTCCTGCTCTTCAATTCCTCCACCTCCTTCATCCTGCTCTTCAAGTCTTCGACGACGTCCATCCTGCTCTTCAATTCCTCCACCACCTCTATCCTGCCCTTCAGCTCCTCCACGGTGTCCGTCCTGCTCTTAAGTTCCTCCACCACCTCCACCCTGCTCCTCAGCCCCTCCACCTCCTCCTCGCTGTCCTTCAGCCGGCTCTCCATGCTCCGCAGGGTCTGACGCCGCTCCACCTCCTGCACCCTCAGACTAAGAACCAGCTCCTTCAGGCCCTGCAGCTCATCCCAGAGGACAGCGGCGTCCGGCGGGGGGGCGCTGGCCTCCTGGGTGGCGCTCTGGATGGAGCAGTGGAGCAGCAGCAGCAGGAGCACCTTGGCGGTGTTCATCCTGGAAGCAGCGCTCGCGGAGTGTAAGCCCGCAGAGAGCTGAGGAGGTCCAAAGGTTCCCAGGAAGCCTTGAGACATGCCCTCCGCTTTGTTGGCAGAGTTTTCTATATTTATCCTACTGAATATTTATAGATATTCACCTTTTGTTTTCTTTTAAAGTTTTGCTTTTCCTTTTTGTTACCTTTATCACAGGACTTTTCTTTTTAAAGAATTTCTGCATTTTTTTGACTTAGTTTGAATTTTTACTTTTTTTAAATGATTTTTAAAACATTTTTTAAATGTTAGTTTTAGCCCCCACTTCATTCTACTTCACTATTTTTTCATTAGTTTTTTTATCAACTTGTCAGTGATTTTTTTCTTGGTTTGCTGTTATTTGTCCTTCGTTCACCTGTTTTTGCCGACACACCATTGTTGCTGTTGTTATTGTTGTAGTGACCATGTGAGTGTGAGATGGCAGCTTCACATACCAAGCACGACTAACACTCTAATCTGCGCGGAATGAAAGGAAAGCGGCTCACTGATGCACTGACACGTGCACAGCTCAGCCGCTGCTGTACTGTTACAGTAGTTGTGTTACAGAACTTTTTGTTGTGTTATGTTGTGTCGCAGTCGCTGTGTTGTGCGACAGCAGTCCTGCTACAGTGTTGAAGTTACAGCATTTGTTTTACAACAGTTTTTACCGTTTTCTTACAGTTTGTGTCACACAAAGAATCAGACTTTCACTTCAAAAACAGTTTATTTCAGACCAAAACAGATTTGTTCTTGTTGCCACGGTAACCGCACAGGGCCCATTCTCATCACATCTACCAATAAAAACAAAGACAGAGTTCATCTGCAGGTGACGAGACTTCAAGTGGGTCAGTACGTTAGTTCATTGCGTTCACACAGAGTGTGTGTGTGTGTGTGTGTGTGTGTGTGTGTGTGTGTGTGTGTGTGTGTGTGTGTGTGTGTGTGTGTGTGTGTGTGTGTGTGTGTGTATGTGTGTGTGTGTGTGTGTGTATGTATGTGTGTATGTGTGTATGTGTGTATGTGTCAGCGGTGTCCAGTGTAGGTCCTGAACCAGGAAGTGACTGAAGCAGCAGCAGAGGAGATCATTCCTCCAGTGTTGGCCGAGGGCTGAGACACCTGCAATGCACTCTGTGAAAGGTCCATCGGCTGCCGAGAGAGAGCGGAGGAGGTTACAGGAGGTCCCTGAATGCACCACAGGAGGGGTCAGTGTGAGCTCTGCTCACAGACCGGCGCCGCCTACCTGTGAGGGGATGTCACAGAAGCGGGGGCTGGGCACCGTCTCCCAGTCCGTCCCCAGGTCCGTCTCCTCGTCCGTCACCGCCTCCTCGCCGCTCTCCTCCGCCGGTCCCGCCGCCTCCGGCTCCACAAACTCCATCGACTCCTCCAGGTCAGCGCTGACCTCGAACGGACCCGTCCTGAACACACAGCAGAGGGGGCGGGGCCACAGCTGCTCTCTACTCTTTGACTGGCTGCAATGTTTCTCTGCTTCACTGAAGAGTTTGCGCACACACACACAGATGACACTCACCTTCCCAGGTTGTCGTTGGCGACCAGAAACATGATGTTTCTGAGGGTGTGATGTGGGTGGAGCTTCTCTGGATCAACGTGCTGCAACACAGAGGACGAGTCAAGACTGAGGAAGAGGAGGAGGAGTCAAAAGTAAGGAGGAGTCTGAGGAGGAGGAGTCAGCTCACCTGGGAGAAGCAGAGATGGAGGATGTTGGTGTTGAGTTTGCTGAGAGCTCGGGTGAAACGATACCGACTCAGATTGTCTCCGCAGAACTCGCTGGAATTCAAAAGACACCACAAGCTGACTTAGTTGATTAAAAAAAACAAACAAAACAGAGTCGAAGTCGAGATGAATTAGAAACACAATGCTTGGTCAGTCTTTCCAGTCTTGGTTTGTCCTACACCGGTGCCGGTACTTGAACGCACCTGTTGCAGAGCTTCTTGGGCAGGTTGACATCCAGGATGTGCGACAGGATGGTGACCAGCTGCGTGGTGTAGCACAGCGCCGCGCTGATGGTGTGGGCCGGGTTGATATGGTCCAACTCTGTAGCGACACCAGGTCAAAGGTCAAAGAGGTTAAAGAACGGAAGTCAACTGTGGCGTTGTTGAGTTTAATCAAAACAAGATCAACTGCAATAAATGATACAGCTGAAGATTGTGATTGAAGATCTGAATCCAAACAGTTGCCTGACGAAGCCCCGCCCCCAGCCCCCTGACCTGGGCCCTGATTGGTGCTCTTCTCCTCCACCCAGCTGTAGTATGCGGAGCAGTCGCCGTTGCTGGGCAGAGTGACGGGCGGCCCCGTGATGCTGATGCTGGTCTCTCCGTTCTGGTCGTCCCAGATCCACCGACCCGACAGGTACGTGGTCCTCCGAGCCTCCGCCAGCTCGCTCACTGTGCTCGACGTCAGCGCCGCGTCCACGTCCGCCAATGCCGCCGCCGCCGCATCCACGGGGTCTCTGACAGTCACACACACACACAGAAAAATGTGTCGATCACATTCACACACATAAAAATAGACCATTAATTCATAGTGGAATTACTTATGAATTTTTAATCTCCATTCTGAAGCGCCATCCTGTCTGCGCTGACCTGCTGCCCTGTTTCTCCTCCTGCATTGAGAAGATGTGGGAGGTGAGCTCCTGGATGTGCTCCCTCCTCAGGGCTGCGAGGAGGCTCAGCCGGCCCTGCAGCTCCCTGCTCCTCTTCTCCTGCACTTCTCCCAGACGTCGGTTGTGCCGCTCGATTTTGTCTCGTTTGTCCTGGTGACGCCCGGCGCGTCGCTGCAGTCGCTGCGCCTCCTCCTGAGAGCGCAGCAGGAGCTCTTTATCTGTGGGAGAGGAGGAGGAGAAGGTGAGACTGAAGCAAGAGCCACACAGGAGGAGGAGGAGGAGGAGGAGGCTGAAGACTCACCACTCTTCAGCTCCTCGTTCGCCCAAACCACCGCCTCCTTCAGCTGCTCGATCTTCATTCTGCAGGACATGATCTTCCACTTCTGAGAAGGAAGAGCAAGAGGAGCACGATGAGGAGAATTTTGCAATTAGTTATTTGATATTGAAGGTTCGCAGATTAAGGTTTTGTGATGCGGTAAATATGCCATTCATTGCATGAAATGTTTTCTTAAAAAGCTGTTTTTAAACTTGGTTTGTGCTCACTTTTTTTTCCAAAAACATCATGAGGGAAACACTCACCATCTGATCCTCCTGAAGCTTCCTGTCCATCTGCTGCAGCACTCTATGTGAAACACACACACAGCTTTAACGTTCACTCATGGTACAGGTGTGATTAAGTTTGTGGTTATGTTCCAGGTGTATAACAGGTGTCTGTGTGTACGTATGTATGCTACATGGGTATAAACAGTGTGTGTGCATATAAATGTTAGACGTACAAAAATGTGTGTGTAGATGTTCCAGGCACCAAACTGGTGTGTGAAAGTGAATGTGCCATGTGTTACAGGTGTATAACAAATGTTCTGTATATTACAGGTGTATAGCAGTTACCTGTGTTGCAGCTGCTCCTTCTCCTCCTTCAGCTTCTTCAATCTCTCCACCTTCTCAGAGTATCTGCACAAAAAAATACTTCAGCTTGTTTCACTCTGCAGCGATTTTCCTCTGAAAGTTTTATCTTTAAGTTTGTGTGTCTTGAAGGTTTTTGTTTGTGTGGGGTCAGCAGGACAAGTCTGCGCGTGGAACACAAACAAAGGCTGTTTGTTGTTTATTAGCTTGTGATCCAGAGCTCAGCTGGTTCAGGCCGGTAACACACCTGAGAGGAACCCGCTCAGAGTTCACCGATATCGGGACTCGAACCTTCACACTGACGTCAGATCGTCCCGAACAGCGCGGTGACGGTGAAACATGCGGTGCCGTGCGGGGAGGTCGGTTTACCTGTCTGCGTTCCTGCCGTCGAAGTACACGAAATCCCCGGCCTGCACGCAGCGGGCGCAGGTGAGCCTGCGACGGGACGTGCTGCACAGCGGGCACCGCTCCACGGCCACGTACAGGCCCTCCGCGTCGTCCACCGACTCCACCATCACGCTGCCCGGGGTAGAGGCGGCCGAGGCCGCAGGGTGCGGGAGCAGAGGCCGGAGAGGCGGCCTGGCCGCGGAGGGAGGGCCGGCGAGCAGGGCGCTGCGGCCCGGGCCGAGCGGAGGGAGCCCCGCGGAGGACGCCATGACGGAGCTAACAGGCTAATGCTAACGACCACAGCTTGTTTACAATCGTCCGCGAGGGAACAACAGCGGTTTGTTTTGATGACGCGAGGTCCACTTCCGGTGTGACGTAGGGTTTATGGATGACGTCTGATATGTGGGCGGAGTTTCATATTTTTTTTTAAACAAAGAAACGACAAAACAGCTTGAAAAAAGGAAATATGTGAAACTGACTTTAATTATGAAATTGACAAATTCAACACATCAGCAACAATAAAGCTGAAATTTTCAGAAAACCTGAAAAACAATATAACTTATTTAGTAAGTGAAAAACAAAATAAACTTTTTTTGATTAAGATAAATTCTGAAAGTTCAGCATTGGTTTTAACAGAAATGACCTGAACGTCTCACAGTGTGTAACATATTGCACAACTGTCACTGCTTCTTGAAGCCCTTCAGGATGGGATAGATGTTTTCAAAGGCCTCATAGATCTCAGCTCTCTCTTTTGCTCCTGAAACATAGGCATAGGGTGGGGACATCAGCGAACACTCTCTCACTCACTCTGTCAATGTCTCACCATGGACCAGCGGGCCTCAGTGCTGTTCTCTGATGAAAGTCCATTCATGTAGAGCAGAAATGATGGCCGCAAACAATGTTGGAGATGTCAAGGAGGGCGTTACACATCAGCCACTTCTGTCACCAGAAGACCCTTTGATGGTGGAGGGTGTAGTGTTTGCAAGTGAGTCTTGTAAACACAGAACCGCCCTGCGCTTTGTGAATGGTACAGTGACAAGCCCATACTACCTGAATGACATTAATCCAGTCACTGTGCATTGGAGCATTCCTCCGATTCATCAAGGCGGCATCATTGGGGAACAGCTGCTGGAGACTGTAGGGCCTCAAATGGAGTGATGTGCACCGTCTCCAGATGTAAATCCCATAGAAACCCTCTGGGACCAGCTGAGTCTCTCCATGTAGAGACTCAGCAGGACACACGGCGAGTTAATGAGACTTGGAATTTTTTTGTGGTATACCCTCTACCGTTCATGGCTTATGTTTCATAAATTCTTTGAGATGAGGAAATCACCACTGATGCTTCTATTAAAATGGCCTACTTTCATGATCTAGTATCACTTTTGCAGGAACTTCTTTCATCTTCCATTCATTTCACTCAAAAGCCAAACGTCCCCAATGTTTCATGACCTCATACATATGTATACATATGTCCATGGCACTAATTCTGTTACCTTTACTGCTGCAAGACAACAATTTTCAACAAGGTATAAATAAGTTCTGTCTATCTTAAAGGTGTTGTAGGCAGGATTCTGCATCTCCGCCATCTTGCTTAGGGTTACCTAAGCAAGACAGCGATTTGACCCACCTAAGATGGCGATTTGAAACCCAGCACAGCCAATCCTGTCCTGTTTTCTCTGACATCACGCGCTTACGCAAGTTAAGCCCCTCCCACAAGAACGTGCGACGAACGCCCCTCGACCAATCATGGTTAGAGCCTCAGGGGCTCTTCTGATTGGTCAAAGATACCTGGAGCTGTTGAGATTTCTTTTCAGCTCAGAACAGAGACAGATGGAAACGCTGTGCCCTCGCTGTAGTGCAATTATGCTACACCCCTAAAGGATTATCAATGGATACTCTTACATTTAATACAAAGAAAACACAGAAAAATTAGCATTGACTAGCAAAATCCTGCCTACAGCACCTTTAAGTGCAATACCATATAAATAAAAACAGAAATTCACCCACCATTTCAGCTCATTCCATTCAGTGTTTTTTATGGAAACAGACACACTTGGAATAAAGCACTTACAACTGGGAAAAAAATGTCAGAGGTTTTGAGTTTACTAGCTTGAATTTTGAGAAATCCAAGATTTGAAATGAAGTTGTTAAAAATTGTAAAGTGTCACTTTGTTTCTCCCTCTTAAGAGAAAACTCAAAGTGCATCAGCAGATTTTCCCCTCTGGGGATCAATAATTACATCAAGACTCTCTTCTGTCGCTGAGCTGACTACTGTTGAATGTATGTATCTTTTTAACTCCTACCAGTCTGATGCACTCACACACCCACACAAAGTGTGTACCTTGTGTATTTGTGTGTGTGTTTGTGTTGACGGTTGGGTCCCGATTACCTGTTAGGACGACTTTCCCCGACACAAAGATGAGCAGAACGATTCGAGGTTTCACCATCCGATAGATCAGACCAGGAAACAGCTCCGGCTCATAGCTGAGGGCACAACACACACACAAACATGAATAAACACACACACATCTACACGCTGAACACGGCTCTTGATGGTGACCTGCTGAACTGCTGGTGGGTGAGGACGAGTCCCTCCAGTCTGATGGGAAAACAGACGTCACAGCTGGCCACCATGTTCTGGATCTTAAAGTCCAGGAACCGAGCAGGAAAGCCGAGCTTCTGCACCACGCGGGCGTATTTACGGGCCGCCAGCCGGGACTGCTCCTCACTGCAGAGACAAGTCCACAGATCACCTCACAAACAGGAAACAAGTCATAACTGTCTAGTGTCCATTTTCAGTCTCCCTGAGGCCCGTTGTCATCTAAATGGACCCTAAAAATGTAATAGAAGTTTAGCATTTTCATTTGAAAACATTGTCATGGAAACAGGCTCTGAGGCTCCGACCTCTTGGCCCCTGTGCAGACCATCTTCCCAGAGCTGAAGATCAGGGCTGTAGTTCTGGGCTCTCGGATCCTCATAATGACTGCCGCAAAACGCTGAAACAACAAATAAACATGTAAACAATAACTAGACGGTGTGCAGATACAGTGAGGAGGAAGCAGACAGAATCAGAACTGTGCGCTACCTTTGGGTTGTACTCTGCGTTTCTGGCCTGCAAGGCGATGAACTTCAGATCCAGAGGGCAGCCCAGGTTCACTGTGGACACGATGTTCCTGAATGCACCATGGTAGACTCAGCACAGAACTCACACTACACACACAGATTCACCGTCAAGGATGAATACGGCCGGTTCAGGTGAAGCAACTCACTGTAACTGCGGGATGATTCCCGACCTCTCAGTCATCGGGGTCACTGGGGTCATGGGCGTCATCGGGATCATAGGATAGAAGGATGATGCTTCTGTGGCCAGTGCGGGCGCTTCCTGCTGGGACTCAGTCACTGTGGAATTCTGGGAGCTGTCCATACAGATACCGCTGTCCTGCGACAAGCCGAGCATCTGGACATTTGCGGCTGGAAAGCAAAATTCAAGCGGCCCAGTTCATTCAAAGTTTATTCAGAGTAAACATTCAAACAAGAAAATCTGGAGAACAACAAAGAGCTACAGATGAAAACATATCTCCAGGCTTCGCCTCCTCTGACCTCAGAGTGACCTCACACCTGAGTCTTCCTGTTCTGTGAGGTCATCAGGCAGAAAACTGAGGTCAAGGTCATCAGACTTCTCCCCGATGGGAGGGGCGGGGTCTTGTACATGATAGGTGGAGCTTTGGAGGCCAAGCTCCTCCCCCAGCATGTATCCAGAGTCCTGCGAGAAAAAAACTGACGTTTGTTGAGCACAAACACAAATACACACAAAACAATCACGAATACATGCAGAACGAAACAAACACAAAACGGCAAAGACAAAGATTTGATATTGACGTGGTATTTCATAAATCACTCTATAGAATATAGTGCAGCTTTTCACACACATCTGTAACCTCTCCTTTCAAACTGGTACTTTTCCCTCAAAAATGAAAACAGCAAAAGTCAAATCAAATTAATAAAAGTGTAGAAAAACATCAATTTACAAACTGTAGACCAATATTCCTCTTCTCAAAATTGTCAAAAATCCTACAATAATTATTTATTGATAGATTTGACATTTTTTTGACAACCCAATCTTTTAAGTGACAGCCAGTATGGCTGTAGAGCTAAAAGATCCACCTCCGCAGCAGCGACAGAAATTGTGGAAGGGGTTTCAATGGCAATAGATACAAAGGAATACACTGTGGGTGTTAGTACAGACTTAAAAAAAGCATTCGAACAAACTGACCATGACATAATGAATAAATTACAGAAATATGTGTTTAAGAGGGTTAGCATACAAGTAGACAAAAGGTTACCTGGATGACAGACATCAATATGGGCATTTAAACAATGTTAAATCAGATCTACTGAGGGTCAGCTGTGGGGTCCCTCAAGAGTCTGTGTTAGGCTTTAAATAATATTTTATCTATAACTGATATTTGTTATGTATCCAGACTTTTGAAATATGTATTTTTTGCTGATGACACAACTCTCTACTGCTCTGGAAAAAAACTCCAACAGCTTCTGAGTACAGCTGAACAGGAATTAAATACACTGAAGAACTGGTTTCACATCAATAAGTCATCACTGAATCGAAGCACAACAAACTTTATCATTTTTGGCACCAGACAAATTAAGACTCAGGCTAAATTCAAACTGAACTGTAGTGAAATTGAAAGAGTGTAGGAAAACAAATTTCTTGGTGCGACTATTGCTGATAAAACCACATATTAACAATGTAAAAAAAATAAAATGTCAAAAACAATTGCTGTAGTGTACAAAACAAGAGATGACCTTAACAAAATGTCATTATACACACTTTAGTTACTTCTGTTACTGTCAGTCATGAATTACTATGTGGAGATCTGGGAGAATGCTAATAAAAAAAACACTTCCTATATCTAAGTTACTTACAAAAAAAAGCTATAGGAATAATAACCCGATCCAACTACCTTGAACCAACAAACTATTTATTGAATTTAAAACCTTTAACTATGATTTAGTTGAATTCAAAATAGCACAGATGATGTACAAGATAGAAAACGATTTATTCTGCTGTAGGACCCAGAAGCTGTTTGAAATCAGAGAGCGAGGTAATAATCTGAGGAAAACAGGACTTTACAAACAAGCCAAGGTGAGAACAACTATAAAACAGAGATGAGACTCTGTCAGAGGTCAACCTGTGGAACAGCTGTGAAGAACAGTTGAAAACAGGTTGTTCACCTTCCACATTAAAAAAAAAAAAAAACATGTTAAAATTATATCCGATTACCTGAAAATCAGGAAAAAGGATGAGTATTTAAAATACCATAACTATTGATTGCACTGACCTTTGAGTTTTTCCTCTTTATTTGTAATAAAATTTATGCATTAATAATTTCTGTTGGATTTAATGAATTTTTGGTGATATAACTGTTGCAATGTT
Source organism: Salarias fasciatus (assembly GCF_902148845.1). NCBI lineage: Eukaryota > Metazoa > Chordata > Actinopteri > Blenniiformes > Blenniidae > Salarias > Salarias fasciatus. The sequence continues at coordinate 22,671,209 of NC_043763.1, read as the reverse complement.
GTCAGACCTTCAGCCACCTTGCTTAATTTGCTTGGGTTTTTTGCCTTTCTTGTCTCCTTCTTGGTAAAAAGGGTCACCATATTAAGCTTTGAGCTTGAGCCTACACCCTTTTTCAATTATCATCATCTACTGCTTTTGTAATTAAGCTGTGCTCATTGTAATTGAATCGTTGCTAATTGGAAACAAACAAAGAAAAGCAGATCACACTCACATTTGCAAGAGAGTTGTCAAAGAAACGCTCCAGCGCCGACTCATCCATGAGGCCACATGAAGGGCTGAACCACAGCCTGAACCCCGTACCTGCTCTGAGAGCTTTCAGGACCATACAGGATGTTCCTGGACGCCAGAACCCCCTGCATGAGGCAGAGAGCAGCACAGCTGTATCAAATCAGACAGACAAGCCACCTGTTGAGTGCTGGCACTGGTACACACACATAAATCATTATTAAAGTAGTACAAGAGCACAGCTTTTAACAGATTTTTGTTGTTAGTTTTTGCTCTGGTTGTGGTTGGGAATGTCTCTGTATTGATCATTTCTATGCATAAATGTTCATGAATGTTGAGTGATCTGTGAGTATTATGTAATGGATATTCACGTTTCTGGACCCCAGGAAGAATAGCTGTCCTTACTGTGGTAACTAATGGGGGCCCTGAAACAAACAAACAAACAAACAAACAAACAAAGAAGCAAAACAAAGAAACAGTGACTGTAGGTTGTACCTGCAGTTTGCCCTCCCCCCTGCAGGGGGAGCCCGGGGCAGTACAGGGCGGATGTGCGCCTGCGCAGCGGATGTAAACAAAGCAGCATGGCGGACGGCGGTGTAGAAGAGACACGAGCAGAAAGAATTTGATGGATAATAGAACCTCCGACTCAGATGGACACAAAACAGTCTGTGAAAAACACACTGAGCGACTTTTCTCTCGAGGCTCACGGTGAGGCCCGCGGCGCCGTAATCCTAATTCAGATTCTCACTGTGGGAACTGCGGTAGTCAGTCCTGACCACAGAACACACACCAATAATACTCACAGTGCACATGGTACTAACTACAGTACTCATCAGAGTGCAGACTATACCAACGTTCACAGTATAATATAGTCAGTAATCTGTTTCCTTGTCATAGTACAGTACAGAAATAAAAATACTCTGTTAAAGTAAAAGGGAAATTCTGCTGTCATAGTGGTGATCAGATGACAGTACTGCTCACACACAGAATTGATATATATGGAAATCAGCACTGAATACAGTGTTACTTGTGATATAGTATTTCATCTCTCGTGTTTTCCTCTCAGATCTCTATTTGAACGAGTCGGTGCCGTACCTGGACACGCCACCAGACCCGCTGCAGTTCTACCGAGACTGGATTGGTCCAAATAAGCCATGCATCATCCGCAACGCGTTCAGCCACTGGCCCGCTCTGTCCAGATGGACGCCAGACTACCTGAGGTGAGGAGGCGCTGCCCTCTTGGACACACCTGTCTCCTCAGGTGCATGCTGGGAATGGTTTTCTGTTGGCAGGGAGAAGGTGGGGTCAAAGGTCATCAGTGTTGCGGTGACGCCGAACGGTTACGCCGACGCGGTCGCTGGCGATCGCTTCGTGATGCCTGAAGAAAGACGGATGACCTTCAGCTCCATGCTGGATATCATCGAGGGGAAGGTGAGCACACCTGGCTGTTACCTGAAGCCGCACCCTCCTGAAGCCACACCCTCCTGAAGCCACACCCTCCTGCTCTGAATGTCCTTAACGCTGCTCCTTCCCGCCTGCCAGCCGCCGCCGCCGCCATGCTAACAGCCTGTGACTGCCGCAGGTGCAGGCCAGTGGCGTGTTCTACGTCCAGAAGCAGAGCTCCAACCTGCTGGAGGAGCTTCCCGAGCTGACGGAGGACGTGGAGCGGCACATTCCCTGGATGAGCACGGCACTCGGTGAGTCACAGACTCAGAGGGACTCTGGAGAAACTCACCAAGAGAGCATCGGCTTGGCCTGTTCAGGACTGTTTCTGTAATTGAGATCAGAACCATTTAGGACATCAAGACCTCACCTCAGTGCAGCTGCAGTGAAACTGCTCATCACAGACCAGAAGATGGATGAAGCCGTCAGCATTTTAATGTCCTGCATTCATTTTAACCATTAGTACGCTGACTGTTCTCACTGACTGTTGGAACTCTATCAGAAAAGTTTAAATTTATATCCTCTTTAATAAGTCAAAGTTGTTGTGTTTACTGGACCGCCCCCTTCCCAGTGACCCCACACACCAACACTGATCATCGATGCCATTTGACCCCCTTTTTTTTTCTTCCTGATTTCATGTTGGAAGGGTTAGTTTTGTTTTTCAGTTTCAATGAATTTGGATGAGGGAAAAAAAGCTTTCTTTTCCTTTCAGGAAAGCTTCCGGATGCAGTGAACTTCTGGCTCGGAGAGTCCAATGCAGTCACATCGAGTACGGGCTAACGGTCACATAGCTGCTCCAAATATAAAAATAGATAATTCCAGATTTTTCCGGTAGTCTTGTTTCATTACTCATTTATTTGTTCCCTCCCAGTGCACAAAGACCATTACGAGAACCTTTACTGTGTCGTCTCCGGACAGAAAGACTTCCTGCTGCTGCCACCCACAGACCGCCCCTTCATCCCTTACGGTAACCATAGCAACCAGCCAAAACCAACCTTCTTACCATAGCTACTTTTGCTCTGCCGCGGTAACCACGGTGACCATCCTACAGGTCTGTACCAGCCAGCCGTTTATCATCAGCGGGACGATGGCGAGTTCGAGGTCGTCGATGAAAATGACTCTGAGAAGGTGCGTTCGGGCGTATTTTTGAATCTCAGCTCCGTGTTTCGATCACAGTGGCTCACCCAGTTTCCACCGCCCCCGCCTTCAGGTCCCATGGATCCCCCTGGACCCTCTGGATCCGGACCTGGAGCGGTTTCCTCAGTACCGGCAGGCCCGACCGATCTGCTGCAGCGTGAAGGCCGGAGAGATGCTGTTCCTCCCCTCTCTGTGGTTTCACCACGTCAGGCAGTCACACGGCTGCATCGCAGGTACCTGAACGCGCCTTGAAGTTTGAACGCACACAATATGAAACATCCAAGTACCAGAATTTAAGAAGCGGTGTGAGTGCAGTGAAGCGTACTCGGACACCTGAAGGCACCTGAACACAGCACGCTCTGTACTGCTTCTTTTTGTTTCTGCAGTGAATTTCTGGTATGACATGGAGTACGACATCAAGTACAACTACTTCCAGCTGCTGGAGGCTCTCAGTGGCGTCTCCACGTTGGTGTGATTTGTAAATAAAGGTTGGATTCAAAGAGCAGAATGTGTTTGAACAGTTATTTTTGTCTTCTAATAAAAACTGTTGGATTCAAACTTTTCTCGCCTGCATATTTAAAGCTTAAGTTTGGTTAACAAAGGTTCTGTTGACGTTGAAATGATTCTTTTAAAATTGTATGTGTGAACTAAATAAACTTCAGATAACTCAAAGACAACAATTTTGGTTGTAAGTGAAGACAAATATTTGATATCTTTGGTATGAATCAAGATCTCTGTCCAACGAGTGAAGCAGGAAAGCAAACAGCTGAGTCATCTTGAGGTCAAACAGACGAGGAAGCACTTTATTATTAAAAGCATAAAACGAGGAGAACAAACTCCATCTGTTTTCTCTCCCACACCCACAGACACTCCAGGGAGGAGCCTGCATAGGCCACACCCCCTCAGTTACCTTGCCAGGTCAAAGCTGCAGAAAATCACGTCCTTTCACAACGAGAAACCGTTTTGTTTTTTTTTCATTTTCCCATTCAGTACGGTGTTCAGTCTGTGAGACCTGCAGGTGGCGCTATCCCAGCAGACAGACAGGAGGAGAGCAGGAGTCCTGGCCGAGTCTCCTGCTGCAGATGATTCAGATTCCCCACTTGTCCAACCTCAAAGGTCGAATCAACAGATTTAAATAGATTTCGTGCTGAGGGATCGGCTTCCCGCAGCTTTAAAAACGGCTCATCGGTTGTTTCTCGTCGCATGTCTCTACAACCCCACACACACACACACACACACACACATACACACACAGTCAGTCATCGTGATTATTGCTCCTCCTGATTGGCGCGTGGATGCTGTGGAACGCCGGCACCCAGCGGTTGTCGTGGAGACCGACATTGCAGCCAGGTGCGTCCCTGCGGTTTCCACGGCAACACATCCAGTATCCAGGGCCGCCGGGCAGCGCCTGGCAGAAAGGTTTGTGGTGCCAGCGACAAAGCGACACGTCGCCCCGTTCATAGCGTCGTTTGCACTGCTTACAGGGGTCGTCACGGTAACGAGGGTCAGACACCCAGAGTGAGTCGGCGGGCCGCACGCCGTACGTTTCCATGACAACCTTGAAGTAAGAGCAGGTGCACTTGAGTGCGGCGAGGCTGTGCGTGGGCAGCAGGTGCAGGATATGCAGCAGCAGGTGGTGGGGCAGCGCCCACAGGAACGGCCGCGGCTGCAGCAGCTGCTGCACGCGCTCACGCAACTGCAAGAAGTCCTGCGACGCACACGTACGTGTCAGCGGATGCCCCGCCTCCTCCACAAGCCGAGGCTGCCAACGCCTCTGCTCTGATTGGCTCGAGTCACAGGAAGAAGGGCGAACAGCAGAGGGGCGGGGTCGTGTCAGGGGAGGGACAGACAAAAACAACAAACCGGGAAGTGGCTCCGCCTCTTCTGGCTCAGGGGGTGTGGCTTCTGTGAAGGGCGGGGCTTCTGTGTCTGTGTAAACATCTGAAGGGGGCGGCGCCTGTGCCGAAGCAAGCGACTCCTTGCTGGTGGTTTCTGGGCAGCTGATTGGTTCTCTGCTCGGACTCAGCGCTGCAGGTGGAGACGGTGATGGCGACGGCAGGCTGGGGGCGGAGCTCTGCTCCATGTTGGCGAGCAGCACTCGTCCCACAGACCTCCTCAGACTGTTGCTCCTCGAGAGGCTTTCCTCCGAACTCCTCCTCAGGCACTCGGACTCCAGCCTGGCCACCATGTCGGACACTCGCAGGCTCTCTGGCCCCTCCCCCCGGGGCTCGGGCAGCGGCGCTCTGGACAGGGTGATGGTGGTGGAGCTCCTCTGTAGTGTGAGCAGCGGTTTAGGCTCGGGCAGCTCGCTGGCCCTCTGCTCCAGGACGGCCACCATCTCCACCACTGAAACCTTTTGCTCCTCCTCCTCACCACGCTCCCCCTCCAATCGCTGCACCGGCAGCTCCACAGCCTGCGGCAGCGTGACGCGGGGCCTCAGGTCCCGCTGGAGGTTCTGGCTGTTGCAGGACCGTCGGCGCTTTTTCGCGCTACAGTTTTCCTCCCAGCTGCCTTTTGCTTTCGCCGCTCTCGACAGTGCCGTTACAGCAGTCGGTGGCGTTCTGTTACTGGAGCCGCCGTTCGCGGCTCCGCCCTCAGTTTTGTTGGCCTGCCCCCCCTCTGAGGCAAAGATGGCAATCTTCTCGCGGACGTGTCCGGGTTTGATGACGGTCCAGACGTCGAGTGGTGCGTCTGCCTCATCCGTGGGGCTCTGGATCAGACGGGACATGTTGTTTTCGCAGCCATCCAGCACAGGAAGGAGCTGCGGGGCCGAACCGCTGCTGATGGCGTGACGCAGGGTGTTGGTGGAGATGACGCCCAATGGAAGGCGGCTGCTGCTGAGGCTGTTGCCATGGTTACTGCTACAGGTTTTCAGCAGCCCTGTCTGCTGGTTCAGAAACAGACTGCTCCGCATGATGGTACTGGAGGAGAGAGAGAGCAAAACAATAACAGTATTACTTGTCTGGAACATTACGAAGTACAACATTGCACTTAGAATATCTGTTATGAAAATATTTCACTGGGCTACAGTAAAGCACTTTCCTGCGTAGCTCAAGCGGTGTGTGAAGTTTTAATCTGTTCAAGTGGTGCAGGCCGTAAAGTGACCACGATCTCGTTTCATCTCGCTTTCATTGACCACTAAATCTTTATCTCATAAGAAAGATCTCTTCTCACTCACCTAAATGCTAAAGTCCTCCGGGTAAAATCCTACACAATACCTGTGATTCTGTCGCCAATTCGGCACTATTACATCCTGAGCGAAGTGATATTTTGTTAGAGTTTTTGCACAGTTGTCACGCGATGCACTTCGCACCAATACGGTTCCTGCTTTCTGTACACCAACTTGATGCTTTGCTGTGACAGCTGGATTACCGAAGAGGAAATTCTTCCACTACGCACACACCTCTATCAGTGTCACCACCCACTCATGTCCAATCAAATATTTGTTGTAGTCCTTTTCTTCTGTAATATAATCTAAAGATAGTTTTATAATTCATTAACAGGCTCCCTCTGTGATGTGAATCTTCTGTCTCCTTTTGATGATTTTAAGTACATTTCTGTTTTAATTTTATAGGATAACATCATCAGACCTTCATTTTTACATTCCTTATTTAGCATTTTATTTTATATTTGACATGAATCTAAAGAACAGCTGGTTTTGTTTTTAGGAGAAGTCTTTTTCCTCACGTTTACAAAAGACTGCGTGATGAGACTTGTGTATATTTCTTCCTGCAGTCAGGGACATTGTTCTTTCCTATAGTTTTCCAGCCATTTTGTGTGCATTGTTTAATAAACACTATGTGGACAAGAGAAGTGCTGACTATGTGCTATGATGTCTATCCATGTATCTACATGGTGAATTAAGAAACGGTAAAGTAATAAGTAGTGAAATTCATTTTTAAATGCATTGCCTAATTAAGTCATCTCATTACAATTTTCAGAAGTAATGAGTAACTAGCAACTAGTTACTTTTTGAATAACTAGCCCAACACTGAGTGAACCTTCTTGTAGCATCAAGTCCCAACTGAATAATAATTAAAAGCCCTAACAACCAAACAACATCCTGTTGTATTATATTTGTATTCCTCAGTTTTGGGAAACTTCAGTTCACAGCTGGCATCTGTGTGTGTGTGTGTGTGTGTGTGTGTGTGTGTGTGTGTGTGTGTGTGTGTGTGTGTGTGTGTGTGTGTGTGCGCGCGTTTCCCACATGTAGTGGTTAGAGCAAGTATAAAACAGTTTGCATGTTCTCATTGTTCATGCAGGTTTCCTCCCACAGGCCAAAAACAAATATGAAAGATTAACTGATGATTAAATAGTGAGTGGAGCTGTCCCCTCCAGCAACCCTGTACCTGACCCTGGCTCACAGTTAGCTGGGCTCCAGTGCCCCACGACCCTGAAGGAGATACAGGTGATAGAGAGGACGAATGGACAGTGTGTTTACCTGCAGGTCGCCTGTTGGCAGGCTGCTGTTGCTACCGAGGGTGGGGTCCCGCTCTCAGTGACACCTCCTCCGTCCGGTTGGCTTCACATGACTCAGTGGTCTGTGCGACTCCACCCACATGCATATGAACCTAAAGAAACATGGAAACACCATATTAACACCACCATCTTCACATAAAGACCACACAGGTGTATTTCAGACTGATTTATAACTGTATAAAGAATAGTTATAGGTTTGAGGGAAGTCTGATTCCAGTCCAGTTCTGGCCTGGCGTATATATGAGCTGAGTATTTTTAACTTGATTTTTAAACTAGTATTGATCAAGGGTAGCTCAAGGAACTACACTTTAGGAACACAGTTTAACGTTGCTTCTACTTTTATATTTAGCCTAGGATAGATGCTCCTCTGAGGCTTCACATTTCTGCACAAACTGGGATGTTTTTCCCCTGAAATACTGAATTATAGTAGGTCCCCAGACTACTAGACTACGGAATGAAGACTGATGATGTGAACACGTGACAGAGTGAGACGCCCCCTGCAGCTTTGGGTTAGAATGTCCACAAAAAAACAAGTCCTCCCGTGACTCCGTGGCTTTTTATTACAACCTGATTTCAAACCGAATATAGAAGAGAATTTAGATTACAATCGCTGATAGGGGTGTTTCTGCCTGTAGTAAGCCGAGTAAGCCCTTAAATAAAGTAAATATTCAGTTCAGCCCAGTCTAAACTGCAGCATCGGGGAAGCTTTATAATGTACATAAAGACCACTGCTTCGTGACAGCTGCTGAGTTTGCAGTCTCAAGCTAACTGCTATCGACGACTGTAAACTTCTGCGTATGCGGCCTCCGCTTCTTTCCAGCTCCTCATGTGGACTGAGGAGCTCCGTACGGCGATACCGACCGCCTCAGCCCCCCAAAAAGACAGAGAAAACCGGCCAACAAACAATCCTCCCAAAAACTAAACTCCAAACTTTGATGGTCGCAGCGCTAGCTAGCAGGCTACTAGCCGAGACCATCCGTGAGCACTGAACACCTGGCTAAGAGGCTAGCCTAGGCAGCTAACCAGTCGATGAGCGGAGTAGCATAACAACGGAGTCCGTCAGCGAGAGACTGGGCTACTTTACCCGGGGAGGACTCATGGATATAGCCCGTTGTGTTTTAAGGGAGAGTGCTCCAGGTAGCGGCCGGTGAAGCGCGGAGGCCGCGGGTCACTCACCTGAAGCTGGAGTCCTTATCGAGACTGTCCGCTGGAGGACAAGCTGCTGCTGGCAGCTGCCGTGGCTGCTATTATTCCGTCCCCCGGTGACGTGATACGTATCCCGGCTGCAGTCGGGCCGCTGCTCTGTAAATACACTTTTTCAGCTTTTCACGGCACTTCGCACGGAGCCTCTACGACACGGTCCGCTGCTATCCGAGGGCTGCAACTCGAGACGTCAACCTGCCGCCGTGCGTGATGACGTAAAGCGCTGATGAAGTTATTCATTATCACGAGTTTGTCCCAAGAACCCGGAAGTAAGTTGATTTAAAAAAATCCCGTTGTGATTATTTGGGGATAAATAAAATCTAAAAACGGTAAACGGTAAACGTACTACACTTATATAGTGCTTTTACACTGCATTGACAGAGCCCAGAGCGCTTTACACTGCATTATCACATTCACTCATTCACACACACATTCACACACCACATTTTGAGAGTCCCTGAAACTCCCACTTCTAAACACAGTCAGAAACAAGTTTGATCACACATTTTTCCACACGACTGACCCAGTCAAAAACCAGTACAAACCCAGTCTTAAACTGATCACAAATAAGCCAAAAACAATTCCTAAACTGGTCGAAAACCAACCTGCAACAACCCATGAACTGGTTTATAGCCCGTTTGAAACCAGTCACAAATCAGTCCAACATCATTCTGAAACCAGTTCAAAACTTCCCATAAAGCAATAAAAATGTTTTTAATCACTCAAAAACCAGTACATAACTTGTCCAACTAATCCAAAAAACCAGCCGGAAACTACTCACAAATCAATCTAAAACCAATGCAATTAAAAAAAAGAAAAAGAAAGAAAGAAAGAAACCAAATCCAAAACAAGTCCAAAACCACTCTGGAACCACTCTGAAATAAATCCAAATCCAGTTTAAAACAAGTCCATAGCCAGAGTCAAACCACTCAGGAACCAGTCCAAAACTAGCCCACAACAAGTTAGGGACCAGCCCATAAGTAATTAGGAACCAATCCATAACCAGTACAAAACTACTCATAAACCAGTCCGAAACAAGTCTATGACCAGTTCGGATCTACTCAAAAACAAGTCCAAAACCAGTATGAAACCACTCACAATCCATCCAAAACAAGTCCATAGTCAATCTTAAACCAATCAATCAAGAACCTGTCCAAACCCAGTCTACAAAATGTCAGCAACCAATTTATGAGTGAATGTAGTCCAAAACCATTTGGTAACCAGTCACAAACTAGCCCACATACAGTCTAAAATCAGTCCGAAACCAGTTCAGAATCCATCCATAACAGGTCCAAAGCACAACGGTATTGAAGATTCTGAGAAACCCATTATGACAGGTGATGACAGGTGATGATGACACATGACAACAGTTGATGACAAGTGATAACAGGTGGCAATAATTGTTGACCATTGATGGCACAAGATGACAGTTGACAACAGGTGTTGCTTATGGTAGCCAGAAGGCAGTTTAATCCCATAGAAACACAATCAATCAGGGAAATACATTTTTTATTCTTTGAGTACCCCGTCATTAAATCTGTGGTAAAACTGAGCACAAGAAGGTGTTTGGAGTCACAAGCAATTATGATCAGATGACTTCATCTTCATCCATAGCAGGGTGTCCAGTTACAGAGGATCAACCAACGCTGTTCTGTATATCTTTAATTTCTATTATATCAAGAGCTACAGAGTGTAGAACTGTCAATTTGCTGGAGATTTTGTGACATATCCATGTGGATTTTCAGTATAATCTATAGCAGATTCTCAACTCATTTCTTTATCAGTACACCTCAGATGGATCTCTGATGGGTCCTCAAATGGGTAAGTGTTTCATCTGTAGAACAATATACAGTACAATATATTTCAAGGAGAATTTAGAATTGGCTCATAGTGGTGTACATTTTACCTTCAAAGGACCTTCAACAGACTTTTATAAATGTACTTTAGATTTCTAGCAAATACCCAAAGATCTATGTTGATCATCTGTACATCCCAAGTGATAATTATGCTAAAAGCCTACTATAGATCTCCACTAGCTCTCTAACAGATTTCTGTTGGATCCAGTGATCTACTATAGAGCTGTAACAAATCTCAAATCAATGACCCCAATGGGGTTCCAGTAGCTAAAGTAGCATGGTGCACACTCAGCAAATCTCTATAGTAGATCTCATAGATATAAACTACATCTGCAACAGCAGCTCTTTGTTGGCTCTCCAATTAATGTGTTGATCTACCAAAGGTCTACTATAGAACTCAACTGGCTTTCCATAAGAACTCTGATGAATGTACTGTAATTCTCTTGTGAATCTAAAGTAGATTTCCAGAAAACCTGTAAAGACTCTCCAGTCCCTAATGGATCTATGGTAGATCTATAATGCAAATAATAATTAGACCTTACTTTAACTTGTTAATATAGAGTACATCTCCAGAAGAGTATCTACAACAGATTTCTTAGCAAATCCGTAACAGACCTCTCAGAAATTTTGAGAGGATCTCTGCTCAGCATTCAGTAGATATGTAAGAGATCTAAACTAGGTTTTTAGTGAACAAAAAAAAAGAAAAACATTTATCTTTATGAATGCATACTTTTTTTTTAACATTTGGGAGATCCTCAGCAGGTCTATATTGATTCTCAGGAAATTTCTAAGTGATTAGGACTGTCTCTCAGTGTAGGGTCTCCATTTTGACATCGGTCAGGTTGAGGTCATAGTAGATCCCAAGGCCGGTGATGGATCTCAGGTCAGTGATCCGGTGTCTGTACGACAACAGGTGGGAGCCATTGACAGCCACTTTATACTCACTGGAGGTGCACAGGATCTTCATCTGTAACAGTGAAACCACAATTTGTCAGAGAGCTGCTGGCATACCCACGCCTGAGGATCTTTCTTTTTTTCTTTAATCTGGAGAGTCCAACCTCAAACTGTTGACCACCAACAAAGGGAAAGCGTTGCAGCTCTCGCTCCTCTTGGCCCCATCTTCCTCCATTAAAGGTGTTCCTGACAATCACCTGACGGCCATTCTCATTGAATCGAGGGTTGAAGTGAAGGGCAATGTCGCGGCCTTTGCACAGATCCACAGTGAATCTGAAACACAAACTCTGACAGTCAGCTCTTATTTTTCCACCTCTTCATCGACTGGTCTCAGTTGAGGTGTTGGTACTGACTTCTGCGGGTTGGGTTTGATGGTTCCAGTGATGGTGATGAGCAGTTTGTCATAAACTCCATTAATCAGATTGTCTGTGTAGGGAACCCGCTGTCACCAAGGAAACGGGAAACAGTTGTTTACATGGTAAATGAACTTTACACACAAGGCACATTTTACAGTTTCAGCAGTGTCAACAGTCTCAACAGACACACTGCACTCATACACCAACAGCTGCAATGCAACCTGCTCCAATGTCCTTATGGAGGAAGTTGAAGGTCAGTGTTTTATCCCAGGACACTCATGAACACAACACACGTACATGGTGGGATAGGGGTCAGATCGCCCACGTTTGGATTAGAAGACTATCTTCCCGCTTCACCTGCTGGACCACAGCTGCTCAAAGACATCGTCAAAGCATTTGTCCCTCAGAGAGGAAATGAAGAATTCACATGGCCTAAATTCCATGCCCTTCATCAAAGTTTTTGTGTGTCTGTAAGTGGAGTGAGACTTTGGAACAGCCCGAATATTCATCAGAAGAACTGAGAAAACATCGACCTTTTTAAAATGTTATGTAAACACATGGTCTGGTCCCAGTTTAATAACAGAGCATATAATACTGTGATGTTGACATGTGATCGTTGTTCCCTATGAACTATGTGTCATTCTTAACCTTCCGGTATTCTTTCATTCCACTGCCGGTATGTTATTGCTGTTGTTGTTGTTGGCTTGTTGTTATTGTGGATTGTGATCGACAGTGTCCCATGGTAACACCACCTTGAACGTCACACCTTCTTCTATTTTCTTGTACATGGTGGTCGGGGACTGTATTGGCATTGAATGTCTGGTAATAGCCCAAGTTGCTTGATAATCTTTGTTTCCTGTGGTTTATTAGACTGGAGTGAGTATTTATTGTTTTGTTTTTTGGGTGACCGGTGAGGTGAATCGGGGTGGGGTTAAACAGGTATTCTTCTTCCAAATCCATTTTGAGTTATGAATGATTCAGGTTTTATTCTTTCAAATTGTATGTATTCTGCTGAGTGCTCAGAATAAATAAATATAATAAAGAATACTATATATCTGTGTTCTATTATCTTACCATGTCCTTTCGAGGTCCAGATGGAGCAGTTGGTCCACCTGACCAGCCTCCAGGTGAAGGGTAGGACCCTCCGCCACGTGGGGGGTTTGACCATCCTGGTCCAGAGTTGGACCCTCCATCTTGTGGAAGATTTGGCCATACTCCTGGACCAGGGTTGGATCCACCTCCAGATGCAGGGTTGGTCCATCCTCCTGGACCAGGGTTAGACCCTCCTCCAGATGCAGGGTTGGTCCATGGTCCTGGATCCAGGGTTAGACCCTCCTCCAGATGCAGGGTTGCCCCATGGTCCGGATCCAGGGTTTGACGTTCCTCCTTGTGGCCAGGTGGGGTGATTTGGTTGACCTGTGGTTTAGATTTAGTTTTGAATTTGATGTTCACAGCCCAAATGAAACATGGACAGTCTGAAAGGTTTACCTGATCCTCCTGAGGGCCACATGCCATTTCCCGTCTGTGGCACACAGACAGTCTGTGGTTAGTTTATTCACTGTCATAGGTAGCTTTAGAACAGTCAGAGACCTCTGCAGTGTAGATAGCTGTGATTGTTAGTTATTTGTGTTTATTTGTGGTCTTTGAGTGTGTGTGCAGATTGAGGGCTGGCTGAGGGTGTGTTCACTGATATATGCCTGTAGGAATGTTGGGCATCAAGCTGCAACATGAATGTGATGTACTCTTGTCAACATGTGGTTTAATGAAATCTCAAATCAGATATTCAGGATCTTCCACTTTCTGCCTGAGAGGACATGTTTTTATTGTTTTTCTTTAGTGTCTAATGTGTTTGTGATGTGTTTCTCATATTTCTCCTACATGATTTATGTTACTACAGAGAGGAGAAACTTACGTTTCCAAACATCTTGTCCTGTAAAAGAGGAGACATGATTCAGTGTGTGACCAAATTCACCCTCACCCCACCCCCACCCTGTTCTGCCAACCCTGCCCTCCTGTAGGTGGCAGTGTGGATATAGGTTGGGCTGTAATGTGTTGTTTCTTACTGTAAATCTTTAAATCACAACTTCAACATTGATGTTGACCAATCAACAACACAGGAAAACCAAATCAGTAAATTCAAACGGGTGGAAATCACATGTAGAAATACACCAAGTTTTAAATTCATCAGTGTACTCAGCACTCGCACCTTTTATCTTTATCTCCATGATAACATAGTGTCTCAAGTAAAGGTTTAACACTGACCAGCACCACTGACTTCACTGTTCACACACACACACACACACACACACACACACACACACACACACACACACACACACACACACACACACACATTTTTGTACATTTCAGTGAAAGAAGTTCGTGTTCTATGAGCTGTCGATGGAAATAAACCGTCCTTAGCGACAAACATTGGAAACATTTTCACACACACACACACACACACACACACACACACACACACACACACACACACACAAACAAGCTAACATACAGTGGTAGAAGACAGAGACATACCTGAGATCACCTGAGAGCTGCAAACTGCAATATGATGCTGTGCGACAGTTTTTTAGTCCGCTGTCAAGCCTCACCCTGTTCACACACGCAGACCACACCTACACACACACACACACACACACACATTTTCTCATACAAAAAGACACACAGTAACACACAAACACACACCCACACCCACACACACGCACAAACTATATGCACACACAGGGCATATACCCATGAAGGCCACACCCAAATATGGAGACATTCCAACATAAACACCTTAACACACACACACACACACACACACACACACACACACACACACACACACACACACACACACACACACAGGCTCTCTTCCTCTCTTCCTCCTTACCTACGCTGATGACACACTACTTTACATACACTAGGAACTAAGCTGATCTTTTGTCAACTTCAACCAGGTGACTGATAGAACTACCATCATACTCCAAACACTTCAAACTAATCTGCTGCAAGACTGAACTGGTCCTCCTTGACATTCAGATCTATTTCCCAAGATACCAAAACTCTCCCACATCTTGCAGGTGTTGGACTGAAACACACTCTGTCGCTCTTTCTGAAATCCTGATTCAGTCGATCTGCCATCAGAAACACAAAAATACCATTTCAACCAGACAAACGGTTTATTTCATGAGTGCAAACATGGAGAATGTAACGAACAGGCCAGTGGTTACTGGTAACATGAGACTGCACTTTGCACCGAGCACTTTTGTTTCAACCACAAAGCATTTTAAAATGCACACAGCACTTTTAAGGAAGCTAATTTGTACACAGAAGAAAAGGATTTGCACAACGATTGTCATTTCAAATGATTTATTTATTGAAAAGTGTTTGTTGCCTGTGGGTCTGGTCAGGGTGTGTCACCTGCGGTGATGGCGGCGGACCTGCCGAGGCAAACATGACAAATCAAATTGAGGAAAGTGCAATGGGACCAGGCACCACTGAAGGAGGTTCCGGGCTGGACCAAGAGTGGGAATAGGCGGGGGGTGGTTGCACAGATTTCAGATGTGGTTTAGGATGTAATTTATTTATTTGGGTGATTAGTTCAGTTTGTTTTTAAGTACGGGCTTTGTTTTTCTTTAGTGTGTAGTGGGGTTTTGGGGTGGAGGATTTTAACATAGTTTTAGTGAGCTAATATTGTTTTTTATGCCTAGGGATTTTTTATGGTTTCACCCAATTTAGCTGAAAGTAAGGCACCTGAAGACATTCACTCTGGGTAGTTGTAGTTGTACTTCATTGTAGTTGGTTTTTGCCTGGTTCTGCTTCGCTGTTGGGGAAGCCATGCTCCTTTAAAATCATCCTATGCACTTTTTGGTACTTTTTACACTTTATATTTTTTGGGTACTTGAAAATAATAAAAGAAAGTGGCCCACTCAACCTTGGTTCATCTCCTCTTGTTGCTCACTGTACTGCTCACAGAAAACAACAAGAAAAGAAGGAAATCAGTATAGCAGTGGCTTGCATAAAGTAGAACTATGAAAGATCTCTTCTGGTTTTTAAGTAGGTTTTCATTACATCTGAATTAGAGCACTTTGGTTTATCTCTTTTCATTCTGAATTGGATTTGTGAGAGATACACTGTAGCTCTCATGACCTTTTATAAATCATCAATACATTTCTGGTAGCTCTTCAGATCTTTAGTTTTCACTTCGTCTCGACGCTGGTCAGTTTGACGTCCTTGTAGATCCCAAGGCTGGTGATGGATCTCAGGTCAGTGATCCGGTGCTTGTACGACAGCAGGTGGGAGCCGTTCACGGTCACTTTATACTCACTGGAGGTGCACAGGATCTCCAACTGTAACGGCGAGACCACAATCTGTCAGTGAGATGTTGGCATACCCACACTACTGTGCACCTGAGAATCATTTTTCTAGCTCTGCAGAGTCTCACCTTGAACGCTTGACCACGGACAAAGGGAAACCTTTGCAGCTCTCGCTCCTCTTGGCCCCACTTTCCTCCGATGCAGCTATTAGTGACAACCATTTGTTTTTCAGCAAACCGAGGGCTGAAGTGTAAGGCGATGTCCTGGCCTTTACACAGATCCACAGTGAATCTGAAACATGAACGCAGACTGTGAGTTTCCTCTTTTCCACTTCCTGTTCGACTGATTTCAGATGTTGGTACTGACATGTTGGCATTGGATTCAATGGTTCCATTGATGACGATGAGCATTCTGTCATATACTCCACTCCTCAGAGTTTCTGTGTAGGGAACCAGCTATCAACACACAAAAAAGAATCAACTGTTAACACATCTGTCCTTTTATTTTGTCTGTCCTACTCACTGTTTCTTTTCCCTCTGATTGTCCAGCTGTGTAAAACTCTCTGTTCTACTGTTTGACCAACTGTCTGTCTGTCTGACTGTCCACCGACTGATATCCCAACTGTCTGTATTACTGTTTGAACATTCTGTTTGACGATCTACCAACTTGTCTGACTGCCTATCCCAGTCGGTCTTACTTACTGCCCTACAATCTGTCAGACTGCCTACCTATCTGATCAACTCTCTGTTGTACTGCTCGTCCGACTGTCTCTATGACTGTTTTCCTACTGATTGTAGATTTGTCTGCCCTACGCTCTGTCCCACTGTCTGTCCAACTGTCTGTCCAACTGTCTCACCATACTACGTTGGGGTGCAGATGCTGGTGGATGTTCAGGTGCAGGTGCAGGTGAAGGATTTCCCCACCCATCATTTCCTCCAGATTGAGAGTTGGGCCATACTGGTTGGTTTGGGTTGGATGCAGCACCTCCAGAACCTGGCCAGACGGGGTCTGATTGTCCTGTAGTTACAATTCAACACAAACACAACCCTTGTGTTTTCTCAGTGGTCCTCATTGTGGTTGAAGTGATTTTTGGTAACTTCAGGTCATAATGAGGAAGGATCAAAGAGCTGAGGGTGGATGATCGAGGTCGTACCTGATCCTTCTCCTGAAAACCACATGCTGCAGACGCTCACAGTCGGTGGTTAGCTTGCTGTCACAAGAAACATGAGGAAGGATCAAAGACATGTTTTATCCCTCTCTCTTATACACGACAATGATGGGGTTGTATGAGTGAAATTGTGTCTGTGTGTATGCAGTGAGAGGGTGCGTCCCTGAAGGCTCTGTCAGCATGTCACCTGGCTTGTCTGTGACTCACCTGTAGGTGATTGAACGTAAATTGTGGAGATTCCGGATGTTCCGGATGTTCTGCTTGTTACAGCTGGTAAAACACAATACCCAAAGAATACCCAGTTTGACTTCAGAAAATTAAATGTAACAGACATAATTCAATTCAACTCTAAAAATGAGACTCAGCAGAGGAAGAGTCACACATTCACCCAAAACAGCAGGGGAAGACATGTTTAATCTCAGAGAAAGGACATCTCATCTGTTAACCGACAAAAACCAAACATCCATCTATCTTATCCTTTACAACTCTTTATCCACCTCAGAACTTTGGAGTGCCTTTCTGATTCCAGCTAACAGTGTCTGAGCAGTTCATCACAGGACAAACATAGAGGCAGATCCTCACACACACTCACAAGTACGGGATGTTTCTAATCACAAATCTAACCTCAAAAACATTGTTCCACACTGCTGGGGGAACACACACACACACACACACACACACACACACACACACACACACACACACACACACACACACACACACACACACACACAAAAACAAAATTCATGAAAAGTCAACACACAGAAGCCCAGCCCGTAAACCACTGGACCACCACACAAACCCCCAAAAACAACAGCTGACAGTGAGGAGGAGAAAAAGAAGAGAAACAAGGTGAAAGAGAGGAAGAAGACATAGCTACCTGAGATGACTTTAAAATCTGCCAACACACTGCAGAGTGGCACTGAGACTTTAAATGTCCATCTGAGCACCACACCCACACACACACACCCATGCACACACACAGCATGATGCCTAAGTTTTTTTTTTCTTGTCAGCTTAAGAAAGCATTATGGTGTGATGGTGCTGTTTTAATTGACTGATCCTGGAATCAAATGGCAAGAATGTCTTGAACACTAGAATACAAAATATTGCGTTCAATATTGAAAATCAATATCGACTAATCTCAGGTCGTTTATACTTGATTGTGGTAACATGCTGTGATGACCCATGTGTTCATTGTTGTTCTGTAATGTGTTAAACTGTTCTTTAAATGGCATCAGAAAATGATAGCTACTAGCCAACTTCGTTGTTATCTACTGGTGGCATGGCCACAGAGATGGAAATCTGCAATAAAAAGAATTGACACACACTTCTGCCACAAACCAGCCTTGATATGAAGGCTGACTAATAAGTAAAGCTCAACCAAACTGGGGACACAGTGCACACATTAACAGATTCTACCTGAAACAAACTCGGGACAATTAGGTGACTGAACCATTCTATCCATCCATCCTTCCATCTCCCACAATGCTTAATCCTGTACCATGGTGACAAGGCCCTGGAGCCAATCCCAGTTTACAAATAGCAAGGGCAGGTTACACCTGGGCAGGACTCCAGTCCATCACATGAGAAACACCCAGAGGCAGACAACCACACACACTCACATTCACACTTTGAGACAATTTAGAGTCGCCAGTTATGTTTTTGGACTGTGGGAGGAAACTGGAGGACCTGGAGGAAATCAATGCACAAAGGAGGAGAAGATGCAGACTCTGTGAGTGTGTTGTGAATTCCCTGCTGTGAGGACACGCCACAGCGAGCTGCTTCACGCAGAGACTGATGGACTGTTTGCGCGCATGCGCAGTGTTCTACAACACTTCATGCAGTCAACAACCTGGACTGATCTTCTGCCATCGTCAATGTTCATTCATCCTTGTACAACAGTTGTGCTACTACCTGGACAGATGGCTGCTGAGCTGTGGTGGCCTGAGTTATTGAGCTGAATGCTCCCTGCTGTGTTGTAGGTGGGTAAGGCTCGCTGCTGCCCAAGAGCTGATCATAGCCGCCATCAGCTGATTTCCAACTCATCAGATTATCAATGAGAGGAGATGCTCTGGGCCCTATCGCTCCGCTGTGATGGATATGGGGAAGGCTGGAGCTCCAGAGAGAATGATGAGTTGAATGAGTGCTGATGGGGGTGAGCGTCAGATGAGTTTAATTGAACTCCTCCAACTGAACAGGGCATTCCTTCACACGCATGTGTACTCATACTGCAGTGAAGGAATGCCCTGTTCAGTTGGAGGAGATCAATTAAGCTCATCTGAAGCACGGAAGTTGCTGCGTCTTCTCTGACCGGAGGATTAGGCCAGTTATACACAGCCAGCATATCATCACCACTGCTGTTCCGTTACAGATTGGACCCATTCATCAGCAACATATATAAGCTGATATTTAGTTGTTTTGATCATTTTTCTTTTTTGTAAAACCATGCCATCACAATAACCTATCTTTAAATAGATTCATTTTTCAAAAGTACTTAAAACTGATATTCATGAGTGAATTCCATCAACTTCAGATTGGTTGACTTGAATGACTCCCATTTCATATCAGATTAAAGACACACATAAAAGATACAGCTTGTTTTCTTGTTGTTTTAATGTTTCTGTCTCTGGTTTCTAAAAAACTCAATTCAAAATGAGAAAATTGAAGATGTAGAACTGCTGATCTGACGTTCTGCTGAACTGAGTTTCTTACAGAGGGTGATAAGTGCCTAATAGTCTCAATGTGGATCTCCAGCAGCTCACTGCCGAGTCTCTCCTGGACTTCTGGTAGGCCCTGGCTGTTTCTCTCTACTGAGTCCTCAGGTCGACACTGATCAAGTCCAGGTCGTGATAGATGCAGAAGGAGCTGATGGACCTCAGGTCAGAGATGCGGTGTTTGAAAGTCAGCAGTGGGGAACCGTTGACGGACACCTTATACTCGGAGGAAGTGCACAAGATCTCCATCTGTAACGGTAAAACCACAAACCTCCAGTGAGCTGCTGATGGACCCACAGAGCGCTCCCAGAGCTCCGAAGACTGTTCTGGAGGGTCTGGAGAATCTGACCTCAAACTGTTCACCAGGAACAAAGGGAAATCCTGACAGCTCTCGCTCCTCCTTGTCCCACTTCTTATTCCGGCAGCTGTTCCTGACAATCACCTGCCGACCGCCGTCGTTGAACCGGGGGTTGAAGTGGAAGGCAATGTCCCCTTTGGTGCATATGTCCACCACGAACCTGAAACAGACCATCGGTCCTCATGAGATCTTCATTATCCTGTGAACCTTTGATGGAACTCGTCATTCCTGCTGAGACAACATCTGTGGTTAGTTGGTACTGACCTCTTGGCGTTGGGTTTAATGACTCCTTTAATTGCAAAGAGCTGTCCGTCATAAGCTCCATTAAGTATATTCATTCTATGAGGAACTGTCTGCACAAAAGAAAAAAAATGTTTATCAGAGTTGTCCAACATTGCTGTGTCTTTTTGTCTCACCAAACTGGTTTCTGATCTGCTGTCTAGATGCCTGTCTGATTGTATCTGTCTGTCCAGTGCTCTGTCTGTTCAACTGTCTCACCAAATTACGTCGGCCTGCAGGTGTAGATGGCAGTGCAGGTGTAGGTGTAGGTGTAGGTGCAGGAGAAGGACCTCCCCACCCACCAGATCCTCCAGATTGAGAGTTGGGCCATACTGGTTGGTTTGGGTTGGATGCAGCACCTCCAGAATCTGGCCAGACGGGGTCTGATTGTCCTGTAGATACAATTCAACACAAACCAACCCTTGTGTTTTCTCTTTGGTCCTCATTCTGGTTCATGTGATTGTTGGTAACTTCAGGTCGAAATGAGAAAGGATCAAAGAGCTGAGGGTGGATGATCGAGGTCGTACCTGATCCTTCTCCTGAAAACCACATGCTGCAGACGCTCACAGTCTGTGGTTCGTTCACTGTCACAGGAAAGAGGGGGGATGAAACCATGTTGAATCTCGATCTTTTGCTCTCTCTCACTCTCACACTCACATCCACAACAGTGATGGGGTTGCAGGGTTGGAATTGTGCGTGTGTGTATAGTGCGTGCAGTGAGAGGGTGTGTCCCTAAAGGCTTTGTTCGCATGTCACCTGTCTGTGACTCACCTGCGGGTGAATGAATGCAACTTGCGATTCGGGATGTTCCACTCTCTGCTTGTCACAGCTGGGAAAACACAGTATCCAGTTCGACTCCAGATAATTAATTTTACCTGAAAGAATCCAATCAAACCTGAAAACTGAGACTCAGAGATCAGAGGAAGAGTCGCACTTCATACCTTCACAGCAGGAACAGACATGTTCAAACCAGCAGTACGCTAAAGGACAGCGCATCTGTAAACAGACTAAAACCAAACATCCATGTTCTACACGTCCAGCTAACAGCGTCTGAGCAGTTCATCACAGGACTGACACAGAGACAGACACTCACACGGGACGTACTGCACATTTAGAATCACAAATCCAACCTCAAACACATGAATCCACGCTGCTGGGGGAACACACACTCACACACAATCAGAAAACTCCACACAGAAGTCCAGCCCATAAGTGATCGCCACTGCAGCACCGTGCAAAGTGAGGAGAAGAAGGAGAAGAAGAGGTTAAAACAAATAGAAGAGGTCATACCTGAGATGAGCTATAAGCTGCCAGTAAACTGCAGACTGACACTGACAGTTTAAATTTCCTGAGCACCACACCCACACACACCTACACACACCTACACACACCCACACACACCTGAGCCACATTTGGGGCTGTGTTGCAGAACTCTCTTATTTTGGGATTACCACGTCCTCAATGATATCTGGAGAAACATTTGGGCAGGAATGTCCTTTTCACCAAAACCTCTGGATTTTTTGATGACAGATTTCTTTCCAGTATTGTGGAAGTTGTCAAAAGAGGGCGGATGAATGCGTCGAGTTGACAGGTTTTTATTACAAAACTGAAACTGACAGCTATCACACGGGCATTCTAACAGCATCCAGGTGTGTTGCCACATCCTCCTTTTTAACCCCAACCTGTCAGTGCAACACTCCCCCACACTCCTACACTCCCCCCTGCGGCGTCGTCGCGATACGTTTTTGAAGCTTTCTGAGGTTAATGCTTCAGAGTGTCTGGCACCACAGCGTTTGCCGTATTTCTGAAGTTCTCACTATGTACGTCGCAGCTTTTCCCTCAAAACAGCCAACAGCACCGTACCGGCCACCACTGATGGTTTTAAGTGAATCGAGAACATTTACCCTCAGAGTTCCACTCTTGTGAAGAACTGATACGTCTTCCTGTCAAATCCAGAGTCATCCAGTGGTCACAACTCACAAATCACATTAAAAGAACACATGAAATACACAGACGGATTTTTTTTTGTTGTTGTTGTTGTTTTAATATTTCTTTAATGTTTCTTGCTGTCAGTAAAAAAAAACTACGATCACAAAAGTGAAAATTAAAGATGTAGAAGAGCTCCGACAGACGGAATCACGTTTCTCTTTGTGTTTGTTTAAGGGACCTACAATGTTAGAGGTTCTTCACAGAACTCTTTTAGATCAGGTCTTTGGTAGATCCCCAGCAGGTCTCTGGTGGACTCAGGGTTTCCAGTAGATAGATCTCCAGATTCCCAGTAGATTGCTTGTGAATCTTACAGATTTTTTTTTCATAAATGAAAAGGACCTCCATCTGAAAGATGTCTCGTACAGCTCAGATTGATCTCTGTGACAAATTCAGTTGATCTTTGTTGATGAAGAATCTCAAATTGAATTCTTAAAACTTTATTTTGCAAGTGTCTCATATCGTGTCTCTAGAGTAAACACTGTTTCAGTAGTTGTTATTTTCATCTGTGGGTTCTTAATGTGGATCTCCAGCAGCTCTCTGCCGAGTCTCTCCTGGACGTCTGGGAGACCCTGGCTGTTTCTCTCTACTGAGTCCTCTGGTCGACACTGATCAGGTCGAGGTCGTAGTAGATGCAGAGGGTGCTGATGGACCTCAGGTCAGAGATGCGGTGTCTGAAAGTCAGCAGTGGGGAGCGGTTGACGGACACCTTAAAGTCGGAGGAGGTGCACAAGATCTCCATCTGTAACGGTAAAACCACAAACCTTCAGCGAGCTGCTGATGGACCCACACTCTGAGGACTGTTCTGGAGGGTCTGAAGAACCTGACCTCGAACGGTTGCCCAGGAACAAAGGGAAATCCTGACAGCTCTCGCTCCTCTTTGTCCCACTTCTTATTCCGGCAGCTGTTCCTGACAATCACCTGCTGACCGCCCTCGTTGAAGCGGGGGTTGAAGTGGAAGGCAATGTCCCCTTTGGTGCACATGTCAATTGTGATCCTGAAACAGACCATCGGTCCTCATGAGATCCTTATTCTCTGAACCTTTGACTGAATCGTTCCTGTTGAGACAACATCTGAGGATCACGGAGATGTCTTGGTACTGACCTGTTGGCGTTGGGTTTGATGACTCCTTTAATGACAAAGAGCAGTCCGTCGTAAACTCCATTACGTAGATTCAGTCGATACGGAACTGACTGCAAAAAATAAACCAGATGTTTATCCCATCTGTCCACATCTGCCCCACATTTCTCCTAATGTCGTTTGTCTCACCAGACTCTGGCGGGGTGAAGGTCCAGATGCAGGCGTGGAACCTCCCCCATGTGCAGGTCCAGGTCCAGAGGCAGGTGCAGGACTCGGCCATCCTCCAGGCGAAGGATTCGATCCTCCTCCACCAGCCCCAGGCCACATGCCCCCACCCCCTGACTGGTTTCCTCCCCATGGACCCCCGCCTCCCTGCCATGGACCTCCACCTCCAGACTGACCTTCCGGCCATATACCCGCTGAACTTGTGGGCTGACCTGTGGACCAGATGAGGCTGATTTATGGACTCTCAGTTTCATTTTGGGTGTAAATCCTCAGTTTATTGGACGTGCTTCATTTTGGCCTTCACTACGGTCTTGGAAGTCGAACTTGGCTGATTCTTGTCTTGATGGTCATGAGTAATGAATAGGCACCTGTAGAATCACTGTAAATTATTCCAGATGTTGTTTGCGTCATGAGTCAGTCCCTGTGTGTTCTGCTAATTCTTAGTCCTCTGTGTTAATTCTGTGCTCTAAATGCAGGGGGATATACCTCTCCTATAGTCAAAAATGTATTATTAGATGGGAAAAAACTTGATCTCTAAGAAAATCCAGTCAGCAGCAGAAATATCAGCCCTTGTTTTCTCCATGTACAAAGTTCTGTTAAACTGTCAATGCTTCAAATCTCAGTGAAGCAGAGCTGCTAACTCCCATACTTGTCAGAGTGAAAGTCACATGTCCACAGTTTGGGTTGGATTCTGGATTTTGAATTTGTTTTCACAATTAAAGACGCTGTTATCAATATTCATCCCACATCAACGCTTCCATTTATAAGACGTTTTTGTGTGTGACTGTGAGAAATGTGGCTTCAAATTGTAGATTAGACCCACGAATCAGCATCGCCAGCTTCATCACATGTTCAAAGAACGTACCTTGGCCGGACGACTGATTGGATCCAGATGCTGATCCACTGTTCGAATCGTCAAGAGCATCAAACAGCTGCAGAGAAAGACTTTGGTTAGTTTGCTGTCAGTAAAAGCAGTGGATTATTGTCATTGTAGGATTATTGATATATTCGTGGTTTTTCTTAAAGTCTGGATTCTCTGTAGCCAATCAGATCTCTGTCATTTTCAGTTGATCAGATGAGAGCAGATGAAGTGTTTGTCCTTTAACTCCTGTAAATGAACTATTTCTTCATATGTTAGCATGATTAGCAGTTGATGTGTAGCTGGCAGGCTAGACTCATGTTAGCATTGTTAGCACAGTCTTGTGTTTTGCTAGAAGTGCAATCCATTATTTGGGTTTCACTGATTAGATACAGAAAGTAGCAAGCAGAAAACCGAATTTCAGATTTGTTTCTTTGAACTTTGAACAGATTTACCTCGTTTTGTCATATTTATGTAAAAGAAGAATGATAAACTTGTGGACCATGTTTGTTTAAATGCGCTATGCATTTTTGAATGATGAGATGTTTGCAGGTGCACTGAAAACATCTTGAATGAAGACGAGTCCATATATAAATATCATCTGTTTGGTGGAGATCTGACACGTGGTGAGTTCAAAGAAACCAGGTGAAAATCAGACTTACATCAAACCCGGACATCCTGAAACACACAGAAGAGGAGAAATCAGGTAAAGTCGATGAAGGAGGCGCAGGAGGAGTGAGGGAGTGGTGAGACGAGTCTCAACATGAGGCAACTAAATGACAAACAATCTTCCTCCAGCTCAGTTCTTCGCTGGCCTGTCGTCACTCAAGCAGAAAACCATTCTGGTGTTTTGTATCCCGAACGAATGGAAAAGTCAGTCAACACATCAGACACATTCCTCTGAGTCTTTATGTAAACAGCTATAACCTGCAAGCTGAACTTTGACACAGCGATGTGCAAAACAAGCCTCTGTTGTCATGGCAACACCTGTTTTGACTAATGGAGTCGTCTGACAGATATTTATGTTTTGTGTTGAGAATAAATATCTCTTCATACACATGGAGTATAAAGAGTAGAACACTGAATGTTCTCCAGAGCCACTGCAGACCTTTGGTGTAATCGGTTTTTTACTGTAAAATCTTACTGAGTACAATTTGCATTTAAATTTTCATTGATTGAGCTTTGACTTGTGCATGCTGACTTTTACTGATTAAACACTTGATATATTTTAGTACTTTGTATTTCTCTGTGTGTTAGGGTAAGACTAACCCACGACTGAGAACATTTCCCTGACATCAATGAAGCATTTCTATTCCATTCTAGTGGTAAACTTTAATTTTTTTTTTGTTGGTCGTTTATTTGTTTCCTTTGTTTTTATGTCCATCTTTGTGTCATCTGACAGATGTCATTTATTTACAGACAGTAAGTTCCAGAACATAGCATTGTATTTGTTAGTTTTTGTTGTTTTACTGTATCAGGACTCCTTACAGTACATAGTTTTTCTCTCTGTTACTAAATTGTTGTTGTTATGAAACTATTTTTTTCAAGTTACGTTAACTTTTTGCGTCACGCCACTTGATGCAGCACTGCGTTTAGCTGTTGCCATGGTTACCACTATACACACTGTCACTCTCAGTACATGTACTCGAATAATAACACGAATAACACACATGATTTGTTTTAAATTTTTGCACAGAACTCAGAAAAACCGTTTCCCGTGGATGTTCCTCAGGAATCGGACGTGGGTAACCTGGGTGAAGCGATATTCTCAAGGCCTGTTCATCCTCCAAAAGGAAGCAGAGCAAAGTTTGCCTCTCGATGTCGGCCAACAGCAGGTAAAAATATTGTTTTGGTTACATTTCATGCGCCAGAAAGGCTGGAGGCCACGCCCCACAAAAAAGACCACGCCGCTGTCATCCTCACTGCCACCACAAGAGGGAGAACTTCTGCTGTCAGCAGCACAGCAGTATGCATATACTGTATATGTATATATACATACACGTATATGTACAGTAAAATACATTTATGCATATAACTTCAAAAACACATACGAACACCCCCCCCCCCACACACACACACACACACACACACACACAAAATTAAAACAGTAAAACACACTATGGTAGAAAAGAAAGTCGTACCTGAGTTTACGTGAGAGCTGCAAACTGTGAAGTGATGCTGTTACTCTGCTCCTGAGTCTCACCCTGTTCACACATGCAGACCACACCCACACCCACACACACACACACACACACACACACACACACACACACACACACACACACACACACGCACAGTCTCGTATTTCTATCCTTGTGGGGACCGTCCATTGACTCCCATTCATGTCTAGCCCCTAACCCTGACCCTTACCCTAACCCTAACCCACACCACAACAAAGCCTAACCCTAAAGAAATGTTTTTGCTCTTTTACTTTTTTCAGTAACAACAACATGGTCAAGAAAACACTGTTTCTCCTACTTAGGACCGGAAAAAGGTCCCCACAAGGCACGTCGTTCCACGTTTTGCTATCCTTGTGGGGACATTTGGCCCCAACAAGGATAGAAATACGAGAACACACACACACACACACACACACACACACACACACACACACACACACATCTACAAGGAGTCCATTCCCATATAGAAATGAGTAAACACCATTAAATACACACAAACAGACCCAGGCTCACATAAATATATTTACATAAGGGTATAACAGTACACAAACACACACTCAACACTCAAACACACACACTCCTCTCAACACAGATATATTCATGTGGACCACACCCATGCAAACACGAATAAATACTCACAAAATCACACTCACATACACCTAAATATGTTTACACAGCAGGGCATGTGCACACACACACACACACACACACACACACACACACACAAACACATCTTTCAAAACCTTCACATTTTTCTTTCATTGCTTCCTCCACAGTATTTGAGTGTCGTTACGCGTTGCCATGGAAACTAAAAACCACAAAAACGTCAGAAAGTTGAGAGAAAAATAAATGTTTGAGTTTCAGCAAGAAGCTGCGATTTTTCCTCCAAAACCATGAAGTTCATTCACACATGATGGGTTTTTTTTTAAGTTCAATTCAACTAAATCTTATTTAATCTTTATTTTTACAGAAATAAAGCATTGCGGATGAGAGGCAGGACACAGAAAAACCGAGGCAGAAAGAAAAACCTGCAGGACCAGACTCAGAGGAGGAGACTCTCTGCTGCTCCGGTCGAAGGTTCGCTGACAGAAAGTGAGATCAGGAGAGAACAGAGACAGAGAACACACACCGCATGTACAGCATCTGCATGTTCCTCATGTAAGGGTGAGATATGAGTGTGTGGAGAGAGAATTACAGTGGTCTCCTTTAGAAGTAATTATTACATTTTTAAAGCAAGCTTGAAAACACACCTTTTTAATCAGGCTTTCAATTGACTGCAACTTTATTTTATTTATCTTACATCAGGCCTTCCATCAGTTCCTTCTTAAGTTTGGAATATTTGAGACATTTTAATTCCACTGTATTGCATGCTTTTATTGTATATTTTAAATTTAGTGAAGTACTGTACTTTGTGATGTTTGTTTTAATAAGAAAAGTTCTATACAAATAAAGTCTGATTAGATTAGATTAGATTAGATTAGATTAGATTAGATTAGATTGCTTTTTCTCAGCGTCGCTCTGAGTCAACATGTTCCTGATTTTAGAGACATTCCAGGTGGATGAAAGCACTCCTGCAGACATCTTTTACGTGGAAGTTGAAGTTGAAGGAGAAGTCCTGGTCAAAAGTAACTCTGGGTGTGTGTTGTCTGCATAAAAATTAAAGTTAATGGAGTGTTTGATGGTCATATTCTCTACAGGAAGCGTGTATAATGTGAAGAGTTTCGGTTCTAACGCAGAACCCTGTGGAACTCCTGTGACTTGTTGTCAGCCTGGCTATAGTGCTGAGGAGAAACCGGGGGTTGTTCCTGTTACCTCCGCCAGGAGGTTTAAGGAATCACGTCGGTTTGTTGGTTGGTTGGTTTGTTAGCAGCATTACGGAAAAAGTAATGGACGGATTGCAATGAAACTTGTGGAAAGGTGGCTCTTGGGCTAACTTAGAATCCATTAAATTTTGGTGATGATCCGGATCACTGTCTGGATCCAGGATTTTTTAAAGGATTCTTTATCATTGAGAGATAGGGAGTCTTTCACATAGTTGGGCAGGCCCGCCGACAGGCAGCGTGCGGCATGCGGCGTGCGGCGTGGCTTGGTGACTGATTTGACCTGTGGCGGAGGTCTGCGCTCTCTGAGTGCCAAATTGTAGTTTTTGAATATTAAAGAGGAATAGCAGGCCCTTCAGATCTTGTGAAGAGTTTTTCCTAAATAAATAATTGATCTTTGCAGGCAGCAGTTTGAACTGAGTGAGGATTTAGATTTGCACAGACTCGTGTAGTTTCTGTCTGTTGAGGAATCACACTCTCTAGATTCCCTGCGGATGATAAAATGCACAAAGTTCCTTATTGACTTGCTGACCTCTGACCCCACTGACTGTCAAGTATTTCACCTTTTTCTTTTTGGATTACATAACCTTTCCATTTTATGAAACCTGCTGCTGTTATTCACATCTCTTTTCTCTGATCTGAGGTCAGTTTATAATAAAATACTTTCAGAGTTCATCCCTCCTCACAGGGTCAAATGTGAGGCTGAACTCCAGTTTCCACGGCCACGAGCGTTAACAAAGCTGCACTAAGTCAGCAATAACGCTCCCAACAAAAGATCCGAAGCTGCAGAAACACACCCAACTGCTGTGTGTTTGCTCCGCTGAGCCAACATGATATCTCTGCAGAGTGAGGAGTGTGTGAACACAGACAGACACTGTGTGACGGGCTGCATTCACACAACGTCACACCCTGTGAGAAGAGCAGGAATCTGCTGGTCCGCAGCCAAACACTGAGTCACCCTGAGCTGAGGCTGAGAGCAGACGGGCGTGGTCGACCTGGAACGAACACACACACACACACACACACACACACACACACACACACACACACACACACTGCGCTTCAGCTTTAAGACATGGTTCTCTCTGCAAAAATATCTTCACGCTCATTGGACATGAAAGCTGCAGTGGAAGATTTTTACTACAGTCTCTGTAGGGGGCGCCGTGCTGGAGTTCCTTTGTCTACCTGTAGGTAGATTCTACCTGGTGTGTGTATGTGGACGCGTTTTTCTGTCCTTGCGGGGACCAAATGTCCCCACAAGGACAGGAAAACCTGGCACGACGTGCCTTGTGGGGACCTTTTTCCGGTCCTAAGTAGGAGAAACAGTGTTTTCTTGACCATGTTGTTGTTACTGAAAAAAATAAAAGTGCAAAAACATTTCTTTAGGGTTAGGCGTTGTTGTGGTTTGGGTTAGGGTTAGGGTAAGGGTCAGGGTTAGGAGTTAGACATGAATTGGAGTCAATGGAAGGTCCCCACAAGGATAGAAATATGAACCTGTGTGTGTGTGTGTGTGTGTGTGTGTGTGTGTGTGTGTGTGTGTGTGTGTGTGTGTGTGTGTGTGTGTGTGTGTGTGTGTGTGTGTGTGTGTGTGTGTGTGTGTGTGTGTGCAGCAGAGGGCAGCAGAGCTCCATCAGTGTTTCTTTAGAAGATACAATGAATCAGTCTTTCATATCTCCTGGTCCTCTTTCCATTTCCATTTCCTTTTTTTTTTTTTTTTTTTTGCAATCCTCTCTGAAATCTCTAACCTGATTGAAATACCAGAGTTAGCCTGAAGCAGTTCTACCAGAAACAGAATAACTCATTATAAACATGTACAAAAGGTAACAAAGTGGGTGAAATCACTGTTTTCTACAGTCAAATGCAGGCACACGACTGCTATGTCAGACAACACATGCAAGAAACAATGATTATAATAAACTGGTTAAAAACAATTATTATCGTTTGTATTTTGACAGTATCCACTCCATACACACACGCACACACAAATACATAAAAGCTGTTTTAAATATCTGAAGCTCCGTGTTTCCCCTGTGACTGACTCTCCCCTTCACTGAATGGACAGACCCCATCTTGAACTGTGTTCCAGAGTTGTGCTGAAGTCTGCTTCAGTTCACACTCACAGTAAGATGTACTTTATGGTCAGAGGCGACACGCCTGGAAATGGAAAACCAACTTCAAGACCAAACAATGAAAGAAATTCATCTACCTGTATAAAAAAAATGTTCATCCTTTCTTAATACAAATATGTATCAGTGTATATTCTTGGCAACACAAAACTCAACTACAAAACTGAATTCTTAAAGCTTATTGTCCACACACACACACACACACGAATGTTCACGGCCTACCTCCAATACCTCTGTGGACCACCGAGGGGACGCACCCCATATTTTGGGAATCACAGCTGAATGATTAAGCATGTTTTATCTCCTGAATCTTCTGTTTTTCTCTGTCTGCCAAATTTAATTCAGTTTTTTTTTTCTAAAGTAACAAATACAACACAGTCAAGCCACAGATTTTTATCTACTTTTACAGAGAAAAACCCATCAATTCCACAAGAACGAGGGGAAAAAAAACCCAGCAGGACCAGACTCAGAGTCTCATGTTCTGGTTGGAGGTTAGAGGGTAGAAAGAAAGAAAAGGAGAGGACAGACGGAGAGGGAAAAGCAATAAACAGATTGTCATTGTAGGGATACAAACTCTGGCTCGGTAGGAGGTGACACAAGCAAAAAGCAACAGATTGTCATAACAAAGTCATAAATCCGCTCACTGCAGCCGTGATGGGGGAGGAGGCTCGGGACGTGAACTTTCTGTTCAGTCCCACCGTCAGAGATCCTGCAGGAAGGTACTGAAGGTTCCAGGCGTGTATCGGAAAAACTTGACCGTGTTGTGAGTGAGAAAGGAAAGAAGCTCATCGTCGTGAAGAAAATCTAAACCTACAGCAGACTCAGAAGAAAGCCTCTCGAAAGGAGGGACTGTGTCGAGTTGGACAGACTGTAAGGTCAAACATTTCACACTACATGTGATGACTGTGGCACAGCTATTCAGGGAAATAGTGTCCTACTTTACCATAAACTTTTCCCCATAAGATGATCGCAGTTCGTTGGTGATATTCTGAGATAAAAGGAAGATTACGATGCCAAAGCCATCCTGTAAGTGATGAATGATGGTCTGTTTTAACATCTCCAGTAACTGTAGTTAATGAAAATAAAGACAAACTGAAGCCTGTTCCCTATTCTTGAGTCAGTTTTCAATGTGTGTGTGTGTGTGTGTGTGTGTGTGTGTGTGTGTGTGTGTGTGTGTTTTGTCTGGAGAATGAGATAATCCCAGCTAAGCTGACACTAAACCAGTTCAACAGAAGACCAAAGACCCCAAACAGACAACAGAGGGGGGTTGTGTGTGTCTGTGTGTCAACGCAGCTCACACACACACTCTCTCTCTTTCTCTCTCACGCCCACCCACACCCACACCCACACCCACACCCACAACCACACCCACACACACACACACACACACATACTCACACACACACACTGTTCAGTTTGAATACAGTTCAAGAGAAGCTGAGTGGTCAGTGTGTTTATTGCTCAGAAACATAAATTACAGGATTGTCTCATTGAATCATCAAACTAAAGCTCTGTGTGAAACAAAATGGCAATGTTTCCTTTTTAAGTGACTTGGGAATTGAACATGGGTCCCCTGACCTGTTCCTGTCATGCTGCCTCTGAACACGCCCAGTTCAGACTTTCTACACTGCTGCTGTCATCATTACTCCGGCCACTAGGTGGAGACAGTGCTGCATACATGTGATGTCCTGCGGCTCAGTGGTGCAGTGGACTGTCGTACCTGAGACGTATGGAAACAGAGGAGGAGGTGAGGAGGTTCAGGTCCAGGAACCACATGAGGATGAGCTGCAGATGAACCGTACGACCTCCATTTCAACGGGACTGATGGAAACCTGCAGGCTATTTAAAGTGAAACTCGGTAATTTATTCACGAAAAGAGATTTTATCTCACAAAATCTTTCATTTCATCTGGAGAAAAAAATTAAACTAGTCGCTCACAGCAAGAAAAAAGGTTTAATTAAAGCACTGTTTTAACTGTGTGTGTGTGTGTGTGTGTGTGTGTGTGTGTGTGTGTGTGTGTGTGTGTGTGTGTGTGTGTGTGTGTGTGTGTGTGTGTGTGTGTGTGTGTGTGTTTTATTGCCTGAAGTGACAGTTTCATGAGTGTGTGAGGTTGGTCTGCAGAATTTAATAAAGCAGGATTAACACACACACACACACACACACACACACACACACACACACACACACACACACACACACACACACACACACACACACACACACACACTAGGCCGACCCTCCCTCCTGAGTTGGTGGAGTCGGTGATTGTCTCCAATTCAAATGTTGCTGGTTCTTCTGCACGAGTCAAAATGTCTTCAGGAAACATGAAGTTCCTATCATATGACATATGACAGCAGTGCATTTCTGTGTGTGTGTGTGTGTGTGTGTGTGTGTGTGTGTGTGTATTGTGTCGTGACCGAACATGGATGATTTGATTGATTTCTTCTGGGCAGAGAGTTCCTCCCTGTCCTCGCGCAGTGGGGACCCTCAGGATGATCGCACCACAGAATCTGTAACAAGAACGGTTCCTGTGGCCTGAAGCTGAAGGTGGACTGACTTGTTTTACTGTTTACTGTGTGTTGGTGGAAAATAAAACAACAACAACAAAACATTGCTGCTGCTCAGTCGCAGGCCTGAAGAGAAGAACTCCAATAAATCCTCTCTCTGCCCTCCGCTTCAAAATGCTTATGTCACAATGACCTCTGACCTTCTTGCTTTGTTTGTGTGTGTGTGTGTGTGTGTGTGTGTGTGTGTGTGTGTGTGTGTGTGTGTGTGTGTGTGTGTGTGTGTGCATATTGCTGCCAGCTCCTCTCTGCATCACTAACAACCACATAAATCCTGCTGTGTGATTTATATGTTTCTAGTGCAGTGCTCTTGAGAGAAAGAGAGCAAGGGTTTGTGTGTGTGTGTGTGTGTGTGTGTGTGTGTGTGTGTGTGTGTGTGTGTGTGTGTGCCTTGGTTTTATTGCCTGCAGTGACAGTTGGTTTGTCGTGTTGTGTTTATTTGCTGACCTCCTGCATGTAAATCTTACTAATGAGTGATGCTTCAAAATGGAGCTAAAACCATCGATCACAGTGAGACAGAGGCGGGGGGGAAGAGGAGGTGAAATGAAACAGAGGAGGTGCACTGAGGCTTAAACTCAGAAAGTCGAGCTCACCTGTCTCATCTTTGTATCAAGATCCTGCCGAAGATCAGGATCTGGATCAGGAAGAGAAACAGGAACCAGATCAGGACGTGCAACAGGATGGTGATGAGAATCAGAATCAGCTCAGCATCTTGTTTTCTCTACTTTCATCACCACTATTTTGGAAGTTTGTTGCTTTGTTTTCTTTACAAAAAGCACCGTTTTCCCTCCTCTGTTCACCCTCCACCAGCACCTCCTCCTCCTCTTCTTCTTCCTCAGTCTGCAGACATTAAAACCTGTCTGAGGTCTGTTTGAGTCTGACTGTCGCTCTTCATCTCGTCCACCATCTGTGACCTTCCACCTCTGACCCTCCTCCTCTCCTCTGGGACTCCAGGAGCAGGCGAAGAACAGATTTCCATCCTTCTGAACTTTTCTTTATTGTTTGGTGAGTGAAGCTCAAACAGACCTGCGTTTGAAACGTGTGATGACGTCATCTGTGGGCGTGTCTTCTTCGTCTGACAGATCCCAGTGGGATTGTGGGTCCACCTCCACCTGCCTCCGCACTCAGCAGGTCATTATCAGCCACACCTGGTCTGAGAGGAGAAAAACCCAGTAGACACCTCAGGAACTGGACCTGGATCATCAAGATCTGGTTCAGAATCTCCGTGTTCAATATCTGGATTTGGATTCGGCAAAAGATCAGGATCAGGATCAGCCTCATCTAAATCAGGACACACACACACACACACACACACACACACACACACACACACACACACACACACGTCAGTCAATTCCTGCTATATGACTGGTTTCCATGACAACAGGTTCATTTATTCATGTTTTAATAAACTGGGATTAACTGCTTTAATAAATTTAAATATCAGTATTAAATATAAATATCTCACCTCATCAGATTCGTGCGGTTTCCATGGAGATGTGTTTTCTGCTGCTTCCTCTTCTAAGTGGAAAAATCCAATATTATGTATAATAGTAACGTTTTCTTGGTTTCTTTTTTCTTTGTGTGTTTTCAGCTGCTGAAGGAGACCTGATGAGGTGTTAATGAGGTTAATCAATAACTTCTCTACAGCCTCCTCCTCGTGACCCCTCAGTGACCTTTGATCCCCCAGCAGGCCAAGCAGCTGATCAATGAGCCTTGTTAACTTTTCGATTGCTGAGTCCGAATGCCCTGTGAGCTGCGCAGCATGACTCAGCAGTTTGATCCTCGATCTCAGACCTGGTCCAGGGATGATGATGATGATCATCATCGTCGTGATAAGATGGGAGCGTCTGCCGTCCCCTAATGATGTGACCTCAATGAGCAGGAGCTTTGTCGTCCATGAAGATGAAATGAGGTCTAGTGTGTGTGAGGCACACACCCCCCTTTACCCCCGGGACTAACCTGCCATGGCTCAGCGAGCTTCCACGACGGCAGTGAGACTCTCAGCTTGATACATCAGAGTCCTACGAGCTTCTGCCCCAAAAACCTTCCTCTGAGGGGCCGGGGCAGAAACCAGGCTGGGGTTCAAACCAGGGTCTTCAAGCAGAGACGACCCAGCAGTCCTCGGCACTTCATGGGTGTTAGATCAGACTTGCCTTGTCCTGGATGGACTGTCCACCAAGACTTCAGGCTAGACGGCCATCAATGGCTCTCCTGAGCCAAAGTCCTTTGCTGGATCTGGTTTTTTCTACCATCAGGGAGCCGAGCCACTTACCAGTCCCGGTTAGTCACCGGCAATTCAACCCTTCAGCGGGTAGTGCTGGATTACCAGTTACCAGTAGCACATCCTGACCTGACACTGCAGCGGCACAATGACTGGATTAATTATGTTGTTCAGCTAATATGGGCTTCACACTGTTCCTATATTTCAAAAACTAAATATTGTGACTCCACACACTCAGATTTGTTCTTTGCTGTTTGACGTCAGTGGAGCCGATCTTTCCACCGACCTCTCTGAAACAACAGAGCTACCCTCCCTCCCTCCTGACCCTCCCCCAGCCTTCGGGGTAAAACAGCCTCCTGTGGGGCGTCTGTGACAACCACAAGACGTAAGCATGATGAACACTGTGCTTTCCTGAGGACCCTGAATGCATCGCAGCTTTTTTTTTTTTTTTTTTCCAGTTTTCCATCTGAGCCTTTGGCTTCAAGATGACTCCAGGGACAGACGGACACACACACACACACACACACACACACACATACACACACACACACACACACACACACACACACGATCAAGCTGTCAGCTCAGAGGGAACAGAGGTATAAATCACTGCAGTGTTACTCACAGGAAACACTGAAAATCCTTGAGAGTGCCCTCAAACACACACACGCACACTCACACACACACACACACACACACACACACACACACACACACACACACACACACAGCGGCCATTTGCTCACCTCCAAACAGAAAATCCTGCTGCCCTTCACCCTCAGCTGCAGTTCTGTGTGTGTGTGTGTGTGTGTGTGTGTGTGTGTGTGTGTGTGTGTGTGTGTGTGTGTGTGTGTGTGTGTTCACACAGGGCAAGTCAGGACATTTGTCTTCATCTGTGGGATTATCTGCCGAAACCAGAGCAGCTGCGAGTCGTTTTCAAGTGAAAACAGTAAAATCTTGTTGTCTTTTCGTTGCTCCTTCACACTACGGTGGTGTTAGGAGTCTCTAAAAATGGCTTCCAGAGTTTAACAAACGTCTCCGCCTGAACGAACAAACCTGATGTTATAAAACAGTGTTTGACATTTGTGAGGATATATGAGGAATCAGTGTTTGTGCTGCTTAGAAATTAAGTTTACATTTACTACACCATCATCTGCACATGTGGAGACGTTACTGACATACAGATGCTGAGTGGACATGAAGGACAAAGACGGTTTAAAGGAGTTGATATGTTTAACTTGTCAAATCACCACCGAACGCCCGGAATGCTAAACAGTGTGACCAACAGCCATCATGAAAACGTCCCCCAGCTGATAGTTCTGATATAAACGGGACTGAAGAGCCGAACATCAGCAACCGGAAACTCAATCGTTCAGAGAATTTAAAAAACCAGACAAGGAAACCCTGAATGAAGCCTTTAAATGTTTTCAATTCTGTTTGAGTTCCAGTCAAAGTGTAAGAGCTTA
The DNA here is from genome assembly GCF_902148845.1 of Salarias fasciatus. Classification (NCBI taxonomy): domain Eukaryota; kingdom Metazoa; phylum Chordata; class Actinopteri; order Blenniiformes; family Blenniidae; genus Salarias; species Salarias fasciatus. The sequence goes on along the minus strand of NC_043763.1, from coordinate 22,634,185 downwards.
AATAAGGTTTGAATGTGTGAAGTCATTGAAGTAGGGGTGTGTGTGTGTATGTGTGTGTGTGTCCGTCCTCAGAGCTGCTGACTGAGTGTTTATGTTCCTCTGAGGTTCCAGCTCCTGCAGCTGATACTCACAGTACAACTTTTCACACCTGAACACTGACCCACTGTTTCACTGCACACACACTCACACTCACACTCTCTCTCTCACACACACACACACACACACACACACACACACACACACACACACACACACACACACACACACACACATTTCGAAGAGACAGTTTGATGTTTGGAGTTTAATAAGGGATAAAAAGTTTCAGCACCATCATGTTGTGTTTATATTTACACACACACACACTCAGTAACAGTCGGTTAGTCTGAATGAAAATATTTGTGAAAAAATGAAGATCTGCTTCACAGGAAGGCAGCGCGTGACGGCTAAGAAAACAGGGTTTACTGGATTTAGTTTTAACATTTTAAACATTCAAAGCTTTAAAGAGTTTTAAGGAAAAGTGACATTTTTAAGGCGATACAGTAAAAAGTCTCCATGTGTCCAGTAGCTACACCTATTCAGTCTGTGAATTTTCATTCAGCCTAGCTCAGCACAAAAAGTGGAAGAATTCAATACTAACAAAGTTAGCATTAGCAAGCTAGCTACTTTTTTATTTGAATAGTTAATACATTTTTATTAGAAGCACATCCTAAATGTTCACAGCTTCACTGTAGAACCAATGATTAACACTTTATAATGTATTCAAAAACTACTACAAAACAGTCATATTTTTCTTATTGTGAGTTTTGAAATCACATTAAGGTACTTAGCATTTTAATCCGGCACCATTAGAAAAAAAGCAACCCTGCTACTGAAACAAAAACAATATTTTAGTGCAATTATTGACCCTTTTTAAAATTCAGATATTTACAGTTTGGCTAACATAAAACACACTTTACTGACTAAACTGTCCAGATTTCAGATACCAACATCCTCACTGCTGTTTCAGGCTCCGTTTACACGATATAATTTCAAATGAAAATGAAAAACTTTATTGCGTTTTGGGCATCTGTTTACACGACAATGGCGGTCAGAGCCACTGAAAAGGCAACTTTTTTGAGCATGGCCCGCAAGGTGTAACTGTCCATATACTTATTTTCATTTTATTAATGAGAGTCACCAAAATAGCAATACAACAAAGAATGTTCGTGCCATAAATGTTTTTTTTTTTCAAACATTTTCAAAACTTTGCCGAGTAAACACTAACTTCTGCTGAAACAAAAACCCAAAAGTGATGTATTTTCATTTTATATAAATGGGGCCTGCTGGATTTCTGTCTTAATATTACTACATTTTCTAAATGGAATCTTTTCTTAAGTGTTATTTGATAACGGCTCCTACATAAGCAAAACTTTGTTTTCCACAACAGTCCGACTCAGTAATGACTGATAAGCATTAGGCATTATATAACTATTGTAGGAAAATCCTTCGGTAACAAAAGCAAAAAGGTTAATGGCTTTCTGTTTCAACATACAAAAATTCCCTTGTTATTAATCACTACACTAAACCACATTAAAAACGTCATCACTTACTTCAAAAACCACCAAACAGATGAGTTAGCTACCTACAGCTAGGTGATGCTCCATTAAATGCAGCATGAGATTATATGCTAATATGTGCTAACTCCCTTCCACTTCTATTGTTTGTGCTCAGCTAAGCTAAAGTATTCCTGTCCTGGATTTAGAGGTCCATCTTGAGCTGAACCATCAAGCGTTCTGATTGGTTTACAGCTCAGAAACATTTGGTTGTACGTTTGAAGCACCAGTCCGCATTAGTTCCTCAGATATAAGTAGGCACGGAGTTGAATCGTCGTGGAAGCAGAGACAGTTTCTCATTTGATTATAAAAGAAGATAGCAAAAACACCAATGGTGATGACGACCTTGCATCCAGTTTGACGACTCTGGTTTACGTGAGGAAAACTCAACGTAGAACTGCTTCTTAGTTTGTTTTGAATTTGATCAGTTTGGTCTGATGAACGAGTTTTAGCGCAGATGCGAGGGTCTCACCTTGCCTCTGGACAGAATTTTGTCTCCTGCTGTAATCTTAACTCGCACCACTAGGGGGCGACACACCGAGGACCTGTAGCTGGTGCTGCTGGGCCCGGCACCTCACGTGGGGGACTGATAATGGTGGCTTGGATCACAGGACGCTTCATAAAGTATCAAAGCATTTTTACCGTCTCACCTGAAAGAACGTTAACATCCACATGCACGTTAAAGGGTTACCATGGTTACCGCTGTTACAAATATAAAGAGCTGCGCGTCAGGGGGTTAGTACGTGTGTTTTTTTTCCTTATATACGCACAAAGCAAATATATTAGCTCTTAAAACATCGCAGATCTGAAGTGTTTAAAAAACAAACATGATAATAAATATAAAACCAAAGATCATTACAAACATGGCAAATTCCAACAAAACACTTCAGAGTGACAAATTATTTTTTAGAATTTTCTGTATCAAATGATGGCATGACAGCCAATCAGGTCCAAGTTTAGTTTGGAAAAAAAGTCATGTTCTGTAATGAAGTCAAAAAATTCAAAGAGTTTACTATTAAAACTTGGACCAAAGACGAAGGGTCACACGGTGGTCATGAGTTTGAGCGAACCCGATCTGAACCGCAGGATCTTCTTTTTCAGGTTGTGGGAGGCTTTGATCTTGACGCAGGCCTTCGCCTGAGCTGGAGTCATCGTCACGTCCTGCCCTGCTGCACCGCCCCGCCCCCGGGCCCTGCCCGGCCCCCCAGCCCCGCCTCCTCCGCTCTCCTCGGTGTCGCTGGTGCTGAGGGCGTCCTCGCCGGACTCGCTGTCCCCAAAGCGGTTGGTGGTGTAGTTGGACGTCTCGTCCTCGCTGGTGTCCATGATGGTGGAGTGGAAGAGCGACGCGCACTCGGCTGAGTACTCCGAGTCGCTTCCTGCGGTGTAAGCATACGGGCTGCAGACGCGCCCGCCAGGGGAGGACGCCGCGTATGCGTCGGTCGGTAATTCCTTTCTCCGACGTCGTTGAGCGCGCCTCAGTGCCTCGTCGTACGGGACCTCTGCGGTGGTGCGTAAGCGCTGGTAATCGTCACGTTTGTGTTTCAGCTTGGTGATGACCACGACCGGCTCACGGCCGTGCTGATGGCGACGGTGGTGGTTTCCATGGTGATGGTGCTTGGACACAGCTGAGCGGACGCTGCGGGGCGTAGATACGCTCGGTCTGTCCACTTGACTTTCTGCCTGTGGCGTGGCGATGCGCTTGGTTCTGGAGGAAACGCCCCTCTTCGAAGTTGTGGTGCGGGTGGAGCCTCCGTCGTCCAAGAGGCGGGACCCTTTGGCCCGGCGGTGCGATTTATCACCTCTTCTGACCAGCGGGGCCTCAATGTGTTCGGACTCTTGAACGGTCTTCAGTGTGACTGCACTCCTCAACCGGCCAGACTTCCTGCTCCCGCTCTTTCGGACCTTGCAATGGATGGAGACGTTTTTGACCCCACGACTCCGCCTGTCTTCGTGCTGAGTCAGGCTGGACGCCGCGACAGGCTGCTGCTCCGGTACATATGGGCTATCTGTCAGGGTGCTGTGGAGAGGCCTTGGGCGGGTTTTGGGAGGACCGGATTGGGGAGGTGGTTTGAGGAGAAGCTCCTGGTCAGGGGGTCGACGTGGTCGTTTACTTTCTTTGGGGGAGTAGCCAACAGTGACGCTGCTGAGCTCCTGGAAATCTTTGAGCGGAGTGGCAGCGATCGCCGGTCCCAGAGGAAGTACAACTTTGCTCTGTTTTCTGAGAGAGTTCATTTGAACATCTTGGTTTGTGGCTGTTGAGGAGGTTTTAGCACCGAGTGCACGAGGCGACCCGCTGAGCTGAAAGCTGCTTGGCATCGTCTCGCTACAGCTGAGTAAAACATTGGTGGTCTCCTGCTCCTCAGCCTTCCTCTCCACAGAGACCTGCCTCTGAGGGGATGAGGAGGCTGCGATGAAGGGTTGGAGCTCAGATGCTCTGAGAGTCCCAGGACTAGGACCGGGACCAGATCCAGAACTGGACAGCTGCCGGCTGCAGAGGCCGACCTGCCTCAGGACGCTCTTTGAGGGGTCGGTGCTGATGCTAGTTCTGGGTCTGCAGGTCCGGACAGGCTGGGCCCGGCGCTGCAGCAGGCTGTAGATGTAGCCATCCAGTCGTTTATGAGGAGGAGTCTGGGAGGAAGAAGATGGGGAGGAGGAGGCCGGCCAGGAGGAGCTCGGAGGTACAAAGGAGGATGTTTCTGGTTTGAGTCCTTCGTTGCCAGTCTCCTGTCGTCCATGACCCCCGTGGCCCAGAAAGTCAGCAGGACTCTGGACGGCCACAGCGTGCAGCGGGCTCGGGTAGCGGTACACTTCGCCGCCGCTCCGGGACAGCAGGTCACAGTGGAACACGGACTGGACATCAGTGGAAACCAGCGAGGAGGAGACGTCTGAGGCCGGCGGGTGAGGAGCCGAGACGGAGCGTCGGACTGTGGCGGAGGAGGAGGAGTCATCCCAGAGCCCTCCGAACAGTCTGTCACACTCCGAACAGCCAGGCGCCTCATCTACAGATGAGATATCGGAGACAACAAAATCTCTGGTTCATTCCTTAAACCTAAAATCTGCTGCCACATTACCGTTTTTTTTATTTTGTGAGTTCACAGCATGTGTGACCTGCAGGTGGCGCCATCACTGCCTACAGTGAGTGGATGATGTGAGGCTGCTATTCTCCACATGAACTTACAGGGAAAACTTGTTACTTTGTTTTAGTTCTGAGTTATTCATGGAGAAAATATTAAGAAGCTACAATGTGCCAATAAGTGGTTCAGAGCTGTTTGACCGATACGAGGAGCAAAACGGTTTTTATGTACGCATTTATCACAAGAGTCATTTTTCTTGTAGTGTCCTCTGTACTGCTCCTTCTATCTGTAGAACAGCTGTGAACTGCTCATTTCCCAACAGGTGACATCAGTTCAGTCTGACGTTGGAGCTTCTCAGTGTTTTCAGCCGATATTCAAATCTCTCTGGCTGCCTCAGCTCTCTGACTCGGTGGAAAATTCTTCAGACGGCTGTGAGGTTTTTAACCCTCGCCGCGCAGCGCTGCTGCTTCCTGCAGACCAGACGACATGTGAGACGTTGGTCTGAGGGGATTTAAAGCGGCTCGACTCGTCAGCAGAAAGTTTCCTGGATCTGAAACACAAACCAACAGAAACATCTGATTCTGGCTGAGAGAACGCAGCACACCGATGACTGAGTGAGCCTCGAACGCACCGCTGGCACCGGCCTCATGGGCCCCACTACCAAAACAAACATGGCCGACATCCAGCAGCTCGTTAGGTTTACTGGGGAGAAAAAGCCTCAGACAGAAAGAGAGAGGGAGCGAGAGAGAAGCCGAGCTGCACACAGAGAGACATTTTATATGTAAAAGTCAGGATGATACCACGTGGACAGCAGGCTAACAGCAGGCGAAATCAGAACCAGAGCAGGCAGAATCGGGTCCATTGTTCAGATTTTGTCACCGATACAAAATCTGGGAATCAGGAAATCTTAAAATAGACCGTAAGCCCTACATTTAGCCTGGTACTTCAATGCTCTATGTGCCAATATATAAACATAAATTCACTGCAGCTAACAGCAACATGCAAACGCTGCAAAAAGTCAAAAGCAGCTGCTAATGCGTTGCCAAACCTGGCTGTACCAGCGGATGTACCTGTAGTTGTGAGGCGTCCGTCAGCGTCAATGGTCATGCAGAAACATTCACTGAAAACAGAGTTGGAGGAGTTGGAGAGCGATCCAGACGCTGCGTCGCTCAGCTCGAAGAAACCTGCGAGAGAGAGCAGCGACGTCACAGAACAATCTGCGTACAGATGCTCAGAGAGGACGCTTATCATCGCACGGGTGCCCTGAACCTGAACCGTCATCGTCGTAGCTCGTCTGTACGTGAATCTTGCTGACAAACGACGAGTCAGTAAAACTCAGACAATATGCAGACGACAGTTTTTTCAATAAGTAACTAACTGTAGAGATTTATCTTTAAAATGTCATTTTCCCCCCCTTAACGTCACTAACTGTTGACAATACCTGAACTCGGCCGGCTGTCTGTTTCCGGTAGGTCATGCGACGCCTCTGTGTCTAATCGCAGGTCACTGATTTGTCGGTCCAACTCCTGCAGCTGAGAGAGGAGTCCAACGTCTCTCCTACGCAGACAGTTCTGACAAACACACACACACACACACACATACTATGATTAGACCAAGTTACATTGTTGCCTGAAATAAAAAAAGTTCAACATGTCGTCAGCACATATCTATGTGGCTCAGTCTGTTCCCGACGTCCAAGTTGTCTGCTTGAATTTAAACCCAAGAAACCATCAGAGAGTTGTGTTCACATGGAGGAGAGGTTCAAAGGAATACTTGATGACTGTACGTGAACCCAAGTCTTCATTACAAAGACAGAGTATGTGAATGTTCCAGGAAGACTCAGACGGAAGCTAATGAACTGATAAAATCACTCGCACACGCGCACGCACACGCACACACACACACACACACACACACACACACCCCTCCCCCCCTCTGATGGAAAGCATGCGTGTTATGCGGCGCTGCTCGCAGGTCATGTGCTGCATTCCTGCGACTGAGCTGCAGTGGAGAAACAAACACACACACACACACACACACACACACACACACACACAGCTGTAGCCTCGTCAACACAACTTCACCATGAACACACAATTATAAAATCATAAACACATGACCACCGACTTGTGGCCAGACTCAAACGTCAGAAACATCTAAAGTCGAGTGATGAAGTTTCCACATTGAAGTGTCATACTTGTGTGTCTGTGTGTATTCAGCAGCTGTTATAAAGACTCGGTGACCTTGCTGTCCCTGACCTCTGACCCCACCCTAAAACAAACACATCAGCGTTGTCTGCAAAAAGTCAGGGGGTCCTTGAAAGTGTCACAACACGCCCGTTCAAAGGCTCGCGGTTTGCAGCAGACCATAGGTATGGGGTCAAAGGGCAACACTGCATGAACTGTAGTCAGAGGGGATCAGATTTAAAGCGCCCTCTGGTGGTGGTAGAAATGATGACTGCAGCAATGACCAGAAGCAGGAGAGGAAGCGTGAAGAACAGTAAACAAATCAGTAACACAAACATTTTGCATCATTGCTTTACATCAGTTCGGTACAAACATTTTGATTTCCTGATAAATTCCAACAATATTTCACTAAATGTGTATATTTCCACTTGGAGGAGTCATATGATGACATTTTGTTTCCAAAAGTTTTCTGTTAACTTGTGAGTGAACCTAGAGAAGCACGTGGTTCATTGTAGTCACTATGGCAACCAGACAGCACCTAACTTAACTCAGTTTGTTATCCTAGTTAAGCAAAGAGCTTAACATCAGCTTGTTACTATGACAACAAACGTCATTATCAGTCATCCTCGTGTTCATGTTTGTTGGGCCCGTTGTGCCGGCTGCAAAGAGACGGCGCTCTCTACACCCCCACAGAGCAGCCGTTCCTTCCTGAAAGGGGTAAGTGGGTCTGTGTGACCACCAGAGCCAGACTGAGACCAGATTCAAATTCATATAGAGAGAAGACTGAGAGAGAGACCTTGTTTTAGACCAGCTCAGAACTCCTCCTGCACAATTTGTGCCTCAGCTGCTGAAAGTGGAGCTGTAAAGCCCACAGCAGGAATCTCCATTTGTTCCTGGAGAGGAGGAGCAGGGGGAAGAGGAGGAGCAGGAGGAAGAGGAGGAGGAGGAGGAGGAGGAGGAGGAGCAGCAGGAGTCACTGGTGGACTTCAGGGTTTCCGCTGCAGCACAGAAAACTGTGCAGCAAACAGAAACTTCTTTGTGTCACCAAAATGCTGCAGACGAACTGAAATCACCCAGAAGGCCTCTAACCTGAGTTTCTGCGGTCACAAGCTGTGGTGCAGTGTGAAGGTCTGCAGCTCCAGATGAGGACAGATGTTCTGTTTCACAGACTGTCAGAAATGAGGATTATACAATCATACCAGAAATCTGGATTTTTCTAATGAAGATCAATCCTCATAAAAAGAAAGAAAGGTCTGTAAAACACATATGTGCTCTCTCTCTCTCTCTCTCCCACGCACACACACACAATCTTTCTCTCTTTCCCTGTTAAAGCAGAAACTCCCAGAATCCTTTGAGAGCCGCGAGGGACGCCGGATCATATCGAGGAGCTAATTTAAGCCCTCTCTCACACACACACACACACACACACACACACACACACACACACACACACACACACACACAGTAAAACAGTGTGAGTTCAGTTTCATGACATCATTGTCCAGACGTTTATCATCAGACACTAAAAACACAAAAAACTGGAAAAAGAAACATCTCCCGAGTTCTAGTGGTTCAGCATTTTTCCCACATTAGTAACATAATTATTTCTACTTCTTTTTTAGATATGATAAAACACACCAGAGTCATGTCTCAGATCACAAATACAAAGAGATCTAATAATGCCTTCAAGATGTCACGCTGACAGAAGTGTAACATCCAGTGAAGCTCCGTCTCTTCACCAAAGTTCAGATGTGACCCAGACAAAATAAGCCTGAAACTTATTTGTTCGCAGTGAAGACAGAACCCAGCTTCTGACTCACACAGCTGATCTGAATTATTCTTTTGAAACCCTCAAACTCCAGAATGTCTTAAACAAGGGGAGGAGGAGGACTCGAACCTGTGACCTCAGACTGCCAAACATTCCCACTGCTCTCAAACCAGGGGACTGAACCCTGTCTGACCTCTGACCCCACTGCACACCTGAGCCAGTCCAGGTGTCCCCGGGTCAGGGGAGGGTCTGTCCCGGGTGGGACCGGGCGTGTGGACCTACCAGCTGTCTGCGGAGCAGCAGGATGTTCTCCTCCAGCAGCTTCTCCTCGGAGCTCAGCTGCACCTCCCTCCGCCGGTCCTCCGCTGCCTCCTGGAGCTCCAGTGCGGCCCGGACCAGCTCCTCCTGCCGCTGCCGGAGGAACTCCAGCTCCCCGAGCCCGGACACGGCGGCTTCCAGCCGCTCCCGGACCGGGCGCGGCCGCTCCGCCGCATCCCCGTCCCGACCGCAGCGGCCGCCGGACAGCAGCATCTCCCCCCGGGTCAGGGCTCAGGCTCTCCGCCGCATCAGTGTCCGCAGCCGCGGCGGCTCACCTGGATCCCCAGAGCCGGGAACAAAGACCCGGTCCCGGCCAGGCGGAGGTCCAGCTCAGCACCTCCTCCGCAGCTCCCGGATCAACCGGTGGTTTAACGGAGCTGCTGCGTGGACACGGCTCCGGTTACTCCGGAGAGGCGGTCCCGGGTCCAGTGAGGGAGGAGGTCCGGGTAGAATCCAGCGAGCCCCGGGGCCGCAGCGGAGACGAGGTCCGGCAGGGAGCCGCGGAGATCTGGGCAGAAGTTCTGGCTGCTGCAGCTCCTCCTGAAGCTCCGACCACACTGACCGCATCCCACCGAGACCCCCAAACCCCGCCCACTTCTCATGGACACGCCCACTGCGACGTCATCACGCAGCCTTCAAAGTAAAACCATTGACTGTGGAGTTTTAATGTTCTTCCTCTGGATGCTGGAGTTTCTCTGAGACTCTGAGCTGGATAAAGAGATGTGGAAGCTGGATGGGTGAATGTTTTATAATATAAACTCCAACATTTGAATGATTTTCAATTTACTGTTACACAAAAACAGAGAATGAAGGTGAAATAAACTTGTGAATTTCATCTTCAGTTTGAGTGATTTTCATTGTTTTGCTCTGCTCTGAACGTCTTTGTTTCTTTTCTGGGTTAATTCAGTCTGAGCTGGCTGAACACCTGCTTAATGAGGGCAGCTTATTAATATGCTAATGAGCTTGAGCAATTAATATGCTAATGAGGGCGTGGCTGACAGAACAGCGCCCTCTGCTGCTGACCTGCTAACATTGAAGACCCTGATACTTATAAGGACAGCATGGCTAAAGACACTCGTGTTTTCTGGGGGGTGAGATATGCTGTGTAGAACAAACAACAAAACAAATATACACTAGTATACACACAGACACAAAGAAAAAACAATATGTGTTGCAATAAAAGCAATGATTTCTCTTATGCCTGTGTGTGTCCTCGGGCTGCAGCATCATTAAATGTGTGCAAGTTTAAATCTCAGTCAGTGAACATTGATTACCACACACACACACACACACACAGAGCTTTGTACTCATTCTCCGCCAGCCGCCTGTTTTAGTGTTTAGTGATTCTTGGATCCATCCAGGCCCTGGAGCCTTTATTGTGGAGGTCAGAGGTTTATATCTGAGCTCTTACTGTGGTTAAAAAAAAAGTGCAGCTTTCTCACAGCAAATTCACCCTGAGGCCTCTCGATGTGTGTGTGTGTGTGTGTGTGTGTGTGTGTGTGTGTATGTGGAGCCTCGTTGTCTCTGCTGCTGCTCCTCTAATCCCACTTCCTGATTATCCTTCCCTTATATACACTCACAGTAAAAACACACACAAGCGCACACACACAAACACAGTGTTCAGTGATGCAGAAAGACAATGTATGTGTGTGTGTGTGTGTGTGTGTGTGTGTGTGCGTGTGTGTCTACGCGTTTGAGTGAGAGCTCCACTGAGTGGAATCAGAAACCTGTGGCTCTTACCATGCTTGTTGAGCCCAAACTGAGGAACCTCTCTGTCTTCTTTGTATTTCAGAACTGAAGCTGCAGCCAAGATGGCTTCATTTTTTTCTGTAGTGTTCATGTTTTGTGTGTGTGTGTGTGTGTGTGTGTGTGTGTGTGTGTGTGTGTGTGTGTGTGTGTGTGTGTGTGTGTGTGTGTGTGAGTGTGTGTGTGTGTGTGTGTCTAAATCATCTAACAGAAACAGGGAGTTAAAGTTTTATGAAATATAAAGCATTTATTTAATGAAAATTGGAACTTGGAACAGTGAGAAACAGTAAAACCTTGAACAGGAAACATCGCCATGGTAACAGTCAGAAAACATCATCAGAGGAGTCTGATGGAATTCTACCTTCTTCCACCTCCTCCTCCTCCTCCTCCTGCTGTGCAGCTGCAGAAACAGACATCAGTGACTTTGTTAGTGAGCAGGTTACAGACACACACACAGTAGAAAACATCAGTAACAATATCATCATCAACAACAGAGAGAATATCAACACTGACAACAGCAGTGGGAACAACAGTCACCATAAAGGAGGAAAAAAATCAAAGAATTTCCTTCTGAACTATATGAAGAAATCATATTATTTTCCTTGTGTAGCCTGCTCATTGATTAAGAGTAGGATAATCTTTGTCATACCAGTATGTGAGGCTGAGCTGCAGACCAGGACCACCTGACAACAACACACAAGTAAACAAAAACAAACAAACAAGTCAACAAACAAACAGCTTCAGTGAAGCTCTGGTTTGTGTGTGTGTGTGTGTGTGTGTCTCACCTGTCCTGCTGTGTTTGCTCCCCCCTGCTGAGGAGGATCAGGAGGAGAAGATGGGGACTGGTCTGTGAAGAGGTCAGAGGTCAACGTGCCCATAGGCTCCACCTCCGTGTCGCCTGTGGTTCCCAGGATCTGATTGGCTCCTTCATTGCTCTGCTCAGACACGTCTGGAGGAAGCAGAGTGACGTCACGGCGATGTCATACAGGAGACAGAAAGCTGAGGTGTGTGTGTGTGTGTGTGTGTGTGTGTGTGTGTGTGTGTGTGTGTGTGTGTGTGTGTGTGTGTGTGTGTGCGTGTGGTACCTGCAGCTTGGTTGATCTGACCCGGTGACGTCTGACTCCATGCTCCACTCGGCTTCACCGTGCCGTCGTCACTCACCTCTCCGACGCTCACCTCCTCTTGCTCCTCCCTCCCCCAGGAGCCCTGAGGTCAGAGGTCATGTCATGTTCGACGTGCAACAGACAAACAAACAACGGATAAACAAACTCTTTGCGAGCCGACCTCCGGCTGTGGACGCTCCCCTCTGCTCTTTGTCAGGCGTCTCAGAAAGAGGTCGTGACCCTCGACCTGTCCCTCACTGGGGGGGTCAAAGTCCTGCAGGAAGCAGAGAATGAAGAGTAAACCTTGAAAAATCAACCTACAGGAGCAGAGAAACACGGCGGGAATCAAACCAGTGGCCTCTCACCATGTCCTGACACCCCTGCAGGGAGCTGGAAAAGCTGCAGATGGCGTCCTCCTCCACTGAGACACACAGACAAAAGACTCAGATCAGACGGAGAGGCTGACACCCATGAGCAGCCACTTCCTGTCTGAATTACTTCTCGTCTTATTTTTTTTATTGAACATTATGTTCCTGTCTGATTCAGGTTTTGCATAAAGTACTACCTTTATCACATTACTTCCTGTTTGAGTTATTTGCCATGTGATTTACTTCCCAATTGAGTTATTTCCTTTGGGTTATAGCAGTTACTTCCTTCTTGAATTACTTCTCGTGTGAGTGAAGCCTTGTGTGAGTTACAGAGAAGGAAAACAACATTGATGATGATGATGATATTGATGAAGATGATGATGTCACCTGTCATGGCAGCCTGTTGGTTGAAATTGATGAGCAGCTCTCCCTCTGAGATGTGCTTCAGAGCGGCCTCAGTTCCTGCCGTCACTGCAGTGCTGGAGGAGGAAGAGGAGGAGGAGGAGGAAGAGGAGCTGGACTCCTCTGAGGAGCTGCTGGGTGATGCTGGTCCGGGGTCAGGGGGAGGAGCTGGGGAGGGAGCAGGGGGGAGGCAGGGGGAACGAGGGGAGGATAGAGGAGGCTCCTCCTCTGCAACTGTCATCAGTCTGCAGGACGAAGCACAAGACACACACGTACAGAGGTCAAAATGTGCCTATTTGTGTGTGTGTGTGTGTGTGTGTGTCTGTGTGTGTGTGTGTGTGCGTGTATCATACAGTGTTTGCTGGTGTGTGTTCAGGTCTTCCTCTGGTTTCTCCTCGTCCAATGGCAGCTCAACATTTCCCCAGTTGGAAGTAGGCGGAGCTTGATTAGGAGTTGGACTTCTTGCTGTGGGGGTGGGCTCTGGGCTGGGAGTGGGCGTGGCCACATGCTCTGAGGTCAGACAAAAGTGCATGTTGTCATCTCAAGAACATCAAGCCATGTAACTACTGTACTCTGATTACTGATAAGGGTACAAAAAAGAACCTGGAGTCAGGGACTGAGCGGGCTCCTCGTTCAGCGGAGTGGCTGGTTCAGATGGAGGGGGCGTGGCTATGGGTGTTGCCTCCCTGCTGGTGGGCAGGGCCAGGTTGGGAGGTGGGGTTGGTACCGGTGTACTCAGCACTTCGTCCTGAAACAGAAGAAGTGAGTATTGGGAAGAGTAGCAGAAAGGAGGCGTAAACACTGTGAGGAGGAACATTCCTGGACCTGCTTCTGTGCTTCTGGTCCCTCTGGGTCCAGTCCTGGTCCTGGTCCTGGTCCCGGGCTTAGTGCTGGTTCCTGACTCTGACCCAACATTTGGGTCAGAATCTCAGTGAGAACCTCGATCACGAGCTGCCGGATCAACTCCGAGTCCACTGACGTGTTGGAGTCCACGAACAGCTGCAGACCTGCACCTCCAGCTGCCTCCACTGGGAGGAGGAGTCAGACAGAGGGGGAGGAGCCACAGGGAGGAGGAGTCAGAAAGAGGGGGAGGAGCCACAGGGAGGAGTCAGACAGAGGGGGAGGAGTCAATGGAGTGAAAGGAGCTTACCTATGTCTGAGGTGACGCTCTGCTCCTCATCTGATTGGCCAGTGTGGTCAGACTGTGTGGGGTCATTGGGAGGAGGGTGGATCATCTCTGAGATCACTCGAGCCATCACCTGCTGCTCCACCCTGAACACAGAGACACAAACCAACAAAGCAGATATAGAAACAGATAAAAGCAGCTATACTGTCGGGTTGCACAAAAGTCCATTTTACTTCCACCAGTCCAATAAGCTGGAATGAGCACTTGGCATTAAATCCTCCGGAGGGAATATCAACATACTGTGAGATTATAAATGAGTAAAGCTGAAACTACTGGATCTAAAGGTGAACTGGGGAGAGAGACTGTGACCAGTCGGACAGATCAGAACACTCTGTATCTAACGTTGAGATAGCTTCTCACCATTCCACCAGTCGGTCTTCCAGGGCATCTCTCTGTGCATCGAAGCCCAGGATGGGGCCCTGGTCCTGGGCAGGCAGGGCAGCGGGGGCCTGTGGTGGGAAGACTGGACCCTGGTACTGAACCGGAGGAGGGGACGGAACTCCATCTACCTCCAGAGCATCTTCAGCCACCACACTCTCCTCCTCCTGGAAACACACACACACACAGACAGATGTGGACATACACTGTTAAGAGTGAAAAATAAAGAGTGAGAGAAAGCAGGAGGGGCAGCAGGGACAGGTTACCTGTTCAATGTCAGCAACAGACAGAAAGTCAGTTCCAGGAAAAGCGTTGTCCTCGTCCTCCTCATCTTCCTCGCTCCTCCTCTCCATGATGTCCACAATGCATGATGTCACAGGAGGGGGCGGAGCTTCAGCCGTGTCCCACTGCTGCCAACACAATGTTTGTCTCACCTTCACACTCGATTGCACTGCATGTCTCGGGGGTCAGGTTTTGGTGAATATGGTCACCCGACACGACAACTCATCGGTAAGATAAGATTCACGGTCTTCTCACCTGTCGCTCAGGTGCTCCGTCGTCCACGGCGACCATGTTGGCAGCTGAAGGACCGGTGGGAGGCGCTACGTCAGGTGGAGGACGCCATCGCACAGAGGAAGATTCTATCCTGGGACGACCTGCAGGGATGTTCAAGCCTGATTTGACTTGAGAGTGTGTGTGTGTGTAATCTTTAAAATATGTGTGTAACAGGACTATCACCGCTAATCATGATTATATTAATGGTAACCGTAAGGTGTGAGCTTTTTAATCGCATTTTAATCGCAGCCCTTTTTGTCCCTTCTACTCACCCGTACTTTTCTCTTCTGACTGTCGCACTAACGAAGCCTCTAACGTCATTTCCCCACCAGCGCAGTTATTTAGGTGTATCAATAAGCTGAATTGATCACTAAATACTGAATTGTAGCACCATCCTCCTGAATGCAAGCATGGTCCTGTGACGGGGAATGCAACTGTTTTTGGGGGTAAGCAATTCTACACTAAACAGGCAAAGCAAGCTTGAGATAATGAATTACAGTGGTTTTTTACTTCCCAACTTTTGTTAAATAAACAAAATCTGATTTTCCATACAGAAGGTCAAAAAGGATATCTTTTCTTTCTGTTCAATTGACTTCTAATTAAGACATTCTGGCAAGAAATGCTTTTCATTTCTTGGAATGCGAAATCAAAGAATTTTAAACATGTAATTCAAAATGTAACTAATTGCAATTAACTACAAAAGTTCTGTGATTAACTGCCATTTAAATGATACTAGATGTTGAATATGCGATGATGTGATGATGAAAGGGTTTCTGGGTAATGCAGCTGTTTACTGACCCAGAGGTATGGCCATGGAGATGGGATGTTGACTGTCAGTGAGGTCACCAGTGAACAGGTGGGCGGGGCTGCGGAGGTGGGGCTGTGCAGGCGAGGATGTGAGGGGAGGAGTCCATGAAAGGGGTGGAGCTACAGCAGAGGGAAGAGTCGGCCTGGTCTGCGTCTTACGGGACTTCAGCTTCACACCTGAGAGGAAACAGGAGGAGGTCAGGACCTCTGACCTCCACATCTCTGCTACATCAGAGCGAGCTCAGTCTGACCTTTCACACTCTCCACCAGGCGAGGGCGGGGCTTTCTGCAGAGCGGTGATGCCGGCGAGTTGAAACGCATGTACGGGACTTTCTTTAGGGTGCGTCTCAGGCCTGAGTATGGCGCCCGGCCGTACAGCCGCGTCAGGTACGCCTCCCCGTCCAGCTCCTTGTCTGTTCTCCTCCCTCTCTGAGGCTCCGCCTCCTGAAGGTACACACAGAGGATTGATTTGATACCTGAGACTCATCAGAACAATCAAGACTATCCTCTGTGATATCTGACCGTTTTTGGTGCAGCCGTCTGTGCTCTGATTCCTTTCCCGGTCATCTCTGGCTTACCCCTCCTTGAGGGGGCGGAGCTCCGGGGAGCTCGCCGCTGTGATGTCACAGCAGCATCCGTTGCTCTGCTGTTGATGACGTTTTCTGACGGCGCCTTAGGCTGAGGAGGAGAGATTTTATGTTTGAATCATCAGCAGGACATGAGGTTTATGACCAGGAGCAGCTGAGGAAACGTTTCAGTCAGAATCAGGTGAAAACATTCAATTCTAACACAAGACAACAAAGAGAGATCAGAGCGCCACCACAGTATTCACTGAAACATTGCGTCCAACCATGCAAGAATCCACTTTGAAAGAATAATCAGAGAAAAAAAACAACAAATTGGTAAGAAAAAACACTGAGGAAGCCAGATGACAAGAAAAGGGAAATGAATGAGAGACCAGTAGTTGTTAGAGTGATGGACCAGCAGAGGGCAGCAGAGCCACACTGCATAGTTTTTAATCAGCTGGAACAAAAGACCTGGAGCTCCAGGAGCTGCAGGCTGCTCACCTGCAGGTTGATCCAGGCGTCGACGGTCCTCCTGATTCGGGCCTGCTGGGTCCAGTCGCTGCAGGGAGAACCACAGAGGGGTTGCTGAGTTGTTCCAGACATTTCAAAAGCTTTACTCCACTCGGCTACTGTCATACCTGTTAGTGCACAGCGCCTCCAGCTGGTAGTGCAGCTCCTCGGCGTTTACAGACCTCAGCACCGACATCAGGTTCTCCTCCAAGAGTTTCTTCTGTCTGCGGACCTGACGGAGAACCTGTGCTGCTTCTTCCAGAGGGGATGGAGACACAGGCGTCCTCTGGAACTCCCTGTCCCAGGACTGCTTTGATATCTGGGACTGAGACTGGTTCACATGGGACCAGTACTGCTGAGACTGGTTTGGTCTGGACTGGTTCTGTTCAGTTTTCTTATGTCTGGGCTTGTTTCGTTTGGTCTGGTCTGGTTGGATTTGTTTTGGGTGGACCTGGTTCTGTTGGATATGGACTGGTTGAACATGGTTCTCTTGTACCTGGTCTGGATGAATTTGGCTCTGCTGAACCTGGTTTGGTTGGAGCTGGTTTGGATGGACAAGGTTTTGAGGGAACTGGTCTGGTTGAACCTGGTTCTGTTGAGCCTGGTTTGTGTAGACCTGGTCCTGTTGGACCTGGTCTGGTTGAACCTGGTCGGGATGGAGCTGGCTTTTATGGACATAGTTCGGAGGGCACTGGTCTGGTTGAACCTGGCTCTGTTGAACCTTGTCTGGTTGGAGCTGATTTGGGTGGACCTGGTCTGAGTGGACCTGGTTCTGTCTGACCTGGCCCTGGTGCACCTGGTTTGGCTGGCCCTGTTTCTGTTGGAACTGGACTAGGTTCTGCTGACTCTGGGTTAGCTGGGACTGAGGGGGTCCCTGTGCAGCTCTGCTGGTCATCGGAAAGTCTTCTGGCTTCTGGAAGGACAAAACAAAGAGATTTACACTAGTGTGTGTGTGTGTGTGTGTGTGTGTGTGTGTGTGTGTGTGTGTGTGTGTGTGTGTGTGTGTGTGTGTGTGGTCCTTCTCACCTTTAGTAGTGTTTTCATCTCAGCCCTGAGTTGTCTCATCTCTCTCAGCACCTGATTGGCTCTGCTGGCCGCCTCCAGGCTGTGATTGGTCGGAGAGTGAGTGGACTCTCTCTGAGGACCTCGGAGACGCCAGTCATCCCTGTAAATAAAAATAGAAAAAGGAAAGACAAAAAAAAAAAGAAGAAGCAGAGGATGGACACAGATTAGCTATAGATCCTGGTGTTCGCCTCAACAGCAGGTCTCAATAGAATGAGAGCGGTGAAAGGAACATCAGGAGAACTCCAGTCTGCTGGAGAAGAAGCGCCACAGTCAGTCATTCTCAGTGGGATGAAGCCTCGACTTCAAACGTCCAAAGCACAGGAAGGACGAGGACAGTGCACCACACAATGCCAAGGATCAGCACACAACAACAGGAACACGTCATGGTAACAAAAACCATTGAGTTGACAATATGTTTAACATTAATCTTCATCTGTGGTTGTCATGGCGACAGTAATAAACATGGTTTTGGGTTGCCACAACGCTGTTGTTTGGAGAATGCAATGAATTTGGCTCTCCTTGAAAATTTTTTTTTTTTTTTAATAGATTTTCAAAATCACTCAGAAATTGAAAATCCTGCTCTTAGTACCATCCATCCATACCTACAACGACCACCAACACCAACATCACCCATCACCACCAGTAACATCACCCATCACCACCACAAACACCACCACAAGGAGACAAACATCTGTTGATGTTAGGTCTCGTTAATGGGATGGATAAAGAATGCAGAGCGATTCCTAAATACAGTCAATACAACAGATTCACATAACAACTACTTATTATTCTACAAAAAACGGCTGCATACTCACAAGACACACACACACACACACACACACACACACACACACACACACACACACTGGTGGTGCATCTGGAGGAATATGCAGTGTGTATGTGTGCGTCTATGTCTGTGTTTATGTCTCCATGTATGTGTGCGTCTCTTGAACAGCTGCAGCAGACCGTTGCTAAGCAACACCTCAGCAGTTTCCCATGGCGACAGGGAGGAGGGATGCTGATAAAGAAGAGAGGCTTTCATTCACAGAGGGGAGGGGGTTGCTTTGGATTCTTCTCCTCCTCCGTAGACCTTCAACACGTGACCAGTAATAGGCAGGAGCTGAAGAAGCGACTGCAGATGAATATTAATGCTGTCTTCGCCTTCTCGGTCTTTTGTGCAGCTTTCTGTCTCACAGTGGAACATCTGGACCTTCTGCAGCACTTGCAGCACAACACTTGGTCCAGACCTGTTCAATCTGAGCCCCGGTGTCTGGGCTGTGCGAAGCCCGCACACAGGCTGGAAACGGAGCCGTGTGGCCTGGTGTGAGTTAGATCTGAACCCAAACAGTCAGAATCCAGAGTCGAGAAGTCCTAAAATACCACATGAGACATGAAGCCTCAGCACCAGCAGTCAGACCAGACAAAGGGGGGAGGAGACGAGTCAATGCTGCAGCAGAAGGGGGGGTTGAGTGGGTGGGCAGCCAGAGAAGCTGGGAGAAAGAAAGTGCTGACATCATCTCCCAAAATGGAGTCGATGCGTCGATACGATGTGTGTGTGTGTGTGTGTGTGTGTGTGCTCAAATTTAAATTAAAATGTATTTTATCGATCAGAACGTGCCATCGGCTGATTCCTCAGCATCTCTTTGTCTTCAGCACATTCCTGAGTACAGGCTGGTTTCAGCCGAGGAGGCTGGTAACTATGGCAACTACAGCATCATCCACGGCAACGGGTGGGGTGGGGAGGGGGTGCGGTTGTTACGCGGAGAGAAAGAGAGATGAATGAAAGAGACGGAGGCTGCAGCCTCACAGTCACTTCGCGATGCACATCCGAACAGATTGTACACTGAAGCTGACTCACATTACAAGCCCTGTCTGAGTCTGGAACGATTCGCCGGCACTTCAGTCCTGGTGCTGCACAACGCAGAGTCCAACAGAAACCTCCTGTCAGAGCTCCTATATAATACATTCAAAAGACATCGGGACCTCCCACTGATGGAACTTTCTGTTTTTGGAAGGGTGGCTGTGGCTCACTCTGCATGCTGAAGTGTCCTTGAGCAAAACGCTGAATGTCAAATTGCTTCTACTGAAGGTCGAGCACCTTGCACTGGCAGCCGACACCACTGTGATAATAAGACCGTGAACATTTTTGATCTAAAGAAGCAGTGAAAAAATTAAATGTTCCATTTTTACATCACCAGCCTGTTTTGTTTTTACATTAAATTCCCAATCTGCACCTGGCTTCATGGCCACATATTCCCCTCACACTCGAACACTGCATCAAAATGTGGACCTGTTCTTCCTCGTTCTTTCAAGTAGACACAAAAATGGAAATTATCTCCGTCCTCTGACAATGGACCGCTAACTGCGTAGCTGTGTTTCAGGATGAGTGACACACACACACACACACACACACACACACACACACACACACACACACACACACACACACACACACACACACACACACACACACACACACACACACACACACACACACACACACACACACACACACACACACACACACACACACAGATATGTAGGTCAGTGTGACCTCTGTTTCAGGTGTTCCCTCCCTCGGGTGAAATTGAAGAGATGCAGACTTAAAGGAAAAACCTTTGAAAAACAATTAATAGCTGGCTGATAAAGGATCACATTTTTTTGTGTGAACAAAGAGTGGGGTGGTCGAGGCTCAGTCTCTCTCACTCACACACACACACACACACAGAGGGAAAGCTGCCTGGTAACAGAGTCTCTGCAGCACAGCCTCAACATGTCTGAGTCATTCACATTCTCTTCCAGGAAGACTCCTTGTGTGGATCAGACACCATGTAGTCGGGCTTGACGGTGGTGTGGCGGTTAGCGCGCCACGCTCACACTGGGAATAGCCCTGGTTCGTTTCTGGCTGGGGAGACCTTTCTGCATTATTTTTCCACACCATGTTGACTACTGCCATGCCAGCGTTTCACTCACACACCACTGAGCAGTGTCTGAAGACACTTTTACACACAGAGAATCACACAGGAACCCAACCACCAACCTATGGATTTAAAGATGATCGACCTGCTTTACAAACTCAGCCACAACCATTCCCAGTTGATTAATTTATGTTGTGATGCGTCACTATTTGTGTCTCTGGGTGACTGATCAACGACCTGTGCAAGTCTGAGCTGTCAATGATGTTATAAAGCTTACATGATGTGCTGATTCGCCATGAAAACAGGTCTAATGTGGATAAAAAATGAACAGGCAACATTTCTCTGTGTTGCAGTCTTGAAGCTGTTCAGGTCTGTGGACAGCATGGACACGTCTCACCTCGCTGACAGAAAAAGTAAGCCTTTACATCCAGAAACATGTTAAATAAAAAGCAAATCAATTAACCGTACTGTTAAGCTGTTTGCTCACACCAAGCAGATTGAATGTCTCAGCAGTGCCCCACCTAAAGTGTCCCCCTGTCTGTCCCTGTGAGGACAGGTCTAATAAAGACAGCTCTGGCAGACGCACAGGTTGGATGGTTGTGATGGAGCACAGTGCATTTAAACCCCACCAAGTGGCTCTGCTGCAGCTCGGAAGCAAAACAAATCATGCTTTGACCTTTATTTGTGCCGGTTACATCGGGAGACTCTGTTCGCAGATTGAAGCCTTGTTACAGATTATCTGAGGAGAACAGAGAGCGAGCACGAAGCACGGAAAGAACCTCCAACTGGAAATGGATCGTTTTATTATTGACAGATTTTAACCTTCAGATTCCAGTCGTGTCTGCAGCTGAGGAGGAGGAGGAGGAGGAGGAGGAGTGACACAGGTGGAAGGAGGGCAACAAGTGGCGTCATGGGGGGTATTTGACGTCACTTACGCTACCAGATGGTATTCCTGTGCGTGCGTGTGTGTGTGTGTGTGTGTGTGTGTGTGTGTGTGTGTGAGGGGTACAATCAAAATTCCTCAGCCTCTGTAGGAGTGATGCATGCAGGGAAATAACGCAGCCCCCACCTCCTCCACCCCCCTCCTCCATCTCTGCAGCGCACACAGAGCTCCAGCATCAGCATCAGGAGCATCAGGAGGAGGAGGAGGAGGAACAATAACCTGAGACGCGGCTCCGCAGTCCGTCCTCCGTCTCTCCGTCGTTCAGTGAGGCCGCTCCGGGAGGAGGCAGGGCGGGAGCCCGGGATCATGTCCTCCCCGCAGGTCTCCTCGTCCCGCAGGCAGTCCTGCTACCTGTGCGACCTGCCCCGCATGCCCTGGGCCATGATCTGGGACTTCACCGAGCCCGTGTGCCGCGGCTGCGTCAACTACGAGGGCGCGGACCGGATCGAGTTCGTCATCGAGACGACGCGCCACCTGAAGCGGGCTCACGGCTTCCAGGAGGGCCGGTCCCCCACCGGAGGTCCGCCGCCCGCCCCGCAGCAGCAGCAGCCCGCCGCCACAAAAACCCAGGCGGGGCTGCTGAGCGGCAAGGAGCCGGGGGGGCAGCTCAACCATCACCACCACCAGCCCGACCCTCCGGGGAAGCCCCCGCAGCCCGCTTTGGACCGGTACTCTCTGGGAACGGACGGCCGGGCGAGGTTCGACTACGGCGGGCACAGCAACGGCAGGCTGCACAACGGGCTCGGAGCGCCCAACGGGTTCAAACCGGACGACGGACCGCCGGAGCTGAACCGACAGAGCCCCAACTCCCGGAGCCGGAGCCACGCGGGGCTCGTGTCGGCCCCGGGACCGATGACCGTCCCCCCGAACCTGCTGCCGCAGACGCTCGGGCCGCACGGGCTGGCGGGCAGAGCGGCGCCGGCGCACGGCTCCGGGGTCGGGGTGTCCCTGTCCGAGCCCGGGGGGAAGCGGCCGGCCTCGGTGTCCAGCACGGACCAGGAGCGGGAGCTGAAGGAAAAGCAGCGGAACGCGGAGGTGCTGGCCGAGCTGAGCGAGAGCCTCCGGAACCGGCAGGAGGAGTGGGCCAGCAGGCCCAAGCCGGTGCGGGACACGCTGGTGGCGCTGTCCGGCTGCACCCCGTTCGACGTCCGCTTCAAGAAGGACCACGGGCTCGTGGGCCGCGTGTTCGCCTTCGACGCGGTGTCCAAGCCCGGACTGGACTACGAGCTGAAGATCTTCATCGAGTACCCGACCGGGTCCGGGAACGTGTTCTCCAGCGCGTCCGGGGTGGCCAAGCAGATGTACCAGGACTGCATGAAGGACTTCGGGCGCGGGCTCTCCTCCGGGTTCAAGTACCTGGAGTACGAGAAGAAGCACGGCTCCGGGGACTGGCGCCTGCTGGGGGACCTGCTCCCGGAGTCCCTGCGCTTCTTTAAGGACGGGGTGGGAGACGACATGCTGCCGCAGCCGCACACCGACGGCAGCTACCCGCTGCTGCCCACCTCCCTGGTGCTGCCCGGCCGGGCTCTGGCCGCGGGCGGCGGGGGGAGCGGCTCCCGGGGCGGCGTGAGGAAGAGGAAAGCCTCCCCGGAGCCGGACTCCGCGGACGTCCGGGCGGAGGAGCAGCAGCGGCAGCAGTGGATCAACAGCCAGGCCGAAGCCCTCAAACTGTCCATGGCCGCGGGCTCGTTCGCCGGGCCGCCGCCGCCGCTCGGACCCGGGCACGCGGGACTCTCCTCCGGCCGCGCCACGCCCCCGGAGCCCGCCGCGCCGTCGCAGAACGGACAGTCCCCGATGGCCGCGCTCATGTCGGTCGCGGACACGCTCGGGAACGCGCACTCGCCCAACAAGGACCGGGACTCGGTGCACTCCACCACCTCCTCCTCCAGACACACCAGCAGCAGCCCGGTGTCCCCCGCGTCCGTGTCCGGCCAGCGGCGCCTCTCCTCCCGCAGCGGGGACCTCGGGCTGCCCGCGCCCTCTCAGTCGGCGGGGGGCATGGACCAGGTGCACGCGCAGAGCGTGCCCGACTCGCCCATGGCCAACAGCGGGCCCCTGTGCTGCACCATCTGCCACGAGCGGCTGGAGGACACGCACTTCGTGCAGTGTCCGTCCGTCCCGGGACACAAGTTCTGCTTCCCGTGCTCCAGGGAGAGCATCAAGGCGCAGGGCGCGTCCGGGGAGGTGTACTGCCCCAGCGGGGAGAAGTGCCCGCTGGTGGGCTCCAACGTGCCCTGGGCCTTCATGCAGGGGGAGATCGCCACCATCCTGGCCGGAGACGTGAAGGTGAAGAAGGAGAGAGACCCCTGAGGAGGAGGAGGAGGAGGAGGAAGGGGGGGGGATCCCTCCCCCTCAGTCTGCTGCTGAGCCTCACACTGGACTTCACTGATGGACCACAAATCATCCAGGAACTTCAACTGTCACTTTTGTCATGTACAGAAACAAACTGCAGAGGTGCAACACTGATTCACAATCCTAAACCGCTTCCTTCCGGCCTGACTCTGGACTCGGTTCAGCTTTCAGAGACATTTCACGTCTTAACAGAACTGATGAAGCAGAACAAACATCTTCAGGACCTAAAGAGAGTCCGGTCCGTCATTACAGAGCAGAAACAGTTTGAGTCGGTTTGAAAACTGCAGAAAGTTGAGGAGCTGAATCTTTCATTTTGCAGTGGAGCTGAGCTTTAAGCTGCTGTGATCAAATGTGTGACATTAAACACATTATTCTGAACCTGTGGAAAGTTTCAGTGTGAAAACCTGCAGCAGATTCTTCACAATAATGAAATTCAATGAATGTTGCACTTCCTGCTGCTCTCTACTTTGTTGTCAGTGATGCTGCTAAATGATCCAACGATAACTAAATACTCAGATTTCTGCACAAAATGCAAATTCAACAGAAGGTTCAGCTTCTTAAAGCGACAGCGAGCTGCTTCTGAGGGTTTCTAAAACTCAAACCAAGCTGAGAAAACATACTACAGTTTTAAAGACAAAGTAAACATGTATTCTGTTATTTACTGTAGCTTATTGTCCCATTTACAGAGTTCAAGAGGTACTGAGGTGTAATGAGAGGTTTAACGTGCACATGAGAGACGTGGAGGCGAAGCAGCACTGTCAGATGTAAAATTAACTCTCCAGTTTCATGTCGTCGTATTTATGGATGGTTGGTTTGTTGGTTTGCTCAGAGTCAGACTGGAGTCCGTCTGAAGGATTCTCTCCTGTGTGTTCCCCCCAGTCGGTCTTCAGCCAGGTTTTCAGTGAGGAGTCAGCAGGAGCCTCGAATAGAGCAGGGGTGTCAAACATAAGGCCTGTGGGCCAAAACCGGACCGCAAGAGGGTCCGATCCGGCCGCCAAACCAACACGCAAATGGAAAAAAAAATTCAAAGAAATTACTGATTTTTGGACAAAATAAAACAAATTTCTTAAGAGCAGCCGACAACACGACACTGAGACCAGAGCTAAGACGTCATGACAGCTAACAAGCTAACATTAGCCTGAAAGCCATGCTGTCAGGGTGAGTTTGTAAAAACACGCAGAACGCTACAGTTGTAGGAGAGGTTTTTGTGGAAATTTCACTGTATGTTGCAACATACATATTGTAGTCATTTTCAGCTCTGATTGTTTAGTTTTGTGAGCATTTAGATGTTTTCATCACGTATACTCCGCCCCAAAAACTAAGAAACTGGTCCGGGCCACTCCAGAGGAAATTGGACTGTTTGTGTCCCCCGAACTAAAACGTGTTTGACACTCCTGGACGAGAAGCGGCTGGTTAGCATGCTAACTTCACTGGCTTCAGTGGAACAATGTCGTCACTGTCTGCTTTCTTGGTTTACATGTAAAATAGACGCGGTGAAACTTTACAGAGTAGAAATGTATGAACGGAGAGGTGTGAAGCAGCTCTGACAGTTTGTATATCGAGAACATTTACCCGTCCGGAGCTGCAGTCGGTGGGTGTAGACGGTAGGAGCCGACTGGCTCCTGGGGCAGCGAGGGGGTTTTGTGGGTGTGACGCAGACTGTAGATGTAGAAATCTTTTCCATGTGGGTGTTTTGGAAAGCCAGTGTTGGTGAACAGTGACGGTCCCGTCTGTACAAACCTTTTTTTAAGTTTTTATACTGATGTTGATTTCTTATTGTAGACTTTTTTATGAGTTTGAGTTTGTACATGGATGTGAAATACTTTTTTATTTTATTTTTGGAGATTTTTACTGCGATAACAAAAGCTTCAGTTCAGCCTCTCTGTGACGGTTCTTCAGTCTTTGTGTCGTTCAGAAACACGATGAAACACAGCCGCTCTGTAACGTGCCTTTGGAGCCGAGTCAGTCCAAATAAAATCCATCGCTATGACCCTTTTCATGCACATCTGACCTCTTATTCGTCCTGTCACACCACTTCACTTAGAGCTTCAAGATCATGTGAGACAGTGTTAGTTCCACACATGGAAATGAGACGAATTAATTCAAATCCAGAGTCACACTGTGCAGAACCACAGTGTTCAAATGTAATAAGATCTGTCTGTTTCTGACCACCTCCCTCAACCTGAGACTGAAGGTTCAGAGCGAAATTTCACAGCCAATTAGCTGCATTTTAACTCAAACCCAACCGAGCCACTTCAGGCTTCACACAGCCTTTTCTTCTCTCAGGGTGAAGACTGGAGAACACTGTGTCAACAGGCTGCATTTCCTACAGACAGTCTGTAAGGCAGCCGCCTTCATCCAGGCTCAGTCGCTGCACGAACTTCTAAACTGACAGCTGTCAAATCACATCACAAGATGTTATCGCCACCTGCTGATAATGTGTGAAATAAAGACATTTTTTCTGAGAGGCATATGACTAAAATGGGTCACCACACACACACTTTAAAATCTGCAGTGCAGCAAAAAAAAAAAAAAAAAAGGAAAAAAAAAATCATATGAAGAATCAGTCACTTCCTCTGCACCATCATTACAATACTGAAGAATTTCCCTCTGGGATTACTGAAGTATCTTGATTCCATTCTAGAATTTGCTAGAATATTATTAGAGAACCCCTACAGCGTTATTACCGTCTGTCACACTGAATCCATTTTTAAAAAACCCCAGTAAGTGAAAGCAAACAAACAAAAACATAAATTGTCACTGGCTCATGGCTCCTGATTGGTCCTCCTCACACCGTCAGCCAATGGGAAGCGTCCTCACGGAAGGAGCACAGCCACCCCTCCCCCACAGCCCCCTCACCTGGTTTGATGGTTATGGCGCCACGTCTCCATGGAGAACAGGCCGCTTTCCATGGCGGAAGATGCTGCAGTTGCCGTGAAGCCCTGCGGCCGCTCGGCTACAACGTTTCCGTCTGCAGAAGAGAAGAAACACAAAATGACGACTTCAGGATGTCATCGATGCACCCAGGAGGCAAAACAGAGGAGCCAAACAAAGGGGCAAATACACAGACACACAAAGACACAGGGATAAATGGGGGCAAAAGGGGAACTGACGCGGAATACACACGCACACACAGACACTGCATCACGTTTCCACGGTAACTGCAGATGTGAACAGTCAGGAAGTCTCTGCTGCCCCCTGGTGGACATTTGCAGACTCTTATGAGCTTACTTTGAAGAGGAGAAAATTTCTAAGGACACGAGGACATATGTGCAGATCAGGCAAATGGCACATCATCCCGTGTGTGTGTGTGTGTGTGCGCGCGAACCTGTTGCATCCAGGTGTGTGACCTGCAGGAAGTTGGGCCGGCCTGCAGCTGTAGGGTCAGAGGTTGTGGGGGCGTGTCTTGTCCTGATGTAGTGAGCAGATTCCTGAAGCTGACTCTGAGCATAAAATATGAAAAATCAACGTTCTGATGATGACGATGATGATGATGTGTGTGTGTGTGTGTGTGTGTGTGTGTGTGTGTCTTTACCGGCAGCTGCTGATTATTCTGTGTCTCTGGGCCCAGGCTTCGCTCTCTGACACCGCTCTCCCTGATCAGAAGGCTGAGATGTTACTGTGATATCACTGTGTATTTGTGTGTGTGTGTGTGTGTGTGTGTGCACAAACCTGTCCTTCTGCATTAGTTTCTGTACATCTTCCATCAGCTGAGACATTCGAGCTTCCATCTGTGACTGAACCTGAAGGCAACACAAACACACAAAACACTGAATCTTCAGATGTGTTTATACTTTCACTTTTCAGGGTGTGAAGTTTGAGGATTGAGTTTGTCTGAACTTGTGACACGTTTCAGTTGGTTTTCCAACACTGTGACTTCTTTGTGTGTGTTATTCACGTGCACCTTAATGATAGGAACAGCTGCTGCGACCGCTGCAGCTGCAGCCACAGCTGCTGCGTTTGCATCGTCTCCCCGGTGGAGGGAGGACGGTCCCGCCTCCTCGTGGTCACCTGCTGCTGCGCCTGCATCCTGGATGCTGAGAGCTGGAGGCTGCAACAGCTGCACACTGACCTCCCTCCTGTGGGGGGCGCTGTGGGAGCTGAGCAACAAAGAGAGGAAATTAAAAAAACCTGCAGAAAAGTATACAGAACTATGTTAACTGAAGCTCAGTGTAGTTAAAGGATAAGTTCGGTTTAAACAGTTTTCACGTTGTTTATAGAACGAAGTAAAACAATATACTCACCCAGAAGGCTTCTCTGGTCCAAACAGTGCTTCGGGAGAAATTTAGATCCAAAATCGAGCTGCAGACATCCGTATACTGTTGGCCAATGGGGCATGTGTTGCGCCGGCTCCCAAAACGGCTTTAATCGTCCAAAAACTCATTAGTTTCACTAATATTTCCTCGTGGTCCACTCACGCCACTACTCCACGACAGCCCGGTGTCGCAAAATACATGCTGTTTTACAGATCTCTGAAGTGAATACGGTGATCAGGCTGTAAACTGAAGTACATTCACCAAGAGACACAGTAGGTGGCGCTGTGCACCTAAGTTGTTCGCCGCCACCAGGCGCCAGCCTCCGCTCATAAAACATGAAGATAATGCGGAAGTGCAAAAAAATCGGTTAATTCCGGAGAAATTCCAGCAGGGGGCGATGATGCTGGTTTCAAAAAGAGCCCCGGTCTCATTGGAACCCATTCAAAAATGCCGATTTTCAGAGTGCAAATAAACATATCAAGCGCCCGGTTTCAGAACATGTTTTGATCTCTATCACCAGTTTCTATAACCGTGTTGGCTTCACCAGACTCTGACTTTCACATAAATCATCAGTTGATTTTATTTTACGATTTGAAGTTCAGTATAAATCGCCCTATCACAGCGCCTCCTCTGTCCACGTGATGCAGTCACATGATGGGCTGGACCAATAACATTTACATCCGGTTTCAAATATTCAATGTGGAGACGTCCTGCTGGACTCGCTGAAGTCTTCAGAATGGCGGTTGGGAACGCAATGGGTGACGTCACGAAAGGTCTATCCATTTATTTACAATCTATGGTCACCACCCACTCCAAAGAAGAAGAAGAAGATGTTTGTAGTTCTTAATCTGTAGGGTCTTAATCCAACCTCATGTTTGGGGAAGAATAGGTCAGGTGTTCTAAAACCCAGCACTTATGTACCACTGACTAAGCTGACACACAAAAAAAAAAAAAAAAAAAAAAAAGAAAATGGGGGGGGGGGGGGGGTAGTGGCTCCTCTTCTGCAACTTGATGGCAACTCCCTTGACCAATCGCACTTGAAGCACTTGAAGCATTTACTAATGGTTTCTTTCTTTCTTATGTCTGTATTCTTGCTTGTGTTGTACGTCGCTTTGGACAAAAGCGTCTGCTAAATGAAATTGTAGAATTGTAGAATTGTAGTTCAGAGATCTTCTTCTTCTGTACTGTTTGGACCAGAAAAGCCTTCTGGGTGAGTATATTGTTCTACTTCGTTCGATAAACAACGTAAAAACTGTTTAAATCAAACTTATCCTTGAAAAAAATAGGTAATTTCATAATTCAAAATTTCTTACTTTTTTGTGTTATCTTTTGTCAATATTTGATTTAAAACAATATTTTTTATTTTGTTGCGATAAACATGTTTTCATTCTCTGGAACTCTTGTAAAGTGAAATACTCTAAAGTTTTTCCTGCTGTTTGCTCTGATGTCTTCCAGGTTTTCTCACCGTTGCTTCAGAGCCTCCAGAACGACTCCTCGACCTCCACCCGTGAAGCGGGAAGTCACCACGTCCCCACTTCCTGATGTCAGAGGATTTGAAGCTGTAATCAAGACAAACCAACATGCTAAAGGCATGTCAAAGGTGTGATGCAGTTGAATTATGAGAGGCTAAAAACAACAATAACAATCAGACTTAAAGGTGTTTTCTTTATACATTATCTTTGACTAAATTAAAACACTTCTATTCAATGTGATTTCTACAACCTTTCACTTATAAAATAGGTTGGATACAAATCTGACTGGTGATAATCCAGACATCTCACAGGAGGACGTGATCATGATGACCTGTGATTTTCTGAGTGGTAGCTGCAGTTTGCAACCTGGTTTCATCAATTTTTTGAACTTTCTAGATTCAGCGGATCATTTCAACATGTTCAGTTGTGCTGATTTCATACTTCACCTCCTTTTATACACTTAAGCACAGTTTGTGCACATTTGCATGAGATTTCAGAAATCAGCTCATTATAAACATAACTCGTTGGTTTTCATTCAAAACAAAATAATTTTGGACTAATCAGGCACAAAGATATAAATGCAGTAATTTTTTATGTCCAGGCTTTTTTGAGGAGATTCGGCTTTACAGTTTCACTTGGTACTTTCAATTTTACTCAGTAAAGTTGCACTTCTGTATATTATAACCGAGAAATCTCAGTTTCGATGAAAAGGAATGAATCATGTGTGGAAAATGACTTAAATGTCTTTGTTCCTCGTCCATTAGTCATTATTATGACGAAGGGACACAATAAAAGTTCCAATTGAAACAAATACACGCAGTATTTTGGGTCCTCTTGAGCTCTCACCGGTGTCTGCCTCCGCCTCCGGCCGGGAAGAGGCATTGCTCCCCGGCTTCTGTCGGTGGCTCCGGACGTGGGGAGGATCCGGCACCTTCTGGACAGTGATGTGGACTGGCCCTAGTCCTGGTCCCGGTCCCCGCTTCAGAAAAGGAGCACGAGTGGAGCGGATTAAAACCTCCCCGATGCCTGGGGTGCTAGGGGACCGGTCCGGACCGGAGGAGTCCCGGTACCGGAGTTCATCAGTTGACATCTTGCTAATGGATAAGTGCTAGCCTGCTAACCGCTTTCAAACTTCCCGCGCCAACAAATAACATCTCAAAAACAAATAAAAACAGGCTGGTAAAAGCTGAAACAACACCGAAGACTGCGAGCCACATAGTATGCAAAGTTTTCGGTCATAAATAAAAGACGAAAAAGCAAAAACAAATGATTAACGTTCTGAAAAGCAAGAACTTGTGGAAACCAAGCAACGGTGGCTGTCAACAAGAAGACGTACTTCCGCCTACGTCACATGATAGTTAATTAAAAACTTCAAATTGACGTCTCACTCCGCCGCTAAACCTTAGGAGATTATCTGAAATGTGGATAAAAGAACGGAGAGCAGACTGAGCAGTATAGGCGATCTTTGATCGGGTTTTACTCTTTAAACTGAATCACCTCGTTCTTCGCATTGTTTCATGTTCATTAAGAAAAACATTTAAAATCAGTTACTTTAAACACAGAATGATGAGTTTTTAAAAGCTCCGGTCCGGCAGGGGGCGGTAATGCTGTGTTCAGTTGTCAAACTAACCAAAAAGACGAAGGTCGGAACGGAACTAGGAACGTGTGGAATCACTATTTGCAGCCACCCGGACCGATTTTCAGTAGCACGCAGTCAACTAACCTAGGCGAATAGTGTCGCGCTCAGTCTTTATAACGTTAACGTTTGTAACGTTGTAACGTTTTATAATCATTAATCAACGTGCACTCGCCTTCCGGACGATCAGGGGATTCACAAGAGAAGCTGTCGCGTGGATGTAAACAATCAGAGACGCAGAAAGGTTGGAGCCTTTGAATCTGTAGAGCCACGTGACCTTCAGTCCACCGTACGAAACATTCTGACATTTTGAGAGGAGGTAAATATATGTGCGTGAGATTAGACGCAGCTCTACTGCAGATCTAGATCACATAGACCCGAAGGACCTCCTTCTTCGCCCGAGTTAGCATTAGCATTAGCTACAGTCTGTGCGAATTGTGACGCCGTTGTCGTGTGTTTCCTCCACAGTGTCTGAAGATGGCGCTGCAGGTGTCCGAGTCCGACCAGATCAAACAGGTGAGCACTATGGGTCAGCAGGATAAGGTGTGCCAGACCAGGGTGGTGCTGTAGTCTAGACCACCTAACCCGAGACTGATCCAAGAGTTACAAGGGTCGACTGAGTGAGGACCAAGACCACAGCGTCCGAAAATGTTGAGGCTCAGTGACTGAGTTGAGACCAAGATGTTAAGGGACTGAGACCTGGACTGTCCTCAAGTATTCCAACACCAGTCACAGATGCACTCAGACTTCATTCATCTTTCTGAGTAAAATTTGACCTTCAGTCTGATGACGGTGAGACACGTAAAGTTCTTGAATCATCCTGGAAAATGAGACGCTGATGTTTGCAGTTTATGTTCCACTCTGCAGCTCAGATTTACGTTCAAGCCCCTCAAAGCCCCCTGAAGAAAAATGTATCAAAAGTCACCGAAGCTTGAAAAGTTATAAATAAATAGCATTCACACATCTGTTGACAAATCAAGTTATCTGTTTCAACTATTTCAAGCCAATAGGCCTCGTAAAATAAAGTAATAGATTTTAGAACGTGAAAAGAAGTAGACTTTGACCTTGTGTGTGTCCATGTTCAGTTTAAGGAGTTTCTGGGAACGTATAACAAAGTGACAGAGAACTGCTTCATGGACTGCGTCAAAGATTTCACCACAAGAGACGTGAAGCCGGAAGAGGTAAAAAAACAAACTTTTGCCTGCTTGTATAAGTGAACTGATGGATCAGTGTGGTCACCATATTGGAAGAGGACACGTTCCTTTAACAGCACATTCACTCTTACTGAGAAATAAATCTTAATTGTCTATTAATGAAAACCAGGTGAAAATGTGTTGTAAATGTAGTTGGATGATTATATTCATTGTATACAAATGACTCACTTCATTCTCGAAGAAAAGGTCCTCATCCAAGATGGTGGCCATTTTTGTACCTGGTAGCTTTATGGTTCTGCCAGCCTTTTTTCTCTCTCAAGTTTTCACATCTGTTTGTTGATCAAATCTTGTTTTGTTGTTAGAATGAATGCAGGTAGAGGTAGTGACTCACTGCACCATCTGCTGGTGTGAAGTGGTATTACAGGCCGTGACTGGTTTAGGATTATTGAACCTTTATGAAAAGTAATCCATTATTTGTGACTTTCGTCATTTTCAATCAGATTTGAGGGGTAAAATTTAAAGTGCCCCATGATGTTTGTTCCCAGGTGACCTGCTCCGAGTCCTGCCTGCAGAAATACCTGAAGATGACTCAGCGGATCTCCATGCGTTTCCAGGAGTATCACATCCAACAGAACGAGGCGCTGGCGGCTAAAGCCGGCCTGCTGGGACAGCCACGCTGAGCGCCCATCACCCCTGAAATGGACTGAGACTCCACAAGCCCCGCCTCCTCCATGTTTTTTTTTTGTCTAGAAACCTGATGTTACGCATGTTCATAATTAAAATTTCAGGACAATCTGTAATTTGAGCACGACCACGTTACTTCATACTGAAACAGCCTGGTAAGAATTGGTAAGATTGATGGCAAAAAGTCATTTTATGTTTTAAGTAAATAAATTTCTGATAAATCTGTTTGGTAAAATTTTACCACAATGGTAGAAACTTGTTTAAAGGGGCTGTATCATGCAAAATTCACTTTTTGTATGTTTTAACCTTCTTATATAGTTGTGCACTCATCAAAAATACCCCCAAAGCATTTTTTTTCTTCGTGCCTGTGTGTTTGAGCTTTCCTCGTTTTTTGTATCTCCGATTACGGAGATAAACTTTAACCATCGTCTGAAAGCAACAATCAAGCAAGAGTCTGAAGAGTCTGCGCTTAGCGAGTTTCTAACAGGAAAAGACGTTTCCACGTGTCTGAGCGCAGAGAAGCTAGCGCTAAAGAGCTAAAGCTAACCCTTACAGAAGCTAACGCATGACGCATTTGTTTTGAAGCTCTGATTGGTTGAAGTACGCCGTCAGTCAAAGTCCACAGGGGGGAGTGAAACAGTGAAACAGAGCGTTTTCTCTTCCGGGTTTCAGAATTAGCCCCAGAAAGTCTTTTCAAACAAAATGACTTTTTCTTGGCGCCAAAAATAAACTATTACTATCGAGCTAAAAAAGCATGATACAGCCCCTTTAAGCTCCAGAAGGCTCTGCTGTGTTTAACCCAATGCGTTAGTTACATTACCCTGCTGCCTCCAGTTATTTTGCAGTTGATTTAATAAAATTTTACTTTGGGGAATGTTTTTGCAGAAAAGCTTTGATTAAACCGGTCTTGAAGTTTCCTGCAGAAACAGTCGTTTCTGGTCCAGAGACCATCCAGAGGTCTGAAGATTTATGAGTTTAAGGAAACACAGTTTATGAAGTTCTGATGTGAAAACAGAAAAAAAAAACAAAACACCAACTCATTTGCTAGCATGAAAACTACACGGTTTTCAGCGGTTCTGCCGTCTCCACAGACATGATTTTGAAAATGTAATGAGCCTGAAATGTGGAAAAGCGAGGCCTAAGGCCTTGAGAACAGACCTGAGAAATTGCACATTGTGCGAGTGGGCGTGTCCACCACTATCTTTCAGCCAATCAGAGAGAGTCTAAAGAAACAGTTTGACATTCAGTGATATTTTGGCTAAAATGAGTGGAAGCTGCAGGTTGAAACATATTTAAAAACTTTATTAGAAACAGCTGCTTGTTGTGCACAGTCCCAGCATGGCGTGTGTGTGTGTGTGTGTATATTTACAGCCGTCTTTCAATCCACTGCCGGCCCAAGAAAAAAAAAAAAAAAAAAAAAACACCACATAAAAAAAAAATTGATTTCAGAATAAAAGGTTACAAAGAGTTTTCTTTTAAAAAATATTAGAAATTCTTCTTTACAGGCTGTAAAATGTCGTCTCTCTCAAACACGCCGGCTTCGTTTTTATTTACAAAAAAAGAAAAAATTGCAGAGATGCCGTCCATCCCCCAACACACAATCAACACCACAGAAGAAGTGCAGCCAGGTCCTCCAGAGCGACGCCAGGGCCCCGTATGGAAGATCAGAGCCAAACACGTCGTGATGACGTCCTCACAGGAAGTCCAGGATTAACGTCACAACAAAGTTTCAACTTCACATTTTTTCCCTAAGAGGATCGAAATTTTTTGGGGGGAAAAAAATCCGCAGTCGATCTCAATTTTCTGCTTTTGAAATAAAATGTTTGCATTGCAATTTTTAAAAGTGAGGCTTTTAGATTTCACTTCAATTTAAAGAGGTAAAAATAAACAGTTCATGTTTTAAGATTGATTTCAGTTTCAAACAAAAAGTCTGTGAAAGTAATTTAAAGTTTCATGTCATTTTGAAAAATAAGTGCGTTAAATGAAATGTAAAAGTTTTACTTTCATTAAAGTGAAGGCTGAAATCGTTTAAATTAATTCAACATGAGAATTTCTACGAATGAAGTGAAACTAAAAGCCTTGACTCTTGTCTTCAGTTCCGATCTTCCGTACGATAAAAAAGTCTTGATAAATTTGACGCCACTTTCGTTTCCTGCTGTGACCACCATTTTTTTTTTTTTTTTTTTTTTTAACTTTTATCGTCTGTTTTTACCAAAATAAAAACTCTGATTCGGTATATAAAAAAAGAAAGACCAAAAACAGTCACAGCAGGAAGTCGCAAAACGTTCCTACAGTCAGTCCATTTTTCTTTTTAAGAAGTCAGTGGGAGGAAAACAAAAAATGCTGACGTCACTCTGGAGGGGGGGCAGAGGGGGCGGAGCTTAGAACAGAAGGCGCTTTTTTCCTCCAACAGTCAGTCCATTTGTGAGGGGGTGGGGCTAAGCTCAGCCCCTCCCCTCTCCTTGTCTGGAGTATTTCCCATTAGCCACTGCGTCAGTTGGAGTGGGCGGAGTCTGTGCTGTTGGGAGGGGGTGGGGCTGGGCCATTGGGCGGGGTCTGGGTGGGCGTGTCATCACCTGCACTCCACTGCCACGTTGTTTTGAGTGGGCGACGCCGAGGACGGACTCATGGCCGTGTCTGAGGACCCCGAGGAGGTGGACGCTGTGGTGTTGGACACTGAGGGGCGCAGACACAGTCACAATCAAACAACTGGAATTTCAGTGAGTTCTTCAAGTGAATTAAGCCAGGTTTACACTTGCATGACTTTTTGCCACGATGTTGTCGTGGCAAGGCGTGCCAATCTGGAAACACGAACCGGCAGGCTCCCGCACTGTTCACGACTAGTTCACGCACAGTTCATGACCAGTTCACGGACAGTTGGCGCACAGTTCACGGACAGTTCACGAATGTGCCCGTCAGTGTCGCGAACTGACACGTCGCTTTCACGGCAAATTCACGCATAGTTTGCGCATAGTTTACGAGCTTCCCGCACCAGCACGACGTGGTTGCGCACGCAATTACGCGCGTCATATACGAGTAAAAAAGGGGGCTTCCCCAACCCCGGGTCATTTTTGGATTTGCTGTGGAACAGACAACATGCTGAATGCCAGAGACTCCAGCAGTGCGGAGAAGAGAAGATCCTGCACCTGCAGCTGCTCTGTGTTGAAGAGCAGCAGAAAAGGCGCTGCCTGGGGCCCCGAGCTGAAGGGGGCCCCGACAGACGGCTGACATCAGTCAGTTTCAATGACAAATTCAAGGCGCTACACTTGATGCTGCAACGACAGTGGGTCGAAAATCCACCGCATGGGGCCCTTTTCCGGGTACTCGCCGGTGGCCACGACTGGCACGCATTCTCCCGCATTGTCCCGACGCGTTCACAAGGAATTCACGGACAGTTGGCGCATAGTTCACGGCCGGTTCGCGATATTTTGTCGTGACCAAAATTTTGAACATTTCAAAATTCTCGTCCCGACATGGCACGCAGTCCCGACGGGTTTACGCGCACGTCACACCACTTTACGAGTGGTTTGCGACCGTTTGCGACTCGATTCGTGGCAATGCGTGCCACAGAATCGTGCAAGTGTAAACCTGGCTTCTAGAATCAGTTTGAACCAGTGATTTGTTACCATGACAACAAAAAAATCTTCACATTTCACAAAGGAGGTTCAATCATGATGCAGAAAACGATCCTAAAATGTCTTCATCATGAAAGACAAAGTTGAGTGTTTGTGATCAGCAGAGTTTCACAGGGATCTTTACTGCCTCCACTGCAGTTCCTTAGGAGCCCGACTCATCCTGAAATAACTCAAACGTTTAAACAGGAAAGCGAAACATGCCAGTAGCCACAGCAGCTGTGGTTGGTTTGTGTTTAAATAAAGGTCAGCGTCCCTTTCTAAGAGCTGTCTGCATTTATGATGGGAATCAAAAACATTGTGTTCATTCTGTGGAATCACTTCCCAATTTTGCAAATGATTCTCTTATTGATTCCAGCAAGCAGGAAACATGGCGCCCAAGTGGCACAAACGCTCCAAAGTTCGGTTACAGGTTGTAGGTAACTAACAGCTTTTTCATGCATCTTTCCAAATGAGAATTGATCTTAATGCTACAATAATACAATCGTATAATTCACAAAGGATATTAAAGTAACCTTGAGAAATGGTCATTACTTTTAATCTGCAGTAACTAGAAACTAATCAGAACCTGTCAGTATCGCCTCACCTTCTCTTTCCTTCTTCTTCAGTCTCTTTCTGCGGCGGTCGATCGACGCCACTTCTGACTTGAGGCTCAGGTAGTACTTCCTGATCTCCTGCAGTTTGTCCTGCAGGAAGGAGATCCTCTCTGAGCTCGACATGTTGTCCAGCTCATCTGAGGAGGAGGAAGAGGAGGCAGGAAGCAGAGTGGAAATTATTTTTTTTATTTAAGATGCTGATCAGTGTTCCTTCAAGTAACTGCCTACTGTTTTGAAACAGACTGTTGGTGAAGTGTGCAGATAAAACAGATATAAAGTGAAAGAATAGTTTCAAAACTTTGAGGAAAAGATTTTAAACGTGAATTCTGAAGCTCAGGTTTATTGTCTGTTGCCGTGCTCTGACTGTAATGAGGTGATTCTTACCGAGCTGAAAGGTCCACTTGTAGGTGCGTTGCGGCGACATGAAGCCGCTCTTCTCTTTACTGTGAGACGGAGACGACAGGGCCGGACATCGAGGAGACTTCTGAGGCTTCAGGGAGGACAGACGGGACTGGTCCTCGCTGTCACTGCTGTGACCTGCGGGAGGGGGAGAGGGAGGAAAGGGGGTTTACAGGGGGCTTCGTGTCTGTCGGCGAGAACGTCGTCTTCAGTGACAACAAGCAGCTCCGTAGAAAAAGAGCTAAAACGACCAGCAAACGGCTTCTGCCCCACGGTTTGACGATGATTTGAGTCTGACCGTGCTGCTTTCACGTCATCATAGCTCCTCCCATCAACTGTGACGCCATCGGCGCGTTCTCACCTGCCCCGTTCTTCTCCGCCTTCCCCGGCGTGCTCGGTCGCTTCTGGCTGCGTTTCTGTTTCTTGGCGGTCGGGCTGCAGGTGGAGTCTGTCACACGCTTGTGACCTGAGGGGTGGAGGTTAGAGGTCACTCAAACAACCACTGGACGAATCAGGACGAGGGATGAGTGTGTGTGTGTGTGTGTGTGTTACCTCGCTCCTTGTCCTGCAGAGACAACAGAGAGGTGGAGGATGACGAGGCGCTGCCGTCACCACCCGGGCTGGAGTCGCCCTCTGGCTCCGCCCTCATCGCACCCCGCCCTTCCTCCTCCTTGGAGGGGCGGAGCTCCTCTGGATAGGGGGCGGGGCTCAGAGTGGTGGAAGAGAAGAAGGGCCGAACCAGGGCCTGTGGGAGGTGAGGAGAGGCCGTGGTGCTGTGCAGGAGGTGGGGCAGAGGGGGCGGGGCCGGCGGCTGCTCCCTCATCAGGAGGAGGAGGTGCTCTGGTGCGGGAGTGGGCTTCTCCTTCTCGTCCGGGTCATCCAAGTCAACTTCATGGCAGACCAGCGCTTCGGCGCCCATCTGTGGCTCCGCCTCCTCAGTGGGAGGCTCTGTGGAGGTGGGAGGAGGTATTTGGGCTTCTTGCTCCTTCATGGCCATCAGGCACTCCTGTGCTACTTCCTCCTGCTCGGGGCGGGGCCACTCCTCCACCTTTGTGGCGCCCTCGCTTCTTCTCAGGGGGGAGGCGAGGGTTTTGGGGGAGGCGGCCTCCTCCGGCCTCCTGCTGGGGCGGAGCTTCTTCCCGGGTCCTCTCTGCTCAGCAGCCTTTCGTTTGACCGCAGTGACGCTCCTCTCCTGCTCCGCTTCCTCCTCGCCATCCTCCTCCTCGGAGGCGGAGTCTGTGTCGGAGGCGGCGGGGGATTCGGGGGGGAGGCGCTGCGTGGGGAGACAGTGGAGGACCACCATGGGCTCGTCCTGCCTCTTTAATCCGCTGCGGGGAGGAGACGGTAGCGGCGCCGTGTGGGCGGGGCTGGACGCGGCGGGAGTGACCAGAGGGATTCTGGGGGGAGTCTCGCAGCCCGTTTCCCTGACGATGGCCCTGCGACCTTTGATCCTCGGCGACGACACAGCAGTGGAGCGCTCCTCGTCCTCGGGGGCAGGCGACGGCCTCTCGGGAGTTTTGGTGAGGCTGTCGGGCAGCAGCGGCGGCGGAGGCGGCGTCCTGCTGGGCCGAGTGTCGAGGAAAGCTTCTCGTCCCGGAGACGTCTTCTCAGAGTCGTGGACTGGGGCTGTCTTCCCAGCAGGCGACGTCTTATTGTCCAAGTGTGTCGGCAGCACTGCAGCGTCTCCTGCAGGCTCCGCCCCCTGCTCCGCGTGCTCCTCTGATTGGCTCACGACCTTGTCGGCTTTTTCCTGAGGCATGCTGGGACACGGCACCACAGCAGCAGCGGGCAACTGAGCCATCATTGCCATGGAAACGGAGCTGGTGTCACCGTGCACTGGGACATTGGCGACCTCGCTCCTGGCATCTTCCTCGTCCTCTGGCTCCTCCTCTTCTTCCTCCGGCTCCTCCTCTTCAGCCTGGCTGGGCGGGGCTTCGCCTCTTCCACTCCACAGCGACGACTTTTTGTCAGGCGGGTCCTCTGACCCGCTGTCGTCCGAGGAGTTCCCCGAATCCTCTGCAGGATGAGGGAGGCTGTTAGAGATCGGCCAGCAGAGCAACGGATTCGAAAGAAACACTGGAAGAGGAGCTGATCTCACCGTTAGACGCTCGGTCCGAGTCGTACATCCCCGACGTCCTCCTGGTCCGTCTCCCAGGAGCGTCTGTAAGGAGGAGACACACTTCCTGTTTCTGTCTGACTTCACACTATGTTTTAATTCTCAAAGTGGCAGCCTCGTGTGAGGTTACTTTATTGCTTTACTTCCTGGTTTTATTCTTTTGTTTTTATGACTGTTTTTACTGTTCAGCACTTTGCGCTGTTTTTATAAATATGAAAAAGTGCTCTACAAATAAAGTTTGATTTGATTTGGTTCCAAGTGGAGAAATAAAGTGGCTAAAATTGTCCACTAAAACGCTCATGACTGTCCTCCAGAAGTGAGGAGCAGAAAGCAGAGTGTGTGCAGCCACTCAGAGAGAATCCAGGGATCAGCGCAGACGACACCATGATTACATTACATTTCCAGATATTTATAAAAAAAGGATATTTCCTCCTCTGTATTTTCATTTCCACAACTCGGCACAAAAAACCTTAAGAGCTGCTATGTTCAGGACAAACCTGTCTGCAGCAGCGCAGGGTTTCCGCCAGACCTTTTCAGTCTGGGCGCCCCGCCCACGCTGAATTCTGCAGCGCCCGGACAACGGACAGGAAAAAAAAAAGAAAAAAAAAAAAAATAGTCC
Source organism: Salarias fasciatus (assembly GCF_902148845.1). Classification (NCBI taxonomy): domain Eukaryota; kingdom Metazoa; phylum Chordata; class Actinopteri; order Blenniiformes; family Blenniidae; genus Salarias; species Salarias fasciatus. The sequence continues at coordinate 22,593,784 of NC_043763.1, read as the reverse complement.
GCGTTTTCGGCTAATTAACAGTTGCGCTCAATGATTGAGCTGGATGGTCCGCTACGAGTGAGCGCCATCGGCATTACTCGCCCCCCCAACTTTTCTGTACACTGCTGAAGCTTATGCTCAGTCGATGAACCATCAGAACAATGTTTTCCTCCAGAGTGCCATCAGTCCCAGTCCAGATTCTCCTGGAGTTGGAAGTTTTAGAGTCGACGTCACACATATTGTCTGTGTACTCGCCATGTTTTTAGTGCACTGGTCTTTCATGTGTGTGAGATTTCATTGCAAGCTCTGAGCATGCTCAGTGTGTCTTACTGTCTCCGTTGGCCATGTTGGACGGCGTGTCCGTCCTCCTCCCGCCGTTGGACCGGCCCTCGCTGCCCGGGGTCTTGGAGACGCTGCGGTTGGCGGAGTTGGCCGGCGTGGCCCTGATCTGAGGACGGCCCCGCTTCGCTGCGGTCGGCTTCAACTGCGGCAGCGGCGCTGGCTTCTCCTCCTCTGACTCCTCTTTGTTCTGTCGTGAGGAGACGCAGGTCAGTCACGTCACGGCGAGGTGTTCAGATTCACCCGCCCCCTCCCCCCATCCTCCCCCCTCCCTCACCTTCAGCTTCTTCCTGGCTCTCTCCTTCGTCGCTTTCTTCCCGGGCCAGATGATGCGGTCAGCCTTCACCCACTCGTCGTACCTATGGCGCACGGACACACGGTGAGCTGGGAGAGCAGCAGGTGGGCGACCTGGGACCTCTGACCCCCTACCTGACGTTCCAGCCGTAGTAATGAACCAGGTAGAACTGCTCCCCGTTGTCCATGTCTGTCTTCTTGATGTGGGCTTCGTAGATCTTCTGGGTTTTCCCTCTGCCGTACTTCACCCGCACCTTCGTCCCCGTCACCGAGTCCCCGTCCTCGTCGTCCTCAGCCCTGACACAAACAAAAATTCGATTATCCCATAACTTACAGGTACACTCATCACAATGGACACCAGCAAGCCTCTTCTCATCCCACTGCAGAGCAGCAGACGACAACGTGAGCGCTTGGACTGCAAACACCCAGAGTGCAGGACAGAAACCTCTAAACTCCAAAGATGCAATATTTCAACAAGCATGCTGAATGAATCAGGCCACATCTCTATTTTTTCCCACCTGCTCTTGTTTTTAATCAGCCACCAGTGTTGATGTCATTTGAGGGTGCTTATATACAAAGTTCTTGAGAAATAAACTTGAAAATTTGTGTGTTTCTAGCAGAGTGAGAGGAAAGAGAGTCGCTGACCGAAACATTGAAATCAAAAGCCAATTAACAACAAGAACACAGGCTTAGCCCAGACTCAGTCTGAATTCTGCACAAAACCTTCAGCACAAACAGTTAGTGTTGGGTCGACAGAAGGTATTTTTGGTATATTGGAGATAAAGATCTCAATAACTTATTGAGACTTCCTATTTTATTTCTTTAAATTTCTGTAGCTTTTTTATCAGATGAAACTGAAAGATGTGTTCCCAAGAGTTAAAGATATTTAAAGTATTTGTTAATAAGAACTATTCGTTTCAATTTTTGATTGAATTTGAGACCTTTATTATTTACTTAAATTTTCCAGTCTCACCTTTCTTCTCTCCTCCTCTGTGACTCTTCTTCATCTTCCTCCTCCTCTTCCTCTTCATCGTCGTCGTCATCATCGTCATCCTCCTCGTCCTCGGAGCCTCTCTCGGAGTCGTCTGTCCTCCTGTTGCTGCGCCGCCTCCCTTCCCTCTGCTGCTCCTCGCTGTTCTCTCCTGCTCCTCCCCTTCTCTCCATCTTCATCCGCCCCCCCACGCACCTCCTCCTCCCCTGAAACACACAGATGGGCGGAGTCAGGGCGACGTCATTCCTCCGCCGCCGGGTCTCTCGCAGACGCAGCCCCTCACCCTGCCGGAGGAGTGTCTCTCCTTCACCTCCTCCTTCTCGCTCTCGCTGTCGGACTCCGCCTCCTCGCCCTTCACCTCCACCGGCTCCGTCTTCACCGGCAGCGAAGCGGCTTCTCTGAGCTCCGGCCCTGCTGCCCTCTGACTGGCCGGTGCGGCGGGTGGGCGGGGGTTGTTGTGGTGGATGGTCCGGAAGGTGATGGAGGCGGAGCGGCAGTACTCCTCGAAGCCGTACAGATACCTGCAGAGGCGGGGTCAAAGGTCAGAGGCGCTCACCAGGAATCTCCTAACCAAATGTGTGAGAGGTCACGCTCTTACTTCTTGTAAGCCGTCTTCACATTGTAGGAAGCAGCCGAGTTGAGGATGGGGATCCCCAGATCCATGTAGATCTGCTTCCAAATGGTACCAGACTCGATCTAAACCACACACACACACAAACACACACAGTCAGCTGCTGAGAGCCAATCAGCACACATCGGTCCGTTAGAAGACGTGATGCTGAGTAGTCACAGCGTTTTATAACATGGCGCCAGGCAGTCAGCCATGGTATAACGCGTGTTATCACAGTTTGTACCTTGCGACAGCCCCCCTGCTGATAAACCAGTCTGAAGAGCTTGAAGAGGTTCAGGTCTTTGTAGCCCAGGACTGGAGGCTTGTTGATGGGAGTCCCTGAAAGGAGCAAACAGTCACACCCATTGAATGAATTTACAGCCTTTCTGTAGACGTGTGAAGCAGAGAAGAAACGGCGACTCCAGCCGACAGTCTCACCTCGATCTTCCATGAACTTGTAGAGCTGCTGCAGGAAGTGATCCCTCTCCTCCGGGTCCAGCTCCTCCTCCGGCTGCACAGACGGACGAGAGACGAGAGGAGGAAAATGAGGAAAGGGCAAAAGGAAAAGGAAAACAGAGGAGCAGGTGGAGTGTACAGTTGTGTGGTAGAAGTGTTTTCATCTCACTTCCTCTTTGATGCGTTTCTTCTTCTTCTTCTTTTCCTCTTCATCATCATCTTCCTCCTCCTCCTCGTCCTCACTCTCCTTCTCCTTCTCGTCTTGGTCGTCATCCTCCTCGCTGGAGGAGGAGTCTAGGATCTGACTCATGTCCATCTTCCAAACATCTGGAACTTCCCTGCTCCTCAGAAAGTCCTGGGCTGCTTCAAAACCTGCATAAAGAGCAGAAGGAGGACGGGATGAAGGAAGAACTGAAAAAATTATTCCGAGAATATAAAATGAAGAATGTGCCCGCGTGCATTGTGGGAGATGCAGTCCCTCACCTCTCCTGTTGGAGAACTCGGACCTGGTGATGCTGACAGAGTTGACCACATGGATGTGTCTCCTCACCACAGTGGAACTACAGAGGTGAAGGACAACGAGGAGAATAGCAGAAGGAGGTGAGAAAGACTGTTACAGAAACAGGTCGGACATCAAATTTAAGCTCCGACAATAAAATCGGCACATGTGTACACACACGGGTATACAGTGGTGGTTACCATGGAAACCAATCAGCCGACAGTAACAAAGGTAACTCACAACTTTCCGTCCGAGAAGGAGCGAAGCAGACACTGGTCCTTCCTCACCACCTGCTCATCGTTACAGCTCGGAGACACCACCTGAAAAACAAGCACATGTCATGTCACTGCCGAGGAGGAGGAGGAGGAGGAAGAGGAAGAGGAGGAGGAGGAGGAGCCGATATTAAAACGTTACACAGATTCATCCAATATTACAACTGTAATGGAAAACATGAATAACTCAATATATATAAAAAAACATATTGATATTTCTATTCAAAAATGTTCTGGTAGCCCCCCCACCCCCCCACCCAAAAAAAAAAAAAAAAGACTTTCATACAAACACTTTATCTCAGATGAAAAAAAAAAGAGAAAAATATATCTTGAAAAGTTAGAATTAGATACATTTTGTGTCAACAAGTTACTTAATTTTAGATCACAATTATGTGTTCATCTGTTTAAATCTCTGAAATTTGATTAGTTTGAGAATACAACTAGCATAATATAGCATAAAACTCAATGACGTGTTCATTTTGTACAACTTTTTGTCACCGCTGTGAAGATAAGTGTCTACAGTCTCAGATTTGTTTAGGATGAAGCAGGTTACGGACAGTTTAAGATCACATACAAAGTTAAAGAATGTATTACATTCCAAATAGAAAGCTACATTTTAACAGGATTTCATAACAGAATCTGGTTTCATGCAGCAGTGGAGCCATTTGTCACACGTTAAGTGAAAGAGCCGTTTTATTTAACGTTACTGACTTGGACAAGTTTGAATTTTACTCAGTGACGCAAAATTTACTTGTAATCATGACGTTAACTCGACATAAAGATAATAGATCATGCGCTTATGGCTCAGCTGGTTTTGATGGATGTGCGACATGTTTTAAAGGAGTGTGTGGATTACCAGAGCCAGAAACCAGCAGCTGCAGTCGTCCCCACTCTGAATGCTGCAAACTTTTCCCAACAGCTCATCGTTCAGCCTCCTCCTGTCCTCATCCTCGTCCTCACTGGAGGAAGACTCGTTCTCCTCTTCAGCCCTGAACACACACAAAAACCAAACACACACATCAATGATGCAGCATTGAGTTGAGGACCTCCCCCCCCCAAAAAAACAGGCATCAAGCAATAAATCATCAAAGCTACTGGTGGTGACAAGCTGATGCTGTGGCGGAAGGTTGGAATGGTGTGACGCTTGGTGGAAGGGTGATCTGGTGCTGCAACACAGCGACATTCGGGGGTGTGTGGACTCACACAGCCTGAGACGAGCGCCGGCCTCCTCGGTTGGACTTTTTGATAACAGGCGTACCAAAATGCTCCGGGTTGGTGAGCGGCAGCTGATCAAGCGTCTGCAGGGAGAAGAGGCGTTGGTGGTGGAAGGATACACCGGGGAAAGTAGATCCAGTCGCACAGCACTCACCTCGCTCTCTGCAAAGTGCCTCTCTCCCTTCAGGCAAAGAGACGTCCGGCGGAGCGTCTTCTCATCACCATCGTCAAACACTGAAACACACACACACAGCTCTGTTTCTTACAATACATTCACCTGCAAGATGCACAAACTACTGCCGTGGCTGCCTGGTGCCAAATGACAATCATATTTCGACATATTTATTCTTTCTGATTTCACCAACAGCGGCAACATGAGAACTCTGACAGCTCCAAAAAAAAAAAAAAAAAAGCAGGTAAAACAAAACAGTCAAGTTGAATTTATTTCCGATTTTTGCCCGTTTGTTGTCGCAGCAGAGCGAGACAGCAGCTTTTCACCAAGTGGACAGTCAGCCCTCCAAGGGTGGAAAAACAGTCACTCCACTGTCAGCAAAAAGAAGTTGGAGCACCTATTGGATCCCAAACCACACCAAACTGTCTGAAGCTCCTCTACAGACACTGGAACAGGAAGTATTCACCTCAAACTGGACCTCACACGTAGAAACAACACACACACACAGTTCATCTGGTCTCAGCGGATTGGTCAGACAGCCAAGAGAAAGTGTGACATCATGTGATATCATCAGCTCACTGAGCGAAACCTTTTCTCAGCATCATCACTCCTCTCCCCCACAACCAATCACAGCGCATTGAGACCGGTGGTCTCAAAACGTGGTCCTAAAAGTTCTCAAAACCCTCCTTGTTTCAGGTTTGGTGCTCCGAGCGGTTTGAGGAGTGTGTGTGACTCACCCACAGTGTACAGGCTGGCGTCCGTCAGCTTACTGATAACGGCCTCGCAGCAGAGACCCTCGTTGGTCTTCACCTCCACAGTGGAGCCCACCTGAAGCACACAGACACACCGTGAAGACAACAGCCTGCCGACGGTGTGAACTGGGAGGGGCAACAGGTCTCACCCTCAGAGTTCCTTTAACCTGGTCATCCTGAACCACCTGAGACGTGCTCTCGCCTTTCAGGGTCACCTGCAGGCAGACACACACACACACACACAGACAAAGTGACGGACTCATTCACAGAACACACACACACACTCAAGACTTAACTCCATGTCTTATCCATGTGTCTTATCATGTGGAGTTTGCATGTTCTCCCTCAGCAGGTGTTCTCCTGTCACCTCAAACCCCAAAGACATGTTCAGTGGTTTCACCAGTTGGTGCGTGCATGAGTGCGTGTTATGCTAGATCAGCGAGTCTCAGCGGATTGGTCAGACAGCCAAGAGAAAATGTGACATCATACGATATCGTCAGCTCAATGAGCGAAACCTTTTCTCAGCATCATCACTCCTCGCAGACAGCCAATCAGAGCGCACACAGAGCGAAGGCGCCCACAGGACATATGGGGTGGGAGTGAGTGTGTGTGTCTCTCTCACCTTGACTTTCACCATACGTTTGACAGTCTTGATTTTGGCCTCACAGAAAGCTCCTCTGTATTTGGCGCTGACATCAGTTCCCACTGTCAGGTAGGCAGGCTCATCTGCTGCCTGCAACACACACGCACACAAATATCAACACACCTGTTCAAATACTCATTAACATGAATCGGTCAGAGTATGTTGAGGATGAGGTGCTGGCGTTCAAAGTGAGCATGAGAACGATGAAGAAAGGTGATTGAAAGGATTTTGAACCACCGTGGCTGTTGGTCTTACCGACACTTTCTCTCTCACACACACACAATTATATTAGAGAATGGCGAGTAAAGGAAAACATCCCAAGGAGCCCTTCAATGTGACCAACTGCCTTGTTGATGTACGATAGACAGAGAGATTGGAGTTAATACAACCACAGTGTACAGAAGAGCATCTGTGAGCTTTACAGCAGCAGAAGACCACACCGCGTGTCCCTGCTGTCTGCTAAGGAAACTGAGGCTACATCTCACACAGAACCACCAAAACAGGACTCTGATGAGTCTCTTGTTCAGTAGAATTTGGTGAAAACAAGACAAAAGTTCGGAGTCATCCTGCCTTTTATCAACGGTTCAGTTGCTACTGTAATGAACAGATTTTCTTTTCCTCAGTGTCAACTGAGCAGGTTTAAGCTTCATGGTCCACCCCAGGCTTGTTGCTGACCATTTTCAACACTTTATGACCACAGTGTATCATCTACGAGTGGAGACTTCCTACATAAAAACACACCAGCTCAGAGAGTTCAAATCATCTGAAATGTAAAACTTCGCTAACACAACCAATGTTTCCCTGATCAGACTGAAATGCTAACCAGCCTTGTCAGGGGAACATCATGAACTAAAGACAACTGAATATCGAGTCTTCCAAGTCCAGTTGACCTGACTCAAATATACTGAGATGCCTCCTCCCTGGACAAGTGAAAACATGCAGTCTGTGCAATAGAGCGTTTCCACTGTAGGAGCAAAGTCTTTATCTTTATAACCATCATATTTTACACGTGCTGGATTACACATGTGTTATTACATAACTGTCTCAACGTAATCTACTTTACTCATCTGACCGCTTCCAACTAGGAAATGGGACTTTCCCAGGTGGAAACTTTGCAAGGTCCAAACGACTCGATCTGATCCCCACTCAGGTTTACCAGGTCCATCAGTTCCTGGTCCTGAGACAAGTTTCACTGTCAATAAATTAAACTTGACATCAAAAACGCCATCAGTGTGTCAACATATTGAAACATGTAAGGTTTTTACGTGGTTACTGAGATTTAATTCACGTGAGTGATAACTGACAGATCACAGGACAAAAACATCAGGCCAGCTCTGAATTCTGGAACATTTAGTACAGGGCCAGACTCACAACCAGATCCAGATTGCTGATCCAGGTCTGTTGACGATTTAGTACTGCATCAAGAGCTAGATTTAGACTGGACCAGGCTCTGAACTTGAATCAGATGTAGGTGTTGGTCCATGTACATGGTGTTCTTGCTGGGGAACAGGTCACGGCAAGGATCTGAAAGTTCTGGAATGAGTCTGAGGGATGTGGACATGATGTACTCTGCTGCAGCTATTCACTGTGACCTGGAGCTTAGCTGGGCCTTCGTCTCTAAAACTGGACCATATGTGGATCTGAAGCTCAACTGGACCTTCAGATCCTGATGCTGGGCCATGTGTGGAGTTGAAGCTCAGATGGACCTTCAGATCCTGATGCTGGACCATGTGTGGATCTGGAGCTCAGCTGGACCTTCAGATCCTGATGCTGGACCATGTGTGGATCTGGAGCCCAGCTGGACCTTCAGATCCTCAAGCTGGACCATGTGTGGCGCTCAGGTCAAACTCACCTTCATCTCTCCGGCTATTTGAGGGAGTCCAGCTCGAAGGACTTGGGGTCACTGAAAGACACAGACAGCGGAGACTCGGGGTCAGACATGAGGACAGACAGGACACGGACAGTTGAACTGTCCCGGGTACATTCGTGCTAAGCTAGCCCACTAGCCGCTGACTTGTGTTAGCTGAGGCATTCTTTCGGTGCAGCCCCCTCCCTCCTCCTCCTCTGCCGCCGCCTCCTCCTCCTCCTCCTCCCGGCCCGGATCACAGTAAATATGTGGCACTAACACCAGCTTCCCCGGCCGTCTTCGGGTTCTAAGGGTGCCGGATGGTTGTTTCCAACGGGCCCGGCGAGTCGAGGTGTCGAGCCGCGGGTCAGGCGGAGCGGTCGAGGAGGAGCGCTCCTTCCCGCTCCGCTCACTGCTCCGCCGAGTCACGTCGCCATCACGGCTCGCCATGTCAGCTAGCTCAGCTAACTCCGCCACCTCCGCTCCGCGAACAAAAACCAGTCCGACAGCCGCCGGCAGCGGTGCAGTACCTGCTCCGCGGACGGTCCCCGGCCCGAACAGGGTCCGGAGGACAGTGCGAACCGAGCGGCTCCACTTCTGCTCCCGGAGCTAAATTTAGCTAGTTGGCTAACTACCGATCCAACTAGCTGGTTCGGGGCGATTTAAACTGCCCTGTTAACGGCGGAGCAGCGGCGGACGGCGTTCAGAAGAGCCGCGGTTCGGTCCAGACGGTGAGCAGAGCTCCTGTCGGGCCGGACGGAGCTGTGACACCGGACACAGGGAGCGCCGTGACGGATTTATTTATTTAATACGCGGCTCTTCCACAAAGGCGCAGGAGCTTCACATTTCTTAACCGCAAAAACAAGCCGCCTGCCATTCAATTCAACGCCGCCACCCACAGACACCTCCCGGCCTCACGTTTACAGCCGCCCGGCGTCCCGCCGTCCACGGCTCGCCGAACATGTTACCCGGTGAAAGTTGGAGTCGCGCTCCGGGACAAATTTGAAGGTTTTATACTCACATTACGGCCACAGCTGCTTCCCCTCTCTTCGGCCTGCGAAGCGATACACGAACAACAAGCTGTTGAGCCCAGAGCTGTGTTTCTCCTCACCTGATTGGCTGCGGTGACAGTGCCAGTCGCAGCGGAGAAATCTGATTGGTGGAGCGATTCCTCCATTTCGATAGGACCCGTGTCACCGTGAGCCACTATTGGCCGATACGAACACGGCGCCACGAGGGAAATGACGGCAACAACTGTCTGTCGGTCCAATCAGTGGCGAGGGTAGTAAAGCTCACAGACGACATTGGTGACACGCGCTTTGCGACCAGCAACAACACGTTACAATTGGCTGAAAGGACTTCCTTGTCGACGCGGAAACCCCGCCCAAATACGTGCTGTAAAGCAATGGACGGAGCTTCATTCAAAAACCGTCAGGCTTAAGGTCACTTCGTTTCGGCTGACACAGACATAACTGAGGGGGGAAAAAATTTGAAAATTGACCAACAATTCAGATTTTCAATCAGACAGAAGCTGATACTGTACACAGCCTGTAAGTTACTGCGTGGGAATTTCTTTTTTCCGCTGTTTTACTGTGCCACAAATGTCAAATGTGCGCAACCGGAAGTAGCATGTACACATGGTTCAAAGTTAATTTTATGTTTATACACGTGCTGTGCGTTAAATGACATGTCTGCCGAATCAAAGTAAAACCGCCGTACATCCATTAACCCTCTTGAGAATCACCCAGCGAGGTCATATATTCACACATTCCACGGTGAACGCTCAGTGAATACTTTTCTTTACGGAGTCTTGTACTACGGGTCACGCTCAAGAAAGCGCGTCACGTTTCGGGGGATTGAGCTGAGCCGCGCTCCACAACAACAACCGGCTCCTCCGGTATGAAACGGCACGACGGGGAAGGCAGAGAGCCGGGCTGAAGGCTGTGGCACATGGATCGAGTTAACCGGGAGAAGGACCGGGACCCACGGCGTATTTCAGCGCGGGGACGAGGCTCTGTGGCGCCGTTTGTAGCGAGGGGACGGGCTCAACCGCGCGCGACGTCACCGGAAGAGAGACACGATCAAGCCATATATGTCGCGTCTAAAGTCCGGGACCGTAGAGGTGATTCTGAAATGTTCTATCTTAAAAATAATCTATTAGATTATAGATGTTTCTCGTGAGAAGGCACGAATTACAAATAGTGACGTTACTTTCGACATATAGTGTTGTAGATACACAAAATTATGCAGTTGAACTCAACATATATTCCATGTTTCTATTTACGGTTGTGTAACTTTCAGTTATTATGTTTGTATAATGATCAATAAAATCAAAAACCCAGAATCTAATGCTGACACGGTGTGATCACGTATGATTAAAATTTAATTTGTGCTGTTGAATTTATACTTTACTTGTCTTGTAGTGAAACTTCAGCAATGTAGAGTATTTTTTGGAATTTTGGTCTTGGTGCATCAGTTTTATTTGAAAACACACCTTTGACTTCCTGGTCCACCACAAAAATCACATTCCCATAAAGCTGCACGAATCCTAAATGACTTCAGGAACTGCAATTGGAAACATACTAAACAACACAGGAAATCTGTTCATTATTTCATCAGCGCTTATCCTGCTGTATTTGTTTTTTTGTGTTTTTTTAATGGAGTCATGTTTGTAGAATATTTGCATTATTTAATCCCGTACCTACTTTTTATGGAATATGTTTTTGTCATTTGTTCACTACACCACAAAAAAAACATCCTGGAGCACTTTAAAAATAGTTGAAATGGACATCTTTGATTCATTGAGAATTTGTCAGATTGTACAAGATTGACAAATTCTAAATCTCTGAGCTTCTTTTGTACCCATTCCTAACACTCTGACCCCATGTGGATTGAGAGGATAATTGGGAGAAAAGTTGGAAAAATGAGTGTCAAAAAAGACATGGGATCAAACGCACGATAACCTGAACAATTTTTATTTCCACACCAAATGAAAACATTGGACATAAAGAGTGATCTATAAAATATAAAAAGGAGGCGCAGCAGCAGGAGGAGCTCACATGTTGTCTTCGTCAGAGTCGTCTTCCTCCTCCAGAGAGTCCTGAAACGGAGACAGCAGGGTGAGCGAGGCGGCGCCGCCTACAGACGACACACAGGCGACAGCACGACTCACCTTGGCGTATTTCTCGGCCTCCTCCCTCACGTCTTTGGGTACCAACTCGTGTCGGCCGTTTGTGACTGAAGGAGAGAGGAGAGAAGAGTGTGTTTTTAAGATCCGTCTCCATTTGACAGCTTCAGTTTACTCTTTCAGGTTTTTATTTTTTGCACCAGGGAATGTTTCTAGTGTGTTTGTACTTGGGCAGTTGACAAAGATTTTATTGTACTGCGGTTGAATAAAAACTGGCTGAGGAGCTTGCGGCACTGACATGTGACCTCTTCTCAGGAGACGTTAGCTTTCCCTCCAGTCTGAACACCATGTTAGCTTAAAGGCTTTCAGCTTCCTGACTCAGCAGACAGATCTCAACAGTTTGTCCTCCTCAAACCTCAAGAACACGGAAATCTGAGCTTGTCCCATAAACTATGTCAGACAGCAGGTTCCGTTTAAACCCAGCGCTGTTTGAGATCTCCATTCTGATTGGGTCAGAGGTCAGGGGTCGTCAGACAGCCAAGAGGAAGTGACATCACAGAAGCTCAGTCCAATGAGCGAAACCTTTGGGACTCTCATCATGTGAACCCCGCGCTGACCTCTGACCACAAATTCCTCAAACCTCTTCACACACCGCTAACAAATTTCAACTTTCACCTCCGATCATTAAACACAGAGCAGCGGTCGTTTCCCACCTTCTCCGACCCAGCTGAGCTCCAGCTCGAAGGCTTTGTCCTTCACCTCGTCGTGGACGATGTAGATTCTGCAGAAGGAAGAAAGAGAAAAGAAAACAACAACCTCAGTGTCCTCCATCTGAGCGTGCTCAGTTTCAACTCAACTGTTGACTCTCACGCACATTTTAGCCACTTCTTTAACCAGCTCCCTGCACGTCATCTCCTTCATCTGAGGGGGAGAAACAGACAGACCATTACAATCTCATTTGTGGGTCAATTTAGTGCATTTCAAAGTAATTCTATCACACGATTGAAGACATAATATGAACCTTTGTTTACCCAAAACTGAGACGAAGCTCCAGAAATGATTTTATAATGACGTCTGGACTAGAAACTCCACTTCTGCCCAACTTCCTCACCATGGAACACTGACAGCTTCGTTGGATCACCGTGCCAGATAGATCCAACACAAACAACAATATTCTCATTCAGGGTCATTACTCTGGAGTAAGACCCAAGCAATTTCAGTCCTGGGATGATACTTGAGATCCAGTCCACCGTCCCAGAACAAAGCGACCAGCTCCTTCAACAAATGCTTCAAAAACACCCAAGAAACCAGGGTTTTAGCCAACAAAGCCCCTGACTGGAGAGCACCTGTGAGACAGGGGGGCTGTGACCTTTGCCCCCTCCCAGTGGCACTGCAGACCAGCTGGAAGGTGGACCTTCCCGGTTCGGTCTGCTCTCTGACTGGGACAGAAGAAGCCCGCTCCGTCACAGCAAGAGTGTTTTCCATCACATCGACCACATCAGAAACGCAAAAGGTGAAGAGAAAGTTGAACCTGACAGACTGTCGCTTGGCAGAGAAGAGAAAGCGAAATGCCAAATAATCGGCCCTGCCTCATCCATCGGCTGGGATCAGATCACTTCCCGCATTTAAAACACTGCAATCGGAATACAAACCTTCATACATCATATAGACCAGGGTGTCAAACATAAGGTGGATTCTCCTGGTCATTAGAAAGAAGTCCAGCTTCCAACTGATGCAGCTCAGATAAATCAATGATACTACTTATTGAAAACAGGTTATTCGGGGAGATGGTGCGACTGTGTGTGTTTGAAATAAGTGGCCTGCAGGTCTTTAGAAGTCCAGTGTTTCCAGTGTCAGGACAGCCTGCTGACAACTACTAGGGGACGTTTCAGTGTACAAACAGATCATTTCTCATCAAACAAATGGAAGATATTCGTACAAGGATCTCTGCCACAGCCATGCTGCTGCCCTGTCTGAGCTTCAGCTGAGGAGAGCCGTCTTACACACCACACACGAAACAGATGATTTACCGACACCTCACAACACCTTTGATACAAGCACCGTGTCGACATTCAGAGAGAAATATGTCATTTCAGCATTCTGCCCAATTTCTCATCCAGGAAATCATTAACTGAGAACATGTAAGGAGGACGGCTGAAGTCACCCTGTGGCTAACTGTCACCTTCACTCATTTCCTCTTCCTGTTTCTGAGCTTTCAGCGGTTCACAGACCGCCGTTCCACTGTGTGTTACCCAGCTGTTACACCAAGTTCAACTGAACATCAACCTGAACCTGTCACCATGCAGCAATGAGAATTATCGCTGAAGCTTTTCTCATTTCAAGGCAAAGAGGACTCACCTGAAGCTTCTCGATCTCCGTCTTGGCTGCTTGTTTTGCTTTTCCAATCGCACAGCCCCAATAACCCTGGAAACCAACACACACACACACACACAAAGCGGATTAGCACTGGGTATCACCTGGACATTAGCAAGTGTGTGTTTCTGTGTGTTTGACTCACGTATGAGATGCCTGATGGGTCGACCATGTAGAGCTGAGGACCGTCGTCTTTGTCGTACGAGCCGAGGATAAAACTGAGTGAGACAGACTGAGGTGAGCTGATGGTCGAGGTAAACACTTGTCTGGTCAGACAGCAACTAACAAGTGACACCCTTGAGGTGTGATGCTCACCTGCAGCCGAATGGTCTGACAGCGCTGTATAGCGTGTAGGCGTGCACGTACATGGCCACCCGGTCGGAGAGGTGCTGCGCAGAAACACAGTAAAGAAACAGATGGGTTTTCCCAGAGTCAGTGGAGCAGGTCATGGGTTCAGAGATGTTCATGAAAGCATCTTCATCGGCTCATCTTGCTCTCACGACGAAGCCACTTGGATGGATCCAAGGCTGACGGACACGACCGTACCTTCAGAGGAATGTCGTGTCCGTAGTTCACCCTGAAGTTCGATGCTTCTTCTCGAGCGACTTCAGCAAGTGAGCGAGCATCAGCCAGCAAACCAGCCACCGCCTAGAGGGAGAGGGAGGGGGAGAGAGAGAGAGAGAGAGTTAGAGAGAGAGAGAGAGAGAGAGATCGTCTGGTGTGCCGTTTGAAATGTTCTAATTCCACTGTGATTGATCTAAAAACTTCTTGTTACCTCTGCCAAGGAGGCTATGTAATCACTTCGGTTTGTTGGTTTGTTGATTTGTTGGTGGTTTGGTTAGTTTGTTAGCAACATTACGGAAAAAGTAATGGACGGATTGCAATGAAACTCTGTGGAAAGGTGGGTCTTGGGCTAACTTAGAATCCATTAAGTTTTGGTGATGATCCGGATCACTGTCTGGATCCAGGAATGTTTTAAAGGATTCTTTATCATTGAGAGATAGGGCAGTCTTTGACATAGTTGGGCATAACTCAACAATAAATGTCAAGGGGGCTTAGCAAACAATTGCAGTGTAAGTTCTTCAATGACTAACAGATATCAGCTGCTGATCCAGATCATGGAAGTATTCCGGATACCAGGATCCAGAACAGACAAAAATAGGGGGATTTTGGAGTGTCGGGTCACTGTGAGGCAACACACTGAGATATGAACATGCAACAAACAGCTTTCTCCCATACATTGTTTGTGTTGGGGAGAAATAAAATGTTAATTATATATGGTGTTCTCATTGTTGTTGGTGACTGATTTGAGCTGTGGTGGAGGTCTGCGCTCTCTGAGTGCCATATTCTAGTTTTTTTTAAATGATTTAATTTTTTAATCGAGCAATATTTAACTTACAAACTGCAAAAGCACAAATGGTAATTGTTAGTAGGAACAGGAATATATTTTCCTCACAAGAACAATGATCGAAAACTCAGAAAACTCAAAATTCAAACAGGAAGCAGAACTACAATTTACCAGGCGCCACCTTGTGGTATATGGCTGTCACGACAGCAGCAGAACAACAGGTACACTAAATGCAAAAGTCATGTGAGTGAAGCACGGAGGAGAGCGGCATAGCTACAACAACTCGGATACTGGCCATCACTTGAGTGGCAATATCAGCTGGAAGTGACTTTTGTTCATTTTTCCTGACACCACAGAGCTTTATACAGGAAAATATGCTTTGTAAAGGGAATGCTGAAGAGGGAAAAAAGAAAGGACAGAACTGCATTAAAGGTAAAATTAGCAACGTTTTTAAATTTTATTTCCCTGTGTGAAAACTTGAAAAAAAGATAATTTGGTAAGAAAGCCCACCAAGAATAATGAGACTCACACTGAGTGAGAAATATGAACTCACAAATCATTGTGTTGATTTGATTTTCAAGTCACTTTGATAAGAATGACTTTATTGCTAATATAGACTACAGAGTTTCATTTTTGTCACATTTTTGGACGACGGTGTGACTTGTGATTCTTTCAATTAAAAAAAAGTACCCTGACTCAAAAGGCTGAAAACACTGCCACAGTCCTCTGTAATACCTGTACTTAAATCAAGCATCAACCTCCACTGGTAAAAAATAAAGCCAATGAGGAAGTGCAGAAAAGATTAAATTCCAGCAGGGGGCGATGATGTTGGTTTCAAAAGGAGCCCTGCTCTTATTGGAACCCATTCAAAAATGCCGATTTTCAGAGTGCAGATAAACATATGAAGCACCCAGTTTCAGAACATGTTCTTGTGTCTATCACGAGTTTCTACAACCGTGTTGGCTTGCCCAGACTCTGATTTTCATATAAATTTCTTTTTATGACTTACAGTTTTGCATAAAGCATCCTATCACAGCACCTCCTCTGGCCACCTGACATGGTCACGTGACAGTGATGCTATTTAAGCTTTGTCCATCTTTAATATACTGGCAATGACTTACACCAATACTTTTGTGAACTGACATTCCCATAGAAGGCAGTAGAGGGAGCCGTTTCTGATCATTACACTCAGACATTCTTCTGAATCAGCAGCTTCTTTCACACCGGAAAATATAACCACTGTGGCTGCCGTCTTGGATGAAGACCCTCTTGTCATTCAGTGCACTGACTTCTTGTGCTGAAGTGTCTTGTCTTTACACAACTAAAATAAATCACTAAATCTGCATCATATTTTTATGTAGTTTCATTTGTAACAGACAACAGACATGTAGTTTTGATCCATTATGATTTTTTTTTAAGTCTTAAAATGTAACCTACACTGAAGTTTTAGTTTATACTGACAGTATAACGTCACGCAGCTGCTGCAGATCCTGAATCTGCTGCATCACAGAAGAGCTCAGTTGGACTGAAACCTTTGACTGTGGAGAACTTTAGAGTTCAATGAACCATCATGTTAGAAGAAACATGTTAGAGCAGGTGTGATCTTTGTGAGCTGGTGTGTCATCCTCCTGGACATACCCGTTCAAAGATGGTAAAAAATATTCATAAAGAGACCACCATCCATTTGGTGGACTGTGGAGCTTAAATCTGCTCGGCGGACAATAAAACGGTCCAAAAGTGGGGTATGTATATAACAATGTATGAAAATATTCTGGATCATTAATACATAACTGCCGTTTCAAACAAACCAAACGGCCTCCATTCCTCGGGAGAAGGGAATGTCCTCATCCAAGATATCGCCACTAGGGTTGGGCGGTAATAAGGTAATAAAGTATACCGGGGGTGTCTTTCAAAAGCAACACTATCAGTTTCAATACCGTCATTGAAAAAAAAATGCAATGCACTTACTGTATATAGAAGATAGGGATTAAATATAAAATATAATTTATTCAATGCCTAAAAATGATTCTTTGTGCAGCAGCACTTATATCTGGTTGAATTTTCAGTTTTACTTCCACAGTAGTTTACTTTTGGAGACTTGTGATGAAGTTCATGAACATGACGTCATCACGTGACAGCCAGCGTGAGAGAGAGAGAGACAGAGAGAGAGAGCGGAAGAAAGATGGCGAGTCACGCACTGAGTGACCTGGTCCCAAAGAACAACAGGACTGCAGCAGACTGGCAATATTTCGGGTTCCGAGCTAACGAGAAGGGAGAGCGGTATACTGACGAGGCAACTTGTAAATTGTGCAATACGAAGGTGATTGAATTTAATTGATGTGAGCGCGGTGCATTCTGCGCAAAAGCTGTTCTGGATGGTCAGGTTAATTTAATTGTTTGACTGTTGTATCTACATCTTTTTAGAAGCTGCTCTTTTTTGTTATTCAAAGTTGTTCAGGTTGTGATTTTAATTTAATTGATGTGTTCGCGGCGCATTCTGCGCAAAAACTGTTCTGGATGATTATGTTAATTTAATTGTTGTATTTGCACTTTTTAAGCTGTTGCTAATAAAAGTTGTTAATATTGTGCACATTATGTTGTTATTGTTTCATTATTAGTGTTTGGTATTCAGTTTCTGAATGGTGTAGGGACAAGCCAACAGTTTGGTGATGCTGTCTGAGCCTTGAGTTATAATTTTGTAATTAGTCACAGTAATACCATATACCGGGGTAAAATGTGGAGACGGTATGACGGTATTAAAATTTGGAAACTGCCCAACCCTAATCGCCACGCTGACAAAGGAGTCCATGAATACATGTCTGTATCCACTTGTATACATCAGCTTTTATGTTTACTTAATAGACACGTTCACATCGCCTGTGTGTACGAGTGCGTGCATTTTTACCATGCCAACATGTCTGTCAATGTTGAAGATGCGTTTGTTGGACCCCTCTTCGTACAGCTTGGACAGAACCAGCTTCTCCACTCCAAACACAATGCCGTCCTTACAGCGAATCCCAATGGCCGTACTAAACACACACACAAACAAAAAGTGTTTAAAGAAGCTGGTCTTCTCTACTTGTTCTCCAGTTAGACGTCAGTGAAACTCTGACCTGCTGTTCTCCACGGCTTTCATGGCATACTCCACCTGGAAGACCCGGCCATCCGGGGAGAAGGTGGAGGCCGACAGGTCATACTGCAGGACACAGGACAGACAGTCATACAAACACATTCAAACAAGGCTCTCTGGGTCCTTCATTAGGTATGAATCGGGAATGAAAGGAAGATCTCTAAGCTTACACCCAAATAAACTGAGAAAAAAATGGAATCCAATTGAATTATGAATGATCATTAAGACAATAGTTCAAGAAAACTTTCATAGTAACTTTGATACATTGGAATCGTCTTTAAAACTTCAAGATCTATTTTATTTCAAATGAAATCCACTCGAACCTTCCCCAACTATTATCCATCGTGTTGAACCTAAATAGCTCAAGCAGCTTGAGCTTTTTCTGATAAATTTTATACGTATTTCGTGAACAAAGATTAATGACATTTATACAAATAACTTCACACAAAGAAAACCAGCAGAAGTCTTATAGTTCTTTACGTATCTGATTAACTATGACATGAACGGTTCGAACTGACAGCTCTGCAGGTGAAACTGCTGATATTTACGCCCTACATAGTTCAAAAGGTGTTTTACACAGACGCTGATGGAAACATGACACTTTGATTCACTTGACTGTAGTCTTTAAATAGCATTTCATGGTGCACAAGTCAAGAAAAACAAGTAGGAACAAAAATCAGATTTATTGTGGATGAAGTCTGGCCAGAACCGTGCTGTTAGCTGAGAATGCTAACACCACCACATCACGATTTTCTAACAAAAAACAATAAACTCTCAAGTGACGCTTCAGCGTGGCGTTACTTTTAACCCAGTTTGTTTTAACAATACCACAAACAGGGATGAAACTGATCAATAAACTGCGTTTTTGTCCCACTTTCGTTTCAGTGTTTCGCTTTCTGATCGAAGGCCGCGCTGTGACTCAGCAAGCTAACATGCTAAACGGCTAGCGGAGCGCGGCGATCCTTCAGAATGAAAGCAAGTTGAGATTAAAGAGAAGAAAAGAGAAGAGCGGAGCAGAAATACTAAAGCGAATGAGAAACAAGGAACGCGCTGCGGCTCCAAGAAAGGCAGAAACACTCACCCCGGTCCCGATCGAGCTCATCTTCAATGTAACTCGGTCCGAGTGTGCAAGAGCGCTGCTCAGGACCGGAAGTACAAGAGTCTCTTCACCTCCACCCTTCGCAGTAAAAGCCCACTTACAGGTGGTAGCAGTTCAAAAAGAGAATGCGCATACGTTGAGAGGATAAAACGATGCAACTTTTGATCTTAGAAAAAAAATAATTCCCAGTAAAGAAAACGAACTCGCAAAGTTGTACCGTCTTCTAGTGTTGATGATAGAATTTAATTTCGGAGAGAATGGAATCACTTCCTGTAGAGGCTGCTTTTTTTTCCTCCAATCAGTGTGAAGCGGCTCACAGCTACGTCAGAGACATCCAAACACGTCACGATAGGGAAATGATCGCAGTATAATTTACAGGTGCAGTAATTTTATGTCATATGCCGTTATGGTAAAACCTGCATGATTCTAATAACCTTCGTAAAACCTTAATACTGAGTACCAAGTTGAAAGTGATACATTTTGGAGGTGTTTATTTTAATTTTATGAACATTTTAGACACTTTGTGTGATCAAGTTTCCTCTATTTTTCAGGTACCAAACATAAAAATGCTTTGTTCATAACGTGTTTTTTTTAAAGACGTTTATTGACATTCCGTGTCTTCTTTTTACATTTCATATTTCCGTTCTGAGAAGCCTTTCAAAAAATCTTCGGTTAAATTAAAATGCCTCAAAATGATTTTGAATACATTAAAATTGAAAAGGTCTTCATTCTTTTGTCAAACAATTTGGTCACAAAAATGGCATTTTTTAAAATTTAAGTTGTTCAGCATTGCTTATGAGGATGAATGTAACCAGCTTAGAAAAGCAGTCTTGATTTTGACATGGAATGTGAAAAAGTTTACTGTATGTTTAAGTATTTGGGACAAAAGAAGCAATGTTATAGAGTGAGCTTTTACCTTCAAGCTCAAAATGTGGAAAAATATTGAAACAACCTGTCAGCTATCAAAAACATCAATAAAATCAAGCTGTCTAACCGTCAAATGTAAAACAAAAAAAATATTCAAAAAGCAATTCTTCAGAGGTTGTCTCTGTCTCCTCTCCGCTTTACAGTAAGGTGCTGACACAGTGTGTTTATAGGAAAAGTGTCTGTAAAGTTTTATTGAATGTGGACGATTGTGACGAGTTTTATTTAGTCGTCTGGAGTCAGAACCGGAAGCTTTGGTCACAGAAGAGTGAAAAACATTCTTTTACAGTTTAAAAAAAAAAGAAAGAAAGAAACTTTTGCAGGAAACCAAACATTAAGGCAAACAGACCCGAAGCTCCACTGCGTCAACAAACAAAAACAAAGAAACATCTGATCCCAGAAAACAAGAAGCTACGATTAGTGACAATGATGATGATTAGCGTTCATTAGTTAACTAATACAAACATGTACAAGGCTGTTTTCTTCTTTATTGAGTGAAATTACACTTGAAAGAGAACGAGACCCGACACGCAGCAGCACAGGAAGTTAACCGCCAAAATAAAACCAGGCCCGGACACGCCAGTACCGCCAGAGGAAGAAGAGAGCGCCGTGTGTGCAGGTGGCTCGGTTTTTAAAGAGGAGCGCTCACCAATTTGTTGCCTACGTGCGAGTCAAAGGTTCAGATTAAATGTGAATAAAGAGCCGTTTGTTTCCCAAACTCCTCCTGAGAAGACCGATTCTGCTCAGGACTCTTGACAACTTCTCATTATGTTTCTCCGTGTACAAGAGAAGAGAAGTAAAAAACAAGTTTTGATTTTTTAAGACAAAAAAAAATCTTCTTGACTGTGAATCCTCAAAATAGAGTCACTGAACTCAAAATAAAGCAAACTGAGCGAAAAGGAAGGTTAGTTTGCGAGTGCCATCAAAGATTTTCTTCCCTAAAATGGACAATTTATCAGCAGGAAGAAAAAAAATAATTGTGTAACAGCCGTTGAAAGAAGACGAGACAAAGATCCCACTTTTTTTTTTTTTTTTTAAATTTTCTCTCCTTTTAAAGACACCTGCACACACGGAGACAAACCGAGCAGCTCGCCGCTCCTGTGAGCTCCGTTCAGACACTACAACATTTAACATATCTCACAGGAACGAGCTGCCTCCAGCTGCTCCTGCAGGACCACACAGACCTGCAGGGGCAGAGAGGGACAGGATGAGGAGCGGGGTTAGTGATGAAGACTCTCTCTTCCTCCCAGGCTCCGCCCATTTCCCCCCCCCATGGAGGGGTGTCCAGCCGAAAATGGGCAGTGCTGTCTTCTGGGGCGTGTCCAGTTGGAGGTGTGCGGAGTTGTATAGTTTAAGTGTTGCCTTTCAGGACGCCCAGACAGCTCTGCAGCAGCTGGAGGTTCCCCTGCAGGTGAGAGAGGGGGCGGAGTCAGATATGGAGGCGAGGGAGGGGGCGGAGTCAGAGACAAGGATACGGGAGTTACAGGAAACACAGGGGTGGAGTCATAAGAGCGAAGGGTGAGGTGGAGTCAGAGGGGAAAAAGAGGAGGCACAGTCAAGCAAAACCAAATAGGGACATGGACAAAGACAAGAGGGCAAATCAAAGAGGCAGGAATGAGAGGGGGCGGAGTCAGAGAGAGGAAGACGGGTGAGAGGAGAACAGGGTGTGAAGTAAACAAAGAAGAGGTGGCTGAGACGGAAGGGGGGGGGGGTCAGAAATACAGGTGAGCAATAAGCAGGATCCTGTACCTTGGCGTGTTTGAGCTCCAGCTCTGCCAACTCGACCAGATTCTTCCGGAAAGCCGCCACTCGTCTCGTCTTGAAGTCGATGAGTTCTGAGTGCAGAACAGAGTGGACTATTAGACACCAGACACCGACACACACCGGTCTCACTCAGAGACTGATGAAAACCCACAGCATCGACTCAGGGACACTGAAAATCAGCTTTCAAGCTAATCTGTCTCACCTGAACACATTTCTCAAAGGAATTTATGCGTTTCTTTAGGTTTGACAGAACATCCTGAATTTTGTAGCCCTCGTCAGGACCTGTGGCTCTGAGGTGACCCACCTTGCTTGGCAGACTCGGAGATCTTCTCGAACTTGTGGCAGAAGAGCTGCTGGCTGGTCTCGGCCTGCAGGACGTCTCGGTTCTTCGCTCGAGCTTTGTCCAGAGCCTTGTTGGCATTTTCATAGTCCACCAGAGAGCGGCTCCTCCGGTAGAGCAGGTCCTGAAGGGGAGTGTGGGTCAGCACCACATGGAACGCAGCAGAATGTGTGTGTTTGTGTGTGTGTTCAGACCTTTGCAGCCTGCGACTCTCTCAGATAATATTTGAGCAGGTCGGCCAGCTTCAGATCCTCGTCGGCAGCCACTCGAGCTTCAATTTTCTGAGACACATTAACAGGCGAGTCACACAAAAACCCTGGCAAGTCACATACACACTCCGGCAAGTGAGATGCTCCACCTACCCGAGTTTTCTCAAACAGCTCGGAGACTTTGAGGAAGAACCTGCAGGAAGAGAAAGCCAGGGTTACTTTGCGAGTCTGTTGTCCTCAGTGAGCAGGTGAGTGGTGCGGGTAACAGGGGGGTTCGTCGTACTTGCAGAGGTCTGTGGAGTCCTGCGTTCCTAATGTGTAGAGAGACGAGGCGATTCTGTTGATGTCGTCTGCAGCATCTGAACAAACAAACACACTTTGACCTCTGAACCAGAGACTGACCCAAACTGCTGAGTCATTCTTCATTTCCGAATCACAGCTCCATCACACGCATTCAGGCTTCTTTCACCGCAACAGTCATCATAGTCTGAACTGTGTGTGTGTGTCTGTGTGTGTGTGTGTGTGTGTGTGTGTGTGTGTGTGTGTGTGTGTGTGTGTGAGTGTGTGAGTGTCATACTTTTGTGTGAGCGGATCATGCGATCTGACTTGGCCGAGGCATCTTTCACTCGGTTGTGATATTCTAACAGGAAGGTCTTCTCGTGCTCAAAGAAGTCGTCCACATCCTGAAAAATGCACAAACACACACACAACCATCAGCACACAAACGTGCACACACGCACACACGCACACGCACACACACACACACACCTTGACTCCAGCCACCAGGACTCCGTCCGCTGATTTCACCACGTTCTTGAAGAAGTCCTCCAGCTTCTCCTTCTTGTTCTTCCCTCGAACGCTCAGCTGCAGGAGGTCAGAGGTCAAAGGCCAGAGAGCTGCTTCCTCAGGTCCTCCTCCAGCTGTGGCCTCACCATGTTCTCTCCCTAGCTGTCCCACTGAGTCCGAACACTGCTGCTAGCGATACTCTGGTCCTTCCATGACAAAACACCTCTGACCGGCTCGTTTGCTGCCTTGACAAAGTGATGAAGGCTGTGTTGCCATGGTGACAGAGCAGCGGGTTGCTACTGCTTGCCTGGTAACCACGTACCTGTGTGATGCTAGGTGTGTGTGTGTTTCTGAATGTGTGGTGGACACATGCTGGTGTGAGGTCTGCAGGATGTTTCTGTCGCTGCGGTCCACCTGCCGCGGCTCTCCTGCCTCTTTGCCCTCACACTGACCTGTCAGACAGCGCGCCTCTACTGGTGGTACTCACATCCTGGTTGTACTCTAGGAAGACGTGGAAGTTGAGGTCCTTCCTGAGGACGGGATGAGCCGCCACGCGGCACAGAAACACCTCGTGCATGGCAACCGTTTTCTTAAAGATGGCCAGGTACTCTCTGAGGGACAAGAGGAGGGAGGAAAATCCCGTTTTTATGTAGATAGAAGCAACATTTCTGAACAATACAGGAAAGTCATCCACTCCAAAATGCACGGTTGCGTGTGTGTGAGTGAGACTGACGCTTCCAGCTCCTGCTTCATTTTGGTGAACTCCTCCTTGGTCATGGATCCTTCTCCTTCTCCGAGTTTCTGCAACTTCTCTCTGGACGCATCAAAGTCTGGTCTTGGGGGTGCCGGAGGGATCTGCATGACGACAGACATAACGCTGACGGGGGGCTCAGGAGTAACTCTGTGTGTGTGTGTGTGTGTGCGCACGCGCGTGCGTCTTACGATATATCCTGCATACTCTTCGTTCTCCACAAAAGAGTCGTGCAGCCAAATAAATTCTTCATGCTGTCGAACCACCGAGAACTCGTTCTGCTTGAAGTTAGGGAGCGTGCTCTGTCAAAGACAACACCACCGTCACATCATCCTCAACATCCTCACCAGTGTTAGCAGTTCGAGCCGGCTGTCTTCCAGTAACCAGCCTCAGGAGGTGGATCGCCTTTAGAGTGGCCAATAAAATGATTAATTCAGGAGTTCTTAAATTTAGTGTTACTCTCCACCCTGATGACCTGTTTACCTGCAGACGACACCTGACCTCAGACAGACCGGGTGAATAAAAGGAGACAACATCATCCTGGACACACTGGAATCATCAGTTTATTTTCCTCTTAGCTTATAGCTTTTTTCATTATTTCAGAATAGTTCTAGTAATACACTATTACTAATCAACACTACACTGGAGTTATGACAAACCAGCAACCAATTATTTGTGTTATCTGAGACCCACAAATCAACGTTTATCTAACTTTATTGTATTAAACTGTATTCAGAGTTCATCCGATGAATCATCTGGTTTCTCCAGGTCTCAGATTTTGTCAGGATACTTTTAGCACTGACATTATCTAAATGTTCATATCCCTCAACATGGGGGACCTATGTGACGTCTGACCCTAAGAGGTTCAGGGGCCGAGTCATACCTTGGTGTGGACGGTGAACTTGACCTTGTCTCTCTCACTGAGGGCGTCGGAGATGTCAACCTGCAGCGTGGCGTCCGTCTGCAGATCCACGTTGACCGCCCGCGGCTGTGCAGAGACACCAGAGGAAACAGATTCCACAATGCACCACAAGGACAGTGAATGAAAACTAAAGGCATACTTGCCGAGGCTATATTTGTGTTGTGTAATATAGACTGTATATCTGTAGTAACGACTGCATATCTATTCTATAGAGTGTGTATTTATACTGCAGATCATAGATGAGCAGAAACAGTATCCATGCTGTGGAGTGTGTACATCTGTGCTGCAGAGAACGCATTTATATTGCATACTGAGAATTTGTGTTACACTTTGCATATGATTTGCAAACTGTATGTCTGAAGCACAGGATGTGTGTTGTTGCAAACTGTGTACCCAGTCTCTGCAGGGCATGCATAGGTGGTATAGAGTGTTCATCTGAATAGAACACAGTGGATTTGTGTTGCCAACACTGTGTATTTTATTTGCAGACTGTTTCTGTGATCCAGAACATGTATCTGCACCAAACGTGAGCAGTGCCGTCTCATTTTGAAGTATTTTTTGTGGACAGCCATCTGAGCTGGATTAACCAATTAGCGTCCGAGTTTAGTGCGCGTGCACGGGCTGCTGTGCGTGTGTTCGTCATGTGACAGAATGATGGTGACCGAGCTTATTAGCAGCAGCCTGTTTAAACCGTTGCAAATGGCCAAGTTAGCTGCATCTGTTCACCCCGTCAGGTGACCGTTAGCTCCGTGAGACTCAGCGGCCCCGAAGCGGGGGAAGCGTCCGGGACTGTCCTTCAGGAGAACCGGTCCAACAGCCGCCCGTCAACACGGAGCTAGCGTTAGCACTGACGGGCGAAGCAGGCAATGAGAAGTGGGAGCTGGCGCGAACCGACTGCCGGTTCCGAGCGGAGACGCGCAGCCCACGGGCGAAGGAGAGCAGCGGGCAGACGGCGAGACACAGTCGGGCTCAGGACACTCACCCCCCGGTCCTCCTCGGACAGAAAGTCGGGTCCGTCGTCCAGCCCTTCCTGCTGCGGAGACACGGAGCCGTCAGAGCAGCGACACACACAGTCAAACCACAACAACCACAGTGACAACAACGACAGCAGCGGACGGACCGCTGCGGCTTCGCTGCAGATAAAAGACAATAAAAGAGTTTGAAGCGCAGAAAGAGATAGAAACCAACCATCATGGCTGCCAGCGGGTGGAGACAGGAAGAGCACTGACGTCACCGCGCACAGGGACACGAGCACGCAGCGCTTTAGCGCGCACGAGCCCAAACAAACAACAAAATGAAGACGGTTCAAACAGACAAACAAAACCACTCCAAACAGATTGGGAACCGAATCCGAGGACAAAGAAATGAATACAGTAAATCAAAAATGTCCAGATAAATACATACAGTCGGAGTCAAAATGATTAAAATAAACAGAGTCCAACAAGAACAAAAAATAAATCAGAGTCCAGAAAAATTGAAATTGAGAATAGAAAAGAACAGAATAGCGTTATTAATCTCAGAGGGAAATTCAGGACGATACAAAATAAAAAAGAAAACCTAATACAGACAAGAACTTGAATAAAAACAGAGCACAAACACATAAACAGAATAAAAACTGTATGGAAGTACGACTGAGATTACGGAAACAAACTGAGAAGGCAGTTCAGCTCAGTGACCAACAGGAGGAGCAGCTCTCTCTCGCTCTCTCGCTCTCTCGCTCTCTCGTTCTCTCGCTCTCTCTCTCTCTCTCTCACACACACACACACACACACACACACACACACACACACACACACACACCTGACTGCATGAGGAGTAAAGCAAACTGGGTAATGTTGTTCTCTGTGGTCTCATGAGTTTAATCTTCTTCCTTCTTCTTTCTTCTTTCTTTTTCAATCAGACCGATGAAAACAGACTGACATTGTGTGAACATGTATTGTAAAACTGTGTCCCCTTGAACTTGTACACATTTTGGCACTTTACAACTACAAATCTAAATGTTTTTCAGTGAGTTTTTATACGACAAACACAACGTGCAGCATAATTGTTAAGTGGAAGGAAATACATGTTCTGTGTTTAAAAACATCTTTAACATATAAAAAGCAGAAGTATGACATGCAGAAGTATTCCTCCACCCCAGGTCACTGCTTTTTAGTTCCAACTCTAGCTGCAATCACAGCTTCATGTCTTTTTGGGCATGTCTCTACCAGCTTTGCATACCAAGAGACTTTTTTTCTCCATTCTTCTTTGCATAGTAGCCCAAGCTCCATCTGACTGGAGAGAGAGCAAATGTGTTCAGGCTGCTTTACAGTGATACTTGTAAATAAAATCCAGTGCAACCAAGTGAATTCATGAGCAAATTATTAAAGAAAGACCACATGTGTGAAATCTAATCTCAGTATGAATCCAGCTGCTCTGTGAAGGCCTCAGATGAGAACATCTGTGGAACAAACAGTGTCATGAAGATCAAGAATCACAACAGACAGGTTTTGGAGAAATTTAAAGCAGGGCTAAGTTATTTAAAAAAAATAATCCCAAGCTTTGAACATCTCATGGAGCTCAGTGAAAGCCACCAATGGTAGAAAACTAGTATTGCAAACCGCCCTGAACACATTTCCCCACTGACAAACCCGGTGGTGGCAGCATCATGCCGAGGTGACGCTTGTCTTCGGGAGGTACAGGGAGGCTGTTCACAGTTAACTGGAAGCTGGATGGAGACAAATTCAGGGCAGTCTTGGAGGAAAACATCTTAGAGTGTGCAAAAGACTTCAAACTGGGGCGGAGAGTCGCCTTCCAGCCTCACAACGACCTGAAACATCCAGCAGAGCGACCACAGAAAGGTTTACATCAAAGCATGTTCATGTATTTGAATGTGCAACTTCAAATCCAGACCTGCAACCAATTTGAAATCTCTGGCATGAAAA
Source organism: Salarias fasciatus (assembly GCF_902148845.1). Taxonomy (NCBI): domain Eukaryota; kingdom Metazoa; phylum Chordata; class Actinopteri; order Blenniiformes; family Blenniidae; genus Salarias; species Salarias fasciatus. The sequence continues at coordinate 22,566,019 of NC_043763.1, read as the reverse complement.
TTGCTGTTCACAGACTCTCATCTTCCAAACCAGCTGGGCTTGAACTATCTTGTAAAGAAAGAATGGAAAACATTCCGCCTCAAGATGTTTCAAGCTGGCAGAGACATGTCCCAAAAAGATATGCAGCAAGAGATGTCTCTGCAGAGTTCTGACCTGGGGGGATGAATACTTCGGCCTGTGTTTGCTATGTGTTTTTTATGGTTGTGTATGTATGACTGCATGCACGTTGCGTGATTTTGTCTCTTTTGTTGTGTATTCTGTATGATTGCATGTCTGCAGTGCGGTTGTGTTGTGGGACTGTATTCACTGAATGTGTGGGTGTTGTTTGATCATGTGTATATCATTGGGTGTGTGTTGTATGATTTTGGCCAAATTTTATGCTCATGTGACTCTGGTCTAACTGTCTTTTGTGTGTATATTAATGTGATTGTTGGATGATCGTGTGACTGTTATATGATTGTTATGTGTATTGTATGATTGTGTGTCTGCTGTTTCAACTGTTGAATGATTGTCTTTTGTGGATGGTTGGGTGTGTTGTGCATGTGTTGTATGACTGTAAGATCATCTGTCTCTTCATTGTGTGACTGTTGAATGATTGTTGTGTGGCTGTATTTCTTTTGTCTGTGGTGTCTGTTCTATGATTGTGTCTGTTGTGTGGTTCTTTCACTGTTGTATGGTTGTTTCTGTTGTGCGTGGCTTGTATGACTGTATGACCATGTGTCTGTTCATTGTGAGGTTGTTTTCTGTATGATTGTGTGTGTGTTGGTTGTTTGACCGCTGTATGATTATGCGCTTGTTGCATGGTTCCATGCATTTTGTGCGTGTTGTATGGTGGTTATGTGTGATCACATGCGTTCACTGTACGGTTGTCTGACTGCTGTGTGATTGTGTCTTTTGTGCGTGTGTGTTGGTTGTATGGTCAAATGTCTGTGAGTGTCCTTCTGTGGAGGCGCTGACAGCAGCGGCAGCAGTTGTGGGTCCACAAATAGCAGCAGGAGGATCAGATTGTGCGACGAGGCATCAGCAGCTTGTTTCGTTCTCTGGAGAACAGCGGCAGACCTGGACCAGAACCAGAACCAGAACCCGGATCAGCGCCTGTGCCTCACACATGGATTCCTGCTGGGAGGCGCTCATGATTTCGCCCAGCATGCTCTGGTTCTGACGGGTTCCGCCGCAGACTTCATGCCTAAGATCAACCTGGTTCTAGTAGCTTCATTGTGTTTTTCATAAAAACCAAGTGGTACATGTTGGCACCATCAGGGTTTGACTGAGTTCGGTCCAACTAATTTCTTTTAAAACATTTGGTAACACTTTACTTGAAGCCCCTCTTTATAACACATTATAAGTAGTTATAAACACTAATACATGATCACAATGCTTTATAACTCACTATACAGCAGTATACAGCATAGGATTAAGGTTAGGGTTAGGGTTAGGGTTAGGTCCTGGCATTGTGATCATCTATGAATGTTTATAACTATAGCTACACATGTTATAATGGCATTATAATACTTTATGAATGTACTTATGTGTTATGCAGGGGGGCTTCAAGTAAAGTGTTACCAAACATTTTAACAGGTTGGACTTTAAAATGAGTTTATATAAGATGTAATGGGATTCTATTAGAAGTCATGCTTCTAATAAAGTCTGTTCTGGCACAATAATCGAGTTCTTCATCTCATCCTGACGAGGGCTCGACTGTATCAGTTCCATTTGTAATGGTTCTTTCAAAATTTGGACAGCACGATGCACTTCTATCACGATTCTAAAGAAAGCTCTACCACAGATCTTCACTGGTGTTCAGGATGATCTATACATTTTAACTATAAGGAGGTTTTCACCATTGGGCTTCAAAGAGTTGCTATGGTTTTCCAGATGGTGCATCGGAGTTTTGTATTTTCTTTCTAAAGACAGCAGATCTGAGCCTCTGTGGTTCTTACAGTTCAAAGTTCTACCTGTCCCAGATCATATTCTGTTAACCCCTCATGTTTAACCTTAAGTTCATCTCACAACCAGAAGAGAAAATTCACTGCCCTTCACAGGTTGCTCATAGTACCCCGAGTCTTTATGGAGTACGGTCATTCAATTCATACTGGAACCAATTAATCCCAATTGGGTAATTTTCCCAGACACTTGCGTTTCCAAATTAATTCTGCTGTAAAGTTACTGGCACTTCAGCAAGTTCTCAACACACCAACCAACTCCCAGTAAAAACAGTCAAAACTCAAAATTGTTTTGAAGGTTCAACTAATTATGCTCAGAATTTTGAAATTATGGGAGTTTCATTACTCAACTGAGTTCACTTCAGCTTCCAGAGTTTCACAAATGTTCACATTTCACCGACTGTGATCTTAAAGGGCTCTGTTGGCACGGAGGATCTGAGGTTGTTGGTGTGCAGAGCGTCTTCACCCAGAGGTCGGCCAGACTAAGCTCCCTCAGGAAGTGATGCGCTCGGGTGAAGGCGCAGGAGTGACTGTTGGAAGCAGAAACGAGGCCGAGGACACAAATCCGCCACACGCTTTTATTGCAAAGTGGTTTCCTGTGATCTCAGAAAACAAAATTCTGCTTTAAGGCTCCAGATGTCATCTTTCTGTCCGTTCGTTTGTCGTTGTTGTTGTGGGGCCGTCTCAACGCCGGGGTGAAATCTGCGTCCTGTAATGTTTCTTTCCAAAAATAAGAATTGCACCCCAACTCGGTTACATTCAAAATGGAAGTAAGGCGACGACAAAACGGGCAGAGTGAGGGCGGGCAGGCAGAATGTAGTGTGAGAACACAAAGCGCTGCGCTGCGGATGCATAGTCGATAACAGCTTACAACAATAAAAGTCACGTGGAAAAAAGCTCGGTGGAACTGACCCGTGGGTGGTGGGAGGCGGAGCTTCACACCAATGGTCTCCTCCCTCATGGGGAGGGGGGGCGCTGCTTTTGTCACATTGACTTTTTTTTTTTTGCCAAAATTCTGAAAGAGAGATGACCCTAAAGTCATGTGGTAACAGACTGGGCAGGGTTTGCATAGCGTTATATTAATGAGATCCCTGTATTTTACAAAGCAGAACAGAAAAAAAAAAGAACGGGCTATGGGGAGGGGAGGGGGGCTGACAGAACAAGTGGGGGATGGGGGGGAAGCGTCGGTCTGAATGGCACGGCGGTTGGCTGGGCTCTGCTCGCCGCCGTGACATCACAGCGGTTTGCCCTCCAGGGTTTTCAAACATGCTCCATGTCCGCGCAGCTTGTCCGCCACCGTGCAGCGGTTCTCGAGGTCCTCCCTTCCCTTCACCTCCCAATTGTGTTTGAGTCCTGCAAATGAAAAACACACCTCAACTCAGTTCCTCAGGATGGTTCCAACATTGGTTGTACTGAGAAAGTAAGGTTGCTCAGACAAAACACTGGCTGGAAAGTTGGTGAGTGAGTGGTTTCGTCAGAGGGTGGGGAGGGGGGGGTGTGTTCTAATAAAATAGATAATTTATCCCACAGTTACGTGGATATAATTCAAGGTAGACACTCAGGATGCAACAGTTCACAGAGGGCAGGATCGGACGCAAGTCTCAACATATGACCACGATAGGTTTTTTTTCCCCCAAAATAATTTTCTAGACAAATTGACTTGAAGGGATAGTTCGGGATTTTTGACATAAATCTGTGTGGCATCCCCATCAGCAGTGTTGTGCATTCACAAAGACTTAAGCTACGTTCACACCGCCAAGTGCTGTCTGCGATTTTGCGTCAAAGACAAGTGAAAACAAATGGGAACGCGCGTTCCAGCTGCGATGAGACGCAACGCGTCGGACGCGGCGCGTCGTCACGACGCGTCACGACGCGTTGTGCGGCGCGTCGGGGCGTTGGCGCTACGCGTCGCGATTTTGCGTCCGACGCTGAAGTTGGGAAATCTGAACTTTGGCGCGTCGCGATTTTGCGGCAAACCAATCATAGAGCGTGTCCATGGTGACGTCGGCCAGGGAGCTGGAACCGGTCCGAAGAGAAGCACTACGACCATGGAGGAGCGTGTTAAGGCTCGTCCATGCTTCACATGTACGCGTTTCCGCGTCCGCTTTGGAAGGTCCGCGCACCACCGATGCGGACGCGCTTTCTCCCATGCTACATTTTGAGCTCAGCTGTGTGCGTCTCATGCAGGCGCGGTGATCCACGCAGCCTCGAGAAGCTTTTCCGGCTCTACAGACTGTTTATCTGCTCCTTTATTACGGTTTATTTAGAGAAAATTAAGCACATACATTGTCAGTCCATTATCTTTAAGTTTTAAAGTTTATTTAGCCTTTTTTTTGTGTTTCTGAATCGCGGGGCGGCGCCGGAGCGATTAGTTACTTTTTCACTTCTGTCTGCAGACCTTCTCCTCCCTCCAGACAGTCTCTCTCTCTTTCCACGAGTTTTTCCACTCTTTCGGTGTCTTTAAGTGGAGCCATCAGGCTGGAGCTCCGTCTACTTTCACTTTTACCGTCATGTTTTGTTTGCTATGGCGCTCTGGCGCAGGCGCACACTTCCGCGACCTGCGCTCAATGCGCAACGCGGTCTCAATTTCTGGCTGCTGCGCGGACGTCCGCGGATCGGTCCGCGCGGACCATAGCGGACAGGAATTCATGACGATTCACGTCACGCGGACCAACGCGCACCCACGCGGACATGTGAAGCATGGACGGGCCTTTATAATGGCCGTTTACGCTCGCCCAGAGCTCTGGGACAAAACTTCTTCATTTTACAGGGAGCCCCGCCTCCCCGCCAGACACGACGCGTCGCGTCTGGTGGGGAGGCGGCTTTTGGCCCCGCGTTGTTCAGCGTCGGACCTCAGAATTGACACGCGTTCAGCTTCTCGCGTTGACGCGCTTTTTGACGCAAAATCGCGTTCGGTGTGAACGTAGCTTTACCCCTGACAGCGTCCAGTGAGCGGAGATCCTGTCCGGTTTCGGTCCAGAGGAAAGTAGTCCGGCAAGTTTGCTGGGGTCCCGAAAATAAAGCGTTTTTCTTCTCAAACCAATATGTGTGCGAAAGAGTGATATAATTGCATCACAAAACCATTGTCCACGAAAAAGTCAGACCTCGTAAACGCTTGGCACTATTTTCTCTCCCTTCATATCACTCCACGCCGTCTCCAGCTGCAGGCAGCCGCGCTGGTTTCACTTTGTTTACCGCTAGTATAGAGCTAGCTAGCTCCAGCTCTAGCTGTTAGCATCTCCGCGCTGCCTGCACCTGGAGACGGCGTGGAGTGATATGAAGGGAGAGAAAATAGTGCCAAGCGTTTACGAGGTCTGACTTTTTCGTGGACAATGGTTTTGTGATGCAATTATGTCACTCTTTCGCACACATATTGGTTTGAGAAGAAAAACGCTTTATTTTCAGGACCCCAGCAAACTTGCCGGACTACTTTCCTCTGGACGTAAACCGGACAGGATCTCCGCTCACTGGACGCTGTCAGGGGTAAGTCTGTGTGAATGCACAACACTGCTGACGGGGATGCCATACAGATTTATGTCAAAAATCCCAAACTATCCCTTTAACTCTATTATTTGTTGAATCCAATAATGCATTTTGTGATTTTCTATGCTGTAGCAAATGTAACTTTTTCCTATTTATTCTTAAGGTAGGTGCAGTAACTGACCATAAGGCACATTTGCGTTTCTTTGTAAAAGAATGACTTGAAATGAATTTTCTGTCAACCAAAATTAAATAATTTTACTGGATTTAGAAACAAATCCAACAAACTATGGAGAAAATCTTTTCAAGAAGCAATCAAAGACCAATTGCAGTATTTTCAGCTTGTTTAGGTCTTGTTGGATTTTCTCACCATTTTCTGAATACCAAAATTCAGCCACACCTCTGATTTGAATCGCCTGAGGCCACAGCCAGAACTTAGTGAAGATATTAAAATAATAATAAAAAAAAAACAAGTTCATCAAGGAGGGGAAGCATTCAAAACCTTGATAGCATTCTCTGCTGTTGCATCGCATTGTATTTTTTTACTCCGATTTAGTCGCATAGTTGTATAGATGTTTTAACTGTCTTGTGACGTTTTGGTAAATTTAGACATACATAGCTTTTGTTTAGTAACTGCAGGACTCCGATATCCACAGTCTACTGCGAACAGTGGCAACTCTCACCCTGTGATGACTGCTAAACAATTCCGGTTTGACTGAAATGTGAGCTCTAGTGCCGATTCTGACTGTTAAACTGAGGGTTCAGTGGAGAAATCCACTGGTTTCAATCAAGATGTAACAAATATACTCAATTGTGAATGAGATTCTGGTTCCAAGAAAGTTCTGGTTCTAATTTTGCAAAACACCATTTGAACACCGATTATTCTGATTCGAAATATATTCATCTTTCTGTCCCACTGACCCTCAACAGTTCCTGAACCGGTTCCACATGTTGTGACTGTACTGTTAAGTGCCTTCTGTGGTTCTAACAGGTTCTGCAATGATGTGCCAGCTCACCTGTAAACTTCTTTCTGATGGCGTCTTTGGAGCTCGCATACAGCATTTTGTCTCTGACTCCACAGGTATCTGGAGACCTGAGAAAAAATAAAACAAAGGTGTGTAAAACAGGAAGCAGTGGGGAACAGTTTGAGAGTGTGAATCAAAGGGAGGGGCGGAGCCTCAAGGGCAAGCACGAGAAGTGAGGTGAGAGAAACACGTGAAGCCGGTCGGACGGAATATTTCCACCTCATTGAAACTTGTGCAGTTTTGTTGGTTCAAGCCAACATGATTACAACTGATAATGCAGCACTCAGGAGGTTATTCATTAAGTATCCCTGCACCATGTAATCAAGACAAACGGATTCAAATCTCCAAGAATACAAGTGGACGCAGATCTTGTGGTGATGAGCTCAGACTGGGTCACAGCATCTCCAGGTAAACAAAGTCAAATTAGCAGTTTGTTTACAGGAAGGCACCATTTTGGATTCCCCCCCGGCCAATGAAGTAGATCGCGAGCTGGAAATACAACACTGGGAGACAGTACAGTCTCACCTTCCTGATGACGAATAATGAGTTTTCCAGGACTGCAGGTATGTCAGTGCACCATGCATTAGGAGCAACCAAGAACAAGAGATGACATGTTCAGTGCCACGCGAAGTTCTGAGAGGGGTTTTTGTTTTTTAAAGATCAAAATCTTGGCACCGAAGGGATTTAGAGTGAAAGTAACTCAGACAATTAACAAGAACAAGTGTATGGATTAGGGCTGCACGATTAACCGACACCCCATCGAAATTGAGGTTTTAACTACTGCGGTAACCGAACCGCACAGGGCTGAGGTTTTTTGAGGCATTTGAGTGACAGACCTATCCGCCAATCAAAACGTTCGAGCCTCGCGTTCCGGGCCACCAGCCAATCAGAAATGACAACAGGAAGCAAGTATGTCTGCACTGCACTGCTGCAGCTAACTAGCGTCAGGTTGCTAACAACAAACCCCGCGTGTGTGCTTTGCGGTGTAGTGGGGAGCAAAAAGTTTTCAGTGCAACTCATTCACGGTGTGAAAATGGCTGAGATGACAACAGAAGAGGGAGCGGAGCAGCTGGTATTAAAAAAAAGAATTGTAGTTCAGTTGTTTGGACTTACTTCGGTTTTGAAAAAAAACGACGTGGAGCAAAAGCCAGATGTAGATTGTGTCACTGTGCAGCAGCCAGATCCAGAGGAAACACGTCTAATTTGAATCAACATCACTACACAAATAGGGTATTAACAGAAACGTCTACAAGTCGTTGGTTATTCTCTCTCACCCAATCACCTGACGGCTCCAGCCTTCATCCAGCGCATGTGGAAGCGCTCGTCTTTCTCCATGAAAGCATGAAGCTGCAGCCCAAGAATGTGAGGGAAGATGACCCAGGGTAGGATTGCTAAACTGATGTGATCTATGAATATTACAGCAATAAGGATAATTTTTTTACCCTTATCTTTAGAGGCTGAACAGTTTTTTTTTTTTTTTGTGAGTTGAAGTTGGTTTCACAGTGGCGCCTATTCGCGGTTCTGGTTTTTAATTTCCATTTATTTCACGTTGAAAACTGTTTAAGTAATTTTCTGTGAACTATGCAAGCAAGACCAGCATTGAATTACAATTTGGACAGCATTGGGTTTTAAATATTTTGTCATTTCATTAAAAGGCACTCTTTTTTTTTCTTCAAATGTGATACAGACACACATGGTGGTGTCTCGGCTGCCGCTGCCTGAAGCTTTGTCAATTTAGTTTACATTAGGTTATTTTATGTGTCAACTTGCGCAAGACCATGTAAAAGTAACAGGAATTTTTTTTACCATAATTTTAGCCGTTTTCTGCATTTTAAAGAATAAAATGTGAAAAATCGCAAATCGAATCGCAATCGCATTATTGGTCAGAAAAATCGCAATTAGGTTTTTTATCAAAATCGTGCAGCCCTAGTATGGATAAGTGTTTAAAAAAAAAAAAAAAGGGGGGGCTGCAGTTGCATTAATACTGTACCACATGACGAAGACGAGGTCCTGGCACTTTTTGTTATCCTCGGTCTCGTATGCGGCGTCGTAAAGGGCATATCTGCAGCCGTTCTCTGGTAACAGGTTGATGAAGCTCTTCAAGGGGTCTTCGTGCTCCTCGTCATCGTCGACTGACAAGATTTCCTTGTCTGCTTCAGTAACGATCTTGTCGCCATTGATACAAAACACCACTGCCTTCTTTCTGATCTTTTTCCCATCCGGAGTTTCAGTATACTTCCTCATCTTCATGTCAGTGAACAAGTTGACCGCTTCGTCGTCTACTTCAACACCTGATGCCTGTGGACCACCAAAACAGACTCCGTTAACAGGGCTCAAGAGGTCAAAGGGTCAGTTGCCACTTAACATGAGAAAATATGGACTCATTCCCGCCCCCTGTGTCACGACACCGACAAACTAAATTATTCTGCAAGTGCAATTAGCGTCCTGATAAAGTTTGACACCTGGAGAAACTAAATGTTTCACTGAATGGACTGATAATCCAGTTCGTTAAAATAAGATTAGCTAATAGATATGATAAGAAAGGCATTCGCTCCCCGAGGGCAAATGTCGCAGCTTGATTAATGCCTCGGGAATCCGTTTTCTGCAGTCACCTGTCAAGGAGCCAAACCAGTTTAAAACCTTTTATATTTTTGCCAGTAGTTGATCAACATTTGATCTATTTGAGGATAACACAAGAAATTCGCATTTTGCAATAAACCACACAACCACTCCCCAAAGTTTGACGGGATACGGACAGATGTGGACGGATCCAGCAAAGTTTAATACACAGTCAAAAGGCTTAACAATACACAGATAATATAGTTTAACATTATCATCCATATACATTTTACAATGTTCAAAAAGTAGGTTTAGCGATACAAGCGTGTGCTCACCACACCCAATCTCCCAGACACATGTGCAAACAGGTAAAATGCTCTGTTAGCATTCAGCTTGTTCAAAACAAGTTCTGACAAAGGGTGTAGCTATCGCGTTATATGAAATGAGTGGCAACGTGAGCGACGAGATTATGTAAGATTAACAAGAAAAATTCCAGAGACACGTGTAACTGGTTCAGTTAGAACATGAACCAGTCGCGAGGAGCAACATACAGGTAGCATCATGTTTGGGGGGGGGCCTTCAGTGAGCATTCCAAACAGCCGTGGGGAGTGGCATGCAGGTAGAGTCATGTTAAAACAAAATGTTAGAACAAAATGCTTGTGGCAAGGGAACTTTCCGTTAGCATTAAAAGCTAAGATAAACCGAGTCGGTTCATGTCACGTTTCTGTCCTCAAATCAGTTCTTCATCCGACCTGGAGTTTCTGTCACATATTACAGGTTTTGTGCAGGCCGTTCCTCTCGGATGAACAGCAAAGCGACCAACAGGTTTTTAGAGACGAGTCAGCCTTGAAACAACATGCAACCTGAATTGGTGATGGCGCCCTCACCAAGTCAGGCAAGGCGTCTTCAGAGTCGGAGAATGATCCAGAACTATATTTTAACGCTGCAATTCAGCCTGCCGTGTTCCCATGTGATTCAAGATTAAATGACATTTGGGAATTCCACCGACTCAGACTCACAATTTCATTCCTAATGATGCATTTAAACCTGAGCACAAAAGAAAACTCAACATTTTCCTGCGTCATTCAAGAAACTAAAATCTCTTACTCAGCCCTGATTTTAAAATAGGCTTGTGGGAATAATTGTCAACATGTTTCACTGAAGCAGCTGATAATTTTACATAGAGTCAGTGGGTTAATTTACAACAAAATGTGAACTTTTGAAATTAAACAATGTACTTGAAGTTATTGCCAGCAATGATTGAAATCAGATAAACAAAATGCTGCTGATGTGTTTCATTTTAGTTTTCTTCATTTCCGGATCATAAAGATGCCGTTCTGGAGTGAAATCAATTTTAATTCCAAAATTGATAAATAAATGCTTTCAGTTGGAAAAGATTGATGAGACACATGACGTGGCAGAATGATGTGCAGCTGAATCAAACCGTGGTGGTGTGAATCAAAAGCATTTAGATAGGTGTGGATTTTTTAACACACACACACACACACCGTGTGTTGAATTGCAGCAGAGTAAATGATGCTGACAGTAATGTGGAGTGACTCAGGGTGACTGAATGGATGGATGAATCGTGACTCAGCTGTTTTTAGTCGCATTGTGAATAACCTGACAGGTTGAACCGTTAACCAGCGGGCCTCCACCCAGGCTGCACCGTCACCGTCCCCCACACCCAGACGACACCGACTAACAGCGCCCTAACAGCGACTTCCTGACTCAAAGCAGCTCGATACCGAGGCCACGGCGTCCTTCCTCTTCCCGGGGATGACACGCCCGGCTCGCCTCGTCGGATTGCGAGGGTCTGGTCACTGCCGCAGGACCTCCACTCGGCAAAGATGGCCGGCCCGGGCCACACGGCCAGGGGGAAGACCCGGCCCGGTCCAGTTGGGACCACGCACAGATAATTTCGTCGAAACTCGAATAACTCCTAAACTAATGTCTACGAGTGGAGCTGTTGCTTCATGTAATCGCTGATTTCTATTTTTTTTTTTTTTTTTTGAAGGTTGCGAATCACCGAACTGCGGTCCGAAGGGGCAAGCCGAAATACCCGGACCGATTCTAGCGCGCGTCACGCTGCCCACCGCGCCGCGGAGCGGAGCAACGGTCCTCCGGAGCGGCGAACCCCCGGGCCCCGGGGGAGCCGCCGCGCGCCGCACCCAGCACCGCTGTATTCACGTCGACCCACGGCGTCGTCCCCCGACTGCTCCTTACCATGATGTCCCGGGGTTTGTAAGCGCTGCTTCAGCGTCAGATGGAGTCTTCCAAGTCGGGTGAACAGGGAGCGGAGAATATGGCCATTTCACCGGGGGAGGCGGATGATAAAGAGAAGGGGCGGGGGCGGGGCCGGAAGACTTCAGAGCGCCGAGCCGAACCAACCGCCTGCGAGCCGCGCGGAAAAAAAACCACATCACCTTAAAAGGTAAAAAAAAATGTCCCTGGGCGCCAAAAAGTTAACCTCCCCCCCCCCCAAAAAAAAAAAAAAAAAAACCCAAACAAAAACATCGGTTGGATAACAGATTACTAACGAAAGAGGAACGTCTGTCCAATATCTGGTCAAATGTTCAAATTGATGATGGCATATTATTTTTAGTAGGCATACAAATGAATACATTTGTTTTAGAAAAAACATCTAACAGGAGAACGGTAATCACATTTGGGAGAAACACTCACCTGACGCTTTAAACAAAACTTGTAAACGCAATAAATAATGAGAGACTTAAAAAAAGCGCCGCCACCCCCCCAGAAAAAACCCCTCCAAATAATAAGTAAACATTTGTAAGAAAAAAGTAATACTTTGAAACAAATTTTATAATAATTTAAAACTTTAAAATAGCTTCAACAGGTTTTGGAAGGAACAGATGTTTATCAGTTTTCTGGAATAAATTGAATTATTTACAAAAAAGATGAAAACGAGTAGCATTTGACTTGCTTTGATTCATACTGTAATGTGTTTTCAAGGTAAATTGCATTATGTAATTGTTTACCGACTTTTTTACTTTAACTAGCAGTTTGATGCATGACTGGGAATGTTCTCAGATAAAACATTTTTACTCTTCTGTAATTTTCTAACATTTTTATTTCTCAAACTGTTGAATTCCTATATTTATTGTATTTCTCATGAAAGAAACGCTTGGACTGCAGACAGGGGCGGAGCAGGGGTCCCAGCCCAGGGGGGGCGAAGCAATTCTCTATGGGCCCTTGTGGCCTAAACAGCCCCATTAAAACATTAAAGCTATAGTGCGTAACTTCGGTCGCCCTCTAGCGGAATTCTGCGTTCTTACAACAATAAAGCCGGCGCTTCCACATGACGTACACCCCGGTGTTCCCCCTCCTCCCCCCCCCCTCCCCCTCTCCCCCCAATCTGCCACAGTGATTCGCGTTTCCACAGCGCCAATCACCGTTGGAAACGGTTTTTATTGTGTGTGAACAAGGACAGCTGGTGAAAAAAAGACGGACTCTTCCGAAGAGGTAATTATTGTTTTTTTTTTGTTTTTTTTTTGCCACAGAAACGCAAATAGCTTATTACAAACGGGAGACAAGGTGCCTGCTAATTTGTACCTGACAAGTTTGCCTTCTCCGTCAGTCACTTTCCTTCTCCCAACCATCCAGGCTTTTTTTCTGGTGGTAGGATCCACTCCAGGACTCTTTCTCGGCCTTTTCTTTGGATTATCCGCCATGCCGCTTCCTCATTCTGCCTGAGCTGAGCCTGTTGCTAGGTGCGTTCACGATGGCAAAGCCAGAGGCAGACAGAGCTAGACGAAGCAGACGGCGCAGCCGTGGGGCGGAGTTATAAGTCTGCCTCCAAGTCGGACAACCCTATGTTCTCCATGTTGGTGTTTCTCATGACTCCACTGTGGGGGGTGTTTACAGGCCGTCGTCCAGGGTGGCAATGCCCCCCCCCCCCCCCCCCCCTGTGCCTCCTTGCCCCCCCTGGCTGTCAGAGGGGTAATTTTGTTTTTCTTATTAAAAACAAAAGAATTCATAATTTCTTTTGTGTGTCACATTGTGTTAATTCATATTCAGTTAACTGAAATGAATACAATTTTAAAAAAACAAAATAATTTTAAGTTACGTTTTGGCTTCTGTCATGTGAAGCGTGCCTGCTGCTGCAAGTGCAACCAGGCATCAAGGGGGGCAGACTGCCTCGCCCCCTCAGTCCAAAAAATTAATAAATAAGTTTTCAGTCTATTTTGTGCTTAAAAAACAACAGCAAACTCCACTGGCTTGATCAAATCAATATGAAGTGTTGCGCTATTCAAAATTCAAAATTCAAAAAAAAAAAAAAAAAAAAAAGTGGAGACTCCAGCTCTACTAAAGTTGAGGGCTGGTTTTTTTTCGCCGCCGCTGCCCCCCCCCCCCCCCCCCCCCCCCCCTTTGTAGCCGCCGCCGCCGCTGCCCCCCCTCCCCCCTCTACACTGGGCTGGAGCCGGGACTGGGTGTTTATTTATGCAAATAAAGCGCGTTGTCATCAAACTGATGACGAGTGGGCTCGGGTCCAATCCCCTGCCTGGATGAAACAGAGAGGTGGGCCAGGTACCCGCGGTGAGTTGCTCTCGAGCAGCTCACGCGGCTACCTCTGTGACCGATCTCGTTTGGGTCTCGCGAGTTTTCGATGCCCTACGTAGGTCCTACGTATCAGTGACGCCGGGCCACATCTGGGCGGGGCGGCTCAAAAGTCTTAAAGGTCTGCCTCTGGCTTTCTCATGTCGAACGCACCTGCTATGAGACGCTCTGCGCGTCCTCCCCCTCCCTTCTTGTTGTGACGTAAAATGCGTCATTTCCTGCTCGCCAGCGCGGGAATGTCGCCGGTTGACACGCAAAGCAAGAAATACATATATTGAAAAATCCCGCGACATGTTAGAGGAGCCGATCGGCTTAATCTGCATTTTGTCATCTCCACTGGTAGTGGCTTGGCTAAAACAGACGTTCATAGACATTTAAAAGTTACGCACTATAGCTTTAAAAAAAAGAAAAAAAAAATGCCGCAGATAATGTAATGTGCAATGTACATAATGTACTACAGTTTGGTTCAGACACACCTCTTTCTTTTAGCTTTTAACATTTTATAATTGTGAATCACATTACTGTAGTGTCTCTTTTAGACACACCTCTTTGTTTTTGCTTTAAATATTGCAATATATATATATATATATATATATATATATTTTTTTTTTTTTTTTACTTTGTTGTTCAGTTTAGTTTTGTCAACATTATTTATGCGTCTTCTTTTAATGATATTAATTATGAATAAGGTTGTGATCAACGTTTGTTTTGCAGTCCTCTCGGTTTCGCTTTTACCGTAATGCGTAAAATATGTGCGCACCGCTAATATAATGTGTCGGCTCACTTGACTGTCAGAGCACCGGCTGGCTTGACCGCAGTAAACTAGGCAAGCGATACGTTATTTAGCGGTGCGGGGGGGGGGGGGGGGGGGGGGGGGGGGGGGGTAGGTGCGGTCATACTTCGGTTTGCGGAGCGGGAGCAAATATATGACATACCGGAGAGTGGCCAGGCACACGGCCGGGAGAGCACACACAAATCTTCTGTTATCATTTAAAATCTGGCACGGCGGCCTAATAACAGACAGTGTTCTTACCATATTTAACAGTCCAGAACACTCCACATCACGGCCATGTCCGGATTCTCCTCCTCCTCCCTGTTTCAGCTGAGCGTCACTTGCTGGTGTTATTCGGACTCGTTTTGAGTCATCATCGCGTTCCCCTTCCTTCTTTTTAAAAAATGACAGTAAATTTAACTGTCTTTTAGACATGTTTGATTCGCCCTTTGCTTACTCTCTTCATCAATAATCTCAGATGCAACAACTTTCTGTCAGAGGCGGGTTTGATTCACTGCATCAGCAGATCTGCGGCTCTTTTAAATGACTTATTTTTTAACCTTTAATTGTATTAAACAATCTGAAATTAGTAACAGTTGTTCTGTGAATTAATGTTAGAATATTATTATTTTATGCAGTTAAAGTGATTTCTGAGCACAGGTATGGAGAGCTGAACTCTCCCACAGGCATCTTCCCACTCTTTTCTTAATTTTCTCTCCTTAGGAAAGCTGTGGATGCTCACCACACTTCTTTTAATTCCCTTGTTTTCAAATTACATCCAAAAGTGACGCAATGTGGCATTTTGTTCAGTTGTAGCTGACGAGAGAAGTACTTGTGAGTAATTTGTGGCTTTGCTCGGTGAACAGACAACTACCTGACGTCATCACTCCCAGAATGCATTGCACGGCCAAAACATGGCCGCCACCATGTAAGCAATAATCCTATAAACGAGTGGCATTTTATAACTTATGCATTATGTTTATACTTTTCTTACAGCGTATTTTAAGTGTAGACATCAGCGACAACATTTGTAGAGCTAATAGACATTTTTATCGGGGTTCGCTTTAAAGGTAAGCATACTATATTTTTCAGTGTGTTTGTACACACTGTTCACCTGCTTATTCAGAAAAGTAACCTAATTGATGTTTGATTTATATGGATAATATGTCTGAATTTTTTTGTAGGCAAACAAGCGAACCATTGAAAATGGTGGTGTGTCATGCTCATGGAACACTTTGATCTTGGAAGGTAGGATGTCATAATGTGATTGAACTGATATGATTGATGATTTGCGCATTGAAATGTCATCATCTGTCCTGTTGTCTTCCCATTCTCTTACTTATTGCCAGAATTGACTAATTTCAGGGCAGCACGTGTAATTTTAATTGTTTTACCTACTGTTTTAGCCATGGCAAGATGCTTGCTCATTTAACACTCAAGTTGAAATCTCTTCTGGCAGGTGAGGTGCCACCAGTTTTTCGCCTGAAGGGAAAATTGGATGACATGACAGAGGTCAGTCTGCTTTCCTTTTGTCTCAATATTTATTTGTTGTTTTTAGTCAATGTTATGTCAGGTTTCCCATCCCTGGACATGATTCATTAACTGATTTTGTGAGCTATGCTTTTATTTAATGCAGTACAGCCTTTTAAAGTAACACTAAGGAACTTTCAGTTTCCGTTGATTTTGGCGGCGCCAGTGGACAAAAGCGGTAGTGTTTTGCCTAAAGGAATACTACAGTTCCCATGAGGACTAGTGCGTGACGTCGTAAAATGCTGCTCCAGGTGGCATGCTGTCAGACTGAACTCGCCTACATTTGTTTCCAGTGGCTGTGTGAAGGACGGATAGCGACGAGGTAATGAATCTAATGGTGGCTAAACAATATTATATCATAATGTGACGCATGCCGTGTGCAGGGTTCCTACCACCCTCCTCACAGTTTCTTAGTCCAAGTGAAAGCAATACTGACGCCCTCAGCCCGTGACAGAGGGGCCATTCAACCCGTTGTAATTCGATGTGTCATCACAAAAGATATTAAAATGTTTTATTAAGGTTGAAAAGTTCCTTAGTGTCGCTTTAAGGCTGAAGAGAGGAAGAAAAGTTGTCAACAAACAGCTGCTCCAGTTGTGCAGGGGATGGAGACAACTGAAGAAGAGGTGGGCCTGACCTCCACTTCCATGTTGTTACATTTTGTGAGTTGACCTTTCATGTCTTGACAAAAACTTGACGCTTCTAATTTTCTTTAGACCAGTGTGGTGGCCCGAGTTGTGGAGCACTGCAAGAAAGCAGCAGAATGGGTGGAGATGAACCCACAGCTGTCAGCAGCCAGGGTGGAGGTGCCTGACGGTTTGAGCATGGACGACACATCATGCACTGAGGAGGCTGTGCAACAGCTGGAAAACCTCTTTCACGCCACCCTGGATTTTGGTGAAGAGGAAAGAGAAGTGATTCTGGAGCTTTTTAAGTTTTTGTTAAACAACATTTGAGATATGTGTGTCTTTTGTGAAGAGATCATGGACAAAGGAGGGTACATAGCATACTGTGAGCGCAAAGAAAAATAAAACAAATTGGAAGTTTGTTTTGTGTCTGTTTTCTCCTGAACAGGGATTATAGGCAATCTAGATCATACAACTAGATATTCAGTAATCCAGTGAATTGAATACACAACTTAATCAGTCCTCACATCCTCCAGTGACAAATCCATGTGGTCCAACAACACAAGGTAAGAACAGCACAAACAATATGGAGGACTTATTAGATGAATTATGAGGTGTAAGAATTGTAAACGCTATACAAAATATATATACGTATAAACATATGCCTATATGAAATTAGTTGAATTAAAACAATGTTAAAAGCTGCAACACTGCAGGAAACTGTACATTTACAATAATGCTATTGAAGCAAAGACAACTCAAATAGGTTTCAGTGTAGAAGAGTTTTTTCATTTACACAGATGTATTGTTTCAAAAAGTATGTAATGCAGTCTAACAGCTGTCCATATAGTCAATTACATCAAAATACTATCTGCAGTAAACTAACGCAGATACTGTTTTAAGGGGATCATGACAGTACTCATGATCATAGTCATGCCTTTTCATATTTCTATTAACTTCCGGTCCTGAGAGTGGAGGTGAGATGTTTGCAGGGAAGGGTCCTGAGAGTGGAGGTCTGCAACCAGACTGTGTTGGCACATTCTTTTTTAAATCATACTTACATTACATACATAAAATTAAAACCACCAAAAATAAACCGTAATCTCGTGGGGAATGAAAAATAGGCGATTCCGATATTCTCGCTTTTTTTTTTTTCTTGAAAGATTTTCTATCAACTTCCGGTCCTAAGAGTGGAGGTAAGCTGTCTGCGGAGAAGGGTCCTGAGAGTGGAAGTCTGCAACCAGACTATTAGTTTACTTGCTTTTAAATCATATTTACATTACAAACATAAAAATAAAACCACAAGAAATAAACCGTATTTTCATGGGGAAGTACGAATACACGATTCCGATATTCTCGCTTTTATTTTGAAAGGCTTCGCATCAACTTCAGGTCCTGAGAGTGGAGGTGAGCTGTCTGCAGGGAAGGGTCCTGAGAGTGGAGCTCAGGGTCCTGAGAGTGGAGGTCTGCAGCTGGACCCCTCTCACCGTAGTTGGGGGCTCCAGTGTTGTGTCTACAATCAACCTCCATTCAACAACAACACACAAACGCACACACACACTCATCAGAACAGAAGAACGCAGCAAAACCATCTACAGCAGGAAACTGAAAAAAATATAGAATGACTACAAATCCAGTGAGGCCATGCAGCAGCTCGGGCTTTTAAAGGGTTAGTTCAACTTTTCAGTGAAAGATAAAGGGAACAGAAACTCTGTGACTCACTTCCTGCTGTGTGTGAATGTTTCATCCTTTGTTCAGAAATTGCCTCTGATTTTTTAGGTCACTCAACTTCTCCTTTCAATTTGATCAACATTTGGAAATTCAAGATCCGGGGTCATTTTCTCTTTGGATATATTCATTCAGACAACCCTCATCAAAGAAGCCTTTCATCAGGGGGTGGGGCCTGTGTCTAATGGGAGGGGCCTGAGTATAAGGAGGCGTGGTCACATGAAGGGGAAGGAGCTGCCCTATATGGTTCACAGTTTGATGAGTGACGGAAGCCTGAGAGTCCCAAAATTTAATAACCGCAAACAAAAGTACTTTCTCGTGTGAATGAAATTGAAATTTGATGTCTGAAAGTGAGAAAGACTTAACTTCTGAACTTTCCACTGAAAACAAACATCTGCCAGCTGTTTTTGAACAGCTCTGTAGGTCATTAAATCACTTCTCGTTCCTGTTTCAAACAAAATGACTCGTGGATTTGTGGATGTAATGTAAATGGAAACATCGCATTTCCTCGACAAAGTGGAGTTTTGGTCTGCATTTTAATCAGGGCCGTGAGCGTTTTGCGGGCGGGGCAGAGTCGCGCTCTGATAGGCCAAGCCTGCCAAGCGCCTCGTTGGTGTGACGGGGATTATACTGAATACAGTTTGAGAACATCAGCTCCACGTCAGACACAAACTCGGCTGTAGGGGGAGACAGAAAACAACAGGGAGGAGTTAACGCAGCCATGTTTCCATCATTGTGCACACATCCTCTCGCTTTCGCAGTGAAGTGGAATCAAATCAAATTCTGTTTTTTGCTTTATTCTCACACACTGAAAAGCAGACTTCGTGCCTCAGCAGTGAAGGCGTTTTGAGTTTTGGATCAGCTGGTCTCAGCCGATTGGTCAGACAGCCAAGAGAAGATGTGACATCACGTGACATCATCAGCTCATTAAGCAAAACCTTTTCTCAGCATCATCACTCCCAAAGTGGTTTCCTGTGATCTCAGAAAACAAAATTCTGCTTTAAGGCTCCAGATGTCATCTTTCTGTCCGTTCGTTTGTCGTTGTTGTTGTGGGGCCGTCTCAACGCCGGGGTGAAATCTGCGTCCTGTAATGTTTCTTTCCAAAAATAAGAATTGCACCCCAACTCGGTTACATTCAAAATGGAAGTAAGGCGACGACAAAACGGCCAGAGTGAGGGCGGGCAGGCAGAATGTAGTGTGAGAACACAAAGCGCTGCGCTGCGGATGCATAGTCGAAAACAGCTTACAACAATAAAAGTCACGTGGAAAAAAGCTCGGTGGAACTGACCCGTGGGTGGTGGGAGGCGGAGCTTCACACCAATGGTCTCCTCCCTCATGGGGAGGGGGGGCGCTGCTTTTGTCACACTGACTTTTTTTTTGGCCAAAATTCAGAAAGAGAGATGACCCTAAAGTCATGTGGTAACAGACTGGGTTAGGGTTTGCATAGCGTAAGATTAATGAGATCCCTGTATTTAACAAAGCAGAACAGAAAAAAAAAGAATGGGCTATGGGGAGGGGAGGGGGGCTGACAGAACAAGTGGGGGATGGGGGGGGATGCGTCGGTCTGAATGGCACGGCGGTTGGCTGGGCTCTGCTCGCCGCCGTGACATCACAGCTTTCTGCCCTCCAGGGTTTTCAAACATGATCCATGTCCGCGCAGCTTGTCCGCCACCGAACTGCAATCGAGTTCGTCCCTTCCGTTCACCTGCCAAACTTGTCTGATTCCTGCAAACGAAAAACACAGCTCTACTCAGTTTCTCAGGATGGTTCCAACATTGGTTGTACTGAGAAAGTAAGGTTGCTCAGACAAAACACTGGCTGGAAAGATGGTGAGTGAGTGGTTTCGTCAGAGGGTGGGGAGGGGGGGGGGGGGGGGTGTGTTCTAATAAAACAGATAATTTATCCCACAGTTACGTGGATATAATTCAAGGTAGACACTCAGGATGCAACAGTTCACAGAGGGCAGGATCGGACGCAAGTCTCAACATATGACCACGATAGGTTTTTTTTCCCCAAAAATAATTTCTAGACAAATTGACTTAACTCTGTTATTTGTTGAATCCAATAATGCATTTTGTGATTTTCTATGCTGTAGCAAATGTAACTTTTTCCTATTTATTCTTAAGGTAGGTGCAGTAACTGACCATAAGGCACATTTACGTTTCTTTGTAAAAGAATGACTTGAAATGAATTTTCTGTCAACCAAAATTAAATAATTTTACTGGATTTAGAAACAAATCCGACAAACTATGGAGAAAATCTTTTCAAGAAGCAATCAAAGACCAATTGCAGTATTTCCAGCTTGTTTAGGTCTTGTTGGATTTTCTCACCATTTTCTGAATACCAAAATTCAGCCACACCTCTGATTTGAATCGCCTGAGGCCACAGCCAGAACTTAGTGAAGATATTAAAATAATAAAAAAAACAAGTTCATCAAGGAGGGGAAGCATTCAAAACCTTGATAGCATTCTCTGCTGTTTGCATCGCATTGTATTTTTTTTACTTTACTGATTTAGTTGCATAGTTGTATAGATGTTTTAACTGTCTTGTGATGTTATGGTAAATTTAGACATACATACAGGACAGTCCTGTAGCTTTTGTTTAGTAACTGCAGGACTCCGATATCCACAGTCTACTGCGACCAGTGGCAACTCTCACCCTGTGATGACTGCTAAATAATTCCGATTTGACTGAAATGAGAACTTTATACTTCTATACTTAAAGTATAGAAAATTAAAAAAGAAAAAAAAAGAAAAAGAAATGTGAGCTCTAGTGCTGATTCTGTTAAACCGAGGGTTCAGTGGAGAAATCCACTGGTTTCAATCAAGATGTAACAAATATACTCAATTGTGAATGAGATTCTGGTTCCAAGAAAGTTCTGATTCTAATTTTACAAAACACCATTTGAACACCGATTATTCTGATTCGAACATATTCATCTTTCTGTCCCACTGACCCTCAACAGTTCCTGAACCGGTTCCACATGTTGTGACTGTACTGTTAAAGGTGCTGTAGGCAGGATTCTGCATCTCCGCCATCTTGCTTAGGGTTACCTAAGCAAGATGGTGATTTGACCCATCTAAGATGGCAATTTGAAACCCAACACAGCCAATCCTGTCCTGTTCTCTCTGACATCACGCCCTCACGCAAGTTAAGCCCCTCCCACAAGAACGCGCGACGAACGCCCCTCGACCAATCATGGTTTGAGCCTCTTGGGCTCCTCTGATTGGTCAAAGATACCTGGAGCTGTCGAGATTTCTTTTCAGCTCAGAACAGAGACAGATGGAAACGCTGCGCACTCGCGGTAGTGCAATTATGCTACACTCCTAAAGGATTATCAATGGATACTCTGGCCCAATCCCAATTCTCTGCTTAATCCTCACTCCTCAACCTTGATCCTCAATCTCAAATTAAGTGCCTCCTCAAAACAAGTGTTAAGGAATGTAAAGTCACTTGGAAATGGGACAACCCTTAAAGACAGTTACGTCCTTGGACCACAGGGGGCAGCACTGCGCAAGAGGGTAGAAGAAAGCTGGAAGTGCAGTGTTTCCTGCAGGAAAAAAGTTTGGGGGGGGTTTCGGACCGTCGGGAGGGTGCTCGGGGCTTGCGCAACGCTTCTTTGGACCGTCCGACGGAGAGAGAGAGCGCACACGCGTGGAGCGCTGTTTTGTTTTTTTTTTCTCTCTCCGCAATAATTTTGTAATAATTTAGGTCAATGATCCATAACAACTCCCTTTATAACTGTAAGTAATGCGCCCTGCATTAGAAATGTTTAACATTTTGCATGTGTGACCTTGTTAGTAAATGCATTCAAATGAATTTTCTTGATTTCTTTCTGACAGCCTTTGTAAATATTATCTGTGATAGAAACTTAATACAATTAGTCCCAAAGTAATATACAAGATTTTTTATTAATAAAATAACAGCAAAACAAACTATTTAACAAGCATTCTGGATTATCCTTAACTCCAAGGTAGGTCTCGTAGAATCTCAAAATTAAAGCTCGTGTCCGGAGTATCCGTTCGTTTCCAACGTATGTATCATTTTTCAACAGAGCTTAAATGTGTCAGTCTGGTTCGATACTATAATATAATATTAGCATAAAGCAATATAAAAATGTATTTATGAGCCCTGCCTTTGTCTCATAGACCCCCATGTTATCCGAAAAAGCGCCGGTCAGCGTCAGCCAATAGACTTCGAGCTTCCGCATTCTCGTGCCGTCAATCAAAGTGTGCACGCAGCCAGAGAGCACGGCCGCTCGCCCAGGCAGAGGTGAGTTAGCTCCGCAGCAGCCGGCCCGCTCACCTCGGATATATCCATGGTCTGCTGAACATCCACCGTAAACAGCTAAACTTGTAGGATGCTGTAGGACTCGGAGGCTCTCAATTTCACCCGACAGATAATTCGCGTGCACAATTAAAGGGGCGTGGCTTGGTCGCTCATGAAAGCAGAGGGAGGGCGGAACCTGAGACGTTGGATTAAAAAAACCTCTCTCTTTCAAAACTCCGGACACGAGCTTTAAGGGAGATAACGCTCCTTAGTCTCGCTCCTTTCCTCAACTTGTTAAGGAATGGGACAGCACTTAACTTCACGGGAGCGCGCATTTTGAGGAATGAGGAGTAAGATTGAGGATTAGGCAGAGAATTGGGATTCGCCCTCTAACATTTAATCCAAAGAAAACACAGAAAAATTAGCTTTGACTAGCAAAATCCTGCCTACAGCACCTTTAAGTGCCTTCTGTGGTTCTAACAGGTTCTGCAATGATGTGCCAGCTCACCTTCAAACTTCTTTTTGACGCCGTCTTGGGAGCTCGCATACAGCATTTTCTCTTTGACTCCACAGGTATCTGGAGCCCTGAGAAAAAATAAAACAAAGGTGTGTAAAACAGGAAGCAGTGGGGAACAGTTTGAGAGTGTGAATCAAAGGGAGGGGCGGAGCCTCAAGGGCAAGCACGAGAAGTCAGGTGAGAGAAACGCGTGAAGCCGGTCGGACGGAATATTTCCACCTCATTGAAACTTGTTCAGTTTTGTTGGTTCAAGCCAACATGATTACAACTGATAATGCAGCACTCAGGAGGTTATTCATTAAGTATCCCTGCACCATGTAATCAAGACAAACTGACTCAAATCTCCAAGAATACAAGTGGACGCAGATCTTGTGGTGATGAGCTCAGACTGGGTCACAGCATCTCCAGGTAAACAAAGTCAAATTAGCAGTTTGTTTACAGGAAGGCACCATTTTGGATTTCCCCCCCGGCCAATGAAGTAGATCGCGAGCTGGAAATGGGAGACAGTACAGTCTCACCTTCCTGATGACGAATAATGAGTTTTCCAGGACTGCAGGTATGTCAGTGCACCATGCAGTAGGAGCAACCAAGAACAAGAGATGGCATGTTCAGTGCCACGCGAAGTTCTGAGAGGGGTTTTTGTTTTTTAAAGATCAAAATCTTGGCACCGAAGGGATTTAGAGTGAAAGTAACTCAGACAATTAACAAGAACAAGTGTATGGATTAGGGCTGCACGATTAACCGACACCTCATCGAAATTGAGGTTTTAACTACTGCGGTAACCAAACCGCACAGGGCTGAGGTTTTTTGGGGCATTTGAGTGACAGACCTATCCGCCAATCAAAACGTTCGAGTCTCGCGTTCCGGGCCACCAGCCAATCAGAAATGACAACAGAAAGCAAGTATGTCTGCACTGCACTGCTGCAGCTAACTAGCGTCAGGTTGCTAACAACAAACCCCGCGTGTGTGCTTTGCGGTGTAGTGGGGAGCAAAAAGTTTTCAGTGCAACTCATTCACGGTGTGAAAATGGCTGAGATGACAACAGAAGAGGGGGCGGAGCAGCTGGTATTAAAAAAGAATTGTAGTTCAGTTGTTTGGACTTACTTTGGTTTTGAAAAAAAAACGACGTGGAACAAAAGCCAGATGTAGATTGTGTCACTGTGCAGCAGCCAGATCCAGAGGAAACACGTCTAATTTGAATCAACATCACTACACAAATAGGGTATTAACAGAAACGTCTACAAGTCGTTGGTTATTCTCTCTCACCCAATCACCTGACAGCTCCAGCCTTCATCCAGCGCATGTGGAAGCGCTCGTCTTTCTCCATGAAAGCATGAAGCTGCAGCCCAAGAATGTGAGGGAAGATGACCCAGAGTAGGATTACTAAACTGATTGTGATCTAAGAATATTACAGCAATAAGGATAATTTTTTTTACCCTTATCTTTAGAGGCTGAACAGTTTTTTTTTTTGTGAGTTGAAGTTGGTTTCACAGTGGTGCCTATTTGCGGTTCTGATTTTTAATTTCCATTTATTTCACGTTGAAAACTGTTTAAGTAATTTTCTATGAACTATGCAAGCAAGACCAGCATTGAATTACAATTTGGACAGCATTGGGTTTTAAATATTTTGTCATTTCATTAAAACAACGCACTCTTTTCTTTTTTTTTTCAAATGTGATACAGACACACATGGTGGTGTCTCGGCTGCCGCTGCCTGAAGCTTTGTCAATTTAGTTTACATTAGGTTATTTTATGTGTCAACTTGCGCAAGACCATGTAAAAGTAACAGGAATTTTTTTTTACCATAATTTTAGCCGTTTTCTGCATTTTAAAGAATAAAATGTGAAAATCGCAAATCGAATCGCAATCGCATTATTGGTCAGAAAAATCGCAATTAGGTTTTTTATCAAAATCGTGCAGCCCTAGTATGGATAAGTGTTTAAAAAAAAAAAAAGGGGGCTGCTGTTGCATTAATACTGTACCACATGACGAAGACGAGGTCCTGGCACTTTTTGTTATCCTCGGTCTCGTATGCGGCGTCGTAAAGGGCATATCTGCAGCCGTTCTCTGGTAACAGGTTGATGAAGCGCTTCAAGGGGTCTTCGTGCTCCTCGTCATCGTCGACTGACAAGATTTCCTTGTCTGCTTCAGTAACGATCTTGTCGCCATTGATACAAAACACCACTGCCTTCTTTCTGATCTTTTTCCCATCCGGAGTTTCAGTATACTTCCTCATCTTCATGTCAGTGAACAAGTTGACCGCTTCGTCGTCTACTTCAACACCTGATGCCTGTGGACCACCAAAACAGACTCCGTTAACAGGGCTCAAGAGGTCAAAGGGTCAGTTGCCACTTAACATGAGAAAATATGGACTCATTCCCGCCCCCTGTGTCACGACACCGACAAACTAAATTATTCTGCAAGTGCAATTAGCGTCCTGATAAAGTTTGACACCTGGAGAAACTAAATGTTTCACTGAATGGACTGATAATCCAGTTCGTTAAAATAAGATTAGCTAATAGATATGATAAGAAAGGCATTCGCTCCCCGAGGGCAAATGTCGCAGCTTGATTAATGCCTCGGGAATCCGTTTTCTGCAGTCACCTGTCAAGGAGCCAAACCAGTTTAAAACCTTTTATATTTTTGCCAGTAGTTGATCAACATTTGATCTATTTGAGGATAACACAAGAAATTCGCATTTTGCAATAAACCACACAACCACTCCCCAAAGTTTGACGGGATACGGACAGATGTGGACGGATCCAGCAAAGTTTAATACACAGTCAAAAGGCTTAACAATACACAGATAATATAGTTTAACATTATCATCCATATACATTTTACAATGTTCAAAAAGTAGGTTTAGCGATACAAGCGTGTGCTCACCACACCCAATCTCCCAGACACATGTGCAAACAGGTAAAATGCTCTGTTAGCATTCAGCTTGTTCAAAACAAGTTCTGACAAAGGGTGTAGCTATCGCGTTATATGAAATGAGTGGCAACGTGAGCGACGAGATTATGTAAGATTAACAAGAAAATTCCAGAGACACGTGTAACTGGTTCAGTTAGAACATGAACCAGTCGCGAGGAGCAACATACAGGTAGCATCATGTTTGGGGGGGGCCTTCAGTGAGCATTCCAAACAGCCGTGGGGAGTGGCATGCAGGTAGAGTCATGTTAAAACAAAATGTTAGAACAAAATGCTTGTGGCAAGGGAACTTTCCGTTAGCATTAAAAGCTAAGATAAACCGAGTCGGTTCATGTCACGTTTCTGTCCTCAAATCAGTTCTTCATCCGACCTGGAGTTTCTGTCACATATTACAGGTTTTGTACAGGCCGTTCCTCTCGGATGAACAGCAAAGCGACCAACAGATTTTTAGAGACGAGTCAGCCTTGAAACAACATGCAACCTGAATTGGTGATGGCGCCCTCACCAAGTCAGGCAAGGCGTCTTCAGAGTCGGAGAATGATCCAGAACTATATTTTAACGCTGCAATTCAGCCTGCTGTGTTCCCATGTGATTCAAGATTAAATGACATTTGGGAATTCCACCGACTCAGACTCACAATTTCATTCCTAATGATGCATTTAAACCTGAGCACAAAAGAAAACTCAACATTTTCCTGCGTCATTCAAGAAACTAAAATCTCTTACTCAGCCCTGATTTTAAAATAGGCTTGTGGGAATAATTGCCAACATGTTTCACTGAAGCAGCTGATAATTTTACATAGAGTCAGTGGGTTAATTTACAACAAAATGTGAACTTTTGAAATTAAACAATGTACTTGAAGTTATTGCCAGCAATGATTGAAATCAGATAAACAAAATGCTGCTGATGTGTTTCATTTTAGTTTTCTTCATTTCCGGATCATAAAGATGCCGTTCTGGAGTGAAATCAATTTTAATTCCAAAATTGATAAATAAATGCTTTCAGTTGGAAAAGATTGATGAGACACATGACGTGGCAGAATGATGTGCAGCTGAATCAAACCGTGGTGGTGTGAATCAAAAGCATTTAGATAGGTGTGGATTTTTTAACACACACACACACACCGTGTGTTGAATTGCAGCAGAGTAAATGATGCTGACAGTAATGTGGAGTGACTCAGGGTGAATGAATGGATGGATGAATCGTGACTCAGCTGTTTTTAGTCGCATTGTGAATAACCTGACAGGTTGAACCGTTAACCAGCGGGCCTCCACCCAGGCTGCACCGTCACCGTCCCCCACACCCAGACGACACCGACTAACAGCGCCCTAACAGCGACTTCCTGACTCAAAGCAGCTCGATACCGAGGCCACGGCGTCCTTCCTCTTCCCGGGGATGACACGCCCGGCTCGCCTCGTCGGATTGCGAGGGTCTGGTCACTGCCGCAGGACCTCCACTCGGCAAAGATGGCCGGCCCGGGCCACACGGCCAGGGGGAAGACCCGGCCCGGTCCAGTTGGGACCACGCACAGATAATTTCGTCGAAACTCGAATAACTCCTAAACTAATGTCTACGAATGGAGCTGTTGCTTCATGTAATCGCTGATTTCTATTTTTTTTTTTTTTTTTGAAGGTGGCGAATCACCGAACTGCGGTCCGAAGGGGCAAGCCGAAATACCCGGACCGATTCTAGCGCGCGTCACGCTGCCCACCGCGCCGCGGAGCGGAGCAACGGTCCTCCGGAGCGGCGAACCCCGGGCCCCGGGGGAGCCGCCGCGCGCCGCACCCAGCACCGCTGTATTCACGTCGACCCACGGCGTCGTCCCCCGACTGCTCCTTACCATGATGTCCCGGGGTTTGTAAGCGCTGCTTCAGCGTCAGATGGAGTCTTCCAAGTCGGGTGAACAGGGAGCGGAGAATATGGCCATTTCACCGGGGGAGGCGGATGATAAAGAGAAGGGGCGGGGGCGGGGCCGGAAGACTTCAGAGCGCCGAGCCGAACCAACCGCCTGCGAGCCGCGCGGAAAAAAAAACCACATCACCTTAAAAGGTAAAAAAAATGTCCCTGGGCGCCAAAAAGTTAACCTCCCCCCCCCCCCAAAAAAAAAAAACCCAAACAAAAACATCGGTTGGATAACAGATTACTAACGAAAGAGGAACGTCTGTCCAATATCTGGTCAAATGTTCAAATTGATGATGGCATATTATTTTTAGTAGGCATACAAATGAATACATTTGTTTTAGAAAAAACATCTAACAGGAGAACGGTAATCACATTTGGGAGAAACAGTCACTTGACGCTTTTAAACAAAACTTGTAAACGCAATAAATAATGAGAGACTTAAAAAAAGCGCCGCCACCCCCCCAGAAAAAAACCCCTCCAAATAATAAGTAAACATTTGTAAGAAAAAAGTAATACTTTGAAACAAATTTTATAATAATTTAAAACTTTAAAATAGCTTCAACAGGTTTTGGAAGGAACAGATGTTTATCAGTTTTCTGGAATAAATTGAATTATTTACAAAAAAGATGAAAACGAGTAGCATTTGACTTGTTTTGATTCATGTGTTTTCAAGGTAAATTGCATTATGTAATTGTTTACCGACTTTTTTACTTTAACTAGCAGTTTGATGCATGACTGGGAATGTTCTCAGATAAAACATTTTTACTCTTCTGTAATTTTCTAACATTTTTATTTCTCAAACTGTTGAATTCCTATATTTATTGTATTTCTCATGAAAGAAACGCTTGGACTGCAGACAGGGGCGGAGCAGGGGTCCCAGCCCAGGGGGGGCGAAGCAATTCTCTATGGGCCCTTGTGGCCTAAACAGCCCCATTAAAACATTAAAGCTGTAGTGCGTAACTTCGGTCGCCCTCTAGCGGAATTCTGCGTTCTTACAACAATAAAGCCGGCGCTTCCACATGACGTACACCCCGGTGTTCCCCCTCCTCCCCCCCCTCCCCCTCTCCCTCTCCCCCCAATCTGCCACAGTGATTCGCGTTTCCACAGCGCCAATCACCGTTGGAAACGGTTTTTATTGTGTGTGAAGAAGGACAGCTGGTGAAAAAAAGACGGACTCTTCCGAAGAGGTAATTATTGTTTTTTTTTTTTTTTTTTTTTTTTTGCCACAGAAACGCAAATAGCTTATTACAAACGGGAGACAAGGTGCCTGCTAATTTGTACCTGACAAGTTTGCCTTCTCCGTCAGTCACTTTCCTTCTCCCAACCATCCAGGCTTTTTTTCTGGTGGTAGGATCCACTCCAGGACTCTTTCTCGGCCTTTTCTTTGGATTATCCGCCATGCCGCTTCCTCATTCTGCCTGAGCTGAGCCTGTTGCTAGGTGCGTTCACGATGGCAAAGCCAGAGGCAGACAGAGCTGGACGAAGCAGACGGCGCAGCCGTGGGGCGGAGTTATAAGTCTGCCTCCAAGTCGGACAACCCTATGTTCTCCATGTTGGTGTTTCTCATGACTCCACTGTGGGGGGTGTTTACAGGCCGTCGTCCAGGGTGGCAATGCCCCCCCCCCCCCCCCCCCGCCTGTGCCTCCTTGCCCCCCCTGGCTGTCAGAGGGGTAATTTTGTTTTTCTTATTAAAAACAAAAGAATTCATAATTTCTTTTGTGTGTCACATTGTGTTAATTCATATTCAGTTAACTGAAATGAATACAATTTTAAAAAAACAAAATAATTTTAAGTTACGTTTTGGCTTCTGTCATGTGAAGCGTGCCTGCTGCTGCAAGTGCAACCAGGCATCAAGGGGGGCAGACTGCCTCGCCCCCTCAGTCCAAAAATTAATAAATAAAGTTTTCAGTCTATTTTGTGCTTAAAAAACAACAGCAAACTCCACTGGCTTGATCAAATCAATATGAAGTGTTGCGCTATTCAAAATTCAAAAAAAAAAAAAAAAAAAAAAAAAGTGGAGACTCCAGCTCTACTAAAGGTGAGGACTGGTTATTTTTCGCCGCCGCTGCCCCCCCCCCCCCCCCCTTTGTAGCCGCCGCCGCCGCCGCCGCTGCCCCCCCTCCCCCCTCTACACTGCGCTGGAGCCGGGACTGGGTGTTTATTTATGCAAATAAAGCGCGTTGTCATCAAACTGATGACGAGTGGGCTCGGGTCCAATCCCCTGCCTGGATGAAACAGAGAGGTGGGCCAGGTACCCGCCGTGAGTTGCTCTCGAGCAGCTCACGCGGCTACCTCTGTGACCGATCTCGTTTGGGTCTCGCGAGTTTTCGATGCCCTACGTAGGTCCTACGTATCAGTGACGCCGGGCCACATCTGGGCGGGGCGGCTCAAAAGTCTTAAAGGTCTGCCTCTGGCTTTCTCATGTCGAACGCACCTGCTATGAGACGCTCTGCGCGTCCTCCCCCTCCCTTCTTGTTGTGACGTAAAATGCGTCATTTCCTGCTCGCCAGCGCGGGAATGTCGCCGGTCGACACGCAAAGCAAGAAATACATATATTGAAAAATCCCGCGACATGTTAGAGGAGCCGATCGGCTTAATCTGCATTTTGTCATCTCCACTGGTAGTGGCTTGGCTAAAACAGACGTTCATAGACATTTAAAAGTTACGCACTATAGCTTTAAAAAAAAGAAAAAAAAATGCCGCAGATAATGTAATGTGCAATGTACATAATGTACTACAGTTTGGTTCAGACACACCTCTTTCTTTTAGCTTTTAACATTTTATAATTGTGAATCACATTACTGTAGTGTCTCTTTTAGACACACCTCTTTGTTTTTGCTTTAAATATTGCAATATATATATATATATATATATATATATATATTTTTTTTTTTACTTTGTTGTTCAGTTTAGTTTTGTCAACATTATTTATGCGTCTTCTTTTAATGATATTAATTATGAATAAGGTTGTGATCAACGTTTGTTTTGCAGTCCTCTCGGTTTCGCTTTTACCGTAATGCGTAAAATATGTGCGCACCGCTAATATAATGTGTCGGCTCACTTGACTGTTTGTCAGAGCACCGGCTGGCTTGACCGCAGTAAACTCGGCAAGCGATACGTTATTTAGCGGTGCGGGGGGTGGGGGGGGGTGGGGGGGGGGTAGGTGCGGTCATACTTCGGTTTGCGGAGCAAATATATAACATACCGGAGAGTGGCCAGGCACACGGCCGGGAGAGCACACACAAATCTTCTGTTATCATTTAAAATCTGGCACGGCGGCCTAATAACAGACAGTGTTCTTACCATATTTAACAGTCCAGAACACTCCACATCACGGCCATGTCCGGATTCTCCTCCTCCTCCCTGTTTGAGCTGAGCGTCACTTGCTGGTGTTATTCGGACTCGTTTTGAGTCATCATCGCGTTCCCCTTCCTTCTTTTAAAAAATGACAGTAATTTAACTGTCTTTTAGACATGTTTGATTCGCCCTTTGCTTACTCTCTTCATCAATAATCTCAGATGCAACAACTTTCTGTCAGAGGCGGGTTTGATTCACTGCATCAGCAGATCTGCGGCTCTTTTAAATGACTTATTTTTTAACCTTTAATTGTATTAAACAATCTGAAATTAGTAACAGTTGTTCTGTGAATTAATGTTAGAATATTATTATTTTATGCAGTTAAAGTGATTTCTGAGCACAGGTATGGGGAGCTGAACTCTCCCACAGGCATCTTCCCACTCTTTTCTTAATTTTCTCTCCGAAAGCTGTGGATGCTCACCACACTTCTTTTAATTCCCTTGTTTTCAAAATTACATCCAAAAGTGACGCAATGTGGCATTTTGTTCAGTTGTAGCTGACGAGAGAAGTACTTTGTGAGTAATTTGTGGCTTTGCTCGGTGAACAGACAACTACCTGACGTCATCACTCCCAGAATGCATTGCACGGCCAAAACATGGCCGCCACCATGTAAGCAATAATCCTATAAACGAGTGGCATTTTATAACTTATGCATTATGTTTATACTTTTCTTACAGCGTATTTTAAGTGTAGACATCAGCGACAACATTTGTAGAGCTAATAGACATTTTTATCGGGGTTCGCTTTAAAGGTAAGCATACTATATTTTTCAGTGTGTTTGTACACACTGTTCACCTGCTTATTCAGAAAAGTAACCTAATTGATTGTTTGATTTATATGGAATAATATGTCTGAATTTTTTTGTAGGCAAACAAGCGAACCATTGAAAATGGTGGTGTGTCATGCTCATGGAACACTTTGATCTTGGAAGGTAGGATGTCATAATGTGATTGAACTGATATGATTGATGATTTGCGCATTGAAATGTCGTCATCTGTCCTGTTGTCTTCCCATTCTCTTACTTATTGCCAGAATTGACTAATTTCAGGGCAGCACGTGTAATTTTAATTGTTTTACCTACTGTTTTAGCCATGGCAAGATGCTTGCTCATTTAACACTCAAGTTGAAATCTCTTCTGGCAGGTGAGGTGCCACCAGTTTTTCGCCTGAAGGGAAAATTGGATGACATGACAGAGGTCAGTCTGCTTTCCTTTTGTCTCAATATTTATTTGTTGTTTTTAGTCAATGTTATGTCAGGTTTCCCATCCCTGGACATGATTCATTAACTGATTTTGTGAGCTATGCTTTTATTTAATGCAGTACAGCCTTTTAAGGCTGAAGAGAGGAAGAAAAGTTGTCAACAAACAGCTGCTCCAGTTGTGCAGGGGATGGAGACAACTGAAGAAGAGGTGGGCCTGACCTCCACTTCCATGTTGTTACATTTTGTGAGTTGACCTTTCATGTCTTGACAAAAACTTGACGCTTCTAATTTTCTTTAGACCAGTGTGGTGGCCCGAGTTGTGGAGCACTGCAAGAAAGCAGCAGAATGGGTGGAGATGAACCCACAGCTGTCAGCAGCCAGGGTGGAGGTGCCTGACGGTTTGAGCATGGACGACACATCATGCACTGAGGAGGCTGTGCAACAGCTGGAAAACCTCTTTCACGCCACCCTGGATTTTGGTGAAGAGGAAAGAGAAGTGATTCTGGAGCTTTTTAAGTTTTTGTTATACAACATTTGAGATATGTGTGTCTTTTGTGAAGAGATCATGGACAAAGGAGGGTACATAGCATACTGCGAGCGCAAAGAAAAATAAAACAAATTGGAAGTTTGTTTGTGCCTGTTTTCTCCTGAACAGGGATTATAGGCAATCTAGATCATGCAACTAGATATTCAGTAATCCAGTGAATTGAATACACAACTTAATCAGTCCTCACATCCTCCAGTGACAAATCCATGTGGTCCAACAACACAAGGTAAGAACAGCACAAACAATATGGAGGACTTATTAGATGAATTATGAGGTGTAAGAATTGTAAACGCTATACAAATATATATACGTATAAACATATGCCTATATGAAATTAGTTGAATTAAAACAATGTTAAAAGCTGCAACACTGCAGGAAACTGTACATTTACAATAATGCTATTGAAGCAAAGACAACTCAAATAGGTTTCAGTGTAGAAGAGTTTTTTCATTTACACAGATGTATTGTTTCAAAAAGTATGTAATGCAGTCTAACAGCTGTCCATATAGTCAATTACATCAAAATACTATCTGCAGTAAACTAACGCAGATACTGTTTTAAGGGGATCATGACAGTACTCATGATCATAGTCATGCCTTTTCATATTTCTATTAACTTCCGGTCCTGAGAGTGGAGGTGAGATGTTTGCAGGGAAGGGTCCTGAGAGTGGAGGTCTGCAACCAGACTGTGTTGGCACATTCTTTTTAAATCATACTTACATTACATACATAAATTAAAACCACCAAAAATAAACCGTAATCTCGTGGGGAATGAAAAATAGGCGATTCCGATATTCTCGCTTTTTTTTCTCTTGAAAGATTTTCTATCAACTTCCGGTCCTAAGAGTGGAGGTAAGCTGTCTGCGGAGAAGGGTCCTGAGAGTGGAAGTCTGCAACCAGACTATTAGTTTACTTGCTTTTAAATCATATTTACATTACAAACATAAAAATAAAACCACAAGAAATAAACCGTATTTTCATGGGGAAGTACAAATTCATGATTCCGATATTCTCGCTTTTATTTGAAAGGCTTCGCATCAACTTCCGGTCCTGAGAGTGGAGGTGAGCTGTCTGCAGGGAAGGGTCCTGAGAGTGGAGGTCTGCAGCTGGACCCCTCTCACCGTAGTTGGGGGCTCCAGTGTTGTGTCTACAGTCAACCTCCATTCAACAACAACACACACACAAACGCACACACACAGTCATCAGAACAGAAGAACGCAGCAAAAACCAACTACAGCAGGAAACTGAAAAAATACAGAATTACTACAAATCCAGTGAGGCCATGCAGCAGCTCGGGCTTTTAAAGGGTTAGTTCAACTTTCAGTGAAAGATAAAGGGAACAGAAACTCTCAGTGACTCACTTCCTGCTGTGTGTGAATGTTTCATCCTTTGTTCAAAAATTGCCTCTGATTTTTTAGGTCACTCAACTTCTCCTTTCAATTTGATTAACATTTGGAAATTCAAGATCCGGGGTCCATTTTCTCTTTGGATATATTCATTCAGACAACCTCATCAAAGAAGCCTTTCATCAGGGGGTGGGGCCTGTGTCTAATGGGAGGGGCCTGAGTATAAGGAGGCGTGGTCACATAAAGGGAAGGAGCTGCCCTATATGGTTCACAGTTTGATGAGTGACGGAAGCCTGAGAGTCCCAAAATTTAATAACCGCAAACAAAAGTACTTTCTCGTGTGAATGAAATTGAAATTTGATGTCTGAAAGTGAGAAAGACTTAACTTCTGAACTTTCCACTGAAAACAAACATCTGCCAGCTGTTTTTGAACAGCTCTGTAGGTCATTAAATCACTTCTCGTTCCTGTTTCAAACAAAATGACTCGTGGATTTGTGGATGTAATGTAAATGGAAACATCGCATTTCCTCGACAAAGGGGAGTTTTGGCCGTCTCGGGCTATGCTTGCAGCTGCTCTGATTTCCCTGAGCGAAGTGTGCTGTGGTTTTCAGCTTGATCCTGCTGGTTTCTACTGGAATGTGTTTGCGTCCTCACAAGTCCAACACGAAAAGGGGCAGCGCTCTTGGACAGGAAGCATCTCCTACGTTTAGGAGGCTTGGCAGGCCAAGCCTGCCAAGCGCCTCGTTGGTGTGACGGGGATTATACTGAATACAGTTTGAGAACATCAGCTCCACGTCAGACACAAACTCGGCTGTAGGGGGAGACAGAAAACAACAGGGAGGAGTTAACGCAGCCATGTTTCCATCATTGTGCACACATTGTCTTGCTTTCGCAGTGAAGTGGAATCAAATCAAATTCTGTTTTTTGCTTTATTCTCACACACTGAAAAGCAGACTTCATGCCTCAGCAGTGAAGGCGTTTTGAGTTTTCGATCAGCTGGTCTCAGCCGATTGGTCAGACAGCCAAGAGAAGAGTGACATCACGTGA
Organism: Salarias fasciatus; assembly: GCF_902148845.1. Taxonomy (NCBI): domain Eukaryota; kingdom Metazoa; phylum Chordata; class Actinopteri; order Blenniiformes; family Blenniidae; genus Salarias; species Salarias fasciatus. The sequence goes on along the minus strand of NC_043763.1, from coordinate 22,530,666 downwards.
CATCATCAGCTCATTAAGCAAAACCTTTTCTCAGCATCATCACTCCCAAAGTGGTTTCCTGTGATCTCAGAAAACCAAAATTCTGCTTTAAGGCTCCAGATGTCATCTTTCTGTCCGTTCGTTGTCGTTGTTGTTGTGGGGCCTTCTCAACGCCGGGGTGAAATCTGCGTCCTGTAATGTTTCTTTCCAAAATAAGAAATGCACCCCAACTCGGTTACATTCAAATGGAAGTAAGGCGACGACAAAACGGGCAGAGTGAGGGCGGGCAGGCAGAATGTAGTGTGAGAACACAAAGCGCTGCGCTGCGGATGCATAGTCGAAAACAGCTTACAACAATAAAAGTCACGTGGAAAAAAGCTCGGTGGAACTGACCCGTGGGTGGTGGGAGGCGGAGCTTCACACCAATGGTCTCCTCCCTCATGGGGAGGGGGGGGGCTGCTTTTGTCACACTGACTTTTTTTTTTTGCCAAAATTCAGAAAGAGAGATGACCCTAAAGTCATGTGGTAACAGACTGGGTTAGGGTTTGCATAGCGTTATATTAATGAGATCCCTGTATTTAACAAAGCAGAACAGAAAAAAAAAAGAATGGGCTATGGGGAGGGGAGGGGGGCTGACAGAACAAGTGGGGGGGGGGGGGATGCGTCGGTCTGAATGGCACGGCGGTTGGCTGGGCTCTGCTCGCCGCCGTGACATCACAGCTTTCTGCCCTCCAGGGTTTTCAAACATGATCCATGTCCGCGCAGCTTGTCCGCCACCGAGCTGCAATCGAGGTCCTCCTTTCCGTTCACCTGCCAAACTTGTCTGATTCCTGCAAACGAAAAACACAGCTCTACTCAGTGTCTCAGGATGGTTCCAACATTGGTTGTACTGAGAAAGAAAGGTTGCTCAGACAAAACACTGGCTGGAAAGTTGGTGAGTGAGTGGTTTCGTCAGAGGGTGGGGAGGGGGGGGTGTGTTCTAATAAAATAGATAATTTATCCCACAGTTACGTGGATATAATTCAAGGTAGACACTCAGGATGCAACAGTTCACAGGGCAGGATCGGACGCAAGTCTCAACATATGACCACGATAGGTTTTTTTCCCCAAAAATAATTTCTAGACAAATTGACTTAACTCTGTTATTTGTTGAATCCAATAATGCATTTTGTGATTTTCTATGCTGTAGCAAATGTAACTTTTTCCTATTTATTCTTAAGGTAGGTGCAGTAACTGACCATAAGGCACATTTACGTTTCTTTGTAAAAGAATGACTTGAAATGAATTTTCTGTCAACCAAAATTAAATAATTTTACTGGATTTAGAAACAAATCCGAAACTATGGAGAAAATCTTTTCAAGAAGCAATCAAAGACCAATTGCAGTATTTCCAGCTTGTTTAGGTCTTGTTGGATTTTCTCACCATTTTCTGAATACCAAAATTCAGCCACACCTCTGATTTGAATCGCCTGAGGCCACAGCCAGAACTTAGTGAAGATATTAAAATAATAAAAAAAACAAGTTCATCAAGGAGGGGAAGCATTCAAAACCTTGATAGCATTCTGCTGTTTGCATCGCATTGTATTTTTTTTACTTTACTGATTTAGTTGCATAGTTGTATAGATGTTTTAACTGTCTTGTGATGTTTTGGTAAATTTAGACATACATACAGGACAGTCCTGTAGCTTTTGTTTAGTAACTGCAGGACTCCGATATCCACAGTCTACTGCGACCAGTGGCAACTCTCACCCTGTGATGACTGCTAAATAATTCCGATTTGACTGAAATGAGAACTTTATACTTCTATATAAAGTATAGAAAATTAAAAAAAAAAAGAAAAAGAAAAGAAATGTGAGCTCTTGTTGATTCTGTTAAACCGAGGGTTCAGTGGAGAAATCCACTGGTTTCAATCAAGATGTAACAAATATACTCAATTGTGAATGAGATTCTGGTTCCAAGAAAGTTCTGATTCTAATTTTGCAAAACACCATTTGAACACCGATTATTCTGATTCGAATATATTCATTTCTGTCCCACTGACCCTCAACAGTTCCTGAACCGGTTCCACATGTTGTGACTGTACTGTTAAAGGTGCTGAAGGCAGGATTCTGCATCTCCGCCATCTTGCTTCGGGTTACCTAAGCAAGATGGTGATTTGACCCATCTAAGATGGCAATTTGAAACCCAACACAGCCAATCCTGTCCTGTTCTCTCTGACATCACGCCCTCACGCAAGTTAAGCCCCTCCCACAAGAACGCGCGACGAACCCCTCGACCAATCATGGTTAGAGCCTCTTGGGCTCCTCTGATTGGTCAAAGATACCTGAAGCTGTCGAGATTTCTTTTCAGCTCAGAACAGAGACAGATGGAAACGCTGCGCACTTGCGGTAGTGCAATTATGCTACACTCCTAAAGGATTATCAATGGATACTCTGGCCCAATCCCAATTCTCTGCTTAATCCTCACTCCTCAACCTTGATCCTCAATCTCAAATTAAGTGTCTCCTCAAAACAAGTGTTAAGGAATGTAAAGTCACTTGGAAATGGGACAACCCTTAAAGACAGTTACATCCTTGGACCACAGGGGGCAGCACTGCGCAAGAGGGTAGAAGAAAGCTGGAAGTGCAGTGTTCTGCAGGAAAAAAGTTTGGGGGGGGTTTCGGACCGTCGGGAGGGTGCTCGGGGCTTGCGCAACGCTTCTTTGGACCGTCCGACGGAGAGAGAGAGCGCCCACGCGTGGGGCGCTGTTTTGTTTTTTTTTTCTCTCTCCGCAATAATTTTGTAATAATTTAGGTCAATGATCCATAACAACTCCCTTTATAACTGTAAGTAATGTGCCCTGCATTAGAAATGTTTAACATTTTGCATGTGTGACCTTGTTAATAAATGCATTCAAATGAATTTTCTTGATTTCTTTCTGACAGCCTTTGTAAATATTATCTGTGATAGAAACTTAATACAATTACTCCCAAAGTAATATACAAGATTTTTTATTAATAAAATAACAGCAAAACAAACTATTTAACAAGCATTCTGGATTATCCTTAACTCCAAGGTAGGTCTCGTAGAATCTCAAAATTAAAGCTCGTGTCCGGAGTATCCGTCGTTTCCAACGTATGTATCATTTTTCAACAGAGCTTAAATGTGTCAGTCTGGTTCGATACTATAATATAATATTAGCATAAAGCAATATAAAAATGTATTTATGAGCCCTGCCTTCGTCTCATAGACCCCCATGTTATCCGAAAAAGCGCTGGTCAGCGTCAGCCAATAGACTTCGAGCTTCCGCATTCTGTGCCATCAATCAAAGTGTGCACGCAGCCAGAGAGCACGGCCGCTCGCCCAGGCAGAGGTGAGTTAGCTCCGCAGCAGCCGGCCCGCTCACCTCGGATATATCCATGGTCTGCTGAACATCCACCGTAAACAGCTAAACTTGTAGGATGCTGTAGGACTCGGAGGCTCTCAATTTCACCCGACAGATAATACACGTGCACAATTAAAGGGGCGTGGCTTGGTCGCTCATGAAAGCAGAGGGAGGGCGGAACCTGAGACGTTGGATTAAAAAAAACCTCTCTCTTTCAAAACTCAGGACACGAGCTTTAAGGGAGATAACGCTCCTTAGTCGCTACTTTCCTCAACTTGTTAAGGAATGGGACAGCACTTAACTTCACGGGAGCGCGCATTTTGAGGAATGAGGAGTAAGATTGAGGATTAGGCAGAGAATTGGGATTCGCCCTCTAACATTTAATCCAAAGAAAACACAGAAAAATTAGCTTTGACTAGCAAAATCCTGCCTACAGCACCTTTAAGTGCCTTCTGTGGTTCTAACAGGTTCTGCAATGATGTGCCAGCTCACCTTCAAACTTCTTTTTGACGCCTTCTTTGGAGCTCGCATACAGCATTTTCTCTTTGACTTCACAGCTATCTGGAGCCCTGAGAAAAAATAAAACAAAGGTGTGTAAAACAGGAAGCAGTGGGGAACAGTTGGAGAGTGTGAATCAAAGGGAGGGGCGGAGCCTCAAGGGCAAGCACGAGAAGTCAGGTGAGAGAAACGCGTGAAGCCGGTCGGACCGGATATTTCCACCTCATTGAAACTGTTCAGTTTTGTTGGTTCAAGCC